>NC_138038.1:10697701-11312702 GCF_964106645.2 Podarcis pityusensis | reverse complement strand
TGGATCTGACGATCTCCTTCAGCTGAGGATCAGTGAAGTTCTGCCAGATGTTGCCGAAGCTCTCCTTTGCTTTCTTCCCCCAAACCTCTGTGAATTCTTGCTCCTTCAAAGAGGCTGCTACCTGCAAAGGGGTGGTGGTGGAATACATAGATACAGGTAAGCACACAGTTACTGGGTACCTTCAACGGTCCATCTTGGTTGGTCCCAGACAGACTGGCAGCCCCCAAAACCTTGGCACTAGTGCTGTGCTGAAATCTGCCCTGCAGTTTCTGAAAGGTCTTGCAAAGCAGCCATTTCCTTTTTGGGGGTTGTTTTGGTCTCATCCTCAATACGTTTTAGAATTTCTTCAGACTTCTGATAGAAGCGGGGTTTTGAGTGTATCTTATTATTGCAAGAAGGTCAAGCATGGCAGGTGCATTTTTCCTTTGCTGCTTCCCTGGCTGCCCAGTCGTTCTCAACTGAAAACGCCACACAGGAAGGAGCGACCTCATGAAGTATGTGCACCTGGGAGGGCTGCAGGGTGCAGACCAATGGCGAGCTGATTTGTAGGATGGGCGAAAGGGTGCTTCAGAGCACCCCTCTGCCACCCCAAAAGTAAAGTAAGTGCAACAAAAACCCTGCACCTGGCTCATGAGAATTTCACTAAAATTTTCTCCTTCTGATAAATTTTAATTGCAATTTATTGTCTCATTACATAAGTGTGTGTATCCAGCACACCACTGCCTGCCATTGCTGCATTTTTCAGCCCTTAAAAATCAGGAAAGGAGATTGTGGTAGCTCCATTGTGCTCTCTCCTCAAGATAGCAAAAGCACAGTGACGGAATCATAGAACTGTATGAGTTGGAAGGGACCCTGAGGATCATCTAGTCCAACCCCCTGCAACGCAGGAATATGCAGGTGTCCCATGCAGGGATTCGAACCTGCAACCTTGGTGTTATCAGCACCACACTGTAACCAACTGAGCTAAATTATTAGTTTTGGCTGGCTTTGAAGCACCTATGGGCGCTGGCAGTGAAGCTGGGGAATTTCATCCTCTCCGTGATTATTGCAGTTTCAGGTTTAAACCAACAGCACACTTTTTAGACATGACTCTTCCACAATATTTATTTATTATCAACATTACGTTTTCAAATTTTGCAAGAAGGCCTTTCCATCCAACAATAAGCAATAATTTACAATGTAATAAGTAAAAGCTTTCACACATTTAACAGAGACTGAACCATTCTGTCAGTATCTTTACTGAAATTTTGAAATGTAACAGCAAAACGGTTGATTGTTATTTTTATTTTCTATAATAGGGGATGAATCCGTTATCACCGAAATCCTTCCTTCTTTCCCCCTGTAATACTTTTAAATATATATTTTTAAGAAGCCAAAAAGAGAGCAGTAGCAGCACAATCTGCTAGATACAGTTCTCATCACAGATCAAGGAGTTAGGGAGTAGTAAGATCAGAAGTGCCCCCACTTCCCCAGGGACTGCCCAGAATAACCCAAAACCTACAGATGGAGGAAACCCTTATCATAATGAAACTGGAAAGAAGCCGATCAGATCAAAACAGGTGGCGTGGGTGAATTGTACAGATGCAAACACATTTTTAAAAAAATATTGTACACTCGGTTCTAAATGCACCTTTCACTGAAGATATTTATGAGCCAAGGTAGAAATATGGATAGCTTCCCACTCCCCACCCCCACCCCCTGAAATGAATAAATGAGGGCTCTATTTATAGTAGTGGTACCTCAGGTTACAGACGGTTCAGGTTACAGACTCCGCTAACTGAGAAATAGTACCTCGGGTTAAGAACTTTACCTCAGGATGAGAACAGAAATCGTGCTCCAGCAGCGTGGCAGCAGCAGGAGGCCCCATTAGCTAAAGTGGTGCTTCAGGTTAAGAACAGTTTCAGGTTAAGAACGGACCTCCAGAACAAATTAAGTACGTAACCAGAGGTACCACTGTATAGGGGAACTCTTTAGGTGTTCAGTAGCAGGGTGGTCTAGGACAGAGCCCTGGATCAAAGTGATAATCCAAAAGGCTTACTACCATTGTAGCTTCCTAGTTGATTCCACACTAGTGATTTAGTCTGCAACCACTTGCTTGTTATGCGGAATCTAGGCAATGTTACGGCCAACCTGCTGCATTTAAATTGCTGTGGCTGCTGTTGTCCTCCCATCATTTTCAGGCCTATGGTGATGATTTCTACCTGCCTCCCCCCCCCCCGGCCAATGCAACTGTGGCACCAGCTTGTATTGGAGTTTATATATATATATATTTTAGGGCTTCTCTGTCTCAATCTGAAACTTTCACTTTGTAGCTTCTGTCTCTGATTGCTTCCTGTTCAGGACGGCGTTGCATTAGTGCCATTGACCATTAACTGGTTAGTTCCTGTTCCCTGCAAGAGAGTGGCTTGATTTACTGAGGTTTTCCTTTTCCTTTATTAAAGTGTGAAATGTCAGTATTTCGCCATGAAATAAAAAAAGGGAAAAAACAATGGGAGGGAAAGACTGTTTGAAGCTCTCCACCCCCACCCCAAGGAATGAGATCTTACTAATTAAAGGGCAGCTCATCACTAATGCCATGCCACTTTAACAGGAAGCAATTGGAGGCAAAAGCTGCAAGGAAGAAGTGTTTAATCAAAGTTGCAGGGTGCTGCTGAATGCTATTTGCTTTTGACTAGGGATGGTGTAGAAATTTGCTTCAACCTGCATTTAAAGATGAATTGCATTTTCCAAAACAGGAAGAGAAAACAAACCACAGCCGTCCTTTCAAATCTCCAGTCAAGTAACATGTACAAAAAGGCATATACAGTGGTACCTCAGGTTAAGTACTTAATTCGTTCCGGAGGTCTGTTCTTAACCTGAAACTGTTCTTAACCTAAAGCACCACTTTAGCTAATAGGGCCTCCTGCTGCTGCCGCACCGCCGGGGCACAATTTCTGTTCTTATCCTGAAGCAAAGTTCTTAACCTGAAGCACTATTTCTGGGTTAGCAGAGTCTGTAACCTGAAGTGTATGTAACCTGAAGCGTATGTAACCCGAGGTACCACTGTATTAGTGAAAATGACATACAACAACCCATTATATTAAGGAAAAATGGTCTGCAGAAATATGTATATTTAGCAAAATTACATACAAAATATGTAAATTTGGAGAGATTTGCACTAAAATGTGGATGAATTTTCATGAGATTTTGTTTGTTTGAATGGCAAACTAATGTGGAAATGTGAACTTAAGGCTGGAACAATGAAAAATAGAGAGAACCCAGAACTGACAATTTCACCCATCCCTACTTCTGAGTAAACAGGATAAAAGGATCGCCCTTTTAAATTCCACTTCTAGCTGACGACAGAAAAGGAATCCAATCGGCTGTAAGCTCTGTGTTTGGACACCTCAAGGATATGAAAGAATAGGTCCTCAAAATGTAACAAGAAGTCCACAAGTGTAAGAGTTCCCAACCTCATACAAAAACTGCATGCTAGAGTAAACTGAAGTCCAGGAAAAATATGCTACCAAATCAGAAGGTGGTGGATGGATGCTAACTTTGTTACCAGGAAATGTGCTTCCTTGCAGATTAAGAGGCAATTTCCAAAAATAACATGCCACTTCGTAGGGAAAACAAACTCCCAATGTAGCAGGTAATTAAGAGTTACGAAACAACAAACAGAAAGCCTGAACAGAAATATGGGCAAACCGTGCCAAAAATAAATAGAAAGGAAATCCTGTGTACCAAGCCTATTTGCATGCAGAAATCCATCAGTTACAGTACATCATTTTTTGCTTAAGATAAGAGTGTCCCCTCCTCCACCAGAGCTTTGAAAGGCTAGGGTGACAGAACTGAAGGATTCCAAGAAAATAGGGATTTGTGGCAGAGCTGCAGTCTGCAACCACACTAATTACTGAGCCTTTGACCACATTTCCATCTATTTATTTGTTCCATCGCATTTCTAACCTGCCCTTTTGCCATAAGGTCCCAGGGTGTGTTACACAAAATAAAAATAACACAATATTAAAATCTGCTTTGGCCACCTCATGAGAAGAGAAGACTCCCTGGAAAAGACCCTGATGTTGGGAAAGATGGAGGGCACAAGGAGAAGGGGACGACAGAGGACGAGATGGTTGGACAGTGTTCTCGAAGCTACCAGCATGAGTTTGACCAAACTGCGGGAGGCAGTGGAAGACAGGAGTGCCTGGCGTGCTCTGGTCCATGGGGTGACGAAGAGTCGGACACGACTAAACGACTAAACAACAAAATCAGCTGGGGGTGGAATTAACAGCCATATTTCAGCAGCTTGCTTCATAAACCTAAACAATCCTGTTGTCAACTCACCGTCTTGCCCAGCCAGACCTCCACCCCTGAAATTTTTTTATTCCCAGCCAAAGCCAGCCAACAGTCCATAAAGCACACATTACAGTGCTACCTCGGGTTACGTAAGCTTCAGGTTACATACGCTTCAGGTTACAGACTCCGCTAACCCAGAAATACTGCTTCAGGTTAAGAACTTTGCTTCAGGATAAGAACAGAAATTGTGCTCCGGCGGCGCGGCAGCAGCAGCAGCAGGAAGCCCCATTAGCTAAAGCGATGCTTCAGGTTAAGAACAGTTTCAGGTTATGTACGGACCTCCGGAACAAATTAAGTACTTAACCCGAGGTACCACTGTATCTGGGCCGTGTAGCTGTGCCTTAAAAATATATTTATTTTTTGGGTGCTAGGACACAAATGGTCCAAGATAATCTGGATTAGGACCCTAGTTTTGAGGGTAGAGGGCTTTAGCCCTTTGCTCCTGGTTGCGGCCTTTATCAAGATTGTGCCTGCAACTGTATTCCCCCTCAACAGTCCCAAGTCCTCTCATGTTGTTTGCGTATCGCAAAAACAGCACAATAAAATGTCAGTAATATCTACAACATATGGTTCATCATCAGTGGCCAACACAGAAGTTTTTGGTTCATGAATTGGTTTAAACAAAAAAACAAAACAAAGGGGAAGCAGGATAGAACAGAGTTAACAAATAACATTCAACATCGCATAGCTGAATGCCTCATCAGGAGCACTTATGGTTGTGCTTAGGTTAAGTATGAGTAATAGTCATTTTTCCTATTAGGTTACCAATGAAGCAATATAAAGTGTTGTTCTACTCACAAACACAGGAAGTGGGTTCAAGGTGAAGATAAATTAATCTTCACTTTGAACCCACTTCCTGTGTTCATTAGTAGAACAACACTATATATATGTTTGAATATAAATGTAGATCAACCATGTTGAGCCAAACACTGATGCGTGGATTGTTCATTTCCTGAAGTACTGGCATATGCTGTGAAATTAACCCACACATAGATCTATCTATGTGTCAACCATATCTTATTTGCTATTCTCTCAAGGTCGGCGGTTTCCCAGACTGGCCTATCTTTGTGCCAGAAAGGTCTTCCCGATGTCTGGTTGTGTTGCATCTTACCTCTTATAATAAATGGTTTATTAATTCTTTAATTGATTGATGGCATTTTACCATTGTACTGTTGAGAGTGTATTAACTTATGGTTTGTGTGTGTGGTTTGGGAGCTGCACAGTCAAGGAAAAAACAATGCTGTCCAGGGTTGTAAAGACTGTGGAGAGAATAACTGGGTGCACTCTTCCCACCTTGGATCAAATCTATGCTTCCAGGTGCCATAAGAAAGCTGCACATATAGCGCAGGATAGTGCGCACCCCAGAAATGATCTCTTTCAGCTTCTGCCTTCTGGAAGAAGGTACAGGGTTATAAAGACTAGGACTAGCCGCCTGAGAAACAGTTTCTACCCAAATGCGACTTTGGTTTTAAACGCAGTATAAGGAGTCTCTATGGGAGTACATTGTATTTAAAAATGGGGTATCAGAGTTTTTAGGGGGCTAACCAGGTTGGGATAGCTGGGATAGCAGGCTTGTTGGTTTTTGAATGTCTTATGTAGATTTTTCAAGTTTCGTTGTTCTGTATGGGACAATGACAATAAAGAGAATCGTATTGTATTAATCCAGACTGTTGTCTTGAAATATATTTAATAAAGCCAATCTCAGTTGCCTTTATTATCTGTAGAGTTACTTTGCCTGCAACCATCTGATGGGCTAGAAATATAGACTTCACAATGGCGATGCCTAATCTTATACCTCATTAGCCTTTATTTACAGCTTCTCCACCAATCTCTGACAGGGCCACCTTGTCTTATTTTAATCCCCAATGGGAGCACTGGTACAGCATGATGCCATCAGCTCGCTCTGTAGTTAGTATAAAACTGGCTACACTGCCTCAAAACAGTCTAAATCCCCAATCAATGTAAACTGTCTTCAGTGCCTGAGAGCAAAATAAATAAAACATGATCACAGTCACAAACTGTAGCCACTTAAAGTGAGGAGAGAAATCTGGATTCATAAATAGGTGATCTAGAGTTGACTGGCAGGGCTGGAAAGGTCTTGGGGGGCGGCACCAGATGTGACCAGTTCATCCACCCCACAGATTTGCTTACTGGCAATCCACACCACATTCACCATAAGCAGAGAGCATGAACCCAACAGAAAGCAGATTGCAGACCAAATAGCTTCAGATGGCTCCATAAAATGACTCAAGCCACGTCCTGCAATTGGAAGTCAAGACTAGGACTCACCTACACTTCCGCTTGACCCATGCCTAGAAAGCGTGGGTCCAAGCGGTTTGCGTTTGACTCATGCTTTCTAGGCCCAGGTCCAAGTGGTTTTTCCCTTGCTCTGCTCCTTTCCTAGGGAAAGCCCACTCTTTAGCTCTGAATTGGTATTAATAAACTGCATTATAAATTGGTATTGTTATAATTAGGCTATTATTGGACTGTACAGTCGTACCTTGGAAGCTGAATGCCTTGGTTCTCAAACAAATCAGCTCCTGAACGATTGAAACCTAGAAGTGAGTGTTCTGGTTTTCGAATGATTTTCAGAAGCCGAATGTCCAGCGCGGCTTCCAATTAGCTGCAGGACGCTCCTGCAGCCAATCAGAAGCCACGCTTTGGTTTTCAAACGGTCCCAGGAGTCGAACAGACACCCAAAATGCATTCTGTTCAAAAACCAAGGTACCACTGTAATTGAAAACTAATAAAAAATATTATAAAAAATAGGAAAAGATGAAACAAATATGAAACAAATATTGTCATTTATATACATCAAAAGTCATCAGGAAATTTTTGAACTTGAAGTTATTGCTCTAACAGACAACGTGCTTTCTTTAAAAAGAAATTTTATCTTTGAGTTTAACATCTGCACTAAGGGTGACCAAATAGAGCAAGTCTCTTATTGTGTCTGAAGATAACATTTAGAAAAATGGAAGAGTTTCAGAATTTAAAAAAGAGTTAATTATAGCATTCTGGACTTGGACCACAGTTAAAGTGCAACTTCTGCATAAATAAGAGTTGAAGGACTAGGAGAGGAAACTGTGTTAAAAAAAAATTCTGTAGAGATTCCAAATTCATAATTTGCAAATCATCACAGCCCATTTTCCTGCCCTAAACAAAACCTGAATCATTTATTTTGCTTCCATCTATATTTTTTCCATTAAGTTCCCTTAAAGGCTGGAAGTGATATACTGAAATTTTTATTACTTCCCCAAATTTGCATAACAGTTATAAATTGGTTATACAAAATGATTCTACTAAAAATCACATCAATTTTAGTGCAAACATACCACCCCAAAAAAATGACATCGTGTGTAACTTGCTAAGTTTAAAGTAAGGTAATCAAGGTGTGTGCGTTAACTGCATCCTGTATTTTGTTATTCCAGAATAAAATGAACAAAATTATTATTCTGTTGCCTGCCTTCTCTGACCCTTATTATATTAGTTTGTTTAACCATATGAGCTATGATTAACCTAAGGGTACCAGATTTTTTTCAATGAATCTGGGGACACTTTTCAACTTCAATAGATTTTGTATGGGGACTGATATGTAAATCCGGGAAACGGGGACATCTGGTAACCTTAGATTAACCATCACAATGTGAATTCCCCGTCCCCTTTTTTTAACCAACCAGCATTTATTGATTTTTTTGCTGTACTGTCATGAAAGTATGACTTATAAATATTTAAATAAATCAGCTTTCCATATCTTTGTCTCTCCAAGAGTCTCGTGATAGCGAGGAATCTTGCTTTTTCTACTCTTGACATATAACTATCCGGGGTTCTGCCAATAGGCAGTTATCTATATTAGTGTTACCCAACTTGCAGCGTAAGTGATTTCTCTCAGCTGAATCACATGCCATAGCTAAAGTTCACAAAAGCCACATAAAGATGTTTATTGGGGCCCTTAGTACTTTGTTGAGCAAGATGGTGGAAGGTCATACAATGGTCAGAAGTATTTTGGCCCTGTCTGACTGCAGCTTGTTTAGTGTATAAAACAGGTGTCCTGCCAGACAGAGGGAGGGGGAAGAGGATGCTATTTAACCTCATCTGTCACAACGCACCTGTTGTTAGTTACTTTCAGGTCTCACTGATTTCAATGAGAAAACATTTTCCCATTGCAGGAATCTGTGCACCTGAGAGTGCTGTGTCCTGTGTGTAGCACACAAGTGCCACAGATAAAGCTTAGGGTTGGGTTGGGGTGGGGAGGCAAAATATTTATCACATCTGGGGAGGAAACTAGTTCCTGACCTCAAATATGAAACGTCATCTCAAAAATCTGAGGGCTCTCTTTCTGCACTACTTCTTGTTGTGCCTGTCTCCAACATCCTGCAAGAAGAGCAAGATAAAAACTGATGCTCAGTCACACACACACACGGTCTTGCCATTGGACTCCACCACACATCCACACTGGCCGTCAGTCTCTGCTGGGGTCCATGACAACCTTTTCACTGACAAATACCCAGGGCTTTTTTTCAGCTGGAACTCTCCGGAACTCAGTTCTGGCACCTCTCAGGTGGGCGCCATTGCTATTATAAGAGAACAAGGCAGGCGTTCTGATGATGAGTTCTGGCACTTCTTTTTCTAGCAAAATAGCACTACTAATACCCCTGGCCCCATCCCAAATCCTTAAGTCTTCTAGCATCTCTCTTCTTTTTAAATAAGGGGTTTCCCCCCTTGTTTTTCGAGTAACAAGAAGAATAAACTAAGGAACTCATATAACAACAAATTACAAACCCATCCTGGTCAGTGTACCAGCATGTACAAAATCTTGTGATAAACATTTCAAAAATTATTCCAAAAGGTCTTGTCACATTCTTACATATGCCATGGGAGGATTTTTGTCACATTCCTGTTTTTTTACAAAATTAGTATAAAATAATAAGAGACTAAAATTTTATTTTATTATAAAATAAAAGGGACGCGGGTGGTGCTGTAGTTAAACCACAGAGCCTAGGACTTGCCGATCTGAAGGTCGGCGGTTCGAATCCCCGCGACGGGGTGAGCTCCCGTTGCTCGGTCCCTGCTCCTGCCAACCTAGCAGTTTGAAAGCACGTCAAAGTACAAGTAGATAAATAAGGTACCGCTCCATCAGGAAGGTAAATGGCGTTTCCATGCACTGCTCTGGTTCGCCAGAAGCAGCTTAGTCATGCTGGCCACATGACCTGGAAGCTGTACGCTGGCTCCCTCGGCCAATAAAGCGAGATGAGCACCGCAACCCCAGAGTCGTCCGTTACTGGACCTAATGGTCAGGGGTCTCTTTACCCCTTTACCTTTACTTTTAAGGGACTAGTATTTCCTCTGGCAGTTTTGGGTTGGCATGTCAGTTTCCCAGCTAACGCTGTTGACGATACTCTACCGTACCGGGATTCGACATTTAAACCTTCTCCATGTTTCCAACACCTTCCATTCTTGCTTAGCCTCTCTCTTCTTGGCTAGCCCCTTCGCATGCCACCTGGCCTCTCCTAGCTTCCCTGCAACATCAATTCCTTTGCCCTTTGTGTGAGCAGAAAATATCCACAAAAGACATACAGGGAAGGAAAAGTCCACCTCATCTTCTGCCCACTGCACAAAGCAGTCAAAAGGCATGTGTTCACATTACAACTTTAGAGCACAGTGAACACACCGAGGGGTCTTGATGTGCAGGGATGTCTTTGCCCTGTACAAAGTTGGCTAGAGAAAAATTAAAGGTAAAGGTAAAGGGACCCCTGACCATTAGGTCCAGTCATGACCAACTCTGGGGTTGCGGCGCTCATCTTGCTTTACTGGCCGAGGGAGCTGGCATACAGCTTCCGCCAGCAGGACTAAGCTGCTTCTGGCGAACCAGAGCAGTGCACGGAAACGCCGTTTACCTTCCCGCCTGTTTATCTACTTGCACTTTGATGTGCTTTCAAACTGCTAGGTTGGCAGGAGCAGGGACCAAGCGGCGGGAGCTCATCCTGTCGCGGGGATTCGAACCGCCAACCTTCTGATTGGCTCTGTGGTTTAACTCACAGCGCCACTCACGTCCAAGAGACAAATTAGGAATGGCTTATGGACTGCAGACAGGACGAAGCTGTTTTGAGAAACAACCAAATGCGCATCAAACAGTAGTACCTTATAACAAAGAACAGAATACATATGCACTTTGAATATCATTGTGGGAACGTGGATTAAAAGCCCAGCACTGGAAGTGCAGTCACTGTGCAAGAAACAGCTCTAGACTATCTAGACTTGTTGGAAAGGCATGCCTGGAAAATGTATACGCCACCAGCCCTCACTTCTATTTGTTCTTTGGCAAGCCATGTCACTTTGCTGTCCCGTTAAAACACACAATTAAACACTCTCTTCCTCTGTTAGCTCCTAGATCCTGTATGCAAGCTGGAAACAGTTCGTTCTTCATTGTGAGCGCTAACATTGAAGGAAGTTCCCTTCCTGCGCTTGTACATCAAGAGAGGAGGCTGCAAAGAGTTCAGAAGAGGTAGGCTAGGAGCCAGACATTTGCAGCAATTCTCAGCCTGCCACCTCCATGCTGGCAATCAACTGCAACGGCCCACAAAGCAGGCTGCTGCTGCTGTTTAATGTTTAATCTTTTCTGAGGACATCTTTGCTTTTTGCACAGAGTGCACTTTCAAATCTGCATTACCAACCACGAGAACTAAATTTGACTTGCGGGGGCACTCTGGATTAATTAACCTGGAACAGAAGGCTAAGATATCAAAAACAGAAATCTGCTTTTAGTATGTGGCAAAACTTCCTCGTCACTCATGACCTGCTCCCCTTGGACACAGACCTTCCAGCCACAGCTTGGAGAAGAAGAACAGGGTGGAAAATACAGCCCAGTGATGCCATACCATTTGACTTCACACTACATGCCCTTTGCTTGCACCAGCTTGCCTGGCTGGCATGCTCACTTGAGTAAGAACATAGGGCTAAACCTTGCAGACCAAATGTAAGAGTCCTTCTTATTTAGTATCTTGTGTGGGTTAAACCACTGAGCCTAGGGCTTGCTGATCAGAAGGTCGGCGGTTCGAATCCCCGTGACGGGGTGAGCTCCCGTTGCTCGGTCCCTGCTCCTGCCAACCTAGCAGTTCAAAAGCACGTCAAAGTGCAAGTAGATAAATAGGTACCACTCCGGCGGGAAGGTAAACGGCGTTTCCGTGCGCTGCTCTGGTTCGCCAGAAGCGGCTTAGTCATGCTGGCCACATGACCCGGAAGCTGTACCCCAGCTCCCTCAGCTAACAAAGCGAGATGAGCGCCGCAACCCCAGAGTCGGCCACGACCGGACCTAATGGTCAGGGGTCCCTTTACCTTTACCTTTATTCCACAGTGGTCAGACAGATCTGTCTAGGCAGCCCACAAACAGCACACTAGAGAGCATAACAAGAGCCCATCTTGATCTCACCCAACTTGTTCCTTCTACTAGGTGGCCAAGCAGATGCCCACAGGAAGCTCACAAACAGGACACAAGAGCAACAGCTTCCTCCTGCTGTTGTTTTCCAGAAGCTTGTATTTGGAATCAGGGTCCACCCTGAGAAGTAACACCATCCCAGAATCAGGTTCTGCTTTGCAGGGTTGGAAGAAAAAGATGGGGTGAATGTGGCCCTTGATTCAAGGGGCCACCATAATCATGATAACTTTAAGGTGTCTATGTTGAAACGGTTGGGATGCAACTCAGCTTGTACCTAATGCTGGTGGGGTTTGCATGGGGAGAAAGGAGATAGAGGGGTGTACCTCCCAGCTCCCTAGACAACCTCACTGCCCTTTGCCAGTGCTGACCTCTCGTTTGATCCTAGACTGGTGTTTTTAGGGTTGCTGCCCTAACTTGCTTCCCTGCTCGTACTTCTGAAGTCAAGAAAGAGGAGGAGATATCTTCTTGTGCCTCTCTCATAAGAACGTAAGACGAGCCTGCTGGATGAGCCCAAAGACCACAGCATCTTGTTCTCATGGTGGCCAACAAGATGCCTGTGGGAAACCAAGAGCACTTTCCCTTTGTGTGGTTTCTAGCAACTGGTTTTCATTTCTGAAGCATACTACCTTCGACTGCGGACGCACGGCATAGCTGCCAAAGCTAGCACCAACTGATAGCCAGTGTGGTGTAATGGTTAAGAGTCTCGTAATCTGGGGAACCGGGTTCGCGTCTCCGCTCCTCCACATGCAGCTGCTGGGTGACCTTGGGCTAGTCACACTTCTCTGAAGTCTCTCAGCCCCACGCACCTCACAGAGTGTTTGTTGTGGGGGAGGAAGGGAAAGGAGATTGTTAGCTGCTTTGAGACTCCTTAGGGTAGTGATAAAGTGGGATATCAAATCCAAACTCTTCTTCTTCCTCCATGAATTCCTCCAGTTCTCTTTCAAACCTGCTCAGGTTGGTGGCAATCATTGCCTCCCATGGGAGTTGAGCTGAACTGTGTGCTGTGTGAAGGAACACTTTCTCCTGCAGAGGTCAAAGGGCAAGCACGGCTCCTCTGCATTTCCAACTTAGTTAGAACAGGAAGTCTTCATTATCCAGTTATGTATTACTTATAATAAGCTTTCTTATCTTTCAGTCTTAAAGTCTGAGTGTGGTTGCTTTGAATTAAGGCAACAACTATTTGATATGCAGCCAGCTTTTCTTTTTTTATAAACTGCTCTGACGTCTTTAGTTTTTTCTTTTTTCCTTACAATCAAGCAGTATATAAATTTTATAATACAAATAAAAGATGTGCTAACTCTGCAAAGTAATTCAACATCGTACACACATACGTTAACAAAAATAGCATTTGTTTCCTTTAATAATGTGTTAGTCGAAATCATTGGTAATGGGCAGTACTAAATATTATTGTGGTTGGGGGTGAGGTGTCGCTGCAAGAAAAATAATAATGTGTACCACTCAAGTTAGTGGCAGCTGTGTAAACATTATGGTAGCATTCTGTGAATGGAGCTTCAGCAAGGGAGAATTAATTAAAACCTACCTGAGATCAAAGGGATGTGGGTGGCGCTGTGGGTTAAGCCACAGAGCCTAGGGCTTGCCGATCAGAAGGTCGGCAGTTCGAATCCCCGCAACAGGGTGAGTTCCCGTTGCTCGGTCCCTGCTCCTGCCAACCTAGCCATTCGAAAGCACGAAGTGTAAGTAGATAAATAGGTACCGCTCTGGCGGGAAGGTAAACGGCGTTTCCATGCGCTGCTCTGGTTTGCCAGAAGCGGCTTAGTCATGCTGGCCACATGACCTGGAAGCTGTACGCCGGCTCCCTCAGCCAATAAAGCGAGATGAGCACCGCAACCCCACAGTCAGCCACGACTGGACCTAATGGTCAGGGGTCCCTTTACCTTTACCTGAGATCAAATATGACAATCCTTTCAGTTGAACATGAAATTGCAGAACAAATAAATTTCAGCCAAGTGATCATTTTTTCCCCTGCAATTAAACCTTGGAGGGTTACATCCTAAATAAATCTGTATAATATTGTGATTTTTTTAATATTCTTTTTAGTGTTCTGTGAGATCTAATAAGCATACATTCCATTTTCCGATTTATTCTAGTAATACTGTCATATATTATTAAATAGTCTACATTACATGGATTTACTTGTTTATAATTTTGTCGCAGCTGCTGTTAATGTTTTATGTCGTAAAATATGCGGTTGGCTTAGGGACAGAAGAGCTGGTATAATGTAGTTGTTAAAGCAGTGGTGTCCAAACTTTTTCCAAAGAGGGACAGATTTGATGAAGTGAAGGGCCATGAGGGCCAACCAAAGGGCCAGCCAAAGTTGTTGACATTTTTTTAAGATTGATGTGGTTGAGGGTTTTTTTAGGATTTTACCACAGAAAATAAACTGCCACAGGGGCCAGATTAAACCAACCGGCAAGCTGGATTAGGCCCCTGAGACGGACTTTGGACATGCCTGAGTTAAAGCATCAGACTAGGACCTGGAACACCAGGATTCAAATCTGCACACACCCAAACCATGAAGGTCATTGAATGACCTTTGACCAGTCACTCACTCTCAGTCTAACCTACCTCACAGGATTGCTGTAAGGATAAAATGGGGAGGAGAATTATGTACACCATCTTGAGCTCCTTGGAGGAAACACTAGATAGAAATGTAATAAATAAATAAGTATTTCATATTGTTTGCTCCAGGTGCCAAGATACAAATTATGGCCCTGCTGCCTTGGGTCCTGGAGGAGGCAGTCATAGATAGCCTTATCACCCTTGTCTAACCCCCCTTTTAAAGCCACCTAAAGCTGACAGCCAACACATCTTGTGGCAATGAGTTCCGCAGTTCAGATAGGCAGACTCCTCTTCTTTCTCTTAAATCTCCCACTAAGCAGCTTCACTGGACGGCCCGAAGTTCTAGCATTATGAAAGAGGGAGGAAATCCTATCTCCGTCTATTTTCTCCACACCACGCAGACTTATGGAACCCTCTATATATGCCCATCCTTAAATCGCCTGCTTCCTAAACGGAAGGAAGTCACCACTCGTGCAACCTTTCTTCACTGGAGAAGTGAACCACAACCAATCATTCTGGTTCCTCGTTACTGCACCTTTTCCAGCCCTACAATGCCCTTATTTGAGATGCGGCAGGATCAACAGGTATTGTTGTTGTTTAGTCGTTAAGCCGTGTCCGACTCTTCGTGACCCCATGGACCAGAGCACGCCCCAGTTCATGCAGGGTCCATTTAACCACCAGCCCTGATCATCTGCCCTCAGCACCCAAACTTCTATCTAAACTTGTGGGACATCCTCCCCTCTCCTTTTATAGTAATGAATATCACCAATTAGTTCTCCATTAGATAGAGAGGTATTTACTTTGGTCTAGCCAAATTAACTCACTTACTGGTTTTTACACTCTTCCCCCCAATCCCCCACCACCTCATTCCAATGAAGGCTCAGCCCAGGAAGAGAAGAAGCCACAAGAGATCAACGCCTCAGTAGGAGGAATCAAATTCTGCGTGGGACTTCAGGCAGCGAGTGGGGGGAACAATAGCTGCGCACCAAGAACGCACGATACCGTTAAACGGTGCTTGAAGTACAGCCACCCCCTCAAATAATTCTGGGCGCTGTAGTTTGTTAAGCACTGCTGGGAATTGTAACTCTGTGAGGGAGAAACTACAGCGCCCATAATTCTTTGAGGGAAACAAGGAGCTCCGAATGAGCTTTGAAGGTGTAACTGTGTCCACAGGTCTCCATCGCTGCGATTTCTGACTTCTCAGTTTGGGGGTCATTAAGGAAATCAGCCCTGAGTGCTCACTGGAAGGACAGATCCTGAAGCTGAGGCTCCAATACTTTAGCCACCTCATGAGAAGAGAAGACTCCCTGGAAAAGACCCTGATGTTGGGAAAGATGGAGGGCACAAGGAGAAGGGGACGACAGAGGACGAGATGGTTGGACAGTGTTCTCGAAGCTACCAGCATGAGTTTGACCAAGCTGTGGGAGGCAGTGGAAGACAGGAGTGCCTGGCGTGCTCTGGTCCATGGGGTCACGAAGAGTCAGACATGACTAAACGACTAAACAACAACAACAAGCACCTCAGGGAAACCTGTCTCAGTTTCTCCGTCTGCAAAATGGAACACCAACAGCATCACAAGGAGGAGAAATAGCATACAAAGGCAGGGCAGACAAAAATAAATGTTGACTACCACAGCTGATTATCTTTAATGTCATGGCAGTACTCCCAAAAGGTACTGTAGGATATAAAGGCTACCAGAAAAGCCCACTGCAGGGAACGTCTGACTCTATGTTAAAATGAACAAGACGGGGTCAGATCGGATGGCAGCGGGGGAAAACATCAAGACAGGGAAACCCCAGGCTAGTCCAGGCTTTGCTCAAGATCCAGAATTTGCTCCAGGGTCCTGAAGTTAGAAGCAACAGATATTATTCCGTGACAATAATATACTGTAAATTATATTTAATTTACACACAAACACACATATATGTTGGCAGTTTGGCATCAGAGGCAACTGATAAGGAGATAAACTGCTGCGTTCACTGTGGCAGGGTGGAACAGGGATGTCAACTTGAATAAAATAATGGGGGGGACGCACAGGTAAGCTCCGCCTGCAGAACTGATCACATGACATGGCGCATGTGTACCATTTGAACGGCAACACCCATCAACTTTGGAGGGGCGACCCCCTCAAATATTTTATTGGGGGGGGTGACCAAAGGGTCCTCGGCCCCTAGGAGTTGTCCCCTATGGGGCAGAAGGAGAGCTTTAGGCCCAACTGAAGGTGGATATTTCGCCCCATAGGAGCCAACTCCTAAGGGCTGTGGGGGCTTCTGTTCCCCCCACAATAAAACATTTGAGGGGGCTGACCCCCACAAAGTTGATGGGCGTTGTCATTCAAATAGTGTCATGTGGTTGCCTATGCTTACCTGGGGGGCCCCACAATATTTTATTTAAGTTGGCACCCCTGTTTGCCCAGGCTGGCGCTGTGACCTTTCAGGCTGGCTCAAGTGTCAAAGTTACAGAAGGAGGGCCAAAGGAAAGACGCAGAAAAGTGAGAAAGATGCACTTGCTGCTTGCTGCGGCTGAGGCTGGGCAGGGGCTTCGCCTCTCAGGTGTCTGCTTGGGCGGCCGGAGCTTACCTGCTGCTGGGAGTTGAAGTCTGTCAGGTTGGTGTTGTAATTCCAGCTGGCGGAGACGCTCTCGAAGAAGACCGTCTCGCCGGTGCTGTTGTAGTCCTGGGCGAACTGCACGGCTCCCTCCTCGGTGTGGTTGTATTCTCCGGGCATGAGGGGGTCCTCCAGGGCGAGCGCCCCTCCGCCGCCGCCGAGGAAGAGCAGCAGCAGGAAGGTGGTGACAGGAGGCATCTCGGCGCCAGACGAGGCCGTCCCCGCGAAGAGCGCCGGCTTATAAAGCTGCCGCCGGCTCCCCGGAGACCCTGCCCACGGCCGCGCCTGCCTCGCTCCTCGGAGCAGATAAGCGCCCAGGCTGCCCTCGGGGGCTCGCCGCCGCTGCCCGCTCGCCGCAAGGGCGGCCCCTCGCCTTGCCAAAGTCCGCTCCGGTGCCTCGCCGCCGTCACGGGCAAAACAAACGCGCGCCCAGGCGAAGAGGGCGCGCGAGAGAGAGCGCGAGGCGCGGAGAGCTGGAGGAGAAGCTTGGGCGCCCGTCCTCAGGAATGGCCGGGAGATGGGAAGTCGGTGGGGTGGGGTGGGAGTCCGGAGGAAGAGAAGGGACTTCAGGGCGGGAAGAGGCGCCTCGAAGAGCCCGCTGCTCTCCGGCCGGAGGAGAGCGGCGGCGAGCCGGACGCAGCTCGCCTGCTCTCCTCAGAGGAGAGCATTCCGGTGGAGGGAGCGAGCGAGAGAGCGCTGCTTTCCTCGCCTTGCCAATTGGCCTCCAAGTCGCCGCCAGCTCTGGGCTCCGGCCTCTCGCCCCCGCTCGGGGTTTCCCTCGCGGCACCGCGAGACCCCGCTCCTGGGGGGCGACGCCAGAGGGCGGGAAACACGCACACCAAAACATCCTGAGGCAAGGCAGGCACCAAAGGAGCAACGGGGGAGAGGCGCTTTCTCCTCAGAAAGCCACAAGGGTCCAGGGACAGGAAGGAGTGAGGTGAAGTACCCTTGCCTCCCCCCTCCGGCACCGCATGGAATCGTCCACTGATTGGGTCAGAGGGGGAAAAGGTGATGTGGGGAACCTGTGTGGCTCTCCAGGTGTTGCCCCAGAACGACTGCCATCACCAGCACTGGCCATGTTGGCTGGGACCAGGGCTTCTTTTGTGACAGGATCCAGCACCAGCACCTCTTCCCCACCTCCTGCCCATGGCAGCCATTTTGTGGTGGTCCCCATGGCACTTGAGTACCAGGACTTTAAGCGATGGCTGAGGCCAGGGGTGCCAACTTGAATAAGATATTGGAAGAGGAAGGTAAGTCCCACCGCACATAATTGACATGGTGCATGGACACCATTTGAATGGCAGTATCCGTTAACTGGGGGGGGGGTGCTCAAATATTTTATGGAGGGGGGAAAGGGACCTCAGCTCCTAGGAGTTGGACTCCTATGACTGAGGCTGAAGAGAATTCTGGTCCAGTAACATCCGGAAGGCCACAGGTTTTCCCATCTTTGCTGGAAGGAAAGCGAAGTGTGGTCACCATGTGTGCACCTAGGTCAGGGGTCTGCAACCCGCGGCTCTGGAGCAGCATGTGGCTCTTTTACACCTTTGCCGCGGCTCCGGGGCGGATACAAGCGAGGGGAGGAGGCGCATTGTGCGCCCCGATACTCCCCACTGTGGCGGGTGCTGTACTGGCTGTGACGTCGCATGGGGGCGGTGCGTGCGTTAGTCATGCACCGTCCCGACGTCACCTTCCCGTCCGCCCGCTACATTGTAAGGGGCATGTACGCTGGTCACTGCATTGAAAGGGGGCATGTACGCTGGTCACTGTTTTGAAGGGGAGTGAAGACCACACACACACAAAAAGGTAGCTTGTTAATTTAACGTTTATTTCTATGAGGAGGAGTAATTCTGAGGGGTCAAACAAAGAAATAATAAAAAAGTGAGAAAAAGGTTATTTTTATAATGACGAGTTTTGCGGCTCCCAGTTTTTTTTTTCTTCGGAAACGGGTCCAAGTGGCTCTTTTTGTCTTAAAGGTTGCAGACCCCTGACCTAGGTGTTCAGTCAGTATTGTCGGTGCCTCAGCTACCTGTCTCTCACAATCATTTTCCCTTCACCTTTCCCTTTGGGAGAGCACTTTCCTCCCTCCAGGGTTTCCTCAGAGGCACCATCCCATATTCTAGTCTTACCAATAGAGGCGCAGGGCGCCAGGGCGCCCAAGTTCTGGAGGGCACCAGAGAAGAGGCGGAGGCTGGATGTGGTGCCTCCCGGCATCAGCTCGCCACCCTCGCCTGCCTCCACCATGCCGTGCCGCACCCGGAGCCTCCTGCCATGGCCACCTTGGCATGAAGTGCCATGTCCAGTTTCCGCCTCTTCCCCACCAGAGCCACCCTCCAGCCGCTGCCCACCTCCTCCAGCCCCGCCGGCAGCGCCGTCCTCCCTAAAAAACTCTGGAAAATGGGGTGGGGCGCTGGAGGGAGCTTTGCACCACAGCGCCGGATATGCTTAAGACGGCCCTGTCAAGTACCTTTGAAAAGCCCTCCTGGATCAAGCAAAGAACCATCTCATCTAGCATTCTGTTCTGACTGTGGCCAACCAGATGAAGATGATAATTTTATTATTTGTACCCCACCCATCTGACTGGGTTGCCACAGCTGCTCTAGGTGGCTCCCAACAAAATATTGAAAACACAACAAAACATCCAATGCCCCCAAGAAGCTCACAATCAGGACAAGAACATAACGACCCTCTCCTGCTTATGTTCCCCAGTGATTGGAAGCAACTGCTTCTAATGCTGTAGGTGATATAGCCATCTTCAGTAGTAGTCACTGAGAACCTCACCTTTGCAAGCCGTCCAAAGATGGTTTTGGGTGGCTTTGTTCAAACACACTTCCCAAAAGGTGCCTGGTGTGCATAACAGGTACATCAACTGGGGCCCCACAATGTGGGTGCCCAGTACATGCGTGTCACACCACACTTGCCATGATATCACTGCAACACGATGTTATGAGGTCACGGCAGCACACCATGACACGCGACACGCTTGTATGCTCCGGTGCTGTGGTGGCGGCTGGGCTAGGGCCTGCACCTCTGCTGTTGGGGCCTCTGTTGAAGTACATCCATGGCTGCAGCAGGCCTCAACAGAGGCCCCACGGTGGAGGCGCAGGCTCCGGCCCAGTTGCCACTGCGGTGTCAGAGCACCAGAGGTAAGGCAGTAGCCACCACCAGCTTGCAGAGCACGGTGGGCAGTGCATGGCTTTTTTTCAGCCGGAACTCACCAAAATTCAGTTCTGGCACCTCTCATTGCTATTGTAGAGAACAAGGAAGATGTTCATTGGAGCTCCAACAACTCTTTTTTCTAGAAAAATAGCACTGGCTAAACTGGCTTAAAAGGAAATGAGAGAGGGGAACCAGGTGCCAAAAGAGAAAGAAAAAATTAATGTCTTGCCAAGGATGTCAAGACCATGAAAATGGGAAAAGATGAGTGTCCATTGTGAAGCATGAAGCTTGTTGAGAAGCTCTCTACCTGTGAAGTACCAACTATGCACCTGTTGGCCAACTGAGGCCACTGAGGCCAACTCCAGGGGGCCCTGGGGGTCCGAGCACACACAAAATTTTTGCTGTGTCTGCCTTGCTTCTGTCACTGCCACCGCTACCCGCTGCCGCCTGCTGCCAGCTGGATGGAGCCAGGTTCTCAGTAAAGGAGACAATAAATCCAGACCATCCTTCAGTCTCAAAGGTGCAACAAGAGGCATCCCCAAGGCTGATTCCTACTTGAAAGGAAGAACCATGGACCAGGAAGGGAGGTGTAGCCAGATTTTGCTGCTAGTACTGAGTAACAGTCTCCATAGATTGGCTCCTAGTCCTACAAACTTCTGGACAGCTCTTCTCCTGCACATAAAACCCTCAGACTGTTGGACAGCTCCCTCGCTTGGCTGGATTATGACACATTTCTGATATTTGGGGACACAAATGCTTCTTAATGCGACAATTGTTCCATTAAATACTTTCTCAACTAGGATGAAGCACCCTTCTGGATCTCCTCTGGAGTCTAACACTATGCAGTCTAGGTCTTGATTATTATTGTTACCATTCTTTTTGTGTTGGGTAAAGCAGTGTACACTTTGCCTTTGAAATCATGGGTTCTAGAACAATGGTTCTCAATGGTTTTTCACCCTGAAAATTAGTGTGGGAGTCTTGGTGGGCCACTTAATAAACTTCAAAGCACACACACAGCCTGTGTTTTAACATCATTATAAAAATTATGGATCCTAGGCCTGTTCAGTAATTTCATATGGGTAAAAAATGTCTTAATCTCCATCATATGTATATATATATATATAGAGAGAGAGAGAGAGAGAGAGAGAGATTGTTCAGGATTGCATACAGATATTCTTGACTGTTCTGCAACCTCTCCATGGACCTCTCAGGAATGGAGTGTGGACAACCAGTGGTCCATACGCACAGTATGAGAACCTCTGCTGCAGAAGATGGATGTTCCTTTCACTAATTGTGTCTCCTGAAAGAAAGGCACTCCTGGTTTTTCCCATTTCAACAGTCTGCCACTTTTTCTTCAAATTATAAAGTCCTTTAAAACTGATTGTGATAAATGCTCTTTTAATGTCCACTTAATCAATCAATAAATCCTGAACCACCATCCCTCACATACAGTTTAGGCGGGTGTCCTTGATGAAAGTGATGAAGAATTCTAAGGGAGGCAGTTGAGTTTAATTCCCTTCTTCTGGCAAGAAGGTATCCCTATGTTCTGGAGAATTAATCAGTCAACTGGAAAACAAGAGAAAATTCAAAGTATAAAATACACCAGTCCCAGCCTCAGTGAAACCAATTATTATTATTTAAATGGCAAGCTAAGAATGATCAGTCGTAGCACATCCAAGAGCACTGATAACATTCAGATATTTTACCTCCAGTTCAGTAATGAAGTGTATTGGTCCCATCAAGAAAGATACTCAAAAGAGTCTCTAAAGATCAATCAGGAAACCATCTCACAAGATGGTTAATAAAAACAAGGATGAAATAACACATGGGAAGCCATTTCAGCCTCTGAGTGGTTGTACCAGCAGCGTTTATGTTTAAAGGGAACTCTAGCAAATCTGCTGTCAAAAATCTTTGAAGTTAAAGCATTTAACCGGAGTGAGGAAAATAGCTCTTCTGTATTTGGTTATTGTTTAAAATATTAAATATAGTTTGTAGTTATTGAAAGCAGAACAGGTCAGGGCCAGTGACTGCACATGGCCCACTGACTAGTGCATGTCACTCTTGAACATCTATGTCTCTTGTTCTCAACCATAGATTTGGCCTGCACTAGTTCCAGTGACAGCAGAAAAGAATTAATCCATTGATTCATTCTGCTACATCAGGACAAAATAGTCAACCAGCACCTCATTTGCCAAGAGGAGAAGGGCAGAGGGGAAGATTTGAAGCCATTGAAAAATGGTTTTTCGAGTTTATTTAATTCACGAAAAAGAACAAACCAAGGAATGCAAGAAATAAAATTTGACAAAAGGACACACAGTTCTACTGAGTCATACAGACAACTGTAGATAATGGTTAAAAATTCAGGATTATGTAATATTGTTATGAAATTTGCCAAATAACTCCAATTGCTGCTGTTCCATGGCTCTGTAAGTTGTTATTAGAAATATACGTAATAACATTTCGTCAGGTAATGTAAAATTTGAAGCCAATAATGAATAGAATATATCTGTGCCAAACTAATGAGCTAAGATGAGCTCATAAATTAAAAGTAGTACCAGAAAGACTGTGTGTGCCCAAAAGAGCTCTAAAAAATGTTCCAAACAAAACCAGTCACAACTATTGCAATGCATACTGAAATCACTGCTGGGACAATATTACTTCTTTTTATGAATAAAAATAAAAGCAATGCTCTTACCGTATGCACTATGATGACTTTGTTCATTTATCCTGCATGTTCCAGATAGGTAGATTCATGAAAGCAAATCCTGATATTCTTACAAGAATGGACTTGTTCTATTATATGGTCAGCCACAGTCCAGGATTACCTGACCTTCCTTTTTTTAAAAAAATACCATGACCTTTGACTTATCATATTTAATAGCTAGAATTTCATTTGTACAATAATCTGCAAAATCAAATAAGACGTTGTTGTTGTTTAGTCGTGTCCGACTCTTCGTGACCCCATGGACCAGAGCACGCTAGGCACTCCTGGCTTCCACTGCCTCCCGCAGTTTGGTCAGACTCATGTTTGTAGCTTCGAGAACACTGCCCAACCATCTCGTCCTCTGTCGTCTCCTTCTTCTTGTGCCCTCCATCTTTCCCAACGTCAGGGTCTTTTCCAGGGAGTCTTCTCTTCTCATGAGGTGGCCAAAGTATTGGAGCCTCAGCTTCAGGATCTGTCCTTCCAGTGAGCAAGACATTGTAGAAGACCCAAATAGCTTTGTGAAATCAAAACAGCACTATATGCAAATACTAAAGTGTAAGCTTTGGTGGTAATTAAAAGGGTGAGAAGATACTGAACACAAATTTGAGGGGGTATCAGTTAAATAAGATGGGAACAATGGTGCATACTTGCCCAAATTCAGAGATGGAAGACTACTACTGAGAAATGACTGCTATTACTACAATATGCCTGGCCTGATGAGATTTGATATAAACCCTAGATCAAGAAAAACACTATCCATAGTAGTCTGATTCAACTTATTCCATAATCTCTCATGGGGGAGATCAAAGGATGATATTAAACACACAAAAAACCCCTGTAAACAGCTTGCCTTTGATTTTGGAAGGTTGTCTTTTTAGTAGATGTGCTTCTTCATTCTTAAATGTACTATTAACTAAAAGAGCACCACCACCACCCATATCTACCATCCCTGTTTTCCCCCCAAGCTAGTAGTTAGAAACTTATGCACTCTTCTTCTTAATATCCCTGGATGGATATTAACATTTGAACATTTTTCCACCCTAAACTTATTTTTCAACATCTTCTCTAACACCACCTCCTGGCAAGCTTAATATTTTTTGCAGCCACATGAGTAATCCAGAAGACATGCTCTATTCCTACTTTTTTGCCATTTCTCAGTTAAAATAAAACATGAAGCTTCCCTTCCAAATCGAAAACAAGTCTGACATCCAACCCTCCTTCAAGAAGACCTCTTGATCTGATACCTGCATTTTCTGAAAACCATTTTTTGTTCAGCTCCTCAGTTTGTTTAGCTCTGTTAGCTCCTGTAAGTGCTTCTATTTGTGTTCCTTGTAGTTTTATTAATTCATTAGGTTTATCATTGTTGTTCTTATCAACAACCCTTATATTTCCTTCAAACTAGATTTTTGTTGTTTAGTCATTTAGTCGTGTCCGACTCTTTGTGACCCCCTGGACCAGAGCACGCCAGGCACTCCTGTCTTCCTCTGCCTCCTGCATTTTGGTCAAACTCATGCTGGTAGCTTCGAGGACTCTGTCCAACCATCTCGTCCTCTGTCATCCCCTTCTCCTTGTGCCCTCCATCTTTCCCAACATCAGGGTCTTTTCCAGGGAGTCTTCTCTTCTCATGAGGTGGCCAAAGTACTGGAGTCTCAGCTTCAGGATCTGTCCTTCCAGTGAGCACTCAGGGCTGATTTCCTTAAGAATGGAGAGGTTTGATCTTCTTGCAGTCCATGGGACTCTCAAGAGTCTCCTCCAGCACCATAATTCAAAAGCGATCAGCCTTCTTTATGGTCCAGCTCTCACTTCCATACATCACTACTGGGAAAACCATAGCTTTAACTATACGGGCCTTTGTTGGCAAGGTGATGTCTCTGCTTTTTAAGATGCTGTCTAGGTTTGTCATTGCTTTTCTCCCAAGAAGCAGGCGTCTTTTAATTTCGCGGCTGCTGTCACCATCTGCAGTGATCATGGAGCCCAAGAAAGTAAAATCTATCACTGCCAAACTAGATTAAGCTATTTTTTCCACATACTACCTTGCCTTTCAAACTTTCCCCCTGTTGTTGTATAATGTAGTATACACAGTGTATACAATTTCTCACTTCTTCACATCAAATATCTTCTCCCTCTTCAGCTTTCTTATTTAGTCTGTTTCCAAGTATTCCTCAGTGCAAGTATGGGGGGGGGGGAGAGAAGGGGGTGTGACAGTGGGGTTCCTTTTCTTCCGCCCACTAACCCAAAGCCCCAGAATACAGTTCTTCATAATTTTATCCCAACTGCAGTAAACATTGTCCATATAATAACTGGGCCCAGGCAAGAAAAAAAGATTACTTATACATGCCCCCTTGGGATATCATCATAGAATCAAAGAATCATAGAGTTGGAAGGGATTCCAAGGGTCAACTTATCCAACCCCCTGCAATGCAGGAATGTCAACTAAAGCATCCATGACAGATGGCCATCCAACCTCTGCTTAAAAATCCTCAGGGAAGGAGAGTCCACAACCTCCCGAGGGAGACCGTTCCACTACTGAAGAAGCTTTTACTGTCAGAAAGTTCTTCCCGATGTTTAGATAGAATCTCCTTCCTTGTAACTTGGAGCCATCAGTTCGTGTCCAACCCTCCAGAGCAGGAGAAAACAAGCTTGCTCCATCTGTCATGGGACAGCCCTTCAGATATTTGAAGGCGGCTATCATATCTCCTTTCTTTCTTATATATATATAGATTTTTGTTAGTTTTTTAACATATCGTTTTCAACAGTAATTAAACATACTTTTACATCTTACACAATTTTTTGACTTCCATCAATCCTGCCTGGAAATTTCCCAATCTGATCTCTTAGTATACATTTCTTACTTTCCCTATTACATTTAAATCTCATAACTAATATCTCTATTCTTTTTCTTCTTTGTAACGTTTCATATATTTCTCCTTACAAAACTTCTTGTAGTCCTACTAGCATAATTTGTTGATTATAATTGCTCTTCAAATAGTTCATGTACCTCTTCCAATCTTCTGTAAATCTCTGGTCCCGCAGGTTTCGAATCCTTCCTGTCATTTTATCCAATTCTGCACAGTTCATTAATTTTATCTGCCATTCTTCTTTTGTCGGAATTTCTTCTTGCTTCCATTTCTGGGCTAACAATACTCTTGCCGCTGTTGTTGCATATAAAAACAATTTGACATCCTGCCTATTAATATCCTAACCTGTAATACCAGTCTCCTTTCAGTCTCCTCTTTTCTAGGCTAAACATACCCGGCTCTTTCACCCTTCCCTCATAAGGCTTGGTTTCCTGACCCTTTATCACCTTGGTTGCCCTTCTCTGCACTTGTTTCAGCTTTTCAACATCCTTCTTAAATTGTGGTGCCCAGAACTGGACACAGTATTCCGGATGTGGCCTGACCAAGGCAGAACTGAGGGGTACTATTACTTCCCTTGATCTGGACACGATACTTCTGTTGATGCAACCTAGAACAGCATTAGCTTTCTTGCTGTTGCTGCATCATCATACTGTTGGCTCATGTTAAGCTTGTGGTCCACCAAGACTCCGATATCCTTTTCACATGTACTACTAGTAAGCCCAAGGACACGGGTGGTGCTGTGGTCTAAACCACAGAGCCTAGGACTTGCCGATCAGAAGGCTGGCGGTTTGAATCCCCACAACGGGGTGAGCTCCCGTTGCTCGGTCCCTGCTCCTGCCAACCTAGCAGTTCGAAAGCACATCAAAGTACAAGTAGATAAATAGGTACCGCTCCGGCGGGAAGGTAAACAGCGGTAAACAGCGTTTCCGTGCGCTGCTCTGGTTCGCCAGAAGCAGCTTAGTCATGCTGGCCACATCACCCGGAAGCTGTACGCTGACTCCCTCGGCCAGTAAAGCGAGATGAGCACCGCAACCCCAGAGTCGGCCACGACTGGAACTAATGGTCAGGGGTCCCTTTACCTTCACTAGTAAGCCCAGTGTCCCCATCTTATCTTTGGCAGGTGGAGTGAAGGAGTAGGACATGGTTGAGACATGTCCATTTTCAGTGGCAGGTATGTGTAGATAATTGCTCAGGTAGAGATAAGTTTACATGCACTCCCTTAGGCACACTTGAGAGTTAAAAGAGCACCCCAAAGCTTGCTTTCAGGACTGCGGGACCTGTTGGCAGGGTAAAGGTCAGCTTTAGGGCTAATCTGTCTCTCCCAACAGGATTTGTGAGACCCCATGTGATAGACCCATTCATTCAAACCAGGTTCTAGTTCTAAGTCCTGATGAACATTGGCTTAAATTAAACACTTTCCTTTGTTAGGTTAAAGAGACCCTAACATCTCCTGGTATTTTGTATTTGTGAAGTGGGATTCCTGGAAAACAGTTACCTGGAAGTCCTATTGAAATTAACAGAACTTGCTTTTGAGTAGATATGCTCACGCTCATAATATGTTCCCTTAGCCTAGCATGCCTCAATGTAATCATTATCTGAGACCTTTAATACCAGTGAATATTGCACTATTTTATCACTTTTAATGATGTTTATTGATGTCTTACATAACCTGCTTTAGAGAGCTGCCCTGACAAATGGCTGCACATAAATGCTTTCAATAAATAAGTAAGGCGCAGTTCTTAATTAGTCTGCAAAGGCTTATTTATTATTACCTTAAAGGATGACACACACTAAATCAGTGGTCAGCAAACCTTTTCAGCAGGGGGCCGGTCCACTGTCCCTCAGTCCTTGTGGGGGGCTGGACTATATTTTGGGGAGAAAAAAAATGAACGAATTCCTATGCCCCACAAATAACCCAGAGATGCATTTTAAATAAAAAGACACATTCTACTCATGTAAAAACATGCTGATTCCCGGACCGTCCGCAGGCCGGATTTAGAAGGCAATTGGGCTGGATCCGGCCCCCGGGCTTTAGTTTGCCTACCCATGCACTAAATGCTATGTCCCTTTCTAAAAACATCTACTGTATTTTTTGCACCATAACACTCACTTTTTTCCTCCTAGAAAGTAAGGGGAAATTTCTGTGCGTGTTATGGAGGGAATGCCTACGGGTGGCATGCCTACGGATTTTCCTCCTCTAAAGACTACGTGCGTGTTATGGTCGGGTGCGTGTTATAGAGCGAAAAATACGGTATTTCCCCCTTTTTTCACAGCATCCAATCAAAGGAAAGAATTTTATATAACTCACATGGCACGTTGTGAACTTTCCTCCCAGTAAATAAATAATTTTACAGCCTTTGTATTTTTTTTTCTTGCTGTTCTTCAAACATGTAGCCTCACATGTTCTTTTTTCTTTAGCTGTAGGTATTCACCACCTGTTCACCTATCCTTGCTAGGAGGTGGGGCGAAACCCAAGGCAAAGGAACCTGTGTGAAAAACAGGTGCGTTATGCATGTGAAGAAGGGAGAGGGGGTAGCTTCACATTCAAATGCTCATAGGATCCCCCCAGCCCTGGGAACTGTAGTTTGTTAAGGGTGCTGGGAATTGTTGCATGGGGTTTTTTAGTTTCACAGGATCCTCTGGAGGAAGTCACATCACATGCTTTGCATGTGTGGTGTTTGAATGTGCATTAAATGTACAGTGGTACCTTGGGTTAAGAACTTAATTCGTTCCGGAGGTCAGTTCTTAACCTGAAACTGTTCTTAACCTGAAGCACCACTTTAGCTAATGGGGCCTCCCGCTGCCGCTGTGCTGCCGGAGCACAATTTCTGTTCTCGTCCTGAAGCAAAGTTCTTAACCCAAGGTCATATTTCTGGGTTAGCGGAGTCTGTAACCTGAAGCGTATGTAACCTGAAGCGTCTGTAACCCAAGGTACCACTGCATAGTGTGGATCTTGCCAGAGAGAGGGAGGAAGAGATTTTTTTAAAAGCCGAATAAAGCATCTATGGTAGATGACAGTCTCTGCTGTTGAATTTTATTTCATTTTTAAAACATTATTTATCATTAGATTTTATTTCTCAGTTTTTGAATACAAAACTTATGCTAAATAGTAAAAGGAAAATAGACAATTACAACATAAAGCAAAAGAGATATAGAGCTGGGTATTGACCTGAAATACATCACTGAAGAACACGGTAAATAAAATCCGTCATTCTATAAACTTATTTGACAGCTATTCCTTATTGCAGCTGCATTTTGAAGCAGCGAGAGGGAGCAGAGATTTGGAAACAACTACCTGCAACTTAGTTTGTGTTTATTTGAGCCTGCACTGCTCTAGGAACAAGGTCCTTATTGCCATTGTGGATGGCTTCACTTGGAGCTAAAAGGTGCTCCTCCTGCTTATTTTAGTTTTAGGGAAGAAATTTTGTAACCCAAGTTCTATCAGCAAGGTCTGTTGGCCATCTGAGTACCAGGTTCTGTTCTGGTCTCGTGTTTCTTTGTAGATTTACAGTTATACCTCTGGTTGAAGTAGCTTCGGGATGAATATTTTCAGTTGCGCTCCGTGGTGACCCGGAAGTAATGGAGCGTGTTACTTCTGGGTTTTGTTGCTCGTGCATGTGCAGATGCTCAAAATGACATTACACGCATGCGCAGACGCTCAAAATGACACCACACGCATGCGCGGAAGCAACAAAACACAACCCGCGCACGTGCAGATGCAAGTTGCGTTCGCTTCAGGATGCGAACGGGGCTCCAGAACGGATCCCATTCGCATCCAGAGGTACCACTGTACTCTAGTTTTGTTTCTTCATAGAAACGGCAGATTTGGCTAGCCTGTGAAGATTCAGGTCAACCTGAGATATCATTGTTTTGGGGACGAGGCAGTTCCGAATGACCCTGGGTCGGATCTGATGCACCTGTAATAGGGTTGCCATGTTTCAGACAGTGAAAATCCAGACAGAAAAGTTGTTGAGCTTTTTTTATTTGGGGAGGGGCTTTCTTGGCAAAATTGCAAATAATAATAATAATAATAAAATGCCGTTTTTAAGCTATTCTTATGGGAAATCGGCACTGCAGGCATGGGCTGCCACGCGCCTGGATTTTCCCAGACATTTTATGCTGATTTCTGCCCGTAGACACTACTGCCGACTGCGGTATTCCTGATATGTCCAGGAAATTCCAGACGTATGGCAACGCAGGGCTGTCAAAAGGATGGTGGTCTGGTGGTGAGATGGGCAGGAGGAGGAAGAGTACTGGCAGCCTTCATGTGCCTTTTTCTCCACCTCACCCCTGCTTCTGACCACATGTCCATACCAGATTCCCAAATCAGATTGGAGGTCGCATCATCTTGAGTCAAATTAGGGCCACTCTGAAGGGTCAAATCAGATTGGAGGGGGAGGGGTCAATGCACAGTGAAAAGGCTGTGTGTGTGTGTGTGTGTGTGTGTGTGTGTTTGCTTGCTTGCTTATTGACTATTATTTTTACTCTGAGCATCTGAGACCGAAGCAGAATTCTGCATGCTTAAAAAGCACCCTTCCAGCGATTTCAAAAGACTAGTATGTAAAAAATATCTCCTCATTCATAGCCTATCAGAAGTGAATCTGGCAAGGCAAAAAAAAAAAGGTGCTTCCAATCCCATTTTACTGCATGCTGCTGATATAGAATTACACAGTGCTTTTTTTCTGGAGGAATGCAGTGGTACGAAAACCCCTAAACATTTTCTAAATGTAAGTTTGACCTCATTGAGGGGCAGTATTTCAATACGGAAATCAGCCCTGAGGAAATCAGCCATGAGTGCTCACTGGAAGGACAGATTGTGAAGCTAAGGCTCCAATACTTTGGCCACCTCATGAGAAGAGAAGACTCCCTGGAAAAGACCCTGATGTTGGGAAAGATGGAGGGCACAAGAAGAAGGGGACGACAGAGGACGAGATGGTTGGATAGTGTTCTCAAAGCTACCAGCATGAGTTTGACCAAGCTGCGGGAGGCAGTGGAAGACAGAAGTGCCTGGCGTGCTCTGGTTCATGGGGTCACGAAGAGTCGGACACGACTAAACGACTAAACAAGAACAACAACATTTCAATATGAGTAGGAAAATGAGAGAACCCCTAAAAAATTTTTAAAGAAATAAATAATAATAATAATAATAATAATAATAATAAATTTTATTTATATCCCGCCCTCCCCAGCCGAAGCCAGGCTCAGAAAAAGCACTGGAATTATATACTTATGTATGTGCGTTTGCCTTGTGAAATTATCAACATTTATTCTATATTTGAGACCTTCAAATTCCTGTAACACTGCCAACGCCTACAACAGTGTATGTAATACTTCAATCCCAAATCATATGCCTACTTTTAAGATAAATTCAGCTCTGGTAGTAAAGCATCAGAATCAATGTTGCTCTAAGCCCCATTACTTCTATCATTGCTGTCAATGGGTGACAGGAAAGTTTTCACTCCAGTGTGGGGAAGAGAGCCTGAGATTAAGAGTCTCATACTCCACCGACTGAGCTATTCTGCATTTGGGCAAGTCTAGGATTCTGAAAAGCCTACTGCTGCCTCTTGTCTCCCTTGCATGGAGTACATTGGCACTACAGCCACTTCCAGATGACAGATTAGAATAAATCTCTCCCCCAACCCAATTCAATGGCTGCCTGTTTTAAGAGGCAAGGAAAGGCCTTTTCCCCCTCATCCATCAATGTTGTTGGAAGCAGGGCAGGGCAGAAAAAGGCTTGTTTTCACCCTCAAGACCCAGAGGCTGTTATCATCCCCAGCCTTCCGCACAAAAACAAATAAATATAGGGCCTATCTTCAGCTACATTCCCCTTTATTGACCGACAGTTGGCAACAAGTTTATCTACGGAAAAGTTGCCTCCACCCACGAGGAGCAAATACCTGCTTCTGTTTACAGGAATGGCTTTATCCAGGGTGAAAGGACGGTGACTTAGGGTTGTTGATTTCCCTTTTGCTTACTTAACTTTTACTGCAACCCTTCAATGGGCGAACAGATCAAAGTTTCATATCTGGTTGATTCAGAGGCAGGGTGGCAGCAGGAACATCTGAGAACTGGGAACAGACTTATATATACTTTCTCCCCAGCATAGTAATTCTTGTGTGTTTTTTATTGTCTATTACATATATTGCAAGCTGCCTTGAAAACTTCGGTTAGCCGGTGGGGTATGAATACTTTAATTATTGTTGTTGTTGGCCTCTGTCTATCTCGGGTGACAATGGAGTGTGCCTCTGGGGGTGAAATCAAATCACTGCATTTGCAGCACTGAAGTGACTTCTTCTGGGTGCAAGCCTGGGCAGTGTGCATGGAGGTCCTGGGCTGCCCAGATGACAATACCCCTCTCTCTCAGCCTCACTGACAAAGGAAAGCAGAGCAAGATGTTTGGCAACAGTTTGGCTGCAGCAGTTGCTGGAAGGAGGCGTACAAGGCTCCATCCAACCATCTTAGGGACTCCGCTCCGAATTTGTGTAGGGTTTACTCCTTAGCCTTTTCTTCACTGCCTTCACAAGGCAGTGAAGGTTTAGGATCAGAGTTTTCCTTCTCCTAGATGAGCCACCTTCCCAAGTTGACAGCATGCCAGCAGCTTCCAGGAGCCACAGGTGAGAGCTGAGTGCAGCCCAAAGGTGGACAAACTGCTCCTAGCAACTAGTACAGTCATCCCTCGGGTTGAAGTTGCTTCAGGTTGAGCGTTTTTGGGTTGCACTCTGCGGTGACCCGGAAGTAACGGAACGTGTTACTTCCGGGTTTCACTGCTCGCTCTAAATGATGTCATGCACATGCGCAGAAGCAGTGAATCGCGACTCGCGCAGACGTGGGTTGCGTTCGCTTCAGGATGCGAACGGGGCTCCAGAACGGATCCCGTTCGCATCCAGAGGTACCACTGTATTCAGAGACTTACTGTTTCTGACCACAGACGTAGAACATAGTCATCCTGGCAAGTAGCTATTGATTCTATTTCAAAGCCAGCCAAGTTGGTAGCCATCGCTGTATCTTGTGAGAGTGGATTACATAATTTAACTATGTGCTCTGTGCGGGGGAGTGACATAGGCTAAGTCTCAATCATATCTCCCCTTGCTTGCCTTTCCCCCTAAGCCCCTTATGTTATTGTGATGGACAGCAGAGACAGACCAGAGTCTGGTGAGACAGCCCCCCTGAAATTCTACCAGAGTGCTGGAGCCTCTCTCTGATGGGCTTCAAAGTCAACTAGTCACAGAAGGGGGACAAACAGTACCTTTAGGGGGGTAGAGACTAAAAGGAGCAGTTTCTGAGGGAGAGTGTTAGATGGGGCTGGATTTGTCGGACAGAAACAATACAAATTAAAAGCTTTTGCAGATGACCTGGTTTTGACCCTGCAGAAGCCAGAGCCTAGTACGAAAAGAGTATTACAACTGATTAATGACTTTGGTCGGGTGGCTGGATTTAAATTAAATAAACAGAAAACTAAGGTTTTGGGGAAAAATTTGACAGATACAGAGTCAGAACGGTTTCAGAAAGAGACGGAACTTAATGTGGTTAAAAAAGTAAAATACCTAGGGGTAAACATAGCAGCAAAAAACCTAAGTCTATTTAAGGACAATTATGAAAAATGCTGGGCAGAAATTAAGAGAGACTTAGATAGTTGGTCAAAATTGAAACTTTCTTTGTTAGGCCGAATTGCTGCTATCAAGATGAATGTATTGCCAAGGATGTTATTTTTATTTCAAACACTTCAGGTTTTGGACAAGACGGAGTGCTTTCAGAAGTGGCAGAGAGATATTTCTAAGTTTGTCTGGCAGGGCAAAAAGCCCAGAATTAAGTTTAAGATATTAACTGATGCAAAACAAAGAGGGGGCTTTGCCCTGCCAGATTTAAAGTTGTATTATGAAGCCGCAGCGTTCTGCTGGCTAAAAGATTGGCTACTTCTTGAAAACACTGATGTGTTAGATTTGGAAGGGTTCAACAATGCTTTTGGATGGCATGCATACTTATGGTATGACAAGGTTAAAGCAAATAAGGCCTTTAAGAACCATATTGTCAGAAAAACACTGTTTAATGTCTGGACAAAATATAAAGACTTGCTGGAAAATAAAACCCCAAGGTGGCTTTCACCTTTGGAAGCTAAGGCCCGAAAAAGACCCAATATGGAGGCCAAATGGCCAAAATATTGGGAAATTTTAGAAAAAGATGGAGACAATTGGAAACTGCAGAGTTTGGAGAAAATGAAGGATAAAGTGCGAGATTGGTTACATTACGCTCAGATTAAAGAAGTTTTCAAAAATGACAAGAAATTAGGGTTCCAGGTGGAGAAATCGAAAATAGAAACAGAATTGTTAGAACCTAAGAGTAAGGTACTTTCAAGGATGTATAACTTGCTGTTAAAATGGAACACACAAGACGAAATGGTTAAATCGGCTATGATAAGGTGGGCGCAGGACATTGGGCATAATATTATGTTTGAGGACTGGGAAAGGCTGTGGAGTACTGGATTGAAATTTACTGCATGTAACGCTTTGAAAGAAAATGTAATGAAAATGATATATAGATGGTATATGACCCCAGTCAAACTTGCAAAAATTTACCACCTGACTGACAATAAGTGTTGGAAATGTAAAGAGTGTGAAGGAACATTCTTCCACCTCTGGTGGACTTGCCCTAAAGTGAAGGCGTTCTGGGAAATGATTTATAATGAACTGAAAAAGGTATTTAAATATACCTTCACTAAGAAACCAGAGGCCTTTCTTTTGGGTATTGTCGGCCAAGGGGTGGTAAAGAAGGACCAGACATTTTTTATGTATGCAACAACAGCAGCAAGGATATTACTCGCAAAGCATTGGAAAGCTCAAGATCTACCCACACTGGAAGAATGGCAGATGCAACTGATAGATTACATGGAATTGGCTGAGATGACCGGCAGAATTCGTGACCTGGGAGAAGAGAGGACTGAGGAGGATTGGAAGAAATTTAAGAATTATTTACAAAAATATTGCAATTTGAGTGAATGCTAAACAGGATGCTAGATCAAAATAACTGAGCACCACTAATTTAGATGATTTTAAGAAAATAAGTGAGAATTGAGAAAATATAACTTTTTTTTTGAGAACTAGAAGATTATGAAACATAGAAGGGATGTAAGAATGTAAATAAGATAATAAATTGCTGACAAAATGTTATAACGATGAAAGTGGGAGCGGGAGATGTGAGGAAGTCCAAAGAAAATGTGAAATTATGTTAAGATATATGTTACATTGTTTATTATGTTTATTTCTATTGTAAAACCCAATAAATTTCTTTAAAAAAAATAAAAAAAAATAGATGGGGCTGGATTTAAGATGAGAGATAGGGCCAAGGTTCAGGTTAAGAGCTAGGGTTTGATTGGGAGTTGGGAGTTAGGGAGTGAGATAGGGAGAACTGGTTCTGAGTTAAGTTAAACATCCACACTGAGGAGACTATCTGTAGCAAGAGGACAGAACCTCACAGCTTGAATAGGGAGACCAGGTTGAGGGTCTGGGGAAGGTATACAGACAGAAGTGTCCTGGGAGGTCTGAATCTGAGCCTGTGGGAATTCAGGCTACCCGTATCTCGGTATAGCCAGGAGGGGAGAGTTCTTGTAGGGACAGAAGACTCCCAACCCAGCAACAAGGGGTGCGGTGATCCCCTGGTGATCTGTTAGTATACCTCAGGTGTGGGGTTGTTAAGAGAGTGGGTAACTGAGGAAAAGTGCCCCTCGCTCATGAACCAAAGTATTAAGTTATGAAGGAAACTTTTTGGTCCTGAAAGTATTTAACTAATACCTAAGTAACAGAAACCAAGTTGAGCATTTTACCAACTATTCTAGAAACTTGAACCTCTACCACCTGAAGTGTAACAACTGATTTTTGAGTAACCGAAGCTTAAGATGAGCTGTGCTTGTAGTATTGTGTTTAAGCCTGAGACTTCTGCCTGAAAGAACACATTTCCTGACCCACTTTGTTTCATAAACCTCTTAATAAAAACTTTTCGTTTGTTTAATCAACTCCAGCCTGAGACTCTAATCACTAAGTTTTCCCTCACACAAGTCCCCCACTAATAGCCTGTGGTAAATTGTAGAAATTTGTCTAATTGGTGCACAGTGAGGTGGGTGCACTATATTTAATAAGGGGCAGATACAGTGGTGCCCCGCAAGACGAATGCCTCGCAAGACGAAAAACCTGCTAGACGAAAGGGTTTTTCCGTTTTTCGATGCGCTTCGCAAGACGAATTTCCCTATGGGCTTGCTTCGCAAAACGAAAAAGTCTTGCGAGTCTTGTGATTTTTTTCGCTCCCCCCCCTTTTTCTAAGCCGCTAAGCCGCTAATAGCCTTTTAGCCGCTAAGCCGCTAAGCCTTTAATAGCCGCTAAACCGCTAATAGCGCTAATCCGCTAAGCCGCTAATAGGGTTGCTTCACAAGACAAAAAAACCGCTAGACGAAGAGACTCGCGGAATGGATTATTTTCGTCTTGCGAGGCACCACTGTAGCAGGAGTGCATCCACCACATTATTAATTGGTGGTATTAAGTGGTGGGTCCGCTACAGTTTTGCACAGAGAGATGCTTTTCTTCGGCTGTTGCCAGTTGTCTAGAATTCTCCTTATTTTGAACTGAATTGCCTCCTGTTCAGGGCTTACAAACAACTCATTGCTAAATGCAAGTATAAAACACAGCTTTCTGATAAGCCAAAAGTGGGGGAAGTAAGCAGCTGTATGCTGCTCAAAGAGGTACATTATATGTCCAGAACTCACTCCATGGAGTCTCGTGCAAACTGCAATTACCAGCCTCCAACCTGACCCACCAAAAAAAGGCACAAAAAAGGTTCACAAATCTTATTGTATCAAATCTCACTAAGCTATTGAGCTAGCGTGCAACTAATAGCTTGGCTTAATTAGTAGCTGGCAATTTGTGCGAAGAAATGCTTAATGGCAGTAGATGAGAATGGCATTAGAAATAACAGAGGCAATAATGATGGCATTGCAAATGTTGGGGAGAGTTAAACTTCTTATGAGAAGTCTGGTTTGGCACATGCAGCATTTGTAATGTGATGGTGGATAAGGAGCAAAGCATGCTGTATGACATTTGCAGGGAAACCAAAATGCTTGTTTACAAAGCTATTGTACTACCAACCTTACTGTATGCTTGTGAAACATGGACCACCTATAAACGCCATCTCCAACTCCTTGAAAGATTCCATCAATGGTGTCTCCGATTTTTTTTTTACACATCACTTGGGAAGACAGGTGAACTAACGCCACTGTACTGGAAGAAGCAAAGATCACCAGTGTTGAAGCAATGATTCGTTGTGTTGGTCATGTGGTTCAGATGCCTGATTATCGCCTTCCAAAGCAATTATTCTATTGCAGACTTAAAAATGGAAAGCGTAATGCTAGTGGTCAACAAAAGCAGTTTAAAGACTCTCTCAAGGCAAATCTTTAAAAATGTAGTATAAACACCAACAATTGGGAAACATTGGCCTGTGACTGTTCCTGTTGGAAAACAGACTTTTCCAAAGACTTTGAAGATGGTCGAACTCAGGATGAAAGGGAGAAACGTGCTAAGAGGAAGACACACTTTGCAAACCCTCACCGTGATCAACTCCCACCCAGGATCCTATGTCCCCACTGTGGAAGGATGTGTGCATCCAGAATTGGCCTCCACAGCCACTTATGGGCTCACTGTTAAGACAGTGTTCATGGAAGACAATCTTACTCGGCTACGAGTGATCGCCAAAGAAGAAGATGATTCATTTAGTGGAAATAACAAGTTTCCCCCAAAATCTTCCATCTTTGTTCTTTGGTCAGGGATATATGATAGCTATACTTCCTGCTATCAGCTTTCTTTACATCAGAGGAAAGAGTGGGAGGCTCCTCTGTATTTTCCAGAGTCAGGAGAGGCTCAGGGAGTCCCTGAAATGGTTGGGTGGCGTCTTGTACGCCTCCTTCTGGCAACTCCTGCAGCCAAGTTGGTGCCAAACCTATTGCTCTGCTTTCCTTTGGACCACATCAGCAAGGCAGAGAGGGGGATCTTGTTGTTTTGCTACCTGGGCAGGCCAGGACCTCCATGCGCACTGCCCAAGCTTGCGCCCCAGGGAGGTCACTTTGGTGCTCCTAACACAGCAGTCTGACTTCAACCCCTTCCTAAGGGACGCTCCATTGTCTCTCGAGACAGACTGATGCCAACAATAACAGTTGGTGATGATGTAGGAGAGAGCTTTCTCAGCAACTGTTCCCTGTTTGGGGAATCTCCTCCACTTAGAGAAACATAAGGCAGTGATAATGTTGTCATTTTGGTGCCAGGTGAAGGCATGTTCATTTACTCAGATTTTTTTTAGGTTTTTAATGTGGCTGTTTTAGCCTTCTCTATTTAGATTTTTTTTTCTTTCCTTTTTTTTAAAAAAACATGAATCACTTGTTTTTATTCATGGTTGTTTTAATTAACTTCATATTGTACCCCATCCGTGCATAGGCGCAGCAATCAGTCAATCAATCAATCAATCAATCAATCAATCAATCAAATAAATGCTTAGACATCAGAAATAAGAGCCACAGTGTTCTCGAAGCTACCAGCATGAGTTTGACCAAACTGCGGGGGGCAGTGGAAGACAGGAATGCCTGGTGTGCTCTGGTCCAAGGGGTCACGAAGAGTCGGGCACAACTAAAAGACTAAACGACAACAAAGCATGTAATGGTTAGAGTGTGGGATCGGGGGGACGCAAGTTCAACTCCTCACTCACCCATGAAGCACAACAGCTGACCTTGGGCCAATCATAGATGCAGTTAAGGTCATGCTAAATCATAGCTTAACACGAGGAGACTTAGCCACATCAAGCCTTGGGCTCGGTGTGAAAAAATCATCATATTTCATATACACACTCATGGCGTCTGAAGTGGAGGTCATGGACCAGGAATGAGATTTTGAGGTTGCAGTGGATGGCTCAATGAAGATGTTGATCCAGTGTGTGTCAGCTGTGAAAAAGCCAAATTCCATGCAAGGGATTATCTGGAAAGGAATTAAAGCAGCAACAACAACAACCTGCCAAGACCATAATGCCATTATACAGATCTATGGTGTGACTGCATTTGGAATATTGTGTACAGTTCTGGTTGCTTCACCTCAAAAAGGATATTGTAGCGTCAGAAAAGGTTCAGAGAAGGACAGCCAAAATGACCAAGGGACAAGAGAAACTCCCCTATGAGGAAAGTTCACAGCTTTTGGGAGTTTAAAGTTTAGAGAAACTTGGACGTCATTGATATCAAGTAAGAGACGACAAGGTATCAGTTTATAGAAGTATGCATGGAGAAAGTGGATAAGGAAAAGATTTTTCTCCCTCTCTTATGAAACTCGATGAAGCTGAATGTTGGAACATTCAGGACAGATCAAAGAAAGTAGTTATTTGCCTAGAACATAGTTAAACTATGGAACTCACTCCCAAAGGAGACAGTTGTGATGGACAGATCTTAGGTCATCCCCCTTGAGACCTAGAAGCCAATCAGTGCTGGGTGGAGTGCCAACCAATCAGGAAGGAGTTGAAAGACCCTCATCATTCCAGAATAATATTGGCGGGGGTGAGGAGAGAAATAACGGCTGCAACAAAAATAATGTGGAGAATATTTGGGAGGAATTCTGCAAAGAGGCTTTCCTTTTCTTTCAGGGAGTGAGAAGAAGAAAAATCTCAGATGTTTTCTCCGGATTCAAACCCTGCTTCCCAATAGTTTTCCTTTCCAGCTTGGGTCAGTTTCAAGTTGGGCTGCAAAGGAGAAGTCCCTTTAAATCCAGCATGGAATGGAAGCTCTGCTTCGGGCCTCCAATCAGGAGGGCTTTTACATTTGGTGCCAAATTTAAAAGGCGTCCAATGAAAGCCCTGCTTTCAGAACAACAATTGGGAGTGCACTGTAACACCCGCAGTTGTTCCTTTCCAGCTATGCCTTTACCTGCCCTGGCATGAGGCAAGTGGGAATGGCTGAGGGGAAATGGCCTTGCAGGCCATACTTGGAAAACTGATTTGGTCCACAGGTCAGAGATTCCCAATGCCTGAGGCACTGGAAAAACCTTTTTTTCACTTCTTATTGTGTTTCATGTCTGTGTCCCACAAAGCTACACAATGGGCTTACTTTTTCAGTTTTGTATTCTTCCAGTGCCATCATAATAGGCAAAGGTGCTTCTGGTACACCATAACAAAATGTACAACCAGGTATCTATCTTCATGCCTGCAGCCTTGTTTTCACAGCCTGTCTGTTTTCTGATAATGTTTCTGCTCTCCCTCCCTCCCTCCTGGGACAGAAGATTTCTCCACAGCCCACAAGAAGGTCGTGTGAAGATCTTGCCTCGGTACAGAAACATTTCCTTGATTAGCATCGGACAAGATGAATTCACACCCTGTATTCCAAACAGTCTTCCGGCAAAGACACCAACCCCATTTCTCTCAACTTTGCCAGATCTCCAAGAACAGCCTTAAACCACAACGTCCTATGTTTAGGCTCGGTAATTATTCTCACCGCCTTATCAGCATATAACTGGGTTTGTCTCCTGAGCAGATTTAACGTACCGCTTGCCAGTCCACAACACGGATCCCTCGTTAGGACAACCATGTTCATATTTTAGGGCTGTGCCTGAGAAAAACAAGCAACACCAGTAGCTGATCAGAAGAGATAATTAGCTGAAGATATGGAAATTGCTGACTTGTTGTTAAAACCTGCACAGTCAGCACAGGCTGAGCTAAGCAGAAGTGACTCCCTGGATATGGAATCCTCCCCTCTTTTCCTCCAGTTCTTGATTGCAAGGAAAACATGTGAGAGACACTGAACAGCTTTCCTGAAGCAACTGGTGTCTTGTGCTGAAGACAATTATTTGGGGGTGGCAGGACTCATCAAAGAAAAGGAAAAAAAGAGTTACTATCTACTTCCCTTCACACTGCATGTGCCTCTTAACCACCTTAAGATGGTGGGGTCATGCCAGAGGTGGACTCTGGTAATCTTCTATAATATGGCGCCCTGTGCGAGGCCAAACTTTGGTGTCCCCGAATGGATCTTCTCAATTATGGATCTTCTCAATTTTGCACCCCATTGGGCACCCAAGGCAAAGGCAAAGGGACCCCTGACCATTAGGTCCAGTCGTGACCGACTCTGGGGTTGTGGTGCTCATCTCGCTTTATTGGCCGAGGGAGCCGGCATACAGCTTCCGGGTCATGTGGCCAGCATGACTAAGCCGCTTCTGGCGAACCAGAGCAGTGCACAGAAATGCCGTTTACCTTCCCGCCAGAGCAGTACCTATTTATCTACTTGCACTTTGACGTGCTTTTGAACTGCTAGGTCGGCAAGAGCAGGGACCGAGCAATGGGAGCGCACCCTGTCGCAGGGATTCGAACCATCGACCTTCTGATCAGCAAGTCCTAGGCTCTGCAGTTTAACCCACAGCGCCACCTGCGTCCTGTATTGGGCACCCAAGTCACCCTAAATCCAGTGCTGGTCATGCCCAGCCCTACGACACTCACCATTACTACAGAAATAGGACTGAACAGCTGACTTCGCTTGTAGCACCAGAATCTTGAGGTGAAATGAATGCAAAAGCAGTTATCCCAGAATTTCCCAGAATGGAGTTGGCACAGCCTGCAAAGTCATCTTCATCTGATAGCAAACCTGGCTGAATTTAGCTAGGCAGTCCTGCCCCATCTTGTCTCCCAACCCTAGGCTGCCATGCTCCTCCAAATACTTCCCTCTCAAATTAAAGTCCACCAATAAGTGGAGCAAATAGACTATGAAGAGAAAGATTCTCTTTGAAGAGAGGCAGTTTCAAAGTAGCACTCGCAAGTCATTTACAGTTCTTTAGTGTTGAAATATCTCGTCCCCAAAGGGCAAAATGGACAGCACTTACTATTTTCAGAGGATTGGCTCCTTCGGGGCTAAGTGTGGTTATTCAAAGCAGAGGCACAGCTCATTTGCTATCAAACCCCTGCCTGCTCACAACATCATGCCTTCTTCTGCCTATGTCTGCTAATCAAATCACTTCCCCATGTCTCAGTCCCTGTTCTCTATTTCACCCACATAATACAAAGAAACTGCTGTCGTCCTAGCCAGGGACCACATCACATTTACTTTACCTACATTCAGCGGGATGACTGTAGGACAGCGGTAGCCAACTTGGAGTCCCGTAACACCTAGAAGTCACCAACTCCTAGCCATTGGCCATGCTGGCTGGGACTGATGGGAGATGTAGTCTTCAACACTTGGTGGAAACCACATTGGCAACCGCAGAGTAAGGCACTATTAGAAAGACACACAGCTTCCATTTGCCCATTGCACAATAAAGCTGTAGGACTCACAGCTTTTCACAGAATCTGCCTTGGCTGCCGTGAATGCAAGACATAAGGGCTAGAACCATTCAGACTTTTTCTTTCTTTACTTTTGTAAATGCTTGCCAGTCCATAACATAAAGGAAGACGTATGTTACTAGAAAGTGGATCGTTCTTGAAACAAAAACAAAATCTGGTTGGCTGGGAGAACGAGAAGCTAGACTGGCTGATGGGCTGTTGGTCGGATCTCACCTGCTCTTCTTGTGTTCTTAACTGGAGTCTTTGAGGATCTGTCGTAACCCTGTACTGCCAGCCACGGCAGAGCTCTGTGGAGGGTGATGCCAGCCAACCAGCCAAGTCTCAGGGGGTACTTGACTGGAGGCAGAGTCCGTATGCAAGGTTCAGTCCAGTCCTAAGGTCAGGAGTATTTCAGTTCACGTAGTCAGACAATCCAGGGGTCAAGAAAGCCAAGGGTCCAAGGTCATGAGAAGCAGTAAGGTCTGGCCAAGAACGACAAATGTTGTTTCTAGCAACTGACTGAGGCTGGAAACCTTGCTTAAGAAATCTGGAGCCAGCTGGGTCTCATCAGGAGCAAGAAGGCTGATTAGCATCAGGTGGAGTCACTTCATCTTCTCCTCCTTCAGGCTGCTGCTCAGCAGGTGAAGCCGACTCCTGGCCCATGACAGGATCTTGACCAAAATGGCCAGTAGCTTCTTCCATAGATTTCTCCTTCAGCTTTTCTCTATGGGCACTCAGCAAACACAAGCCAGTCGTTCTATTGAATGGCCTCACCTTGCTCAAAGTGCTAAAGAATTGTTCAATGGTGCATGTTGTGACTGGGATAGAAAGTGCTGTAAGGGTGACCATTTTAATAGCAGGGAACAGTTTGGTGTGGTGCAATGGCTCAACAAGGTTCAGGTTGCATATGTCATATGATCACGGGTATATTTCTTTGGTACTTTCTCTCTTTTTTTGGCCCACAACTCATCCCCAAGGTTTTCGAATTTCTAAAGAGCTTAAAGGTCATTTTCTTCAGTGTGGTATATCTGAGATGGATGTCGTTTCCAACAAACTGTATGCTGTTTCGGTTTTCATCACCAAAACAAGTCGTTGGAGAGGTAATAAGTGAATATAGGTAGGGAATGTAGACGGACCACTGTCCTGTGGACTGGTTGAGATGATTGGCAGGAGTTTTTTGTTGCACTGTTTCTCTGGGTGCTTTAAGTTCTTCCTCCATGTCACCTGCCGGTTTCTTGTTGTTCTCTGTTATTGCGCTAAAGGTCTCCTCGCTAGTTTTTCTGTGTTGTTCCATTACTTCCAGAAACTCTTGGTATATATACACTTTCATTTCCATTACATCTAACTTCACAGACTGCAGAACTTGGGTGACTGACGCCAGCACTGATGAATATCTGCTTAGGATCAAAAGACAAGGCCATGAAAGATGTTGCCGGTGACACGCACACAATAACTGGTGCAAAAGTGGTGTTGCTTCGACCCTGCTAATTGCTTCAGTTGCAGAACAGCACTCGTGTAATTTTCTGCAAGCACACAAACTAACTGGGTGTAAATAAACAAATACCTTTAGGATTCCAGGAGGGGACAAGTAGCCTCCCTCGCAGACACCCATGCCTCTGCAGAAGGCAGCAGTAGAAGCGGGGGGGGGGGGGGGACACTGAGATTGTGCTGTGCAAAGTATGGAAGGCTTTTTCTGCCACCAACATTTCCAGGAAGGCCAGGGTGAAAAACCCACATCTTCCTTGGTGCAATTTCCTTCCTCCTCTGGCATCTTGCTTACTTCTGGCCTTGCTGTCTGTGACGTCCCCTTCTCTCACCCTTGACACTGTCACTGCCTCCACCAACACCATCCCACTAATTAATAGAGATGGACAACATCCCCCAGGCTTACATTGGAAAATAAGGCAAACTGTTCTCCCCGCTCCAATGGAAGAAGCTCAGGTTAGCTCACAACAGAACATCACTCACTCATGACTTGATTATGGGTGAAGAGGTTGACCTGGCAGGTACAACTGGGGCAGATCAGTGGCAAATCACCTGGTTAGCCTGCAGAAGGTGCTCAGTTCAATTTACCAGTATCTCCAGTCAGAAAGATCAGGTAGCAGATGATCCACCCCGTATATTTAAAGCCCATGTATTCCATCAAAGGATCCCAGTGCTCATCTCAGTTCCACAGGGGCCGTCCGCAATGTGATATTCCCTAAGATGCTTGGAGAATCTGTCTTCACCACCCCTGATCTCTATGGAACCACTGAGTGAGTTCCTTAGTGGGGTTTGGAGTCATCAATATGGCACACAGTTCTGTTTCTCCTCTTCAGAGCCAGGTGCGGCTATGAGAATGAACAAACTGAGGCTCAAACTGAGCCAAAGGCATGGTTTGTTGGTGGTTTCTAAATCCACATGAGTGGGGTTCAACCTGTGCTTCTTGAAGCAGGGGGGAAAGAATCAAACAAGGATCTGACAAGTGCATTTGGAAGGCAGAAGAAGCCCATAAGAAACGTGCACCATGTATATATGGAATCACTTGTTTTCCCTTGGCTCTCTTCTTGAACCATGGGCAATGCAAAAGAAGCAGAGGTGATATCTCTGGAAGCCCATGCATTTCTTAGAAGCTGCCAGCTTTTATGAGTCCATATAATGTGCCAAAGTTCATTATTTTCTCTTAAAGAGAAGATTAAAAATATCACCCAGAGGGCTGATTAGCATGCCTGTTCTCAGAGTTGCAGTCATCAAGTTTAATTACCGTGTGGCTATCAATGCTGCTTATCAGAATGGCCACAAATGCAAAATGCGCTCCTGTTTTGAAACAGATTAAATATTGCTTTCCTTGCAGAGCTTTTGCTATTCCCTAAGAGGCACCTTTCTTAACCATAATCAGTGCATCATAACTCACCATGGGGAACCACAGGAGTCTGCGGGACAAAGGTGAAAGGCAGGTGTGGGGAACGCTTGGCCCTCCAGCGGTTGCTGTGAACTGAGCTCCCTTCATCCCTGGCCATTCTTGCTAGGGCTGATGGGGAGTGTAACATCTGGGGAGTCAGTGCTTCTCCATTCCTGATGAAGCGATGTGCCCCCCAACATTTCTCCAATGAAAATAGGGACGAACTAAGACAGCATCTTAAAAAGCAGAGACATCACCTTGCCGACAAAGGTCTGTATAGTTAAAGCTATGGCTTTCCCAGTAATGAAGCATGGAAGTGAGAGCTGGACCATAAAGAAGGCTGATCACCAAAGAATTGATGCTTTTGAATTATGGAGCTGGAGGAGACTCTTGAGAGTCCCATGGACTGCAAGAAGATCAAACCTCTCCATTCTGAAGGAAATCAGCCCTGAGTGCTCACTGGAAGGACAAATCCTGAAGCTGAGGCTTTGGCCACCTCATGAGAAGAGAAGACTCCCTGGAAAAGACCCTAATGTTGGGAAAGATTGAGGGCACAAGGAGAAGGGGACGACAGAGGACGAGATGGTTGGACAGTGTTCTCGAGGCTACCAACATGAGTTTGACCAAGCTGTGGGAGGCAGTGGAAGACAGGAGAGCCTGGTGCGCTCTGGTCCATGGGGTCATGAAGAGTCGGACACGACTAAACAACAACAAAGGAAATGCGGGATTTCGAGGATCAAGCCAGAAACCAGGACGATTTCTGTAAATCCAGGACCTTCCCTGGAAAATAGGGACACTTGGAGGGTCTGTGGGTGGGGAAATTTTTTTAGCACAATGGACAAATGCAGAGTTTACCTTGGTGCAATGGGTTAGTCCTCCAACAAAAGGCATTACCAGAGAGACAAAAACCTTTGTGGAGTGGGCAAACAGAGTCAGTGAGAGATGTGGCTGGGAAAGCGTCATGATGTGGGGGAGAGTTCTGAGAGCCAGAGAAAGGGACTTCAGGAGATACATCTAAGATTCCTCTTCACATCTGCTACATGGCAGATTTTGATGCTTCCTTTGTTCCAGAGAACAGAGGCTGGTGGTTAAGATCTGACACTTGACTTTTAGTGCTTAAAAATAGCATACATGGAGTTCAAGCCTCTTGGTGATGAAAAGGTACTCTGTGCATGCTCTTCTTTCTTATTACGTACCCCAGCACTCAGCCAATTCCAGGACAGAGTCCTAACTTAATGCAAGTCATGCAGGGAGGGCTGAACAAAAACAGTCCTTCCAAATGCAATGTCCAGTTTTAGGTGGTGAACTGGGGGGATGATTCTGAATGATTTGTCCTTTGAAATACCCTCCCACATCCTTTGAGCCAGGCATTCTAAAGGTTGGACTCTTGGTTCTTCTTTATGACACCCTGTCTCCCCTTGAAAACACACAGAAAACTTGCATTTTCTTCCAGAAGTGAGATTCTTTTGCTCTAGGAGAAACACAAGCGACTTCCCACCTAGAAACTACAAGCTTCTCTCATTGGCAGTAGGGCAGTCATTTATATGGTTATATAATGGCCTGCTGCTTTTGGTTGAAGGAATGTTTTGTGACTGCTCCCCCCCCCCCCGCCCGCCGCCACAACGCAAGTCTTGTGCATTAGCCACTAAAGCAGACCCCTAAAAGCTGCTGTTCTCCCTCTCTCTCTCCACGATGAGCCATGTGATGGCTAAGTTAACAGCACTGGAGTGTGCTGAGATGCTTTTTGCGATTACTGAACTGTCAGCAACGCAGTTGTTTCTGTTAACTCTGCCGAAAGGAACACTCTGGGGAGGGAATGCCAGTGGCCAGGGAGAGAGGGAGAGAGGCTTTGCTGTTTTCTGGTCGTGACAACGTTGGAAGGCTCCTGTTTGGTTCTAGCCGCTGGAAATGCTCACAGGTTGAAGTGGTGCTTTTGGGTGCATAATTTGCTTTCTGTAGGAAGGGCCATAGCTGAGTGGTAGAGCATCTGATTTGAGTGCAGAAGTTCTCTGGTTCAATCCCCAACGACAGGCTTCCTCAAACTCGGCCCTCCAGATGTTTTTGGCCTACAACTCCCATGATCCCTAGCTAGCAGGACCAGTGGTCAGGGATGGTGGGAACTGTAGTCTCAAAACATCTGGAGGGCCGAGTTTGAGGAAGCCTGCCCAATGACATCTCTAGGTACAGCTGCTGGTAACCCTGGAGAGAGGCTGACAATCCGTGTAGACAGTACTGAGCTAGGTGGACCAACGGTTGTTGGTATCCATCTGCCTTGAGACAACAGAGTGCGTTCCAGGGGTGAAGTCAAATTGCTGGGGAATCTCAGCGCCTGATGTGGCTGCAGAGGCCAGTAACTCATAACTGCCGCCTCCCGTGCTGTTTTTGCTGCATTAACACCAAAATGACCTCTCCGGGGTGCAAGCCTGAGCAGTGGCCGGACTTCCATATAAGGCAACTTCCTATGTTCCTAGTATGGCCAGCTAAGGCTCAATAACCTAGACTGCATCTAACACGTGAGTATGTGTGTGTGTGTGTGTATGTGTGTGTAATCACATTTCACTCTGCCTTGGCTATAACCATCCACCAGCTCTCTTTGTCTTGTCAGACCTTTGAACATGTTGATAATGTTTCTTAAGAGCAAGCCTCCCCACTAGAGAAGGTTAGGTTTGATTGGTGGAATTTGCACATACGTGTCTGCTCATTCATTAATAAAGTAACCGCTCTAAATTACTACATTGAATTTAGAACTTCATCCAGAAAACAGCACATGGTACCAGGAGTGACTTATATTGTGTGAAAGTACAGTGGAATATTTGAAGGCATTGAGTCCTTTATCTTTCTCGCACTGGGGAGCTGAGGAATGGAAGACATTTCTTATTTGCTACATAGATTATAAGACAGATGTTCAGAAAATTGCTATTTTTCTTAATGTGGCAGGCACTGATGCGTGAAACTTGTATTATTCCTCTGAGCTGACTGCTGACGAGAAAAACAGCTACAAGGCACTGGTGGGAAGCACTGTCTTCCTAAAACTGACAGTGGAAAGGTATAAATTTAGATAAAGGTTTCAGCAAGATGGAGAAACTTTTGGAACGTTTCTCTCAAATTGCAAGTCCAATCCTTTCCCTCTTAACTTTCGGAGAGCTGAGAAGCTTTCACAAGAGATCAGATTGTGCTGGGCGTAAACCATTCTGGGTTTCAATGACATTTGTTGGAGGAGCTTGAGTTGACGCTGAATAGAGTTGTGCAGTTATGCCAAGAAGCAGCAGAATTAAAGCAGCAAATCTTTGGGGTGAAGAAGATCGGCAGACATAAAGCTCAGGGAGCGGTTAACAGAATGTTTCAGTCACCTACACCTGCTCTCTGCAGACAGGGTTGTAGACTGCAGGGTTCAAGAAGCTGCGCAGCCCATGCAGCAGTATGTTTCTGCTATAAGGATGGCAGCAATTGCAAGAGTTTGCAAGCAGAAATTCGCTAGCAAAGCAGTTGAAATGGTGAATCAGTTAGATGGTGTGGTGTCGTTGCAGGAGGTGGGGTCTTGGTGACTCACCACGTAGGACAACAGCAGGAATTGCTACACAAGCTGGAGGAGGAGAATGTCCTCAGGGGAGGGGCATCATAGACAAGCTAAAATCTAGGTTGAACTGGTTTGTTTAGAGCAGGCATGGCCAAACTTGCCCCTCCAGCTGTTTTGGGACTACAACTCCCATCAACTCCCAGTTGTGGACGACTCTGGGGTTGCGGCGCTCATCTCGCTTTACTGGCCAAGGGAGCTGGCATACAGCTTCCAGGTCATGTGGCCAGCATGACTAAGCCGCTTCTGGCGAACCAGAGCAGCGCACGGAAACGCTGTTTACCTTACCGCCAGAGTGGTACCTATTTATCTACTTGCACTTTGATGTGCTTTCGAACTGCTAGGTTGGCAGGAGCAGGGAGCTCACCCGGTCACAGTGATTTGAACCGCCGACCTTCTGATCAGCAAGCCCTAGGCTCTGTGGTTTAACCCACAGCGCCACTCACGTCCCTAGCACTATGATAAAGATACACAATTCTTGCACACACACAGATTGGCTGGAAACCTAGGGGTGTTTTTGTTTGGGCTTGTGTATTTTAAACACAAAGCTTATTCCTGCTTGAGTTGGAAAAAACTATGTAATCAAGCTTCAAATATATAGGAACAAATTTGAGAGGTTGCGTCATAGTGCATTAAATCCCAAACACAATCTATTCCAGGCTGTGGCGCTTAAGTCCTTTTCCCATAGCTGGATTAATAGCTAGGATTCATGAAGAAAAGTGTCCTTGCCATTACATCTTTATACTGAGAAAAGCTTTAGCACAGCTGTTACAGGCACATGAGCCTCACCAGACAAATGAAAAGTAAGCCCATCCCATGTTCTTGATTCCCCCATATCCTGTCCCATTATAAATACACTTTCTCTCCTTATTTATTGGAGAAAACAAAAGCCTGCAGAAAAACTTGATTAGTTATCTGTTAACTGTTGCAAAGACAGTGATCTTGCAGACATGGAAGAACCTAGAGGGGCTTAGTTTAAAATATATGGTACAGCCAAATCTGGCAGGTGGACTTGGTGGAAAAATGGTTAGAGAAATGAAAATTGGCAACTAAGCAAAAGGCAATAGATACTCCCCCACCCACCCCCAGTTTGGTATGATTTTATTGTTCATAGGAATCAACAAGAAGTTGTCAGATCCCCACCATTCAGTGTGCTGGTCCTGAGGGTTAACCGTTCGGTGAGGTCCGAGTCCAGTCCAAGGTCGAGGGTGCAGTATGGAGGCTGTCCGTCAAAGCTGAAGCTGGGTCCAAGGCAGGGAGTCGGGTGAGGTCAGGAACTCTGGCAGGAGAGCAGGACAGGGTGCAGGCAGGAACAGGCTACCAACAATGTTGCTCCCACAACCTGGGACTGGGGCTGGCTGGCTTTTATCTGCCCCAAGGCATAGGGTGGCCCCGGACCACAGGTGACTCGCCTCTCCTGGCCTAGAGGCGAGCACTCCTCCTGCGGGAACTTAGTTCCCTCCACCTCTCTGCCCTGAGCCTCTGCAGCTCAGGAGAGGCTGGAGGGTTACTGGACCCAGAGGCAACCTCAGCTTCCCCTGACGGGGCTGAGAGTGGAGCACCTGCAGGCAACGGGTCCTCCATCACTTCAGGAGCCAGAGCAGACTCAGCTGGTACCTGCACCTGAGGATCCAGCACAGGTGAGGACCCTTCAGGCTCATGCCCCAGCCCCGGCTCAGCTGGTTCTGGAGGCGGGGACTCCTGTGCAGGCTGGGATTCCTCAGGTTCAGCCTCCGAGTCCGAATCCCAGGCCATCACATTCAGCTAGGACCGGCATAATTAGATATGGTCAGTGGTGGCACCAGAAAAAAAAAAATTCTGGGAGGGCACAGAAGGGGCAAACTATATTTCTAGGTGGGCAAGAAATAGAAATAAGAACATATGTGTCACAAACTGGTTGGACACAGAGGAATGTTGGGAGGAATCAGTTGGGGAACTACCGGGGAAGAAGACTCAGAGCCCGGGGAGCAGTAGTGGGACAACAATGAGTGGTCACAGGGAGAAGACTGGGAAGAGGAGGTGTTGGAAGCTGAAGGGGCAACAGGGCTCAGTGAACTGGGAGAGTCTGTGGCAGAGAGAATTCCAGACTCAGAAGCAGAAGCTGAAGCAGGAGAGGAGGGAGGCCAAGAAGTAGAGATGACTCAGGCTGGTGAAGAAGCCAGGGTGTCCCCCCCTTCTGTGCCACAAGCTCCCCAGTCTCCCAGGACCAGGAGAGGTATGAAGAGGGAGGAGCAAAGAAAGGCACGTTGGCATAGTTTCAGGTTGCTTGGGAAGGACCCGGGAAAGGAGGTGACAGGCAGCTGTGGGAAGGCAGGGACCTTCAGTCTCCACAACAGCCACATACGGGCAGGACATACTAGGAAGAGTTGCTGTGCTCACTGGCCTGGCACTCCTGAGCTGACTTTGTTTCTTCTAATAAAGAGTTAACTTCATTTACACTGTGTGATTTATTGCTGGCCTGCTCCCGACACCTGGTCTAGGAATTGTCCATTGGCTAAAAAAGCCTGGGACATCCAAACTTTGCAAGTGAATGAAGGGATTACCTCTGACACCAAAGCTGAGTAGTCCAGGGAGCAGAGGAGGGTTGCGCCTGATTCTGTGGTTTCTGATGCTCCTCCTTATCTTTCAGTGCAGGTGGAGTTGATTGTGGGGGAGCAGAAAGTCTATACAGTCATACCTTGGGTTGCAAACGCTGCGGGTTGCTCGTTTTCGGGTTGCGGACAGTGCCAAACCCAGAAGTAGCGGAACGGGTTACTTCGGAGTTTCGGCGCTCGCGCATGCGCACAACCACCAAATATCATGCGCATACGCAGAAGCGACGAATTGCGTCACACGTGTCACACAGCGCTACGGGTTGCGAACGTGCCTCCCGCATGGATCACGTTCACAACCCGAGGTATGCCTGTACTTATCCTTTGTGAGGAAAGAAAGTTTGTTGCATTTATAGTTGAAGTTAGCAACTGCAGATTGAGAAAAAAGATGATGATATTAAGGACCCCCTAGAAGTATTTGGAAGTGAGCGTGTTTATGAGATCTTAGGGTGCTTGGAATCAGAGCATGGTAGGCATGGAGCTACTGAGTTGGGAGGTTCATAGTTTAGTGGCTAGTGGCCAGGAACTGAAACATTTGCTCACTAATTTGCAGGTGTTCCCAGACTTGGTCTGAGCACAAGAAACATGTCTCTGGAGTTCAGACAGTTGACTTACATGGCTCTTTGGAAAGATAGGGGCAGCAGGTGTTGCAATTTTTGTTAAAGAAGGCTTGAATTATGCTGAGCTGGGGAGTGGGGAGTGGGGTTTGGAGACCTCTCTTGAATATCTTGCTTTAGATACCGCTTTAGTTAAGTGTTGCTATTTTAAGGGTATTTAATTCATATAATCTCTGTCTCCCTCTAGATGCCGGTGGTTTAAATTGTCTTCTGGAGGTGGTGTTGGGTCCTTGTATATTGTGTGGTGATTTTTAGTCACAGTTCCCTCTGGGAAAGTTGGAAGGCTGACTAAAAAATGAGCAATTTCTGGAAAAGCTTACGTGAAGGTTATGTACTAGTAGTTTAGAGTGATGGAATTCCCACTTGGTTTGACTCATTTGCTGGACTGTCGCCCTGTCTGAAAGTCTTGCAAGCTCAGGGTGAGTAAGAAGTTATTGAGGAGAGCAATATGGACAGCGATGCCCAGGTCTCATACGAGGGTTGGGGAATCAGAAATTATATAGATGTGGCTCAAAGGTCTAATGAACTTTAAGAAGGCTAATTCGGAATTGTTTATATGCCTGGATGTTGTTGAGGATTATGGCGGCTGCGATGATGATGATGATGATGATGATGATGATGATAATAATAATAATAATAATAATAAATGTATACCCGCCCATCTGGCTGAGTTTCCCCAGCCACTCTGGGCGGCTTCCAGTCAAGTGTTAAAAACAATACAGCATTAAATATTAAAAACTTCCCTAAACAGGGCTGCCTTCAGATGTCTTTTAAAAAGAAGATAGCTGCTTATTTCCTTCACATCTGAAGGGAGGGCGTTCCACAGGGTGGGCGCCACTATCGAGAAGGCCCTCTGTTCTGGTTCCCTGTAACCTCACTTCTCGCAATGAGGGAGCTGCCAGAAGGCCCTCGGAGCTGGACCTCAGTGTCCAGGCAGAACGATGGGGGTGGAGATGCTCCTTAAGGTATACAGGACCGAGGCCGTTTAGGGCTTTAAAGGTCAGCACCAACACTTTGAATTGTGCTTGGAAACGTACTGGGAGCCAATGCAGATCTCTCAGAACCAGTGTTATGTGGTCCTGGCGGCCACTCCCAGTCACCAGTCTAGCTGCCGCATTCTGGATTAATTGCAGTTTCCGGGTCACCTTCAAAGATGTGGAGTTTTATGAAAAGTGGGTGCAAAGTATACTGGGGCAGCCACTCCAGCTATTCCTAAGTGGAACAAAACGAGAAGCGATTAGAATATGTCCCCATGGTGGTCAGATGAATGTAGTGAGGAGATTAAGGAACATAATACGGTTTTTCAAACAGTTAGACGTATCCTGGCTGGGGAGGACTTACTGCAATGGAAATATTAAAAGGCAGTGCTTAAAGGGGCACTCAGGCCCCAAACTGGAAATCACAAGAAATTCCTACTATTGCAGAGTGGCAGGCAAAAATGATGGATTATGCGGAGTTAGCCAAACTGACCAGCTGGATTCGGGATCAGGACGATCAGAAATTCCAGGGTAATTGGAGTAAATTTATTGTATACTTAAAGGAGAACTGTAAAAATTTAAAGACACTAGCAGGATTGAAGGAATTCCTACAATGTAGATAAGATGTAAAAAGTTAAAATACGCGATTGGATTTGATAAGGGATACCAGCTGAAGGATGGGACGTGGGTGGTGCTGTGGGTTAAACCACAGAGCCTAGGACTTGCTGATGAGAAGGTCGGCAGTTTGAATCCCCATTACGGGGTGAGCTCCCGTTGCTCTGTCCCTGCTCCTGCCAACCTAGCAGTTCAAAAACACGTCAGATTGCAAGTAGATAAATAGGTACCGCTCCAGCGGGAAGGTAAACAGTGTTTCTGTGCGCTGCTCTGGTTCGCCAGAAGCAGCTTAGTCATGCTGGCCACATGACCCAGAAGCTGTACGCTGGCTCCCTCAGCCAGTAAAGCGAGATGAGCGCCGCAACCCCAGAGTCAGTCACGACTGAACCTAATGGTCAGGGGTCACTTTACCTTTACTTTTACCTCTACCTTTACCAGCTGAAGGGAAGAAGGGAAGTCACAAGCTCAGCAGAGCAAAAAGGTTTATATGTTGATTAATATATTGTAAGAATGACTGTGTAAAGAAAATAATAAAAAATTATTGGGGGGAAATAAAAATAAAAGGGCACTCAGGAGGGCTAAAAGAAGAAGTTAGGAACAATTTTTTGGGTGTCTTAGGTCAATATGGATATTCTGGTAGCATTGGTGTCTAGGCAGATGAGGAAAATGAAGAAGATTCAGTATCAAGAGAAGGAGACTCCACCTTTACTTGCTAAGGTGGGATGCTGTCTATAGGGCATGTGGAGAATGCTTTTCATATAGGGCTGGCAGATGCTTTTCAGAGAGTAAGCAGGGAATATCACTGGTCTGAGCAGTTTCAACATTGACATGCTTCCTGTCTTAGAGACCACGGTGACATGCTTTTTTTATTCAGGGATGATGATTCCTTGAGTCTGGACTTTTCTATGTGCAAACTGGAAAGAGTTTCAAAAATCCAAAGGAAATATCAACAAAGATACTTGTTATGCTCGCTTGGATTTGCAATAAAAGTCTTTCATATCACTTTCTTGAATACTGCACAACACCGTGCTAGATTTAATGGGCCCAAAATATTTGCTCCCTGAACAAAAAAAGGTCCACAACATCTCAGTTCATTGAACAAGAAGGTCAAAATTTGCAGGATTTAATCAGCTAGGAAAAGCTCGGTGTCCGGCCGCATTTTCCTCAGATTGATCTCCCTGATCTGGCTGCTTCCAGGATCATCTGCAGTTCAGAAGCTTTAGACAATTCCAGTCAGAAACAGCAAAAAGACAGAGAGGAATCAGCTCAGTGAGAATTTTGTTACGGGCTGTTGGAGGTTCATACGCTAAAGAGCCAAGACAGATTTAATAAAATCAGGCCAACTTTAAATGAAAGAGCTATGTGCAGGCTGCTCATTAGGGATAGATTAAAAAGAAATGAAATAATAATAATATAAAAAGATTCGAAAGAACCGCCCCCCTCCCAACATGCGAGCTGCTCAACAGAAAGAAACTGGGTGGCTTTTATGTAACGCTTGCAGCAATGAACTACACTGGAAGCCAGATGCTACCCATTAGCGTTGATTAGGTGTTGAAGACTAAAAAGAGTCCATTAGTAAGGTTGGCTGAGTTTAAGACAATGGGTGAATACAGGCAGCTAACCTACCGCATGGGTAATACAGGAAAGTTTGCCAATTTTAAGAATGTGTGCCACAGTGTGATAAGGTGTAGCTTTGTAGTATACTGTGGTTCTTTAAACTCTGTCCCCAGTAACTCTGGCTGGATCTAGACATCTTAAAAAGTGTTACAGGAAAACGCATTCTAAAGCTCATAATGGAAAATCGGATTGCCCAAGGATCAAACTCATCTAGTGTTGCATATTTATAACACAATTATAACGATATAATTGTCTGAATGTTGCCGAATCCTCTGTCTCTAATGGTTCTTCTGCTCATATCCCACTAATATATCTCAGTTCTTCATGAACTTCTGTTTGGGGAAGAAGATTGTTATCATTATCCATACTAATACAGTGGTACCTCGGGTTAAGAACTTAATTCGTTCTGGAGGTCCGTTCTTAACCTGAAACTGTTCTTAACCTGAAGCACCACTTTAGCTAATGGGGCCTCCCGCTACTGCTGCGCCGCCGGAGCACGATTTCTGTTCTCATCCTGAAGCAAAGTTCTTAACCCAAGGTACTATTTCTGGGTTAGCGGAGTCTGTAACCTGAAGCGTCTGTAACCCGAAGCGTCTGTAACCCGAGGTACCACTGTAATCATATTGTTTCAAATGGGTCAGTAAAACATGTTCTCCTCTCTTGGGAGTTATTCTCTTTCTCAAATGAAAAATAAATAAATGCCTTACATTTCAGCCTTCCAGGCCATAGAATCACAGAACAGAATCATAGAATTGTAGAGATGTGTCAGGGAACTGACATCGGAGCTAGAAGCGGAGGGAAGGCTCTCAAATGATGCTGGAGAAGGGCCCAGCAGGGAGAGAGGCAGCTCCGCAGATGGGGAAGCAAATCAGCGCAACACCAGGGATAAAGAGGGGCTGATGGGGGAATCGGCGAGAGGGCTCCAGGACTCTTCACCGGACACCAGCGGGGAGAGCACGGGTCCCCCGCTACCCACGCCCACCCTGCGCAGAAGACTTCCGCACAGAGAGAGTAGGAGGAGACTGGGTGTCAAACAACTTTTATGTTGGAAAAGATTTAAGAAACGCCCACTGACGGATTCTGCTAGCGACTGAGGCAGCCACGAAGTGAAGGGCTGCCCAGACTGAAAGGTTTAGCAAGGCAACAAAGCCTGGAAAGGCGGCAACTTACGCACGAGCAACCCATACACATTACAAGATGCAATGCAGGTATCTGTTGTTTTGCTGTTAAGTCTGTGAAACAATCTGCTGTGGGCCATTTTAGATTGTCCATGTAACTTTTTGCGGTCCATTTTCTTAAAAAAACAAACAAGAATGATTGTGACGTACATACATGCACATATCTCAGCTGCAACCGCTAGGATATTAGGGGGGGGGGCCCTAATTACAAAATTACAATGTTCAGCTTGAAATCAAGATAAATCACATACAACACCCAGCTGGTACAGTTGCAGAGAACCTGTGAGCACAAATGCAAAAAACGCAGGCAAAGAAACTAAACAAACACCTTGTAGGAGAGATATTCAAAAGGACAGATTTCATGATAGCTTCCAAATATTGTGCCCCATATCTACCCAGGGAGGCTGTGACAGAACACAAAACCTATTCCCATCCTCCACGGGAGACGGCCTTTGAAAAAACACATGTAGCTGCACCATGAATACGTCTTCAAAAAGCAGTAATTGTGTCAGGAAGGTAGCTAAATCCAACCTCTCCCATTCTATACACATCATTGAAGAGCTGATAGGTGTCATTACAGCTTTTTGAAGAGGGTCTCAGCAGCATGCGCAGTCAGAAGGGAACTGGGGACATACTAAAGTGAATTGGAAAATGTTAACATTGTCCTAGTCCTGGCTAAGGATACGCAAAGCAAGGCTTGAGGCTACCCAGTCAGCCAGCCCCATAAGATGCTCCCTACTGGCAGGTGGCGCTGTGGGTTAAACCACAGAGCCTAGGACTTGCCGATCAGAAGGTTGGTGGTTTGAATCCCCGCTACGGGGTGAGCTCCCGTTGCTCGGTCCCTGCTCCTGCCAACCTAGCAGTTTGAAAGCACGTCAAAGTGCAAGTAGATAAATAGGTACCGCTCCAGCGGGAAGGTAAACAGTTTTTCCGTGCGCTGCTCTGGTTCGCCAGAAGCGGCTTCGTCATGCTGGCCACATGACCCGGAAGCTGTACGCCAGCTCCCTCGGCCAATAAAGCGAGATGAGCGCCGCAACCCCAGAGTCGGCCACGACTGGACTTAATGGTCAGGGGTCCCTTTACCTTTACTGGATCAGCATGTTTATGTCTACACCTTTTTTAAAAATGAAAAGGATTACCACAGTGTTTGCAGCAAAGGATCAAAATGGCTATTTCAGACCTGAAAGCCAAAATATTACTTCCTAATGCTTTTTTTCTGCTTGAAAGATTTCTTGTGCCAAAATTGCTGTCATCCGAAATAACAACTGTCAGGGCGCTCTGTGCCTTGCTCCGCTCGAAGAATATGTGATGAAACGGGTGCTGGGTCTGATTTTAAGCAGCAAGCATTTCCATGCTGTTGATTTGCGGGCTTGAAAGAGAAGCAGCAGCTTGCATGGCCTGGGTCTGCCGAGCCTAAATCCACACAAGCAAGCCCAGCCTGGAGAACCATGTAACTCGCAGCATCTGCCAAGTGATGGCTTGGCTTTCTCTTTGATAATTCTTGCTTTCCATCCTCTTGCATTTCCTCTCATGTGTCAAGTGGATTTTGACAGCAGAACATAACACGGACTGAAGCAAGCAAGCAGCGCACCAAGCCTAGTGCAGTGTCCTTTCAGTAGAGGAGGGAGTGCAGAATCTCTTAAGAATGGCAAGTTCTTCTGTTGTCAGCTTAGAAGCTGGCAGATTTTACCCTGCAGAATTGTAGTAAGAAAAGGGTAGGCGCAACGTACAGCCAAGTCAAAAGCCTTTGGTAGCAATGGGGAAAGGGAGCTGCCTCTTCCATTTAAACACTGGCATTATGTATTTTAAAGAATTTTGTTAATTGCCTTGTGGGTTTTTGAATGGAAAAGCGGGATGGAAATATTTTAATAACATAAATATGTATACAGTCATACCTCGGTTTACAGACGCTTCAGGTCGCACCTTTTCAGGTTGCGCACTGTGCTGAACCCAGAAGTACCGGAATGGGTTATTTCCAGGTTTTGGTGCTTGCGCATGCGCAGAAACACTGAATCGCTCTTTGCGCATGCGCAGAAGCACCGAATCGCGACCTGCGCGTGCGCCGACGCGGCACTGCGGGTTGCGAATGTGCCTCCCACACGGATCACATTTGCAACCAGAGCATCCACTGTATTGCAGATAGGAACTGAATTGCACGGAGCACAGTTCCTAGCAACCCAAGACAGGGAGCGAACAAGCTAACTAAATTTATACATTTAGTCTGTGCAACAGCCTCAGAGGCAACATCTAAGGCAGGGGTGGGGGACCCCATAGTCCAGATGTTGTTGCACTGGCTGCACTGATGGGAGTTGGGAGTCCAATAAAATCTGGAGGCTGGGGAGTGAATGTTTTCCTTCAGTCCCTCACTCCCCAAGCCTTCAACAGTTATCACTGGCCTTTAAAAAAGGACCATATGTTTATTATGTGTTAACTTTCACATTGTCAGCCTCTTTGCAGGCCTGCTGGTAGGCAGAAAGACAAGTTATAAACATTTTAAATAAACTGCACAAAAAACTAATGACCGTGTATTTTAGCTCATCAGTATTATTATTTTTTAAGTCACCTGGCTGTAAGGGCTGATGTCCTAAAATGCATAAGTAAGTTGTTAAGGCAACTCTTGAAAGAGACACATCTTTTTATATAGGTATTCCAGGTGTGAAATGGATCTCCTTTAATTGGGTCTACAATCGCGACTGTTTAAAATAGATGTAAACTACTAGTTGAAAAGGACTGTTTGGCTGAAATGTGTATGGCAATTTTAATTTGAAATGTTGCTATTTAAGAGTATATGGACATTGGCTGCATAGCTGATCTAAGAGTTGATGTAGCTGACCTGAGAGGCGATAGCTGCAAGCAGGTTTTGTGTGCCTGGAATCCATGTTTATCATTGTATTTTAGTGGTTTTTCATAGGAACTTTGCGTTTTGATGCATAAAGAACATGTCTGATATGTTTGGCTTATCTAATCCCAACTGTCTAGCTTCTAATCATCCTCCTCGCACACAAACCACCCGCGTATCTTGCATTTTTTTGGTGAATCTAGGCCTCCCACAACTGTAAAGTTTTAATGCCACCAAATCTGAAGAACTTTAATCCAATTTTGTGAGCCTTCCCTGACACCTAGTGGTCAAATGACATAAACAAGTAAGAAAAATGGGTGGAAGGAAGGCCTTTGGAAGGCAATGACCAGTTTTTCCTCATGGATTCTGAAGTAGGTGTGTCTTTCACACAAAAAGTTGCTTGTAATTTTTCGGTGAACCAAGAGCACTTGAGCTGTAAACCGTGTTCCATGAGACTCCCTCACCCAAATGATTTTTTAAAAAGCAATCTTGCAGAGTGTGTACGACATACATCAGGTTTACGTGATTCACCAAGATCTGCATTTGGGAGGTAGGGGTTCTTTCTTTCTTTCTTGATGTGGTGACTCTTGTAGTCAATGCATCATCTATGACTGAGCACTCTGCCTCAGGGACTGTCCAGGGAACGGCGAGTGAACCAGGGAGACAGCGTCTGCCATACACAATTGTCAGAAAAGTGAACCAAGCCACACTGTTTCTTTTGGGAGAACCTTAAGTATCACAGAAGTCTGAGAGCCAGTGTGGTGTAGTGGTTAAGAGTGGTAGACTCGTAATCTGGTGAACCGGGTTCGCGTCTCCGCTCCTCCACATGCAGCTGCTGGGTGACCTTGGGCTAGTCACACTTCTCTGAAGTCTCTCAGCCCCACTCACCTCACAGAGTGTTTGTTGTGGGGGAGGAAGGGAAAGGAGAATGTTAGCCGCTTTGAGACTCCTTTGGGTAGTGATAAAGAGGGATATCAAATCCAAACTCTTCTTCTTCATCATCATTTTCCCCAGCCATGCAGTTTTCAATACATAATATAAAAGTGCAGCAGTAGAGACTCAGCCCCATTAAGAGCAGGAAAGTTGCAGGAAGGATACACACAAGTAAGATTTCTGGTCTCTCCATTTCTGCGCTGGACTTTGGGGTCAACACCCCCCCACACACTTCTAGCAATAACTTCTGGGATTGCTCTTGATGGGGGGGGGTGTGAGGATGTGGGGCTGGGGGAGTGAATTACTGGCTATTGAGGCCCTACATATAGTTCAGGCATAGGCAAATTTTGCCCTCCAGATGTTTTTCAGACTACAATTCCCATCATTCCTGACCACTGGTCCTGTTAGCTAGGGATGATGGGAGTTGTAGTCCCAAAACATCTGGAGGGCTGAATTTGCCTATGCCTGATCTAGTTCTTCCTCAGTAATGCTTAGAACAGGGCTGCTGCCTCAAGAAAGTTTAATGAACCTCCCTGAGGTTGGGAGTCATCCTGATTTCTTAAAGAAAGGGTTACAAGTAAAATGAGTTATGGGGAGGCATGGGATCTGGATGTTGCGCTGCTTAATAAAACATTATTTTCATGTTTTTCAGTGTTTATCTACATCTAATTACAGAGATGTCTCTTTCTGATTTTGGTTTAAATCCAAAATTCCGTGTCAGTAGAAGCAAGAAATAGGTTGTTAAAGTGAGGGGATTAGACAGATTCATGGAGGATAAGGTTATCAATAGCTACTAGCCATAGCAGTTATATTATACCTCCTGTCTGGTTGCTGGGAAAGGACTATTCTGTTTGTGGACAGCTCTCCCCGGAATGCTTGCCTTGCAACTTCCTTATACAGTGGAACCTCTGGTTGCAGACGTAATCTGTGAAGGAGGCACGTCCGCAACTCGCAGCATTGATAACTTGCAGCGCCGCATCTGCGCATGATGCAATTTGGTGCTTCTGCGCATGCGCAAGCGGCAAAACCCGGAAGTAACCCTTTCCCGTACTTCCGGGTTTCCCGCAGTCCGCAACCTGAAAACGCGTAACCTGAAGCATCTGTAACCTGAGGTATCACTGTATATCTTTAGGTGCCAGGCAAAAACATTCCTAGATAACCAGGCCTTTGGCCTTTAACTATATGTGGCCTTTTAGAACTGGGTTGGGTGTGTTTAATGTATCCCCCCCCACTTGGTTTTACTGTATCTGTGTGGGGTTGTTTGTTTGGTGGTTGGTTGTAAGATGCTCTGGGTTGCCCTGGCCAAGTTAAAACGACTAACAAATTAAATAAATACAATATTGTGTTGATTTCCTGCTTGTTGGCTTCTCAGAAGCATCTTGTTGGCTACAGTGGGAGCAGAATATTGGCTTAAATGGACCTTTAGTCCAATCCAATAGGGGTCTTATGCTTTTACGTAGTAAAGGTCACTTAGTATAGCCTTTAGCCATTTAATTAAACTCAGACTGATTTAATACAATATAGATGTACCTTGTTCATTCTATGTATTTGACAAGCTCATAATGCTCAGTTGCCTTATGAACCAAACCCCATTTCATTTGTTTTACTCTGGCTGAGAATGTTGAATGAGATCCTGCACATGCAGAGTCAATGTGTGCAGAAAGTCATTAATTTTAACCATTAATGAAATTTTTGCTGATTGCTCTATACATGCCGAGACCACCTGACCAGACCAAGCAACTTGCTGTTTGCTGACAACTTTCTCTGTTTAGGCCAATTCACTTAATAACACAAAATGTTTTCAAGGAACTATTATCTCCCATCTAGATTTAATGCCCTCTTTTGTTTCTAATAATAATAATAATAATAATAATAATAATAATAATAATAATTTATTTGTACCCTGCTCATCTAACTAGGTTGTCCCAGCCACTCTGGGCAGCTTCCAACATATATAAAAACATAATAAAACATTAAACCTTAAAAGGCTTCCCTATACAGGGCTGCTTTCAGATGTCTTCTAAGGATTATTTAGTTACTCATCTCCTTGACATCTGTTGGGGGGGGGGGTTTCACAGGGCAGGTGTCACCACCAAGAAGGCCCTCTGCTTGGCTCCCTGTAACCTCACTTCTCGCAGGGAGGTAACCGCCAGAAGGCCCTCGGAGCTGGACCTCAGTATTCGGGATAAACACTAGGGGTGGAGACGCTCCTTCAGGTATACAGGACCAAAGCCATTTCGGGCTTTCAAGTTCAGCCCCAACACTTTGAATTGTGCTCGGAAATGTACTGTTTGTGTGTTTGAAGATTTGGAGCAAATTTTCCAATCAGCTGCCTGCCATGGATGATGCTGTTGGGGTGAGTGCAAGGCAGGCAAAGCCAAACTAGCTGTTTAGTCTGGAATTGAACACAGATTTTTCTTGTTGCCACCCAGTTGCTGAGCTATGCTGTTGCCTTTTTCTTGAACCAATTCTGGGCAGTATTTTTGGCCATGAAACACTATTGCAGCACTAGCCTGCCCAGTGTGGACTGGAAATGCTCAACGGAAGCCTTTCAAAGCCACGGGTTCCTTTAATTATAGGCTTCCTCTTTGCATCTTATGCCCCACTTCAGGGAGAGGGGCTTTCATCTCAACCCAAGCAAACTCTCATTAATTTTTATGAGTGCAATTACGAAGTTATGAAATTACAAAATTGTGCTCATCATTGGGGGGGGGGGGGACGACGACGAAGAGCAAATTGCTCTGGCTTCAAAGAGGAAGCCAGGATCCTGCCATGGGGTGGGCACTGCAGGATAATATTGCACAGTGTTAAGTACCATGTAGGACAGTCATTTTTATTTCACTTCTAGCTAAATTGAGAATATTGGGTGGGGGTGGGGGATTACAATATGGTATATGTGCCCAGTACCAATTAACGGCCACACACAAAGCATTACAAAGCTGGCAGAGGACTCTCTCAGTACAGATGAGCTTTTGCCCCCAGGAAGCTAATTTCAATTCAGTCTGCAGGGAGCTTGCCTATCTCTGCTGCAAAACCACCTCAGCCCTTGCTGAAACACCCCCGGGTTTCTACAAATGCAGACTTGAGAGCTATTGATGCAAGAGGAGCACAGGCAACCTGCAACACAAGTTCCAAAGCTGCTAAACAGTTTCTCTAAAGATCATCAGACTTGGGAAAGGAATCTTCGTAGCATAAGAATGAAGAGGCGAATTTGGGCACACATAAAAACAACCAGTGTTTTTTTATCCCATTTCTTCTCCATATTGCAGCTCTTTCTCTGCCTTGCCCAGCAATGTAGAGCTGTGCACCTCTTACAATTCTCCATCCTATTTGTGGGCAGAGAAATTTGGGGAGGCGACAATTTCACCAAATTTCTCCAGGCGGGGTGGTCTGAGTTTCCCCAAGGGTAAGACTCAGTATCAGCAGTGGCTCATATTTCCAGTATCATTTTAGGGGAAGGGGCGAAGGGGTGGGGTGGGACTGTGGCCGTGACAAAAGTATAATAGAAAATATTTGACATGTCAACATTTGCAGAACCCATGCGAATTTTAACACGCTCCCTTTGCAAACACTTTTTAAAGGGAACCTACAGTTCTTTCTGTCAAGAGCATCCTTGTCAATATCTTGGTTCCCCTCCTGGTAGGTCGCCTTTGGAATAGCTGAGAGCTGCATCTTGACCCAGGAGCAACAGCAGAGCCAGCAGGCGGTGCTGACAGTGTGATTTGTGTTGCAGCATGCACACAGGTAAGCAATCCTTATTTCACCATTGCACAACCACAGTACATCTTGTTTTTGTACAGATATGTTCACTGGCCCCTCAAAATACAGCATTGTGAGCAGCGCTCCCATTCCAAAACTGTGTAGAGGAGGGTGTCGTCAGAATACCTAGTGCAAATGGGGATTGTGCCCTGCTACCTGTGGCTACAAGCCATGGTGACAATTGAGCCCCCATTCCCATCCCCCACCCCCGAAGTTGCTTTTCTTCACACTCAGGCTTTTGCTGCAATGGGCAAAAAATAATCAATGGCTGATGGACAAGAGATTTCTGGGCTTGATCCCAGCTTGGATGGGATCCAAAAGTTGTTGGGTTTTGGGAAGGCAGCAAGTTACCTTATTTAAAAGAATGTTACCTTGCATATCAGTTTCAAAATGATACTTGAGAGAATTCTGACGCCCCCAATAATAAGGGCCTTTAAGTAAGACTTTATAGTTTCTCCATTTCTTTTCATAGCAATGACCAAATACAGCATGTGGGAAGACAGAGTCAACAGTGTTGCTTTTGCAATTGTCTCCTCTTCCTCCATCGGTAGAGATTTGACTTAAAAATCTAACCTCCCTTATTTCACCAAGTTTTTATAGAAATCCAGAATCTGACAATCCATCATCTTTCAAGGATTTTGATGTGAGGCCTTTCCTCTGATATTGGCAATTGCATGCAGAAAATGAACTATTCTGGGAGCCTTTGGTGGTGGTGGAATTCCTTTTAGTCTTCCAATGGTTCAAATTGCTATAAATCAATAAATCTTCATTTGCTTTGGGCAGAGAAAAGATACCCATTTATAAGATTTGAAAAACCAATGTTCGATAGGACATTTAAGTTTCATTTCAGTCTCTTATGTAATGGACTTCTTTGCTTTGCAGGTTACTGACTTGAGTTTCAATACATCAGTTGTAATAAGGGCATACTATTGACCAACTTTTGCAGGGCCACTTTGAGGATGATTTTGCTCTGGGTATTTGAAAGGTGCTTGAAAATGCCAAGTATCTGCATCACACACACATATATATTCATTTTTCTGGAAACTCACTGAAATTGGTTAAGATGCTACCTTGCTTTGCAAGCACCACAAATTCTCCATTGGAAGATTGTGTAATAGAATGAAAATAAAAACAATCCAGTCCCTGTAACAAATGCATTAACCTAAATGTTGTCTCAGCACAGGCTAACTTGTTTTTGTATCGGCCATATATTTTGTGTTTGGTGGACGAGTTTGATTTCAGTCAGTATTTGCAGCAAGATGTAGGCAGTGGTTGGGATTACATAAGGATGCACTCCTAATGTTTACTTAGAAGAATGCTTCACTGAACTAAATGGGTCTTGCTTCCAAACATACAAAAAACTAGGCTGCATAGTACTTACAGTCTGAATTTCACAAGTCGCCAAGCATATCAAAAATGCTTAAGAACATAGTCTGGCATGTTAACTATATACTGCAATGCAGCTAAAGCAGGCGTAGGCAAACTCGGCCCTCCAGATGGTTTTGGAACTACAACTCCCATCATCCCTAGCTAACAGGACCAGTGGTCAGGGATGATGGGAGTTGTAGTCCCAAAACATCTGGAGGGCCAAGTTTGCCTATGTCTGATCTAGAGCATGGGTTCAGACCAGGTTTGAAGAGTGGGTGCATCTGACTGTGTGTCTGTAGTGCGCCTCCAGAGACAAATCTCTCTACAATCTCCACCCTACGGCAACTATGATTACTGTAATCCTGTCTGACATAGCAGTCATCCTCTGTATGGCCGTACCTGTAAGCAGGAACAGATGTGAGGTTCATTTTGCTGTGGGGTGATCTCAGCTTCACTTTGGCTTTGCTCCTGTAAAGACACACATACAACCTCCAATTTGAACATGTGATTGCTTCTTGTGGCTCATTACCCCACCTGTGCTTTACCCTTGCTCTTGTATTCTTTCAGTATTTGCATATTCAACCATTCAGGTTTTTACAGCACTAAAAGTTTCAGTGCAGATATTTCTCAGCTCTGCCGCAACAGTGGTATGCATGCAGGTTTGTGACTTATGCAAGGGCTAGCTAATCAGTGCTGCACAAATCCAGATTCTACTGAAGACCAGGACTAGAGATTACCTCAGATCCTGGGAAGATGATGTGTTAGCACAAATGCAGTGACTAAACTTCCACAGCGAGGTCGAAAATCCTATCCATCAAGATGCAACCCCTCATTTAATTACAATACATCTCTACTTCAAAGTTTTTCCGTCAAAGTTCCTTTCTTTAGCTGCCTCCCAAACACAAAGGTAAAATGGTTTTCATTTGTATGTGTATGAGATTCTTATCTAGATACTGGATAGCTCAGTTTGTTAAGAGTGTTGTGCAGATAATGCCAAGGTCACAACTTCGATCCCCATACAGGACAGCTGCATATTCCAGCACTGCGGTGGGTGTGTGTGTATGGACTAGATCAGGGGTGTCAAACTCAAATTCATCGGGGGCCGCATCAGCAGTTTGGTCACCCTCAAAGGGCCGGTTGTATCTGTAGGAGTTACAGTACAGGAGAGAAGGGTTCAGGCAGCCGTTGGATATGTCACATCACAGGATGGCATGCGCTGAATATAAAAACAAGTGGAGGTTTCCTGAATGCATGTAAAGTGGAGGTTTCCTGTGTAGAACGGCCGGCGCCACTAGAGGGCAGACATTCTCTGGCTTGTAGGCTGCCGCGCATGCGCTGAAGAGGCGGCTTTCTTGTGTCAAAAAAAAAAGGGAGAATAAAAGGTGAAGGCTGGCGACCGATGGCGGCTACACGGGCCACATGACGAGCTCTGGCAGGCCGGATTCGGCCCGCGGGCCTTGTGTTTGACACCCGTGGATTAGATGATCCTCAGGGTCCTTTCCAACTCTACGACTCCAACACGGAGAGCCAACAACCAGAGGTGTCTGTAAGACTAGCTTAAACAAACTGTGCCTCTTCTACCAATGGAAACTGAAGCCCCCTGGCTACATAAAAACTCACAATCAGAAAACAAATCATGTATTGCCAACTGCTCCCTTGAGCACAAATTGCCAATGGTATAAGTATTTGAAATGGGAGATGATGAAGCCGAGAAGTGTAGTTTGCAAGGAGCCAAGATACATGCTGTGTTATCAACTCGTAAGTCAAGGTGTAAACTAAAACTGGCAAATTAGCTGCGCCTGGAAACCATGTGTCCCGTCCCCCCCATTCCACCAGCTAGATATTTGAAGCAGACATGCTGAACACAGTAGTCAACCCAATATTTCCAAGTGTTAACCATTTATAAATAAGTACATTTTTTTTCATACATACAGTTCATTGTACAGGTTACAATCTGTATACATTAGGGAGGGGCAGGGGAGAATGCATTCTTTTTGAACTTTTTCCACGTCTATCTGACAGCTCACATGTACAGACAATAAAACTCTGCTCAAGCAAGTACAGTGAAGGGAAAGAAACACATTTCTTTCCTTTTATACAGGAGTGGCCAAGAGTCTTAGCTGAGCGCAGGGGTTTGTGCGGCTGCCCTGCTGCAAAAGATCACAACTGTGTTGGTGATTCAATATATCAGTAAGAGAACAGAACATGCAATTGAATATTATTATACTGTACAGAGAAAATCCTTTACATCGGAATTATAGAAAAGCTAAAAGGAAAAAGAACTCAGTGTCTTCCCAGCAAGTGTCTTGAAGGATGGCAAACCTTAAAGGTTTTTTTTTCTTTAATACAAAGGAGTGCTGTGTTACTGTACAGAGGCAGACAAGGCAGGCAAAATGCTGCAATGCTCATAGGGAAGAAAATGCAAAATGAAAGAACACCATCGGAATGGGAAACACGTTTGAACTGGTGCAAAACATTCATCCCCTCCAAAAATACCCCAAACCCTGGACCTATACAGATCAGTGCCTTGCACTCTGTGGAAATGTCAGTATCGGTAAATAACAGTGGGTACTCCTAGGAAATGGACTCAGGGTCTGGTGCATGTCCAGGCAGAACAGAGCTGAACTGCCCCACCTTGCTCACGGACTCAGTGTGATGGCAGCCAGGAAAAAAAAGCATCATCTCTCTCTCTCCCTTTCTAAGCAAGCGTAAAAGTGCAAAAACCTTGTTCCGTTTTCCCAGTAGCCTCTCGACTCTGAAGCAGCCCCTTTCTGTGGGGAAAGCAGTTCTGTGGAGAAGATCCCAAGGAATTGTCAAGAAAGATTACAGGGTTTTATTTGCCAGGAGGGGCTGAGTCTGGTATAGCAGGTGGATTATAATCAAGAACTGCAAACGCAATAGCCTGCTATGTAATTTCAGCCCTTAATATGTTTTTGTTAGGGGAGAAAAATCATCCAGCAATTGAGTTCAAGTAATTCGGGGGGGGGGGAGCAGTTCAGGTTTTCCACCCCTTTGTGCTTGTACCCCAAGTTCTTCCTTCGCTTTCCACAGCAACCATACATTAGTGAAGGCATCTAACATGTCAAAGGAGGTACATTATTTTTCGTCCCCTTCTAAGCCCTTTTTATAAGCTGAATTCCGGTAGATGAAGGCCCTGGGACTCCCAGCGTATTTAAGAAGAGGGAAATGGGGAGAGATGTCACCTGCCACCCAAGAGTTTGCAAGGGGCCACCTTAAGCAGAGAAGGAGAATAATTTCTAGGCACGCAGTGATGTTCGTTGCTTTATGTAAGGCGTGGAGAAGCTGGCACTTTGGTTTTTACTAGATGACTTTCTGTGTGGATCTGGAACGGTAGCAATTTTGTTAACTGCTGCAAAAGGCCAGGCCAGTGACTTGGGCTTTCAAAATATGTGCAGGCTTCGCCCTCCCCCCTTTCTCCGCAGTCTAATGCTATGTAATAAAAGAAAAACAGCCTTCAGGCTTAGTATCTGAAAGGAAATGTTCTCCTTCTCAAACGTTCTGCATATGTGGACAGCCTCTGCCTCTTTGAAACTGCAACAACAGGCACATTTTCAGCCACTCTCAAATAAACTCTTTACCTCTAAGTACATTTCTTACAGCTAGCAGTAGAGCCATGTTCCAAGCTGATAGCTCTCTTTCCCTGGAGCAAAGCAGACCTTGCAATGTATTCAGACTCCCATCCTATTTTAAAGAGCCAGCTCAGACTTGTTGGGTGGAATTCAGCCAACTTTTACTCAAGAGTAGACCCTCTGAAATGAAAAGACCTAATAGAGTCATGTTCTTTAATTTCAGCGAGCCTATTCTGAGTAGGCCTAGTGTTGAATTTCACCCTGTTTCAAATTTCCAGGTGCCAGCATCAGTTTATAGGCACCCAAGTGGCGAGACCCCAGGAGGCAGACTCAAACCAGGGTCAAGTTAATTGCTTGAATGCAATTAAAGTACAGCACACATATTTTTTTTGGTATGTAAATAGCAGCCATAGTGAAGCCTGCGAAACCTTGAGACCGTGGCAGAGGGTGGAGAGAAGTCTCTTAAGTGTGCCCAAGTCCAGAAGGTGCTCTTTACATTTTAAAGAAAGAATCCATTGGCAGCTTTCTAGAATTTGTTGCTGGGACCACGGTGAGTAAAGTGGAACTCCCTCTCCTGGTCCCTATGGTTCTGAGGCCGCTCAGATATGGCAGCTACTAACACAACAAACAAGAAAGTGCTTCTTCACTGCATTCACGCAATTAAGGACAGGGCTACCTTGGTCCTCAGAAAGAAGCAACTGGTAGTGCTTCAAGAGCCGTAAAACATGCACCATAAACCTGCATCTAGATTCTAGCTCTAGAATAAGCCTTCCACTGAGCCTAGAAGCTTTCTGCAGTGTTAAAATGACAATGAAGTTGGTGGCATACGCAGGCATACATTCAAAGCAGAAATGCCACTGGACTATTTGGTGTGTTTGTGCGGGTAAAGAGAGTTCTAAAACTCCAGCTTAGAGAGGGAGACAGGTGCAGTTATTTTTACATGGCCCTTAAAAAAAAGAAAAAGCATCTGGGAGCCTTCAGGATGGGTGGGTGAGTGTTAGCCATTCTATCACACTTTCCTGAGTAGAAAAAGCCTCACTTGGAAAGGCATTTGAATTGCAGAAAGGACAGCGAAAGAAATTACTTTGTGCTCTATCACATTGTATTTCAGGAGAGGACACAATGAGCAACCGAGGTCTAAGCCAAGAGCAAAAACAGAAGGAACTGCCTCCTGCCAACTTCTAAGACAAAAAACGGCTCCTATTTCAGCTGAGATGTGTGTTACCTGGTAACTAAAAGCAGTCACAATTAAGCCTCAGGTGCTCCTAAAGAGAATTGCTAGGAGATCAGTTCGATAAGTCACAGCAAATGTTTCTCTTTATATTGAAAAAAGTACTTCACCTTTTGATGCTTATGTACAACAGCTAATACTTGTGCTATATATTTTGAGTCATTGCTTCTGTTTTAATACACTGAAAGACGAGAGCTGTTCTGTCTTATTTCTAATGAAGACACTGATCACACTTAAATAACCAGCATTTATCATAGTGACAAATGAAACTGTAAAGTGCACCCCCCCCATTTACAAAGAGAGCAGGTGACAAACCCATCAGTGCAAAAATCCTGTGAAATCACAACACAGTACCGGGGGGGGGGGGGGGAGAGAGAGAGAGAGAGAGAGAGAGAAGAAGAGGGGGAAACCCTGCCCAGTGGAAGTATTAAAACCTCGTTTTGGATGTGCATGCCATTTCTTTCACTAAACACTAAATGTAAACAGATATGGTACTGGGAACCCCATGGCAGTGAAGAGCAGAGCAAAGCAACCAGATTCAAGAACTAAAGCATTATGCCATCAAGAAGATTCGTATGTTGGAACTGCAAAGGTGATCGGATCGGCATGACAGCAACATTGTTCCCCCGCCTCCCGCATGGTGGAGACAGCTAAATTTGGTTGCGTTTCTCTACTTGCTTTATCGGGAAAGACAGCAGGTTAATGCCTCAGTGCACTCCAGCCATACCAAACAATTTGGTGCGAGGATCTTTTATTGTAGCCCAAAAGGCAAACAATGGAAACGATTAATTTGACCTTCCACTGTCCGCTGCAGTAAAATGGGTTCTATCTTCTGCATGATACAAGCAGTTCCAAAGTAGTTGCCACAAATCTCTTAAGGAAAGAAAAATCACCGATAAACACATGCAAACATATTCTTGTTTGGTGGTGTGTCTTCCAGTTTTTAAGAGTTTAAAGTAATCTGTCTTTATAAAGCAGAAAAAAATGTCTAAGACAACACTAAAATCATAAGGATGATTCCCTACATACAGCAAGTGCAGGGGGGAGGTTATCAACCCTTTTTTACTTCCCCAGGACAACAAAAGTAATGTGTGGGGAAAGCAGGAAGCAGCTTTATCCATCGCCAAAATAAAGGAAAGCAAATTTGCACCTTCTTTATATCTTGGGTTATGTACGAAAGCTCCCTCCCCCCTCTCTCATACACACACTCACAAGAGGGAACACTGTCCCTTTCAACATGCAAGTTGAAACAGCGGAAAAGCATATTCCCAATAAATGTAGCTGCCAATTTCTGGGCTTGCTGGGCACCAGTACACCTTGGCAAGCCCCATAGCAGCAGAAGAAATTATGCTAAGTGTTTTCTATTACTGCAGGTTCTGGAATACAACAGTTAAGAGCTGGAAAAAGATGTACAAAAAGAGTCCTAAGGAAAGATCAAAGTAAAAACCAAAGTGAAACAAACCCTTGAAAACATCCCCTTCGCACTCAAACAAGGACTACTCGTTCTGAGAATGAAAATATTTCCTGAAACTGTTACTCTTTTGTGTCTCTGAACTGGAATTCAGAGCATAAACATATTGTCAGTAACACTTCCAGGTATGGAACCCGCCAACCTCACCTGAAGGTGCAAGCCTTTTCTAATCACTTTTCTATTTATAGAGAGGGACTCCTGAGGACAGCAAACGGACTTCAGAAAGAAGCCAAGTACTGAAAGTAAATCATAGGAAGCAAAGGGTATGTATATACCTGGTTTATGTTTCAGAAATCATTGTATCGTTTTGCACATCCTGATAACAGAAATGAGGAACTCCGTTTCAGCTGGGACAAAAGACTAGCCATCCACGGCTGGTGCAATCATAGCATGGAGGAAAATAACCCTGCTTAATTAACAGGAAGCCAGCTTTATCCTTTGTCCAGCCAAAATGAAGAAAGGGCAAGGTGTGATTTTGCATTCCTTTGTGTCCCTGCCATTTCACTGTACCTCTGATGACCTTTTGAGCACCTGCATACATTCACGGATTACCTACAGCGGCATGAATCTGAAAAGCCCTTGCTACTCAGGAATTACCTTTAATTGCCCTCAGAACTCCTCGCCATCATTTTTTGTCAAGATCTGATCTTCTCCCACCCAGTTCTGCCTTCTGAATTTGGCCTGGAAAAACAGCTCCAGCTTCTAACACTTAAGAGCATATTCCTCAAACATCAGTATCGTATTGGTCTAAATGACCCAAGTCGCAGCGCCCCACAACCAGAGAAGAAGAGTGGAAGAAAGTGCTTCACTCTAAGTGTCAGCCGGAAAAGGAATGCCGAGATGGCTCAATGGGTCTCTAACTCAGGAAGCATTGCTACGAGTGTACTAATACTGACTTCTAGGGGGAGGGCATTAACCGTCACCATGGGAGTGCCTGTACAAATTCTGCTTCTCTTTCTCAGTTCCCCCCATCACGCTTTCAAATGATAGGACACCTCACAGTTTATAATGAGCTTTCTTGATTTGGGAACAATACCTGGAGTGTGAATCGGTAAGGTGCTGTTCCATTAGGAGGACAAGCCCACTGATAATGGACAGGAAGTCCGATATACAGACCGAGGTAGCCGCCCACTGATTGGCTGAAGTGGAGAGAACCTTGATTTCTCCCTGAATATTTGTTCAACTGCCTCAGAGGAAATCAAAACAGTATCATTCCGAACATGCCTTTCAAAGCAATGTTACCCGTGGAAGTCCATACCAACAGATTGGCTGGAAAGGATTTTGAAAAATTCACAACCATGAACCCTTAATACTAATGTTCAAGCCTATCACACCAGATAAAGCAGGATGGGTTTTATGCATAGCTCCTCACCGTATTACGAACAAAATAAAAGCCCCATTCTGTGCAGGTCAACAAGCTCTTTGGACACAACAAAACAATGTGGACAGCACTGCGCTGACTGAAAGACTGCAATTTCCAAGTCAAAAGGGCTCAGTACTCTGGAGGAAAATTTAGTAAGTGTTTCAAAGCCTATATTCAAACCAATCTGAATTTTGAAATTCGCATTTTGTTTTTTCAAAGAGCTGGTTACCTCTCTCGAGCGATTCCTTCTAGGTCAGCCCCAACACCGTGTACTAACATTGCCGAATTGACAGCTGAAGACATGTACAGTGCTGGCTTTATCTGAGGTCAGCTGTGTGCAGCAAAGGGTTTGGAGCATGTCTTGGACTGCCTCATCATCACACAGAAAAAAAACCCTAGTTGGTGGCCTGCTAGGTGAATGAAAAATTCAAAAAGGGAGGAAGAAAAACAGCAGTGTAATGTGGGAATTCAGCCGGGAAAAGTGTGCTGAAAACAAGGCTCTTACTCCAAGACACGTCCGTTTCACACATTAGACTCCACAAATGGTCTCTTTGGTTTGATAGGGGATGTCTGTCCTTGCCTGGAGTCTCTGGAGAGTTGCCTATAGAGGTTGTCCTGATACGCCTGTGCAACAGGCAGTGTCCTGGCCACCTTAACATCGGGATACGAAGAGGTTTGGCTAACTCTCTCTAGGAGGTCTCCTCGGGAGCCATTGGCCAATATCCCATGTGGGCTGTAATAGTCGTCTTCCAGCAAGTGGCCATTCTGTGCATTGTTGGTTTTGTTATAAAAGGCAATGCTGCTGATTGAGGAAGGCGGGCTGAACGCTTCTGGCTGGGGGAGGTTTCCTGGGGACGTGGGGCTTATGACAGTATCCACTGAAGACACAGCCCAGGTTCGGTTCTGTTGGTGCAGGTGGGGATACTGCTGAGTCCGGGCCGTTTTATCAATGATTCCCATGAAAGGCGTGGTCCTGGAGCGGGCAGGCTCGCTGGGGTAACCGCCCTGCGTTGGAGACACTGGGGAAAGCTCATCGCATGACCTGTCATAGGCTGGCTTAAGGGGGATCTCCATCTGCTGAATAGAAGCAGAAGGGCGGAAGGGGGGGTTCAGATTGGGAGTGGATGAGATGCTATTGCTGGAAGGGGAAAATCGGAGGCCAACACTTTGAGAATGAAGCAGAGGCCTTGGGGTCGGGGGGTGAGGTTTTATTTCATTGGGGTTTACTGCCATGGGCCTTCGTATCAAGTGAGAGATATCTGGTGAACCAAGCTGGCTAGTGGGAAGGGAGGAACGTTCGAGATCGAGCTTTGTATGACAGACTGGGTAATAGGAAGCTGACTGGCTGCGCCCGATCTGTGGGGTCTGGTTATATCTCATCCCACCGCGATAGGCAGAGGAAGGCCTTTGTGGAAGATCCTCTTTCGCCAGCCCTCCATGCTGGCAGATGGCCCCTGCGCTGAGACTGGCCTGAACGTGCTGCATGGGCCGCCCATCCCCCACTATCCCCCCAATGGAGCTCTGGTAGACCAGCCGGTTTTGGCCAGCAGCCATTTCCGTCGATGCCGACTGGTATTTGCTGGTCACTGAATGGGCCACCTGGCCGTAAGTGCCCGTTGGGATCACAGTACTGCAGTGCACGGCCGAACTTGGCTGGTTGCTTCTGACAATCTGTGCCTTGGCAGGCTGCAACCTGAGCCCTTGCTGGGGGACTGCAACAGGCAGCGGAAGCATCTGGAAGGACCTCTGTGTCATTTTGGAGAGTGGAGACTTTGGCCGACTGGGAAGTTGACTGATGCTGGGTTCCTGCTGATATCGTACGGGTGAGCCGGACTGAGCCCTGTAGACACTCATGCTATCTGCTGGAGGGCTGGCTCGGTACTGAGGGCCTCTACGAAGGGGAGAAGGAGGTGGGCTTTGATACTCTTTTCCTTGGCTACCTACTGGAGGTGGGCTAAAGCGGTAAGACGAAGCTTGGTGAGCAGGAGATGTGTGTGCTGGGCTTGGCCTATAATGGGAGTTCTGGTGCGTTGGGGAGAGTGCTGGGGAGGTGGGCTGGTACCCTTGCCTTGTTGGTGACCCCACAGAACTATTTGACCTGAAGTCAAACACCTGATGTGAGCTAAGTGGTGAGCTGGAGATGTAGGCAGAGTCTCGGTGGGCAGGTGAAGAAGGTGGGCTCTGGATGATGGGCAGAGTTTGGCTCGGCCGTGACTCCGTCTGCAAGCCAACAGAAATGTTTTCTTCTACATCTTGCTCAAGGTACTCCTCTTCCAAGATGTCCTGCACTGCATACAACTCTTCGTGCTGCGTTTCAGGTTCAGATGCCGCAAGAGGCTCTTGCTGTAGTTGCGCCTGCGTCTGTCTGCACTCTTCCTCCACCCTCATCAGCAGCCGCTGGATCTCACGGTTGTTCGGACAGAGCTTGATGGCCTCGTTCAGGTCCTCCAGTGCTGCTGAAAACTGCCTGCTCGACCCAAGAGAGGGGACAAAAAAAGAAGAACCAAAGTTACTCTGGATCGGAACGGATTTGGGAAGACTTAAGCAACAAGTTTCTTGCGAAGAAAAGCATTGCTAGCCATGGTGGGGAGGATGTTCCGAGTCCTGTAAGAACCAGATTCTTCAGCCTTTGGCTGTTTCTTCCATTTCCACAGCAGAGGACACAAGCCAGTTTTCCCAAGATTGCTCTCTTGGAAATGAAGGGAACAAGGAAGGCAACTTTATGGTATGCAGGGTAGGTTTAGCTGTGCCCCTCCAACTATTTAAGGTCTGAGCTTAAGCCCTTACAATGCTCCGGGCAAGTGGCAAGCTCTGGCCTTCCTGCAGCCAATGCATTCTGCTCTGAGAATTGTTCTCTTGGGAATGAAGGGAACAAGGAAGGGAGAGAGTGCCTGACACAAGCCCACAATGCCTTTGGCTATCTTTTGAGGAACAGAAGGGTGGGGAGTTTGGGGGGAGGTGGGTTGTCATTTACAGGGACACTGGTAGCTTTTCAACAAAACAGTCATCTACTCGAATGTGATTGCGATTGGTAGAGAATATCCTCTACGCCCTTCACGCATTTCGTTTTATTGTTTGGTTTTTAAAACACAACAATTTCCCCAAGCCCCAAAACTTTGACCTCCCCTGACTGCTGATGCTAGGAGGCACGCATGGTATGGCAAGGGAAGGCCTTTTCTTTTCTTTTTTTAAGTGGTATAATGGACCTTGAGTGAAGAAATGTGGGAGAGTCCCAGAAAGGAAATTGGTTGCCAATTTATTGCAAGCAGTGGGGAGCCGAATATGAATGCGTAAAAGAAGGGAAATTGTGGCTCAATTCATAGAGCTCTGTTTCTGGAATGGAAGTTTAATTATAGCAGTGAGAGACCCAGACGAGGGTTTATTGCCACTTCAGTGGGTCCTCCTTGAGCTGAGAGGTTGAACTGCAGGGCCTCCAGCTCAGCCGTGATGATCAAATGGGTAGGTACAAAAGAAACTCTGGAACAAAACAAAGCTCCAAACAGTCACAGCAGGTACCCTACTCCATGAGCTGAGCAAAGAGGCTAGCAGTGGCTGAAAGGCAAAGCTCTCCAGTCAGTTCAGGATTCTGAAATGTGATCCCACCTGCAGCAGATAAGCCAGGCCCCTTTAAGCACCAACCAAAACACAGATGAGATACAACTGGATCCCACCGCTTTCATCCCACAGCAACAACTAATTTCGAGCACAGAGCAGAGCAATCACTAGTTAACCCCCAAACATGCCCTCCAGAAGCTCAGCTGCTGCATGCTTCAGTGATGTGAATAAATCTAGCACTGACAGAATGCTCTGAAGACACTATGGTCCAACTTACAGAATTACTATATTTGGAACTGTGGAAGGTGCTCAGCTTAATGGAAGAGGGCGAGTTTCTTAACCTGGTATTTCTGAGGGTTAGAATTATAGTCTCCCTTGGGCAATCCCTTGCTGTCGATTCATTTGTGTGGAATGGGGGCGTTTTTGGAATGTGTCACACCCAAACCTCAGGAGAATAGAACCTTTCATTTCTCTCTGGCTCTCCTCTCACCTGCTGCTGCGTTTGGCCCTTGCTCTTGCATAGTAAGCTTCATAAGATTTCGGTTTCAGCTCCAGTGCTTTAGTAGCAAATTCCTCCGCCATTCCAAAATCCTGCCATCACAATAGGTGCGTAGATAAGTCATTGAATATATACACACACAGAGAATTTGGGAAGAAAAAATAATAATATGACATGGAAATATTTTTATATGTGGACTTGGTATTTTCCAACACTGACGTCATGTCACAGACAGCTGGTATCGAGAGATCCAACCCTGTTTTGTGAAGTTACGAGGTTATCCACTCCCAGGCTGGGCCTATAAGGACTCACTTCATTCCTTGTGTGTCTCTTCAATCGGTCTGCTGTCACTGTGTCTGCCCTGGAAACCTTGCTGGATATAGGATTCTGTCAATTTGACAGGTCTTCTTTAGTGTATGTACTTATTGTTGATCTTCTCCCTGCACCGCTAATCTAAAAGTGCGGCATAGACCTTTACATTTGGCACTGTTGGAAACAGAACTTTCCATCAATCTGCTCTTCTCATGACCTTTTTTTTTGGGGGGGGGGGGTTCTCTTGAACTGTGTGCTAAAGGAACATGTCAAGGGGTTCACAGCTGCACAGCTTTGCCCCTTGCCAGTTTTAATGCTGGCTACTCACCCTGCCAACTGTGATTAGACCAAATGTTTCGGTGTAGGGTACCTTAACACGGCTGCTGACTCTGGCTGGAGTGAATGGCTGCAGTGAAGCTATGCAACACAACCGTGCGATGAGGGCATTCAAGTAAGCCTCTTCTTATACAGTAACTCTGAAATTTTTTTGCTAACCAATAAAAAGGAAGAGGCAAACCTTGGAAAGGTTAAGAAAACCCTTCAAAATGGTCTGGATATGCTCAATGGGTATGTTTGGTTTTATACATACATTTTTAGTTTCTTGCTTCTCTCCTCCCTATTAAAGCACTCCCTAAACAATTTCTGCAAAGTGCTAATGTAAGTTAACTCTGTTTCTTAGCTCTGTGGCCACACGTAACAGATATGATTAAAACATGTCTATTCTTTAAAATGTTTGCATGCCAAATCCTTGACTTTAAATCCAAACGTGCAAAGCTTTATTATATATGTTGGCTTCTATATTGCTGAGACATTTTTACTGGATTCCTAGCATAAACAGTATTGTTTCTCTTTCACGCACTTGTAAAAACACTTCCCATGCTGTGTTTTTAGACACAGGAACAGATTGCAACTAAGGCAAGTTGTTGCCCATCTCCAGGAGGAAGATGGGAGGGTGTGGGGTATGTGTTTCTGATTCTGAGTGACTGCTCTAAGAGAAAGCAAGAGCTTCAGAAGGCTATAACAGCATTACAAGTCCGACAGCATCCTCCAATCTGCACACATACAGACATTGAGAAGAAAAAAAATCAAAGAGAGCTATAACAGCTGTTTTTATATAGCGATGAATTTTTAATTGCTTGAAATTAATCTCAAACCATTGGCTTGGCTGTTTCAGAACTGTAAAACGCCAGTGCTCTGTGAAGGACAACCAGGTTACAAAAAGGTGGAGGTTTTCAAGGCCATTCCAGGAGTCTGGGAAAGAGTCTGGTTAGGGAGTGGTTTAGGAACAGGAAAGGGAGCTGGGAAAGGATCATTGCCAGGAAGGGGCTTTGAGAAGGAGGCCACTTACATTCATTTTCCTCCGGCATCTGGAGAGGTTGAGAAGGAGTGAGACCTTCAGTTCCCGGAAGGTTTTCAGGTCCTCTCCAAACCCTTCTCGGGGGAACTTCTTCAGAGCATACTGGTAGCGCTGGGCAGCCTCCTTCACTTTCCCTTTCTAGCAGAACGGCAAACAGGTCAAAACGCACCACTCAGTTTTCTATTTCAGCATTGTAGCAGTTATAAGGCAATCGCTGAAGACAGCTGAATGTGCCTACACAGTTGCATCAGAGCGATCTAGAAATAAGCATGGCAGCTGTCGTTCCTTGCCGAATGCAATTTGGCTGCATGGAAGTCTTTAATAGAAAAGCTTTCCTCTGTAGATTGTAAATTAATTTCTAGGTTTCTTGTTCTGATACTGGAGGGAGAAAGCTTAGCTCATCTGAAAAGCTCAGACCCTAGAGAATGGTTAGGTGGGTTTTCTTAAGATGCCACTGGACTGACTGTAAATACTAAATACGCTGGGTAAAGGTTAGCTCAAAGAATGATTGGGCACATAGTGGAAGTATGTCCAAAAGTATTGCACACATTGGTACTAGTCTGAAGTGACCTGGTCACTTACTTGTCCATCTCACCATGGACAGGGGACCAATGAGAACACAAGTGACCGACTAACAACATGTACCTGACAGTAATATAAACTGCCCAAAGGTTCCTGCCAAACAGAACCTCTTCCTGTACTACTTTGACATAAGGCTTAGAAAAAAGTGGATGTTTCCCCCCCTCCCACACATGGCTGATTTCCCAGCTGAAGGAAATATTGAACTATTAATGGTCTCCCCACTATAGAAGCAGAAAGATTTCAAGGATGGATTTGGCAGGCAAGAGCCTCTTGCCTACAATACCACTTCCACTCCTGGAAATGGAGGGGTCAGTGCCCAGGGACCTCCATAATATCCTAAGAGGCACATACTTTTAAATTACCTGTCTTTCCCCAATTGCCTCTAGTTTCTGTATCTCAGGCCTATTGCCTCCAGTGCATCTCCTTTTATTAATCTATTTGTTCATTCACTTTATGAAACCATTTCTATCCCACCCCTTGCTGTTGCAAAAGGAGACACAGCTTACAATATCTACTAATTACAATTTTATAAAAACAACAATATACACTTATCAATCAAAAACACATGAGAATCAATTAATTTTGTAGGTTTGTTTGGTTTATCTGTCAGATGCGGCAAAACCCTGCCAAGATATAATGGTTAACAACCAGCAAAAAATAGCAAGGGAGGAAACCAACTACAGTCATACCTTGGAAGCCGAAAGCCTTGGCTACTGAACAAATCGGCTCCTGAACAATCAAAACCTGGAAATGAGTGTTCCTGTTTTCGAACTATTTTTGGAAGCCCAACGTCCAGCATGGCTTCCGATTGGCTGCAGGGCACTTCTGCAGCCAATCAGAAGTCGAACGGACACCCGGAACGCATGCTGTTCGAAAACCAAGGTACCCCTATACAACTTTCATGGGGCAAGGCATTCCATGAGCTTAGTGCATGTTTTTGTGTCTTCTGCTCATATCATCATAATATCTACATTGGATGGCAACATCCCACTTGCACCAGCAGAGGCTTTCCTCCCAAGGCAAGTAGCAACGTGGTGCAGAATTTTAATTTTTAGTGCAAGGTATAAACTGTAGCCAAGCAGTAGCTCAAGATTCTGAATTAAGAGAACCACCTTGATTCTAAGAAAGCTATTCCAGATATTGGAGAACATAAAAGTGTTTTGTGGTTGTTGTTGCTACTGCTGCTGTTTTGCTTCACAAAGCCCAGGAATTTAGTCAAGCAGTGATGCTACGGACAATCCTGTCAGACACAGGGCTCAATGGGGTCTCAAGTTCTACGGACATGCTGACTGTATGCATTTAATCCCAATGGCCATGGGCAGTGCCAAGAGCAACAAGATCAAAACATCAAAAATAAAGAGATGTTCTACAGTGGCAACCATTAACTTAGATGTACTGCAGTGTTTTGGAATAATGGGCACCTGCTGCCAGGTTCTGAGGCTAGGGGATTTTTATTCATTCAGCAATTCAAGCTACTGTCAGGACTGCTTGTGCTAAAAATTACAAATTAACTGATGCACATGAATTGTGCAAATTAAGCACATTTATATATACTTGCTCATTTGAATTCAAATTATTCAAATTAGGTTCTTTTAGCCACTGAGAGAGTGCAGAATAAAGAAACATCATAGACTTGACACCCACTTAGTCACCCTGTGGCATAGTCAGAAGAGCAAGGGGGAAAATGTTTTTTTTAAAAAAAATGTGAAAGCTCAGGAACTGTTTTGATGCAATTGCAGCAGCAAAGAAATAAACATTGATAGGTCGTTTAACTGATACTTGGTGAAAAGCTCAGTTTTCCATCTCTCACCTTGTAAAACATGTCTCCTTCCTCCATCAACTTGCTCAACAGGATGACCATGATGTCTGGCTTGGAGGTGGCCATCGCCCAGGTTGCTGGACCTGTAGTGTACAGGATGCATGATGGGTAAAAAACTCATACAATGCAAAAGGTGGTAAGGGAGGAAAGCTAAGGTGGATAAACATCCTGGGGGGGAAGAAATTTCTGCTGGAGAGAACAACTTGGTGCAGCCAACCCAAGGAGCGTGGGGTTCTCACAAGAATGCTTCAAACTAAAAACGCCTTTCCCTTGCAATCTTTTCTTTCAGCTGATTTGAAATGATTCGCAAATGTTGGAGAAGAAGGCATCAATATCCACCAATTAGCATTGGTGGGAAGTAAAGACAGTTACGTTCTGGAAAATGTGATTAGTGGAGAAATCAAAGGGTTTAACAAACAATATAGATCAATCCATGTAAACTTTAAATATGGTATGCTACAGCAACCTGGATGTATCTGGGGCTGAAAGTTTATTTGTGGTATATTTGTGAACAGAGTTTTAAAAATATTCGGTGGTTCAGAACAAGGCTCACTTCAAACAGGGCTTATACCTGCGAAGTACTTTGGATACACTCCCCTTCTATTGCAGTCCAAGAGCCCAATTCTACAGCTGTTTTATGTAGGCCTTTACAAACCCACCAAGCCTTCATGGTCTCACTTGGCAAGCTAATTGTCAAATAGAGGAGTTCTCAAACAGCCAGAAAGGCATGGGGAAGCATTTCAGAAGGCTTTGAGTAAAAAAATAAATTGGCAGCATTTTAAAAGTGAATTAGGTCTTGAGGTCAAGTTATTCTCTGCAACAGTAAGGGGGGGAAAATAATTGTTTGAAGGTGAGAAAAAATGAAAAGAGAGGGAGAGAATGCAGGCAGGCAAAACCATAGAAGAGAAAGCAGAGCTGTCAGACCACCAAGCTGGACGATGACAGCAGTGATGTATACCTCGTGGTCGACTCGGTAGCGTCTGACAGCCTTTGAAGAAAAGGAGAAAACAAAAAAGTTGTAGAAGAGGGAGAAAAAATGGATGACGGTGAATTTAAAAAAAAGGAAAAAGCAGCAGTGAGAGGCAGGCAGCATAGCAGCCAAGGCACCAGCAAATTCCCTTGTGACGCGAGGGGTTGTAGGGGAGTAGAGCAGTGCAGGCAATACCCAAACCTGGAAGCATCTACAGAGCAAGGAAAGCAAGAGCTGACAGCAGCATATCAGCACAGCAGCACAGTAGAACCGTCGAAGTGGTGGTCATTCTCAGAGGGAAAACCTCATTAAGAGTTACTCCCCCAGTTTGCCAAGAGCTAGGCAGGAGGGAAATCCAATGTTCGATTAACACAACACAGCAGCCAAAGCGCACAGGAATGTTGGCATTCTGCTGGTGAAACAGAAGCAGCATTCTTTCAAAACCGGACATGCCTTTTTCATAGGAGTGCTGCAAGTTTGCACAACCTGGGAGGAAATAGGGCTCTTGAGAGATTCACAAGGTGGGTTTTCTTTTCTTTGACTGTTCCCTACCTATCTTGGCTCCTTTCTTCAGTAGTGTGACAACAACAGAAGTATTGCGGCAACCCACTGCCCTGTCGAGGGGGCGCATCCCACTGTAATCCACATGCTCAATCATGGCACCGTGATCCACCAGGAACTGAACCTACAAATAAGCAATCAATTGAAATCAGCATCACCCTGGAAGTCATAGGCATTATGATCATGCAATTAAGTGCAGGTTTTTGACCTCAAAAGAACTGAGAGTGGGATGCTGAGCTAAAATGGCAACTATTATTATTCCTTCCTATTTTATTCCTTTTATTCCTTCACCTCATTTGACTCCTGAAGGCACTTAGGAGTTGGAATGAATCAAAAAGCCATCAGATCCAATCCCCGGCTCAAAGGTAAAACCACCCATATATGCCAACCACACACTCCAGGCCATACTGGAGAGAGCATATATGCCACACAGGAAATAGCTGCAGACTTCATTGTGTTGATGACTTTTGCCTGACACGATACCGTTGGGCTAAGGCCTGTTCTTTCTTTTTCTTTCAGCTCAGTACATTAGAAGCAAAACTCCCTTGGTGTGCTTTCCAAAAAAGTTGACCACTACTGTAGGATAAGAATTTGAAGGTGGTTTGGGGCCACATTCCTCAATTAGCTCTGGAAATCAACCACAGTATCCTCCTGGAGCAGCTGTACAAGTTATGGGTGAGTGGTACCGCTTTGCAGTGGTTCCGGTCCTACTTGGCTGGACATTTCCAGAGGGTGATGCTTGGGGAGTGTTTTGCAGCCCCATGCAGCCTCCAATGTGGAGTTCCTCAGGGTTGAGTTTTATCTCCTATACTGTTTAACATCTATATGAAACCACTGAGTGGAGTTATTTGGAGGTTTGGAGTACGCTGTCAGCAATATGCCAACGACACACAGCTCTGCTTCCTCTTTACATCTGCAGGTGAGACCGTAGATGTGCTGGATCTTTGTCTTGCCTCGGTAATGGACTGGATGAGAGCCAACAAACTGTAGCTCCATCCAGATAAGACTGAGGCACTGTTAGTGGGCAGTTCCCTAGATGATGATGGTGATGATGATGATGATGATGATGATGATGATGATAATAATAATAATAATAAATAATTTATTATTTATACCCCGCCCATCTGGCTGGGTTTCCCGAGCCACTCTGGGCAACTTCCAACAAAACACTAAAATACAATAACCTATTAAACATTAAAAGCTTCCCTAAACAGGGCTGCCTTCAGATGTCTTCTAAAAGTTTGGTAGTTATTTTTCTCTTTGACATCTGGTGGGAGGGCGTTCCACAGGGCGGGTGCCACTACCGAGAAGGCCCTCTGCCTGGTTCCCTGTAGATCAGATGGATGGGGGGTTGCCTGCTCTTGATGGGGTTACAGTTCCTCCGAAGGAGTGGGTATGCAGCTTGGGGGTACTTCTGGAACCTCTGCTGTCACTTGAGGTTCAGGTGGCCTCAGTGGTGCAGAGTGCCTTCCATCTGCTTCGGCTGGTGGCCCAGCTGCACCCCTATCTGGACAGGACCAGACTAACTACTGTTGCCTATGCTCTGGTAACCTCAAGGTTAGATTATTCCAACGCGTTATACGTAGGGCTGCCTCTGAAGACGGGTCGGAAACTTCAGCTGGTGCAGAATTTAGCGGCCAGGTTGCTCAGTTTGAGCATATTACACTGATCCTGGCCCAATTACATTGGCTGCCAATTAGTTTCAAAGTGCTGGTTTTGACCTTGTTGTTGTTTGGTCATTTAGTAGTGTCTGACTCTTTGTGACCCCATGGACCAGAGCACGCCAAGCACTCCTGTCTTCCATTGCCTCCCGCAGTTTGGTCAAACTGCCTTGCCGTGGCAAAGGGGCTTGAATAACTCAGGGAGGCTATGAGCTATGCTGTGCAGGGCCACCCAAGACGGACAGGTCATAGTGGAGAGTTTTGACTAAACGTGATCCACCTGGAGTCAGAACCGGCAAGCCACTCCAGTATCCCTGCCAAGAAAACTCCATGGTTTTGACCTGTAAAGCCCTAAACAGCTCAGGACTGCAATACCGCAAGGATTATGCTTCTCTATATGAACCCACTCAGACCCTCATCACCTGAGGCCCTTCTTCATGTGCCCCTTTCGTGAGGGTGGCAACATGAGAACGGGCCTTTTCTACAGTGGCTCTCCATTTGTGACATGCTCTCCTCAAGGAGGTTCAGCTGGTGTCTTCATTATACAGTTTTAGGCAACAAGCGAAAATGTCCTCTTCATCAAAGCCTTTGGGTTTTTGACATCTGATGCCCTTTTAAATGTGTTGTGGAGGAGGGAATCATTGGTTTGTTTTTGTTCTCATTTTTATGATGTATTCTGTGTTTCTTATTTTGTATTTTTATGTTGTGAACTGCCCTGAGATCTACAGGTGAAGGGCAGTATACAAATTTAATTAATGAAACTAAGTTTGCCAAGGGTTTTCCAAAGCTTGACATCATCCTGAACCTCCTCTCTTGGATTTGAATTCTCCCCCCCCCCCCCCAAAAAAAGCACTTACCACTTCTGCATCACCATAAAAAGCAGCTAGATCCAACGGAGTGCGCCCATTTTTGTCGGCATGGTCTGTAGCAGCTCCACTCTCCACCAAAGCTCGTACTACTGAAAGGTGTCCCTTTAGGCAAGCCCAGCTGAGGGCAGTAAGTCCTTCTTTGTCCATTAGGGAAATGGAGGATCCTGGGGAAAAACAAAACACAGAGCAAGACTACTTAAGGGTATTTCCAAATACGCTAAACCCACCTGCAACTCACAGTGCCCCTCTTTAAGAGTTTCATTCCTGGAAGTTGTTTTTTTTCTTCCATGGAAGTGTGTGCCTTATTTAAGAGACTCTTATGTCCCCTGCAATATTCCATATACTGGCTGGGCAGGTATCTTTGGAGAAAAATTGCCAGTTTGCTGACATTTGAAGTGCTTACTTGTCAGACCATAAAGGTAATACCATTTGGAAAAGAATGACGTGATAGATCTGATTCCTAGAGAGAAGAAACAAAGGATAGAGGAACACACGGCTGGTGCAATCTCTATAGGTTGTGGCCAGCCAGAATAGCAGCATGATTTTGGTCATTTACGCTGAAAGTTATTCTGCTGAGCTGAGATTTTCTGAACCTGTAGCTGGGGGTGGGGGTGGGATTGGCACCTGAACTGGGAAATCATGAGATGGGACATTTTGTTCACAAAGTTTCGACCCTGTAAAAAGTCAATCAACTAAGTAAGGCTATTCCACTGTAAATGAAACATTCGCATACAGCATCCTAATTCGGATTTGAGTCTAGCTTGCATGATTTCATCCAACGGTATGAAATTTGTGGAAAGCGAACGTCAAGGTCTGTCTTTGCAGTAATTTTGGAGTCTGCTTACACATACTTGGGTTTAATCTCAACACGACTCCAAACTAACCTTGTGCTAGTAAGAACTCTACAGTGCCCAAATGCCCTTCCGAAGCTGCCATCATCAAAGGAGTCCGGCCTTGTTTATCTGCCATGTTAACATCTGCACCATGGGTGAGCAAGAGATCAACAATCTGAAAGCATACAAAGCAAGGATGCATTGAGTACAAATTGTGCACAGTTTGAGAGCCATGAAAAAAATGCATAAGCCCCTACGCTCTGTACTCACGACAAGTTTCAGTTTGCAATTAAAATGTCACTATGCTACACCTACTTAAGTCTAGTACTTTCAAAATCTTCCACCTCCAAACATTCCTCATATATCCATTGGATTTACATTTAAGAAATACTTTTATTTAAAATGGATGTGAAGTTTTCAGAATGTTCTGCACATCCTTCCTCTAGATAAGGGGTGAAGAATCCTTTTCAACCCAAGATATTGACACTCACAACCGCACCTGCTTCACACCCTATTCACAGAAATGCCTCTCTTCACACATTCACTCCTCATTCACACACACAGTGACTATACATTATGTTATTTTTACTGCTGGAGAAGGGGAAGGAGAGGCCAGTTAGGATTTTCAAATTGCAACATTCAAATGTTTCGGGCTTCCTTGGAAAATAGGTTCTGTGGCTCTGCCCAGCTTTGGCTCACCCTCAGCACACCTTGAAAGGACACCTTTGCAGCCTGAATGCTCTTCCTCGGGGTGGGGTGGGGCACCTCCAAAGTGATCCATGTTTTCATCACCTACTTACTGGAGCAAGCAGTCTCTCTATAGCCCCTCTCTGTAAAAGGTCCCCCCGCCATTTCCCTCCAGAGAGACAGCATACAACAGGAGACGTACAGACTTGTTTAAATCTGCTCACCCCAAATTATTGGAGGTTGCACAGGGAAAGCTCAGAGAAAAAGAGAGTAAGAGAGAGAGATTGCTGAAGGGCTCAAGCAAGGCATCATGTGTACAACTGCACCATGGATGAGCGTGGAGAAAGAGGGAAAACCGCAGAGAGAGTGGAGAAATAGAGAAAGACGTAGCAGCATATTCCATGTTGATTCTCAATAGAGGCTGCTAAGTGAGTTTCTGGAAGCAGAACAGAGCTGGTGAGGGGGTGGCAGAACAGATTAAAAGTTCACAGGGGCTGCACCCAGCCCATGGGATGGAGGTTCTCCACCAATGGTATAAGCTAATGTATGGATTAGGCTAGTAAGGTACAGTCTCGGGTAGATTCTGGGTGATTTGAGCTCCCACCTGCTGCCTCCATGTCATTTACCTTGAGCTATCTGGTCCCTCTCTTATTTCCATATATAATGTAGGTTTTCTTTATCTATATCTGTGCATGCTGGGCTGTCTTGGAATAACTCTGCTGCAAAACACTGGCAACCCCATATTTCTAAATTGCAGTGAACGTCTGAGTTGCCAACCGTCATACCAACCAGAAAACACAATGCCAACCAGGGAACACACTTATTTATCAAATGTTAGGTGGGAACAGACTGGAATCATGGACTGCTAAAAGGCAGGTCAGGGGGGACATACTTGAGGTGTGCGGGAGAAGCCAAAAGGGCTACATGGAAGATAAAGAGTGAATTGCCTATGTTGGAATAGGCTAATGGGGCTTTCTACATGTAGAAAAAAATTGCTTACATTTGAATTGGAACATTTGGCACCTTTGGGGTAAAACATGTTCCTTCCAGCACAATAAATCTCCATCAGCATTTGTGAACCATAAGCTTTCTTCTAATGAGAGTTAGGCACTGTTTACATGTGAATCACACACATTTAAAGGAGGGAGGGAGAGCAATTTGGTATGAAATGCTCTCTTTGGCAGTACGTCAAAGCAATCTCCTTTCCTTCTGCATTCCTATGAATGCTGCAGTTATGGGTTCCCTTGCTCCCTGTTTTGCATCTTGCATTCCTGAAGAACTCACATACATCTAAAAGCCTCCGTAACTAAAATACAGAAAACTTCAGACAGGCACCTATCTATTTTTTAAGATGCTGTGACAACACCAAGGTATTGAAAATCGATTAGCGATCCTCCCAGGACTTCACCATAGGGAGACACATGTTGAAACCTCTCTCACGTTGTTGAGGGTATCCCACAAAAAGGCCCATGTGATGTAAATGATACAGGAAGCAGCTCCAAAAATCCACGCTGTATACATACTTGTCACCTTATTAGGAGAAGGACAGGAAGCTGTTTCCTCCCTCCCACTCCCCTTACCTGCCAATGGCCTTGTCTAACAGCACTGAATAAGGGAACGACTCCCCGTCGGTTGGGCTGGGCTACAGCTGCACCCTGCTCCAGAAGCAGACGGCAAACATCCAGCTTGCCTCGTCCGGCTGCAGCAGTCAGGGCTGGAAGAGAGAAAAGACCAATCAGAATAAAAGAGAGCCTGCCGCCGCCGCTGCTGCATGATTTCGAGCCATGGTACGCACCTAAGTGCTGTGCGATGGCTAAAGTGGAAATAATCCCTGCCTACAGGCTTCTTCTTTTTTTTTAAAAAAGAACATGATAAAAGGATTGTGGTCCGAAAATAAAAAAGGCTTTAGGTTACAATTTCCAAGATTCGCCCAAGAGATAAAGGGTAGCGTAGACCCTGGAAAGATTTTAGCCCTCTTCAGGCATTATCCAGTGGCCAAGGGAATGAACACACTAATTCCACCTCCTGCTACCATTCCATGTTGGAGGGTAATATCTGGAAGCAGGGAGGCTCCTCTTCCCCATGCATTTCCCCAGTTTCTAAAATGTGTGGGTAGCCTCTATGAGCACAGAAAACTCCCCAACTCAGAAGATCATCCTTCAACTGGGGACAGGATGGAGTTAGCGTGCTCACTCCCACGGCTTCCCTTCACATGCTTAACTGACTAGAAAACACATTAAATGGGGTTATTGTTCTTTAATCTGCATCATTCATAGTAATTGCGATATGTTAAGTAACAAGAGACGAGGAAAGACTGAAGTTCAATTCTCCACATTCAGGTTAAGTTATCAGAGAGAATACTTTGTTTGGGGTAGCACCCCCCACCCCCGTACATAGATCTACGCACATATTTATTGCTATTATTATTATTATTATTATTACAAAGTAAATTTCCCATCAGGCTGCATCTGCAGTAGCCAGGTGTGCAGGATCGCTGGTAGTACAGAGCACGGTAATTCCCCAGGGCACACAGGGCCAGCCCAAGACATTTTGACACCTGAGGCAAACCACAAAATGGCACCCCACCCCTTACCCCAACCGGCCAGGGAAGAATGGATGAGTGAAGGGGACGGGAGATGGATATCTACATCAGGAACATGGGTGGGAGGAGACCAGCAGTACCTCCTATTCTCTAAAGGCCACTGCAGAGGCAGCACTGGGGGGCAGGGGCTGCAAGGGAGGCGGAAGATCCAGCCTCCAATGAGTGGGCAACAGCTGCTGTCGCCATCGAGGCAGCAGCAGAGGGTGATACATTCCTTGCAGGCTGCATCCATTGTCCCCGGGGATCCTGCCTCACCTTGCCTCATGGGTGGGCCAGCCCTGGTTCCAAAGGATTAGAGAGGGAAATTCTGTCTGCATGGGGGTGGGTGAATACATTTTAAATTTTTGAACTGCTACATTTCTCATGGTATTACATATTAAGTAATAATCCCAAATCAACCTATTATGTTCCCCATATTCAAATTTATGTACAATTGGCAGACTTTTCTGTCTAGTGTGTTTAACCATATAGAACAGTACAATTACATGGGTCATCTGTTCATATGTGCACCACGTGAATAGCATTAACATTTTCTCACGTGAATTAGAACTGAACTAAATTAGGCATGCTGGATGTGTTTCTAAAATTATTGGGCTGAGCACGAAGAACTTCAATTTCAACTGAAACTGAACCAAAGCACTGAATGATTTGACTCCCTGGTCCCCAAAATGCAATTTGGACAGACGCTTTTAAGAAGACAAAACAAAACCCTGCATTTTCATCTGCAATACTTTTGAGAGTGCACCAGGGAAAAGCCTGTAATGCAACCATCAGACAGACACGATTCCATCTAAATGCAAACTTGGGTCCTTTCTTAGGTCAAGGCAGAGCCCACCAGCATCAAAAGCCTTTTCTGTACAACCAAGCGATCATTCATTCTCAAGACTTCCAGAGTTTTGTGTAACATGGAAGTGCCTTGTGCCTGGCATAATGTGTACTGTCTGGGTTAGAGGAGACACTTTCACCCTGAAAAACAGACGAAAGCACTTTTTGAAGTTGCTCTTTCCCAGACTGACACAATAAACTGCCAGCAAAGCAATTTCTTTCCCAACCACCACCTTGCCCTCCCATTCTCCAGCAGACCAAGTCCTTTGTCTTGTGCTGCTTAAATTTGCCTCTTTGAATATTCTGGCCTGGCTTCTCTCTCTGCTATTTGAAGCATTCACGCCAACCCTCTCTCCATGCAAATTAACATTTTCTGTAAAATAACCCTGATCCAGATCTCTCAGAAGTTCATTGAGATAGGTGAATCTGCTAGCTGTGCAAAATGAACCTATTTTAAATTAGTAATTAGAAGCCATGAAGCAACTGTCTTCTATAATGCCACATTTCTCTGCCGAAAATAAGGAGGCAACTGCTGTAGTGGATTATCAGGATGTTCTTTTGAGTATTCAGGCCAGCACTGTTCAGAGATAAGTAAGAGCACACACTGACCTGGTTCACACATAACGCTAAACCGAACTATGGCTCAGGGCAAATGGCCACTGTGCTCCTTCCTCAGTCCTGCTGTTGCTACACGACCCAGAACTAAACCATGGTTTGGCTTAGCTCTAAATCTGAACCATGACCTGTAACCAAGGTCTGATCCTGATTTACACACACACACACCCCGGTAATGTGGGAGCAGCAGGACTGGGGAGTAGGGCACCAACTGTGATATTTACTTCAGAAACTCACATAATAAATGCTAATTCAAGGGCTGACTTTTGTTATCATGTTAGCATCCCTGGGTTAGGATGCAACTTAGCAGCACAGTTTGAAGACAACATGATAATGAAAATAGGCAAGGCAGCCAATTGACCACAAGCATGCACAATGTACAACAGAGTATAACTTCTGCAGGAGTAGGAGTTATAGTGGTTCATCTTATTTTTTATTTCAATTTATATGCCTTTAATTACAATAGTCTCTAAGGGGTGCTCAAGGAATACAATACAATGAAATAAAAATCAGATAAGACCATACAATGAGAATTCAGTTAAAATGGGATGGACCGTTCTGCTTTTCCCTCTGAAAAGCAGGTTCACAGCTTGGGGGTACTCATTGATCTGTCTTTTTCATTAGAGGCCCATGTCATCTCACTAACTTGTATGAGCTTTGGCTGATATGCCAGTTGCAACCATTCTTGGCCTGAGAAGGTCTGGCCGCAGAGGTCCATGCACTGGTAACCTCAAGGGGCTTGATTACTGTAATATGCTTTACGTGGGGCTGCCCTTGCATCTGGTCCTGAAGCGACAACTAGGGCAGAACGCAGTGGCAGGTCCACTTCAGAGAAGCAGGTCACTTGCAACATGTTACTCCTCTGCTAAGAGAGCCGCACTGGCTGCCAATTCACTACCAAGACAGGTTCAAGGTTCCTGTGTTACTGTATTTTTCGCTCTATAGGACGCACCCGACCATAGGACACACCTTGTTTTAGAGGGGGAAAACAAGAAAAAAAATTCTCCCCCTCTCTGCTCAGCGCCCCTTCAGCGAAGCGGCAGGAGAAACGGAGCCCCTTCCATTTCTCCTCCCGCTTCACTGAAGGGGCGCTGCACAGAGAGGGAAAGCTGTGCAGCGCCTCTCCAGCGAAGTGAAGCCAGGAGAGCAAGAGGGATCGGTGCACACTGATCCCTCTGGCTCTCCTGGCTTCAGTGAAGCAACCCGAAGCCTCCGGCTTCAGGCTCCAGTGAAGGCAACCTGAAGCCTTCGGAGCGCAGCGGGACTTCCCGCTGCGCTCCGGAGGCTTCAGGCGGCTATCCCTGAAGCCAGGAGAGTCTTGCTCTCCTGGCTTCAGCAAAAGGAACCCGAAGCCTCTGGAGTGCAGCGGGACTTCCCGCTTCACTCCGGAGGCTTCAGGCGGCGCACCGACCCCTCTCGCTCTCCAGGCTTCAGCGAAAGCAACACGAAGCCTCCGGAGCGCGGAGGGAGCGCTCCCTCTGCACTTCGGAGGCTTCGCGTTGCTTATGGAGGCTCCATAAGACGCACACACATTTCCCCTTAATTTTTGGAGGGGGAAAGTGCGTCTTATACAGCGAAAAATACAGTAATTCCTGACTCCAGCATGATCACTGGCACCCTCTGATGGGCCACTTCAGCTGGATTTTACTAGAGACTGAGCTGGTAGAGGTTCAGCAAGAATTGTCCCTGCCTTCTTTTAGACATCTCCTGAAAACTGTGTCATTCAGACAAGCTGCTGAGAGGTGAATTTCTTTTAGCAAGCAGTATTTATTAATTGATGTTTTTACTGCTCTTACTGGGATGTCATGTACTTATGCATATTGCCTTGCTGTAATTTTATTCAAGTGCGGCCTATAAATATTGAAATAAATAAAATATTTATAAGCTTTTCCTCCTTAAACTGAGAAGCAACAACCGATACTCAACACCCTGAAAATTAAGGGACAGAGGTTTATGTTGGCACTGTTGTGAATTTCCCAGAGGATAGCCAATCTCTTTCAGCACATCACACATGTATTCAACGGATGCAAGGGGAGCCACAAACAGTCTACAGAATTTACCTGTCTCTCCCCAGAGACTGTCAAAGCTGTTGATCTGTGCTCGTTCTACCTCCTCCTCATCTTTTTCTGGAAGATCAAGCAGGTAGGAGACAATCTAAAAACAAAGAAATCTGTCAGTTTCTGAACTCTCTGCGTGTCTAAAAATAAGCTGCTGATAATCTGAAGCTGTAACTGCTTTGAACAAAACAAATGGAAATGGAGTGAACAAATTCCCTATCAGGCACTTTCCCACAAAGGAAATATACTCCCTAGCCCCATTAAAATAATTATTTGCCTTTACAACAAAAACACACACTGTCACCCCCACCATAATCTATTTATTTATTTAGAAACACCTTTAGAAGGTAGCACACAGTATCAGGACATAAATCTTAAACAGTATCCAACTAAACAAACAAGTCACAATGGTTTGTTTTGTTTTTGTTTTTTTTAAAATACACTTAATAACATTAAAAAAACCCACAAGGGAAGATTCATGTGGAACCTGATGTACTAAAGGGATCCACTATACACCCAAAATTCTAGCCTACATGCAACGATTGTTAGTACCGTATTTATTCGAACCAAACGCTCCCCTTTTTTGGCCAAATTGTGTTGCGAAAATTAAGGTGCGCATTAGATTCGACGGCACATTTACATTCACCAGCAAATACTTTTTTTTGTTTCAAGGTTTTGAAAATTGAGGTGCGCATTAGATTCGATGGCGCGTTAGACTCGAGTAAATACAGTATACTAACTGTGCCATCAGTTATCCATGTGTGAACATCCAGACTAATTACTGGATATTATATTAAGAGTGTATAATGTTTCCGGCTGACTTTGAAACTTCTTAGACCTGAGCTAGTTCTGTACAGGACAACTATGTTTTCCTTTGACCTTTGAAGCCCTAGAAGGTTGTCTGTGAGGGAAAGTGGCTTTTGGGCTGAAAGAAGTTCCCCACCCTCTACCCCAGCTAATGAGACAACACAGTCCGTACGGACTGCCTGTTCCCACTTAAGCCTGCCTGATAACATTTCCCCAGGTGCCTCAGAGGTTAGATGTGTGGTTATGCACCATGATGGCTATGGTTTGCCTCCACAGTTGGAGGCAGCAATGGTAAGGGAGAGTGCGCTGATGCTCATGTTCTATCTGGTTGACCACTGTGAACCTAGGATGCTGGATTCGATGGACCATTGACCTACTATTCTTATGCTCTTATATACCCAAGAGAATACTTTTTCTGTGGTTGCACCCTGTCTATGGAACTTGAGCCCACAGAAGAGCCACGTTAATTTTCTTTTAGATACTAGGAGAATTCTATCCTACTTATTCAGGCTTTTCGTATTTTGTTTGTTTCCTTGTTCTATTTCGCATTAATTTCTCCCGGTCATTGTTTCTATATGGTATGGGCTGCTGGAATTGCTTCAGTTTGCATAATTTGCCTGAAATGTTTTATCTGCAATTTACTGGTATACCTTAATTTTTATTTTCTATCATTTTTGCTTTCTTGCAGTTTTTTTATGCTGCTTAATGATTTGTTGTTAGCCACCTTGTATGTCATTTCTAGTACAGGAGAGGCAAGCAAATTATTTTAAACAACAAGAAGTCAGTAGATTGTCCACAGCTTTTGGCTGCAGAGCTATAGGTGTGGTGACTTCCCTCAAGCCACTTGATGGTCAGAAAGGTTCGCTGCATGCAAAGGCGTACCTAGGCTCCCGTAGCAACTGCATAACCCTCCCTCGCACTTCAAGCTTTAAAAACAGTTACTCAGTATTTTGCCTTAACACAAAGGCCGCTTGGCCAGTGAGGATTCAACAAGGCTGAGCGACAACTTACCTCGGTGTATCCCATGCTGGCAGCAGCAATCAGTGCCTGCTGGATGGCTTGACTCTTTTTAAACACTCCCTGCTGTTGCCCAGCAATTGTCCAGTCGCACTGGATTAAAAACTTGACAACTTCCAGGTGGCCTCTGAGAGCTGCATGAACCAGTGCACACTGACCGTTCTTGTCCAAGTGATCCACCTTTTCAAGAAAAGGAAAAAATGGCTGATTAAAATTTAACTTAACTGCTGTGTGTTTCAGTTCCTACTTTTCTAACACTGCCACATTCACATGGGAAATATTCTCCATGTTTCTCTGGCCATATATGCAGAGCTAGCCAGTTTTGTAATGACAACTGTATTCTGTGTCCACAAGTACATTATTCACATGTAGCACAAACCACTCTCACAGATTTCATCTGCAAGGAGCAATTACATTTAAAATGGAGTTTAGAATATAAACTCAGGACAAATCGTGCAACACACAATTGCTATATGCACCGGCAGTGATCTGCAAACCTCTTTGCTACATTCCCCCATTTGGTAAAATCTACCAAGTCCCACTCCAATAAGCAAAGTTGGTCTGAAGAAATCTATTGTTTACATCTAATTTGGGAATTAGATGCCATTCTGTCTTGTTACCGAATGACAGTGTTTGCTTCTAGAGAGCTACCTGTGGTTTTCAGTGAATGTTTTGCTGTTACTTTTGGGAAACACAAATGTTCACTGAAAACCACAGTAGCTCTCTAGAAGCAAACACTGTCATTCGGCAACAAGACAGAATGACATAGTGATCTTATAGAGCACAAATGTCACCTAAAGCATTGAGCTGGTTAGTGAGACAGCGTAAAATTGTAGGCTCCTGGAGAGGTGTTGGTTCCTGGATGTTTTCTGAGGTTAGCCAAAATGGACCATACTAGAAGCGAAGAATCTGCCAAAGACTATTGTTGTTGTTCTGGTTTATATTTACGTATTATGTTATAGTTATATTCTTACAGAGTGAGCAAAAACAACTCACATTAAAAACAACAAAACCTCCTAAAAACAGAGCTATACAATTAGAAGGTGGGATGAACAAATCCTGCCCCATTAAAAAAAGGCCACAATGCCCCCCCCCTCAATTTAACGGCCAAAAGCCCAGGTAAAGAGAAAAGTCTTTGTCTGAGGACCACCTTCAGGAACTTTTACAACATTCAGGAGCCTGAAAGAGTTAATCTTAACCTAAAATGAAAACAAGTTTCTAGCCATCTTTATTATGAAGACAGGTATGACAATTAAAAAGACATGTTCCTGAACAAATAGTTAAATCATATCCCTAATCCATGTTACATTAAAGTTCCCGGTTTTGCCAGGATATGTTTCATGATGTATTAGATTCTGGAATACCATCCTAGGGATATTGGCTACTCCTACTCACTTGGTGCGAAGTGTCATGTAAAAAGGGAAAAGGCATTTTCTCCAACAGCTGGCATTTACCATGTTTGTGCAAAACTAGATTATGAAAGCCTTGCTTTCTGTATCTGAGTGATAGCAAATTAAAACAGGAGAACTTTAAACATTGAGACAAACAAGATTAGCACCCTATCCCTTCAACAGCTTAGCAACATCCTTACCCAAACCCGAGTTGCCAATGAACTGCTCTGGGATTTTAGTTGCTGACCACAATACCAGTGAAGATTGTGGAGTACATTTATGAAGAAACAGAAATGAAATTGTTGCTCATGCTCTTGCTAGCGTAACTACCCCAGAGAGTAGCTAGAAGACACAGCTACAAGCATGCAAGCAATTAGGACTGCAGTCTACGGGACGTGGGCGGCCCACCAGTGGCTTGCTTGCTCAGGTTTGAGAACAGGACAGCCACCAACTCAACGCCTTCCTCACCTTCGCTCGCTTCTTGCACAAGAGGGCAACAATGCTTAGATACCCAGCAGCAGCAGCATATCCAAGAGATGTTAGGCCACTTTCCGAAGAGGCATCAACATTTGCTCCAAATTCCAACAGCAAAGCTACCATCTCCGTGTAACCAAGGTGGGACTGGACGCATAAAATTGGGGCATTGTTTAGCACTTCAGTTCTGTAATTGATGTTGGCGCCTCCTAAGATCAGTAGCCGACTGACCTGAACAGAAAGAAATGGGAACGGATGAGATCAGCATTCTCTAAACGAGCCAATTTTCTCAATTAAAAACGGAGCGAAAGAGTTTTGTGTACTAGAGATTAGCAGCTTCCTTCCCCTGCCACAAGCTTGATTTGTCTAGCAATTCTTAGCCAAAGCAGAGAATACACAGGAAAATGTTAGTTTTTTCCATAAGAGTTCTAAATTTGCTATTGCTGTCTCCGCTCCCCACATTCCACTGTCCTCTGGCACTAACAAGGGGGTAGACGTTTCTTCCTCTCTCTCTCTCTTTCTACTTCTCCTGTCATCTTTCCAGCACCTTGAATGTTGCAAAATCTTTTTTTCTGGTGTGGGAGAGAGAAAGAGAGCTTCCTTCTTGTCTGTCATCAGTAGTACAGAAGCAAGGTAAGTTGGTACATTGGCTAAATTCCAATCCAAATAAAAATTTGGTGGTCGTTATGCTCCTTTTTCCTTTTAAGGCAGGCATTACAAGTCACCAGAGTCTTACCAAACTCATTGACATTCTATGGTGGGCAAGGTTATTTCAATTGACAGAACAATTTCTTACTTTCCGGAACTTCCAATAATGCTCTGATGTTGCCTCCCTAAGCACACACTCTCCAGAGATCACAATTGAATGTGCTTTCCAATGTACTAGTGTGTTTCTGTGTACCTTGATGCTATTTCTGACTGGGAGGAATTGTTCTCAAAGCTGTGACTCAACCTGAGATACAGTAGGCGCTCTTTTTTGAGGTTAAGGAATTCTGGTGTTCCTTTGCAGTAGGAATGACTAAATCAATCAGATGCAGACAGAGTGCAGAATTACGTGCCCTCTGAGGATAGCGATTAGAAGGAAGCATGTTCAGATCCTCAATTATTTTATTTACTTTTACAACTCATTTGTGATTAGCTCAGATGTCACTAGTGTGTCCCAGCACACTGTTTGGAAATTACTGGGTTAGAGTCAGATTTTTGATGGTTGTAGCAGGGAAAAGGATGAAAACATCTATCTATGGATCTAGAAAGGAATTTTGATATTAAGATTCATATTAAGTTCCTTTAACATACGACATTACAATCTAAGTACTAATATTTTGTTTTACTACCTCTTTTAATGTAGGGTGCTGCCAATAATTACTCTATTTTTCCATGTATAAGACTAGGTTTTTTTCCTAAAAAATAATGTAAAAAATGAGGGGGCGTCTTATACACGGGGCCATCTCCCCCCATTTTCTTAAATCTAATTCCCCAAAAATATACATGGGGGCGTCTTATAGACGGACAAATACAGTATTCCTTTATTTTTTTAAATGTGTTTTAATGCTATTTTACGAACAACACTTGAATTTCAAATTGAAGAGTGCTACAGAAATGTTCTAAAGCAAAACAAAAAACCCAATCTGCCTTGATATCTACCAGGCAAGAGTCAACCAGATGCGTCTCAAAAGCCCATAATCAAGGAAAAGCTGTTGTCTGTCCCAAACACCTGGTACCTGGAAGTATGCTGCCTTCTAACTCCAAGCCTAGGGAGCTGTTGGCATAGATTTAGAATAGACGTTACATTTTCTCTGCATTTTAAATATTATTTGGAAATAAAATGAAAGCTGAAAAGAGGAGGCAGAAAGAGAAGTCAAAATTCTTACTGCCCAAGGGGTTGTACAGATGTGAAGACGGGTTAAAGTTGACCAAAGGCGGAATTAGATGTGACATTACATCAATTAATATGCACATTATAAAAGATGTAAACAACAGCTGTAGCCCCACCCCACCATGAGAAGGGAAGAGAAGAAAAACTTAATACTTTCCCTTGCCTGCCATAGTCTCAATAAAAATTATTCCCCTCTCGTACCTTTATGTTAGGGGTGTACAAATTCCGCAGAGAGGCCAGTGCCATGGAAAGACCTTCCGAGCTGTAGGAAATCCAAAGCCCTTGGAGAATTGAGGAGGAAACCCCAACTTTTTTACTCAGTCCCTGCAAAAGACACACTTTAAATTTGATAATTCAAGGTACTGGTTTTATTTTACACATCACTAACACATGGCTCATTTAACCCCAATTGACTAGCAAGGATTCAATGTCAACTTTACAAGAATACTGTATTCTAAAGAGAAAGCAGGAGTGTTGGAGAGGACGCAACTCCAAGGATTAAGTCCTACTACACAGTGCAAGTTATGTCAGAGCACCAAAGAGTTACTCTTTTGTAAATGCTCTGAAGTCTACCACATTTCAAATAACAACCCCAACCTCCAACCAAATCACATGAAAAGGAACTCTTGGGTACAAGGTGCAACATTCCATCATGAAAGGGAAAGAAGTGATGTAATCCCTTTGCCCCACATCCAGTGGGCTGCATACTACAAGTACTAGCAAAAAGACACAACAAAAAATAGAAGAATCAAAGAAAGAGGTGAGCCAGTGCTGAATAAGGAACATTTATTCTGAAAGAATCAATATCATAAATAGCCTAACATTTTTTGAAAAAGGCAATGCAATCTAATACTCCATTTCCCCCCAAGGATTCTTTTAGGAACCTTTCTTGGGAAGGTCACCCAAGCTCTTGTCTACAAAAATAAAACTTGCACACTGTAAGTCATATTCCTTGGGACAGTATGTCAAGACATGGGGCTTACAATTAACAGTGACTGTTCCTAAGGTGCTCTTAGCAAGTTGGTTGCAGCACTGAGCAATCTTTTGACTCAGAAAATGGAAAATCCGAAACTAGACTAGAACATACTCTAGTTGATATTGCTACTTAGTACTTCTCATACAGAAATCATGAGTGCTAATGAGACCTCTAGTAATTAATTACTTCTCAAACATTCCTTAGTGTTCAGGGATTTAAAGCTACTCATGCCAAAGGGCTTTCATTTCCGATCAAAGGAATTCATTTCTGATCAATAGGCTGTGTTTGGTATGAGAAGAATGGAATAATGATACAGATCTAGGAAGGGTGGAGATCACTAACTAGCAGTTCCAGGCCAAATTCAGTTCCCTTTGGGGGCACCAATGTCTTCCTCCTGCCAGCTGCTTACCCTAAGATCTAAGGAAGAGAGAGACCTTCTCTCTTATTTACCCTCCTCTCTCCCAAAACTGGAAAGAAAAGGTTGAAGAGGTCCATGAAACTGAATGAAGAACCTTTCTTTCTCCTCCTCTTGTTCACCCTTGGTCACCTTCTGCTGAATCAGCTGTCTGGTAGCAGCAGAAAATCATGGACGGCTGTTGTGAGGAAGCGTCCTCACATAACTAATTCCTCCTGTTTTGAGGATACCTGAGGACAGGGCCTTGGCCTTCACCACAATTTGTGGCTGACCAGGCTAGGTCCTAGTGAGGATCTCAGAAATTTAACATTATTCATGTACTCTGAAAACACCAGTACCACACCATTCAAATCCAAGGTGAAGATATCACTGCACAATTTTTTGCTACCTTAAAGATGTGTGCTTTGAGAATATGATGGCCCAGCTCAATAGTCTGCTGTCTGTTGAGTTTTCCCTCTTGACGGGAAAACCAGAAGGCGAGCAACGTATGGCCACTCCTAGGCAAAAGAGAAAAGAAGAAACATGGTGGAAGTTATAATTTTAACTCCAATGTATCTTTTGACAATTAGCACTCAGATTGTGAAATGAAGGAGATAAACCTTTTCTGCCTCCTCCTGATAACCCTTGTTAGTTTTACTCTGATGCACATCAGGACCACGTTGTCCTTAATTGTTCATCAGCTTTGATCAAACCTTTGCTGAACTACTAGATAGCACTGTAGCTCATTCCTCTCTCTAGGAGAACTAACATAGAGGAAAGATATTAGAAGCAAAGATCTTTCAAAGTCTGAGGTGACCCCTTCTTGTAGGAAGCTACACTTAATGATGGATTCTATTCTGAGTGAGTACTTTTAATAGAACAGCAGGATATAAACAGACTAATAATAATAATAATAATAATAATTCTTACCCACTGCTGTGGGCAATACCTATTTTCTGGAGCTGGAAGCAGTAGCGGTTTATTTCTGCATGTACCCTATTGAAGAAGGGGAACTTAGTGACTATAAAATCCATCTAGTTCACCCCTTTGAAGAGCTCAACCAATGAAATCAAGGCAAGTGCCACAAGAATCTATTTTTAAGATAGCAGACAGAATCAATCAACCACCACTACTCATGCTTCCAGGCTGGGACTTGCGTTTAAAGCTGCAGTGACTGGCTATTATTATTATTATTATTAATTATTATTATTATTATTATTATTATTATTATTATTTCTATACCACCCTTCATCTGAGGATCACAGGGCAGTTTACGGTATGCCTTTTTAACGTTACAATTTTTGGCTACCTGCAATCAAAGAAGTCTCATAATTTAATATTTCTGTTAAGATTATCAGAGATTATATGGTTAAATAACAATAATCCTTGTAAATCATAATCATAAGGCTTTTAATATAGGCTGACAAACGTGATGCAAAAGGAAAAAGGAATGGAAGAGAAAAGCAAGCATTGCAGCCGCTGTTGCTTCAATAGCCAGTGAATGGGGCCAGATTGATCTTATACTTGTCACAAAGTTCTTCCAGTGAGGCTGGGTGGAGCCTCCCAGGTGCCCTTGGAGTTGTCGATGGTGGTAAAAGGCCAGGGAATGCTTCCCTTTGTTTCTGCAGTCATAGAGGAGGTGGAGGTTGAAGCAGAGCATTTTTCTTTTCTTGCAAGGGGAGAGGAAGCAAACTTATGAATCTATCTTATTGATAGAACTTTAAAGATACTTCACTACGGAGGAGTCATGTCCACTTCAGATGTGGCTGAGACCATGGTAGTGTTGGGAAGAAGCTTGTCCAGTAAACTGGTTTGAACTGAGGTGAATGCAGGCACAAAAACCATGCAGATGTCCCATTCAAGGTCAGGAACCACTGGACAGCAAAGGCAGTCACAGACAGGACTTTCAGTACCCTGGACAGATCATAGATGACTTGTTCAGACAAGTGCTTAGTCCCAATGGAGCCCTTATATACCCCCTGTGCCTGACTATTCCCCAACCCGCCCCCAAAGCTCTGTTCCTTTGCTGAGGAGTTCTGACCCTTGCACATGCAGTTCTCTGGCCCAGAGCCTTGCACTCCATTGCCTTTCTGCTATTTCTCAGTAGACACCTTGCTGCATTAGCAAGTGGGTTCTGTAGAGAATGAAGTCACTGATAACAAGTGGAATCCAGCTCAGGGGCAGCAGTTTTTGGATGGCTGCAAAAGATGGTTTTATTAATGCAACCTAAAATCATATTCAGGGTTTTTTTTGCAGCTGAAAACTCACTGCTGACTCCTATTTGGCTTACGATTGACTACAGTCTCCAGATCCCTTTCACCTCTACTACTGTCAAGCCAGGTGGCCCCCATCTTATACCTGTGCATTCAATTAGTTATGTTGTTTTGGCTAAATGCATAACTTTGCATTTGTCTATGTTGATTTCATTTTGCCAGTTTTGGCCCAGTTTCCCATTCTATTGAGGTCATTTTGAATTCTATCCCTGTCTTTCAAAGTGTTAGCTTCCCCCTACAAGTTTTCTTCCATCTGTAAAGCCCTCCAGATCTACGTTCAACTGATCTCGAGACAATAAATATTTAGCTCTACCATTTTTTCAAGATGGTTCTTGAGCTTTCAAGATTTTAAGAACAGGGTATTTTAAGAACCTTCTAGCTTTGTTCAAGCTCCTGAAGGAGTTTTATATTCTGAAACATTTTGAGCTACAATAAAGAGCTGTGCATGAGTGAATAACAGAGCCTGTTCCCCTTTTTGTTCTGTAAAGATTACAACAGCAAAATGTACATAAAACTCTTTGACTCTGCTTAATCATTATTAAGCAGAGTCAAAGTAAATTCTAACATCAAGTTAAATGTGGAGGTATTGACTCAAAAATAAATACAACGAATAATCACTAAGGATCTTGGCACGTGATCATTTTCCTTAGTCACATCCAAAGAAACACAAAGGTGTATGCCCTCAAAGATCACCAACCTGTTGATGCTCTTTCACAGACTTCCATACATAATAGAGAAAGTGATCAGATAATGATTAACTTAGGGTTGTCGTTGTTGCTATTTACTGAATATAGATACCACTCTTCAGAGACCTACATTGGCTCCCAGTATGTTTCCGAGCACAATTCAAAGTGTTGGCGCTGACCTTTAAAGCCCTAAACGGCCTCGGCCCAGTATACCTGAAGGAGCATCTCCACCTCAGTCGTTCTGCCCGGACATCGAGGTCCAGTGCCGAGGGCCTTCTGGTGGTTCCCTCACCGCGGGAAGCAAAGTTACAGGGAACCAGGCAGAGGGCCTCCTCGGTAGTGGCACCCGCCCTGTGGAACGCCCTCCCATCAGATAATAATAATAATAATAATAATAATAATAATAATAATAATAATTTATTTATATCCCACCCTCCCCAGCCAGAGCCGGGCTCAGAGTGGCTAACACCGGTAAAATTACAATAAAAACATAAGGGGGGGGGGACCAATTTAAAATACAGGTTAAAATACAATTTAAAATGCAGCTTCATTTTAATAGTAGCCCATAGATCAAAACCATAAGGGAAGGGAAACATAAACGCCAGGGGGAACATCTCTGTCTTGCAGGCCCTGCGGAAAGATGACCAGTCCCGCAGGGCCCTAGTCTCTTGTGACAGAGAGTTCCACCAAGTCAGGGCCAGTACTGAAAAGGCCTTGGCCCTAGTTGAGACGTCAAAGAAATAAACAACTATCTGATGTTAGAAGATATCAGTTTTTAATGACTGATGTTTTAATGTACCGTATTTTTCGCCCTATAACACGCACCCGACCGTAACACGCACGTAGTTTTTAGAGGAGGAAAATCCGTAGGCATGCCACCCGTAGGCATTTCCTCCATAACACACACAGACATTTCCCCTTACTTTCTAGGAGGAAAAAAGTGAGTGTTATGGTGCAAAAAATACGGTATTTTTAATCTCTTGTTGGAAGCCACCCAGAGTGGCTGGAGAAACCCAGCCAGATGAGTGGGGTATAAGTAATAAATTGTTGTTGTTGTTGCTGCTGCTGCTGCTGCTGCTGCTGCTGTGGTTGTTGTTATTGTTGTTGTTACTGTTACTACTACTACTACTCTATACCGGCAGGTCTCAGGGCGGTTCACAGAATAAAATCAGATTATAAAACCACAAAATACATAATCAAAATGAAAACAACATCAACCCAATAACACACCCACCCGGTTGGTTCTCTTCCTATTGTAAATGGATCATCTTTTTTAGCCGCATCTCAATAACACTACACAGTGGTATATTAATGAAAAATGAAGTGATCTCGTATCTGTCTTCTCCTGTCACAAGGTGATGGGTTACTTACCTAGGGTCACAGAGGAACTTGGTTTTTTCTCCTTCTTCTCTCCAGATCAGCCACTCTCGAAAAGATGGATGGACAAACATTCGGGTCATATCTCTGCGCTTGATAAGGAACATGGAGAGGTTCTCCATCCTTTGCTGAAAGTCCTCCCATTCCAAGGAACCTTCAATGCTTCCTGCATTGATGGCCTGGAAAATATGCTCATCGGTCAAGGGGTGCAGAGATGCCACAGCCACGTTTAAGAGTGGCATCACCCGGTCAAAGGAAGACTGTGTTGGAAACTTCATATTGCACTGAAGCAGGTACACCTCCGAAAGGGAGACGGGGACTACCTTATAGCTAGAGCTTTTTAACACCAAATAGCCCTTCTCTATTAGATCAAATGTGAGCTTAAGGTACAAGTAGGATCCTTGACTCAGGGTTTTGAGATGAGAACTAAGTTTGCCAAAGGTTGTATTGTCCATTTTGCCATTAAGAGAGATGTTATTCTGTATCTCAGAGCTGCTATGTATTCGGTGTAGGATGTAGGCTTGGAGATCCTGGTCTATAGCTTCATTCTCTTCCAGTCTGTCCAGGAATATCCTATGGAAGGGTAATAACTTAATTATTTCCTATAAGAAAAAAAAAGAATAAAGTAAATAATGGAGAAGTTAAAAATGGGAGAAGCCTCCCACTGGAAGTATAAATATTGGCACACATAGTTATGAGTTACAGGCCAAACATGCTGTCATACTGGCTCCAAATGAGGTTACACCGCTTGTTAAACCTGGGTGGTACAGTTAAACTGACTTTGAAATAAACACAAAGCTAAATTTCCAAACTGCCTTTCAAAACCACAACCAAGAGAGCAAAGGGACAATGGAATCAACAGTTTCTACAGATTTGTTTCTGGTCTGTCATTGCCCTTTGTATACTGACCTAGGGTGCTTCTACACTAGCAGTTTAGTGTGAAACTGCCATGTTTTGTTCATTCACTTTTTTATGGGGCACCCATGTCATGCCATCATTATCATTCTGTATTTTCATCATGGTTCATCGGTCTTCTTTTCAGAAGCCAGAAGTCTGATTCCCCAGCAGAAGAGCCCAAGAGAAGCATGATCTCCAAAGGTGTAGGTGTATTTAGTGCTACTCTTCCATCTTTTTAAAAGAACGGGATTTTGATGTGCACAGCAATGGATAGAAAAGAGAATCCCCCTCAGGGATGAAGGATGGGATATAAATTTAAATAGTAATAATAAATAAAAATGGGCTTTCTCCTTGGAACTAGGCTGGAATCAGCACTTTTAAAGATGGAACAACACACTGGGTGGAGTCCAAGGTATGGGAACCACAGTGAAAGGCATGATTAGAAGTAGCAATAGAGTTGTGCTTATGTTTTCCACCTGTTTTTCTGCCATAACAATGTGAGAAACTTGGCTGGAAGGAAAGGTGTCAAGTGTTCAGCGCTATTCTAAGCCAGTGTTAGAATCAACTAATAAATGTTTTTGTTTCTCAAGGTTTGAAGATTACAGGTGGTTCTCACTGAGAAAACTGTATTCCCCTAAGTTACACATTCCATTTGCAAGTCCAGTGCTCCAGCACTTTTTAAAAACTCAAGCAGATGTTCTAGCAATGTGTTCTATTAATATTTTATGCCCCTGATAGCCATATGAAGGTATTTTATCCTCCTTTGTACTTTAACTCTTCTATCACCTTTCCCATCATATTTACGCATGTTATGTTGTCTATAAATATTCACACCACTATAAATTTACTAGTCTCAAAGGCGACAAGTGCTCTTTCGTTAAAAACTAATTTTTAAAAAATGAAGGGGGGGGGGGGACTGCTGCTGCTGCTGAAAAAGTCAATTTTTTAAAGAAGCCAAACCATTCATCAGTAAACCAGCAGGTGGGTAGATGTACTTTCATTATCCAAATGTAGCAGCTGCAAATGACTGGCTGCCATTATTGTTTTGGTCTTGGGAACAATTCAAAGAATCATAGGATTAACCACAATGTCAAGGGGGGGGGGGTTTACTTCTTTTTAATATATCAATCTTCTCCATTGCATTCAATGTACTCTTGAAAGCTGGAGGAGTTTCAAAAGCAGTTCATGTAGAGGCACAATGAAAAAAGACCGGAAGTCCTGCTGGGTGCACCTAACTGTGGCCTTGCCTTCTTAAAATACTGGTTGGAAAGCGAATCTTCCTTTGAAATGTAACAGTTTTCATTTCCTAAGAAGTCAACATTTCAGCTTTAGTAAGTGAACTAATTCTATTTGCAGCTGTAGACAATGAAGGTGGCTGCCTATCTTCTCTTTTAGTTAGAAATTGTCAGGGTAATATTAAACAAGACAGTTACCTTAATACCGTAAGGTTGCAGTGGTTAATAAACATTTGTGCACCCCAAATTTCCTCCCAACCAGTACATATGCCTTGCAAACTGTGCATAAATCGTCTCTTTCCAAACAGATAACCCCATCACAGCAGAGGCCACGTAAGGTGTCTGCTCCCATTCAGAGAAAAGCAATTATCATACAGAACAGTGGAAAAACTAGTTCCCAACCTACCTGTAGACTTGTTCTGACTGTCACAATCAGCTTCAGCCAGGATGGAAATTTCCCTATCATTTTGCTGAGGAATGATACTATTGTATCCCCGTAGTCAGGTTTGTGAAATTCAGCTTCATTTAACCCATCAATTAATATGATGAAATCTTCATCGGGGATCTTTCGTTCTGAGAGTTTGGGAATAGGGAGGTGGGAGAAAGACATGGTCAGAAAGGTTCAGCTTATGCTTTTAAAATGATGCTGCAGTTGTGCATTGCTATCAAGGAAAACTCATGCTTTTCACTACCTTTATGAAGGCTTTCCAAGGGCTCCAGAACTCCTCTCCGGAAAGAAGCTAAGGGATCCTGAACACAGGACCGCAAGCTGAGCATGCTCTGTAGATGGGGCTCCCGTAACAGCTGCTCTCTGTAGGCAGCGAACTGTGGGGAGCGGCAGAGCAAGGCTGCCACGTTGTGTACAAATTCTGGCACAAGGCAGGTGTAGGCATTATCAGCCTGGCAGTAGTGGTACGCAACAACCTGCAAAAGGGGAAACAAACATCAGTTCCTCAGCGGACAAACGTTAAAAAATAGCCACATTTGCTTGCTAGTTTCCCTCACTCTAACAAGGAGGAGGATCCTGTGCTAAATGTCTTTGACACGAGGGGCAGAGTGACTAGGTTCACACCTAGACCATATATTTAAAGTACTTTAATGGTCATGGTTTCCGCCATAGGATCTGAGGAACTGTACTTTATTAAGGGTACTTGTAGCTCCGGGGGGTGGGGGGGTCTCCTAACTCTTCCTTTACAAGGACTGCAGGAAACTGCTTCCCCCACCCTTGAGCAAGGTGCCCCTTTTTTTACAGGCATTAGCTACAGGAGGGACTTCTCCCACATTCCACTAATGCTTGCAAAAGGAAACTCCCCTCCCCATCGCATGAGAGTTGCAGTTTGCAAGCGTGGTGGAAGAAGTCTCTCTCGCACTTGAGACCTGTAAAATCCGGGAATGTTTGCACTGGCTATGGGAGTCTTTTCCCAGTAAGGAAGACGTGTGCACAGCCAAACTGAACAGGCTTTAGTGCCCCCCACTAAACCCTGCTTTGGCTGAAAACACCTGTTCACGCAGCCAAGGCAGAGTTGAACTCTGTCCTCCTGTCCATGAGCTGGCATCAGTTAGCTGATGTCAGTTAAGTGACAAGTGGGTATAGTAAATGCCCTTGCAGGCCAAATTGGAACACCTGGTGAACCAAGGTTTGCTTGAGGGCTGGAGGTTTGCCACCTTGGGTCTATCTGTTGGATCAGTGTTTCCCAAACTTGTGTCTCCAGCTGGTTTTGGACTACAACTCCCATCATCCCTAGCTAGCAGGACCAATGGTTAGGGATGATGGGAACTGTAGTCCAAAAATAGCTGGATAGTCAAGTTTGGGAAACACTGGGTTAGATAATGGTTTGATGCAGTTGTGTATTTTTAACTCTTTCCCCTCCCACAAAACCAAACAGTGGTCATTTAACTTAGCAATACTTCCACACAGTGACTTCATTGTTCAGAACAAACCAGCCAACCACCAAAGAAAGGGAGCATTTGCGAGTATCTTCATAGTATCACATTGCAGGAAAGACTTCCCACTCAACACTGGTGAAGGAATAACCCCAAGAGGTGGAAGAGATCTTCTGACATTAGTGGAACCTCTGTGCAAGCAGAAGGAATATTTTTGGAATTTTAGCATGGCCATAGCGTAATAAAGGGACGCGGGTGGCGCTGTGGGTTAAACCACAGAGCCTAGGACTTGCCGATCAGAAGGTCGGCAGTTCGAATCCCCGCAATGGGGTGAGCTCCCGTTGCTCGGTCCCTGCTCCTGCCCACCTAGCAGTTCGAAAGCACGTCAAAGTGCAAGTAGATAAATAGGTACCGCTCCGGCGGGAAGGTAAACAGCGTTTCTGTGCGCTGCTCTGGTCCACCAGAAGCAGCTTAGTCATGCTGGCCACATGCCCTGGAAGCTGTACACCGGCTCCCTCAGCCAATAAAGCGAGATGAGCGCCACAACTCCAGAGTCGGCCACGACTGGACCTAATGGTCAGGGGCCCCTTTACCTTTACCTTATAGTGTAATAAATAGTTGTTAAGTATCTGTAGCAGGACTTAAAGTACACTATTCCTTTCCCTTGGTTTGCTTCATCCATATGAAAGAAAAACAGAATGAAAAGTTTGGGTGGGGAAGTAATACCTGGGCAGCAAGCCTCCTCATAGCCTCCTCCTGACGTCTGCGCATTTCTGGGGTTCCAGGGCAGCTTCCACTTGTGATAGAAGAGTGAGCAGAAGGTGGTTGAGTGAGGGGGAGCTCTCTGTTTGCATCAACATCTGCAATGCAGAAAAGGCGGAAAGATGGACTTAGACTGTAAAGAGTGAGAAGCAAGCAAATCACATCTATGCACCCTAGAAGGACAGCTCGATTTCCCTTACACAAGCCAACATTTGTAAACAGCAGGTCATGGAAAACAGGAGTCAAATAAAGGAATATGGGGGTGGGCAGCTGGACATTAAGGCAATGCAGCCAAAATGGCACCATATAAAACTAGAATAGCCTACAGTCCCCAGAATGAAATTACCACAGTACCTCTCCACCATCAATAAAAGCATTTTTCTATTAGGCTTTTTATGTCACCCTGAAGGCTCTTGATGCATAAGTACTACCAAACCTATTCAAAGCTTTGTACATTAAATAAACCCAAGCTGACATATATTCCTGGCCACTAAAAATAGCTTTCCAAAACATCCTCTGGCTTGAACTCAGTATGATTTCCAGAGGAAGAAGTCTTAATTGCAGAGAAGTCACTAAGAACTCTTTGTATCTGTCCTCATTGTAAAGATTGGCACCCAAATGTTTCAGTATATAGGCAGATAGCTGCCAACACTCTTATCTGAACTGTAATAAGTGGAAAGACAAGTCTAGATTCAATGGAAATAAAAGCTGAATTTCTAGCAATGCTAAGCTCTTATAGTATATGACTGGAAAATGAATCCCTATAATTTCTCACACCTACAAATGCAAGGAACTGTCCCAACCTGCTTGCGTACAGGATATAGGAGCACATCTCCATTGGATAATATGTAACCCATATAAGCACACAACAGATTTATCCAGTTAGTACATCTCTTCACTTACGTTTTGGGGATGCATGGGGGCTGTCAGAAGCAATCTGCCTCATGCGTGTGCCATGGCAGCTCAGCGCAACCAGTCTGGAGATGATTGCTGTCTTGCCAAAGCCTATATTTCCAACGATCACCACACCTCTGTTCACACTGGCATCAGCACTCTGCAATTGTACATCTATCTCTTGGAACACCCAGTCCCGGCCAACGAAAACAGATTCTGTGGTGATGCTGGGCACCTCAAAAAGCAGCGGTTTCAGAGAGATGTCAGGAGGTCTGTAAGGTGCAAAGCGTACTGCAAAGGGGGAAAAAACACATGTACAATTCAGTAACTATAATTAGTTATGGTTAAGGAAGCGCCGAGTGTCTCCTTCTAGTCCTGAACAACGATGAGCTTTTCAAGGGATCCATTTGAACTTTGGTATCATTGGCTACTATAGCACTGCTCTATTCAAATACAGAAAAGTTGGGAAATTTCAAAAAAGGCAGAAGGAAATGTAATTCGATGGGAAGGGATTTGGGGGAGGGGGTCCCCAACGGCCTCATACCACCTTCACTTTTTGAATACCGACTATAAAAACAGGGGTGGACAGATTTCCCTTCCTCTATTTTGGACATTCTGCTCTGTCTTTCAATAATTATGGAGCTTTTAACTGTTTTTAAGATTCTGTTACTAGGGAAGGACATTGCAGGTACAAAGGGCTCCCCCCACCCCGCCCACCACCACACATACATTTGAAAAGGTTTCTCTCCCTGCCTCTTTTTAAAATATATAAAGTAACCTTTCTTAATATACAGTCTTTTTTGCCATAGCTGGGGAATCCCCCAGTACGCGTAAGCTCTTATACTGTATGTGCATAGCACCATTTATACTGTCCTATTAGTGGCCAAAAGGGTGGTAAATATTTTTTATTTAAATCTTACTACTTTAAAGAGGGATTTCCCAAACTTGGGTCTCCAGCTGGTTTTTTGGTTTTTTTTTGTTTTTTTTTTTGTTTTTTGGTGTGTGGGTGGTAGCTGCTAAAGACCCCGGGATATGTCACAGCTGCACACATAGAATACTTACCTCTTAGGTCCTGTTGTGTGCGAGCACCAGCCATACTCTGACGAGGCATCCGTAGAGATGTTCGTAGGGGAGCATGCCTCTGTTCATCTAGATAAGCTAGATCTTCTAAATGGGCTGAGCTTGTGGCTGCCAATGAACAGAATGCTTTATGAGACACATTTTTGGGATTGGTATTAAGACATTATAGTAAATATACAGCACTCTTCATTCAATACATATTGAAGGGCGACGGGAAAAGGCACCATATTCAAAAGTGTAGTGTTTCGTCTTCAAAAGGAAGAATCAGAGGCATACCGAAAGTGCGCTGGAGATTTTTCTTCCTTAACCTGCGGTTTGAACTTTCATATATGCCAGGCCCACAAACGTGGGCATGCTTTGCCCAAAACTGTTGGGTGGGCCATCCTCCAGGGCCTGGCAGGTTTAATTTGGCCTACAGGTTGGAGGGTCTCCACCCCTGGTGTACAGCATCTGAGCTGTGCTCATTGGATCAAAGCAAATAATTCATGCTCTTTAACACAGGACCAAAGAAAAGTCAACAAAAACTCTTCATCAGATATGTTGGTCATGCTTATTAGAATGTTAATATCTATTAATTTAGAAAAAGATAGAAATGTAAACCTGAAGGTTTCTAAAGAATGGGGAGAAAGATTCCTTAAATTAATGTTAACTTCCCTAAGCAAAATGACCTAAAAGTAGCCACTTGTTTATTTCTTTGGCCCTAGACTGAGTAGTTCCAAGAGAATATATATCATGTCAGGTACTACCGTATTTTTCGCTTTATAAGACGCACCAGACCACAAGACGCACCTAGTTTTTGGAGGAGGAAAACAAGAAAAAAATATTCTGAATCTCAGAAGCCAGAACAGCAAGAGGGATCGCTGTGCAGTAAAAGCAGCAATCCCTCTTGCTGTTCTGGCTTCTGGGATAGCTGCGCAGCCTGCATTCGCTCCATAAGACGCACACACATTTCCCCTTACTTTTTAGGAGGGAAAAGTGAGTCTTATAGAGCAAAAAATACGGTATATCTAGAGTTCATATAGGGTTGGACCTTCCTTCCCTGGGATTTGTTTACGAGTATATTGGAGCCTGAAACCTTGCGGTAAATAGATTCCCAACTCTCTCACTGACCCTTTTGCAGTTTGATGAAGCAAACACTTCATTGCCATGAATACTTCCATCTGGCTATAAAATGCTTTCATGTCACCTAATGGTAGGTGTATGCAGTGCCTGAAAATAGATGCATTTCAATCCTTATAACTAGGTGTAGGCAGCTCTTTGTTCATAAGGCTAAAATATATGTTACAGAGAAACCACAGGTCAAAGATACCTTCTCACCCATAAAACACAGCCTGGAGCAAGTAATTATTTCTCCACCTGGCCAACTTCAAAGGGCTGTTGTGAGAATAAAATGATATAGCAGCATACTGTAATGTACCTTTAGCCTGATTAGTTCTTTAGAAGGCTTACATAGAAAACAATGATGTTGTACACTGTAAATATTCTCAGCTGAAATTAAGGAATGCTGAATGGCTTCAGTCACTAACAATGCAAAATACTTAAGGCCCAATGCACACAAAAATCACTCAATCTATATTTTCCTTTTACTCAGTCCACAAAGGAGAACTGCAAGAGAGGTATTCAGATTGCGTGGAACAGGAAAAAGAAAACCGGCACAGAATGTATATGTAATTTTAAGTATAATATACAACCACAGAAAGCAAAAGGTGTCACTTGCATTTGCATTTTGTAAAATACTTTGAGTTTTTATTGAACGAATAAATACAATAAACAAATTGCTTAGATGCTTTTAAAATGTTGTTTTGAACAGTTCCACAGTAAAAATAAATGAATGGTGAAGTATTATTTCAGCAGAAAGGTGGAGAATATATGGAGAACAGTTCTGGTCAAAGGAGAGAAAAATGACCTCTTTGTCATTTAGAAGCAAGTCAAAGATTTCTATAGATATGAGGCTATTTTGGGCAATGAAGATGACTGATTTATATAGCATAATTGGTGTGCATGTTGCTTTGCTGAGTTACAAGAGGCGATGTCCTTTTGCCAAAGGGATATCATCTATAATTAGACACAATGGAGACAACAAAGGAAGGAGAGGGAAGTGGAGGCAGGCAGAGGAAAACAGGAAAAGAATATGCGCTACTTCAGTTAAAGATACTTAGGCTTAGGTACAGTAAGGCACAAGAACTAGGAGACTGGCCTTGATCACACAATGCGAAACTGGCAGCTGCTTCGCTCCTCTCTCTCCCTGCTGCTGTGCTACGAACAGCTAAGCCAGGAGCTTAGCATTACAAGCAAATCCGGGCTTGGGACTTGTCTCTCCCAAACAAACCACAAATGGCAAGCCATGAACAAAGCTTGGTTACAGATCATGGCTTGTCTGGAGTGAGACAAATCGCAAGCCCCGTTTCAGACATAACGCTAAGCCAAATCACTTAGCTCCTGATAGTGAAGGAGGCAGAGGAGGGAGGGATCAGCCAGGTGGCCAGAATTTCCTGGTTCAAGGTAAGCCAGTTTAACTCAGCATTACATGCAAACCAGGCTACTGTGTCAAAGGCTTCACAAAAAAGTAGATTTTGAGGGGGTCTTTGAAAGAAGTAAGGTGCTCTGGTAGGAAGAGAGGAAAGGTGTGCTGGAACTGTTTAAGGGAGCAGGAGATCTTCAGCCAGCTGAGGGTGGCAAAGACTGGATAAATGAAAGTTATCATGATCTAGAAACCAGTATAGCCTACAATCTTAAACCTTTTACTGCCCACCCCCCCAATTATATTAGCCAATGCCTTGCAGTCTAGGGTCCATTGGAGTTTGGAGGGGGGCTGCTGAGATAAACATTTTATTTCACTGACATCATGACTTTTCCCCACGAAATCATACCATATCCAAGCCTGATCCAGAAGCAAGACTTCTGGATCATGTGTCTTCAGGTCATGCTGTCAGATTTAGTTTCCAGGTAACACTTAATCACAAGTTATTGCAAAAGAAAAGAGAAAGTAGAGCTTGTGATAAAACTTTCCAAGAGTGAAGGAAATATAGCTTAACTAGGATTAAAGGTACTTAATGATTCTATAAAGCCCTTGTGATATAAACTAGGGATGGGCAAACTTCCCTCAGTTCAGGTTGGAAATGAGTCACCAGCTATTTTAAATTGACTTTTAATGTACTATATCAGATTGGTTCAAAATCCCACCTATCTTTTGTCCTAAGCCCTGAATATTAATTTCAGCTCTAAAACAAGTGCACCCTGCCCCAAAGGGGGATGTTTAAGACTCACAGACAAGGTGAGCAAGTCTAGTGATGCTCTCAAACTTTGAGGGGGGGAAAGCTATGTAGCCTTTAGGTTTGTTTAACCAAGTAAGTTCTAGGAAGCTTCCTAACTCAAGCAACCAATAGCATTTGCAAATAATTTTATTACAGGCTTTGCTAGCTTCCCCACAAGAGACGACTCTACACATGGACATCACTAGATGGGCAGCATCAAAATCAGATTGATTATATTCTCTGCAGCCAAAGATGGTGAATCTCTATACAGTCAGCAAAAACAAGACCTGGAGCTGACAGTGGCTCAGATCATCAGCTTCTTATAGCAAAATTCAAGCTTAAACTGAAGAAAGTAGGAAAAACCACTGGGCCGGTAAGATACAATCTAAACCAAATCCCTTATGAATACACAGTGGAAATGAGGAACAGGTTTAAGGATTTAGATTTGCTGGACAGAGTGCCTGAAGAACTATGGATGGAGGCTCGCAACATTATACAGGAGGCAGCAGCGAAAACCATCCCAATGAAAAGGAAATGCAAAAAGCAAAGTGGCTGTCCAACGAGGCCTTACAAATAGCGAGGGAGAGAAGGCAAGCAAAATGCGAGGCAGATAGTGAAAGATACAGGAAATTGAATGCAGATTTCCAAAAAATAGCAAGGAGAGACAAGAAGGCCTTCTTAAACGAGCAATGCCTGTTGTAGTAATTGTAGTGCACTAGATGCTGTATGATCTTTAATTGTCCTTTTTATCAACACACTGTGGACCACTTGAATGAAATTTGTAGACCACTGGTGGTCCGTGGACCACAGTTTGGGAACCCCTACATGAGCTTATGTTTTCACCTCTATAATGAAACAAAAGACTTTTCTCCAGTGCCTCTGCGTCCAGCACTGAGACATCTGGGAAGAAATATTTTAAACACCTGAAGCAAACACATAATTTTTACAAGGGTGATAAAAATGTAAGTAACGAGTTTCTGGCTCACCATTAATTACAATTTACCTTAGCACTTAATGATAATTTCTTACCTGCTACAGAGTTTGGGCGAGGCATAAGGTAGAGTGGAATGGATTGTACTGACTGGGATAAAACAGTCTCTAAGTTCCTTTCAGGGATCTTGTTCAAACTGTATGTAGAGGCCGTCATGTTTTCATCCACTCGATATAAACAAGAGTCTATGCTGGATTTTTGAGACTGCCAAGGTTTCAAGTTTCCTCCAGATCCTAATTCTTTACTGCTTTCCCCTCCATACTTAGCACGATCCATATTTTCAGAATAGCTTGTCAGTGTTGCTGTAACAAACAGAGAACATGAATAACAAAGGAGGCAGTTAATTCAAGTGTGACTATACAGATGAAGGCAAGGATTGCCATGGTTCAACAATGTCTATTTCTTCAGCTGCCTTATAAGAGTACGAATGCAGCCATTGCACTTTCTGAGCTGCTACCCCACTGCTGATCCGTATACTATCCACTCCTGTCTGCTGTGGGGCAAGCCTAGATCTCTGGTGAGCAATGGGACCAACAGTGTTAAGGCTTGAGCAGAGAGGTGGTGCTGCAGAGCCTTCAGGCACAAATTTTAGGTGTGGTCTTTCAGTTAACAATCTGACAACCCTAACATAATTTTGCATTGCATTCAGATACCAAAAAGTGAACTGTAAATTCAAAGATTATGGAATCCAAATTGGTCTGCACAACAAAATGTTGCAGTTAAGCCACTCTCTCCCAGATATATGCCCTTCCAACCTGCAATATAGGCAATTATTTGCACTTGCTCTGGATTTTGCAAAAAAAAACCTAAAGAGAAAGACCAGGATCTTTGCCGATACCTTTCAGGTTTTATTTGTTTTGTTTTCTGCAAACCTTGAAGTTCAGTCTGCTGATACCTCCCCATTCCTCTTATGCATGAGTGTTGTCTACTGTGGCTATGCAAGCATGTATATTTTCCCTTGGCAATCAGAAAGAGAATATAAGATGACATATGGCAACTATTCTGCCACATAAATACAAGTTTTGGAATTACAGGGGAGATGAATATGCAAATATACATTTGCAGTTTGAAAAATGTAACAACACAAATTGTATTTAAGGAAACATGAAGGTCACAAAGGCCAAACTGTTAGTTGCTGGAGTTCATCATTAAGCAGAAGTTTTGCTCTTACAGCATAATTAATACAGGAGCCCTGACTTTTCTTCTCAGCTGTTCTGTTCATCAATCTGTTCATTGCTACAGTGAACTCAAGATGACGGCTACTTCCCACTTCTCTGTCATTCTCTCACATTACCTCCAACGGGGTTAATTTAGCTATCATTCAAACAGGACACAATCACTGGGTGGAACTCAGCACTGCACTAAGGCAATTTGTTCCGCCAGGGCAAGCATTTCAGCTTGCTAGATTAAACGATCCCCACTTTCCTGACTCCCCCAAACCAATTTGGGGGGGCAAGCAGGGGAAGAGAGAGAATCTCCATTGTGCAAAGAGGAACCTTTGCACAGGGATTCGGCTGACAGGACTCATTAGTTGACTCCCAGCCTTTGGCTCTGGGGCTTGTGTGTATATATATATCACTATATCAGCCAGGCATTATATCACCCAGCCCTGAAATATGAAATTTGGAGTCTGTTCTCTGCAGTTTAGATTTCAATCTGAGGCAAAGGAGAATTCAACACTTCACAGCCCTCAAGCCATGTCCCTGCCACCCCCAATGCATATGATCCTCCAAGCCTCCTTCTTTTCCATCCACTTACTTGGCTGCTCCTGCTGCTTTGGCTGAAAGAAGGAGTGAGGAAATAAGTGATAGACATTTCTCTCGACTCTCCATCTTCCCAGCACATTGTACTTCTCTGTGTGCTTGCATCCAGCACATAGCATAGCAGTGCAGCAGGCACCAGAACTGGAGATCAGGGTGGAGGGTGATGAGGAGAGGCCTGAAATTGCCTCCTCTGCACTGGATCTAGCAGCCAGGCACATGAGCAGCATTATGCGTTAGAAGGGAGTTTGGAAAAACATGGGTGAATGAGAGCAAGCAAGGAAGAAGTTTGTGGGGTGGAAGGGGAACAATTGGAGGTGGGATTGTAGCCCACCGAACTGTCAAAGACATTGTGGAGTGTGCATGATGATGTCCAATTTGGCTCGCAACTGGCCAAGGAATAAGCCCAATTATGAGCTTGACCAGAGGAACTTCCCCCACCCTACAGAAATCTGGTCAACTAGATTTTTCTAGATCTTCTTAGTGTATACATCACCGTATGAAATTATCTTAGCAAGCTATAAACAAGGGCAGTCCAACTTTTCATACCAAGTGGGCCGCAAGAGTACTCTGACATGGAACCCACAGGCCACACAATCTGACACTCCACACCCCTCCCCTTTCCAAAGAGAGGCTCCGGAAGGGTCTTAGAGCCCCCCCATCACTTCCCAAATCTGGGAACGCACTAACTATGCTTTGGAAGGAGGACTCTAGGACCCTACCAGAGCTTTGCTTTAGAAAGGAAGTGTGAGGGCTGGGGGGCAGTTATCCAATGCAGAAAGAATGTAGTGGTCAAGGGAGCGGTGGACCCAAACAGGCTGAAAATCTCTGCTTTATGGGTTATGAGAGAGGCAGAGAGAAACTGCAATTGAAGTGAGATAATATGCAGACTCAACATGGACCGACAAATCTAAGAACGATAAACTTAGTTTGCAACAAATTTCCTTTGAGGCTTCTATTGCTTCCATTAGTAATCTTTGTTATGAGTTTGGCTGCCTCGATTAGTGCAAATGGACCTATTGTTAAACCAATGGATAGCCAGGGACTTCCCCTCCCATGCCTTTGAAATAAGGCACCCATCAGAGTTTAGAGGAAGGACAGGATGAACACTAGAAGCAGATGGGGAGAGAGATGCTGAGGTCAAACAGATCTGGACACAGATGGAGATAGACAGGCAGGCAGATGTGAGTTCATCTGCACTGGCTTCTGCTGGGGAGCTGCCTTGGGTCACCAGTTTTACTGCCTGTTTTTGAAATCTATTTCCTTTTACTATGCTTGTAAATAAAACAGATACTTCAGTGACAACTTAAGTATGTAGCGTACTTTCATTCAAAGGAAACTAAATCCCATAGTACAGTTCCCTGGATTTCTCATACTTGAGAACGTACGGAGTGCTTAACCCTAGCATCAGAAGTAGAGCAATGTTTCTTTCAGGAGAAACTGTGATGTGATGTGATTTAGCCAATATGTAGAAAATTGCCGCAGCGCTTCTAGTAGAATCAGGGTATCCCACTAGGAGATGAAGATGACTTAAAGCAACCCTGAAGGCTGCACAGGAATAGGTGAAAGCCTTGCTTGCTCAGCAGCTAAAGGGATCAAAGCTGACCTAAAAGCCCAGCTGCACAGATCCCATCTGAGTCTGGTTAAGACATTCCACAAGATGTATGAGTATTTAATGAGCTTGGACTGGAGTACTACAGTCAGACGCTGAAAATAAGCAGGCTTCATCTACCTTCTGACCTTCCAATGCAAACAAGAGCAAAAAGCTATATGAATAGCTGCTGACTAGTGAAAGTGCTACCTATTCTAATAGTGGCTTGAAGGAGATTTAGTTGTAGCCATTGGTGAGGGGGAAACCCTTAAACTTTTTCACCTTGTGTGAAAGCCTCATGTAAAGGCCTTGGTGGGATGGATCAAATCTCCTACAGTAGGATTAATTCACAAGCCTGTGGAAGCCAGGCAGTCTGAGAAGCATATCTGCCTCATATTGAGACCATGCTCAGGAAAATGGAGATGACAGAAAGAAACAGAAACTACTGGCAGTTAGCCTGAATGGCTCAACCTCTCAAGTCCAGCAAGAGATGAAGACTTCATCCCAGATGAAGACTTCAGGGCTTTTGATCAAAGGTTTAGATCAAACCACCAGTCAGAGTGGGCCAGAAACCAGAGCAGGAATGACAAGAGGAAGAAAGAAAAAGGAGGACTCTCTGAGAGAAGTTGCAGTGGATTTGGAGAGACTTATGAGCCAGACCTACCAAGATGCCACTGAAGCAAAACAGCTCACTGAATGAGCATTTGATTAGAATTTTCACATGATCCTCATGGAAATGAACCAAGCAGTGAATATTTCTGCAAGAACAGACTCCTCTGGTGCAGCCTCTGGTTAAAGAAATGTGGTTCATCAAAGGAATGGTGTTGGGTGAGCACAAATCTTTCTTTTTTCTCATTTGAAACAAATATACTACAAACTTGTTTGCTATTTTAGAATTTACTTTTGGACACACGCGGCTCTTAATCCATCTTGCACTGAAAAGGGTAACTCTAATGTGTTTTCTAGCCACAATTGTACCAACCTTTTTGCCTTTCATTATTCCAAACAAGAAATTCTAACAATTTATAATGGGGAAGTATATATTGGAATTATTTTGATAACTTTTCAACTGCAGAGAATAGAGTAAGGGTTGAGAGGTAAATGTTTTACACAGAGAAATTGGCAGCTAAAACTTTTATTACTAAGGCAACAGAAAATGTTGAATATGACAAAATAGTGCTATACTGATACACATAAACCTGTCCTTTTTCCCATGTCAAAACTCCATCTTTTAAAAAGCTGGTTAAGTATTTTAATGATTGGGGGAACAGAGGAGTGACAGGACAAGTTAAGGCAATTCTAACTTCTACTTGAAAGAAGTACGAAGAGCTATGGCTCTCTTCCTCCAGCACTACAAAATACACACCTTCCACATTACTTCATAAACTGTGTTGTAGAAAGCTGTTGAGATCATTTCTGTCAGATAACCAAGAGGCAGACATTTGCCAGTCCCTGAGTTGATAAGATTGCGCTCCAGTGGAAGTATCTCTGGTATCACATCAATAGCTTCACTAGCGGGTACTATTGAGAGGTAACACAGATTATATCTACTCTCTCAGTTCTGATTTTCCTGAACTCTCTGGGAATCAGGGTTACTGCAGATGGAAGCAAATTTCTGAGCCAAGGTGACAACAGCAGTTAGGTCCCCTTTGCACCTTGGCACAAGGACCTGGAGAAGCTTTGCACTTTGTTGCTAACAGGAGAAACAAAACAGTGCTATGATAGGGATTCTGCAGTTGATCATGACTCTGTGAAATACATTTATTTTGAGAGACTGCTTTTCTTGATCCAAGCTCTGCAAGTTAACAGGAGGGCTCATCTACTGAGCATCCCATGGATATACTCTACCCCAAAGAAAGGTTAGAATGACAGAGTCTTGTTGCACCTTAAAGACTAATGGATTATTACGGCATATGCTTTTAATCGACTAAAGTCCACCCAATGAATTAAATACTATCCTCAGGGTGTGTGGGTGTGGGTGTAAGTGGTCCATAATGGGATCAAATGGCAATGAAATGCAAAAAGTACACTCTACAACTATTAAATTGACGCTTAGCTGTATGCAAAATAAGCACAGTGACCATTCATAACAGCAGCACTTTGTATTAATACAATCATCCTCTCATTATTAAGTTAATCCTGTAGTAGGAAAGGAAAGTATTGTTTCTTTTCATGCCTGAGCAAATGGAATCAGTCTTAGTAAGCTTTAATTCAGCAGTTTCATGCCAATTCTTCATGTCACTAACATTCTATTAAACATGATTCCAAGACACGTAGCATTACTGGTGCCCATGCACATGACTCACCTATTATGCCGCTGTCTCTGCTCTCAAGAGTAGAAGTGGGGCTGGTAACAGCTCCATAACTGCAGTCTTTTGCTATAACATCCTTGGTGCTAGTTTGAGGGAGGGTGGAGCAGGGACTACTGGCAGGTGGTGAAGCAGTGCTACTGGTCAGCGTGGAACAAGGACTTATTCGTTGGGACACTGCTGAGGTCTGCAAAATTGGAAACGGGAACAATTCAGTCATTGCACTCTATTAGTATAGCATTCAGACACTGAACTCTGGCTCGTACTTCAGCATCTATACAGTATAACAACAAATATACCATATTTTTCGCTCTATAAGATGCACCAGACCATAAGATGCACCTAGTTTTTGGAGGAGGAAAACAAGAAAAAAAATATTCTGAACCCTAGAAGCCAGAACAGCAAGAGGGATCTGGCTTCTGGGATAGCCTCTTGCTGTTCTGGCTTATGGGATAGCCGTGCACAGCCTCTACCGGGCAGCGGGAGGAAGGCTCCCCCAAGAGCTGTGCTCCCTTTAAAGAGCGCGCGGAGCGTGTGTGCAGCTCTTGGGGACTTTTCCCCAAGGAGGGAGAAGGGCAGCCCTTCTCCCTCCTCGGGGAAAAGCCCCCAAGAGCCCCACACACGTTCCACACAGCTCTTTAAAGGGAGTGCTGAGCAGAGCCTCCCATCTGCATTCGTTCCATAAGACGCACACACATTTCCTCTTACTTTTTAGGAGGGGGAAAGTGCGTCTTATAGAGTGAAAAATAGGGTAGTTGGCTGTTGGAATGTCATCTGGGCTAAGACAATGGTTCTAAAGTAACCTCTCTTACACTTCCAGGCCATTCTAAGTCCTACCATTTTCTCTTGGTGCAGAATACACTAAAATCACATTCTTTCAACAAAAACCTGCAAAATTAGTACAGGCTGCTGGTGTAATACTTGAAAGTACACCCAAAGTTGCATTGTATCTGGGACTGATAGCCTCCTCACATAATACCTATTTAAAATGCTGTATTTCGATTGTATCCCACATACCTGCTACTTTGAGAGCTAGCCACAGAAAAGACACACATAATTCTATTTTCTGCTTTCCCCCAGTACTAAGCAACACATATTTTAACCAGCATAATGTCATTATTTGCTTTAGATACGAGTACTGGAATGGTAGCATTTTGCAGAACATTGGCAAAAATGGTTTTCTACACAAGCAAGACAGCTGTGAAAGCCGAGAAGACTATGTGAGTTTCCTTCTATTTTAGCATCCCTGGCACAATATATACAGGAAATCCAATAAAGACTTGCAGTCTGGCACTTTCCCCAATGACTCTGCTCAGGAAGCTCTCTTGGCATCTGATTTTGCTTTGTAAGTGCTTCTTCCATTTACAAAATATGACAATGATTTTGTACTCAGATAAAGAAGGACGTATCAAAACAGCTCCCCTTTTTCTCACAGGGAACATTTTTCATGCCAAATTTAATTTTTTGAAAAAGAGCAGCCAATAAAGTATTTCCTTTGCATAATAGAATAATCCAAAGCTGAAGGCGCATGAGGTTGGTATTGATCAAAAAGGGAAGATTTATTTTACTTTAACTGTCTGCAAAACCATGCACAGAGATGAGTGGCTTCAAGATGTCTAATCTGACAAATAATCTTGATTCTGTTGAAGAAGAGAGTTTGTAATGCTCAGCTTATAGCGTGCTGAAAAAGCCAGCTGCTTTAATTTTGCACATTTAAAATAAGTTACTTTTAAAAGCCATCATAGGCCACCCACATTGCAGTCTGTGACAGTGTTCCTACCAAAAATGCACATGCCAACTCAGAACCAAAATTGGTACTGGTACTTGTTACTGTTCTCCAATGCTCTGAGCCCTGATTATCTGAATCTGTAACATTGGAGAAACAGATCAAATAGCATGTGTGCTACTCCTCAGCCATTAGTGCACCAATGATCTTGTCTTGCTTAATGTATTTGTGAGACCATTCCCACAGGCGTCCAGATGTACATGTCGATTGCAAGCAAACAAACCCTGGGAATGTTAAACTCTTTACTAGGGAAACTTTCAAAGCCTTTCCTGTCCAACGTTTGTCTTATAACAGCAGACTTTTACCAAATGTGGTGGCAATATAAAGAGCACCAATATATACAGAAACAGTTAACAGAAATGTTAAAGAAATTTTCGGTAATAGCGTCACTCCTAACCTACTAGAATGTGTGCTTAATTATCTGCAAATATAAAAGCGGAAAATATATAAGAAGCTGTATTATATTTTATAACAATGGCCAGATTAACCCTTGCCACTAAGTGGAAGACTTTCGTATGATTGAAAAATAGAATAGCATTGAAAAACAGGGTAGTAACTATACAAAAATTATACAAACAATGAAATTGGGAACCAAATGAAACATAACTCAACAATTTTGGGAGTGCTGTTATTAGTAATCAGGAATACTTTGGTATTTCATTTGTTTTCTTCATATATATGTGTGTGTGTGTGTGTGTGTGTGTGTAGTCAAAGATGACTACGGGGTTGCGGCGCTCATCTCGCTTTTAGGCCGAGGGAGCCGGCGTTTGTCCACAGACAGCTTTCCAGGTTATGTGGCCAACATGACTAAACTGTTTCTGGCGCAACAGTCACCGTGACAGAAGCCAGAGTGCACAGAAACGCAGTTTACCTTCCCGTCGCAGTGGTACCTATTTATCTACTTGCACTGGTGTGCTTTCGAACTGCTAGGTTAGCAGGAGCTGGGATGGAGCAACAGCAACTCACCCCGTCGTGGGGATTCAAACTGCCAACCTTCTGATCAGCAAGCCCAAGGGGCTCTGTGGTTTAGACCACAGCGACACCCACGTCCCTTATGTTATATGAATCTTAAATCAGATGTATTAATTTTTTAATGATATAAAAAAATTGTTTAAGCATTATGGATGTGAGAAATGTCTGCAACTGACTCTTCTAAAGTAGGGCAAGGAAAATATAGCCAGAATTAATTTAGAAGGACACTTGCTTGGGTATCTGTGAGGGAAGCGATAGAATTTGCTGCAGAAATTCTACTGCTGCTTGTGAAAATTCTCACTTCTTCGGAAAGCAAATACATAAGTGTGGCAAGAAGCAGAGCACCTCTTCCCAATAAAGCAAAGAAAGACAAGCCTTTACACTAGATAGCAAAACACAAAATCTGTTAGCGACACAGAATGACTAGAGGCAAGAGAACCACTGCCAACAGCCCAAGCACCCCACCTGAACCAACAGGGCTCTTATTTTTTTTATTGATTGTAAGTGGCTTTTCAGGAGTTCTGGTTATATAAGAAACTCCCAGGGGCAAAAGAGACAGTCTGCAAGCTGTTGCATCTCAGAGTGGTTTTCTTTACTTAATGGGATATGAACGTTATGGGGAAATTAATAACTCGATTCTCAACCAAACACCAGATACTATGATTAGCAAGACAACGGTTGGTGATCCAAACAATTTCCCCCACAATGATTCATTATGTTGAGCAATCAATCCCAGGACAGACAGGTTCCAGTGGTAGGTTTGCTGCTATGTGTAGTGGCAGTAAGCTACAATGAGTGGAAAGAGACTTGGAGAGGGTTGAAGGAAAGGGGTAACAGTGCTATTAATATAACAACCTCCTGCTAGCTGATTCAGAGCACCATCATACTTTATCATCTTCTCCTACAGATTGCTCATTGCATGAGGAAGGAATCTCAACTGGAAAACTCTTCCACCAGGCCTAAATTGAAGCCGCTATCAGTCTCTTGTTCAAGCACATATAACCCATGTACATCATAGGGACCAAATTGCTAATATATTTCAAAATGGCAAAGCAAAGGAAATTTTAGTTCAGCAAAATATAACATGAATGTTATCTCGTGTATCTGACATTAATTAACCAGGTCCTTTTAGTGCTTCAGCCCATTTTAAGTGCTGTTTTTCATGTTTAAGTCTCATTGAGTTTTCAACCAGGCTATTTGAAGTTAGGGCCTTTGTGTTGTGTTGCTATATAATTCCAAGGCATCACACTGCATCTAGGCCAAAGTTATTACGTTCACTCACTGATTTGGGACAAGAGGAATTCTTAACAAAACCACCCCAATTTGCCCATGCCTCACTACAGCCTTATCACTGCCCTTAACGAAAGTACCACTCACAGAAAACAGCTTTTACAGGTATTATTTTTCCTTTACATACACAGAAAGTATTCAAAGCCCATCAGAAACCTGCTCATGCAAAAACTAGCTCAGAGATATAAATCTATTACAGAATGCAACCATTCCTCCACAGATACCTTCTTGTCCTTGCCTTCCAGAAGCATATTTGCTTTTTTATAAGAAGATGGAATCTATTTTTTAATCCCTGAACACAAGGAACCACTTATAACGGAAGTCTCTGCTCTCTGCTTTGATCTATTCAATTAAGTGCCCATTAAAAATAAGCTAACGAAAAAGGATGTTTGTACACATCCTTGCCTTCAACGCTACCCAGACACACTGCCTCCCTGGCTGTCAGGCTGCCCCTGACAGTCAGAAAATAAGTGGCTTTGAAAGAGGGGATTGTGATAGTTGTCAGCCCGTGTGATTCTCCTTTTTTTATATATAAATTTTTTATTAGATTTTCCACAGAGATAACACAAACCACAAAGCAAAATGATACACAAAAACAGAAAAAGAAAAAAGAAAGGGGGGGAAGGGGGGAACAATAAACAGATAAACAATAACAACAAACTTAATTCTTCACAAATCCGACCTTTTAAACATCTTGGTTGACTTCCTCAAATCCCTCCCTTCTGAGTTTCCTTGTAATTAAAAGTAACAGCTTTCCAATATCATTATTAAACTAAAACAATTTCCAATTATAGTCCATCTTATTCACTTTTCTTAACATTCTAAATCCCATTTATTTAATTATAACTTAATTTAATCCTAGGCCTATTTCTTTCTTTCAAGTAATTTCTAATTTTTATATATTTATGTATTATTTATTATAAAAAATATTTATATATTTTTTATTTTTATATTACAATATTTATTCAAATAGTCCTCGAATTTCCTCCAGTCCTCTTGAAACTCCTCTTCTTTCTGGCCGCGGATTCTTCCAGTCAGGTCAGCTAGCTCCGTGTGATTCTCACCTTAAACGTCACCCAGTGCAGAGCCACCAAATAGCCAGCTAGAGGGTGAATTTGCAGGTAGAGACTGCATGGGCCGAGAGTTCAGACATTTCCCACTTGCAAACCTACAAGGCATCTCAAAGAGGTGGATGGGGATTGTGCCTTCAAAGACAGCCAGCCAACCAATCCCAGTTTGGGAGGCTGTCACTTGAGGACACCTTTCAAGCTGGAATGGAATGACCTTAAAGGTGGGACTGCATGAAATTCCACTTCCCAACGCATTTTATTTATTCATAAGAATGTTTATACAGTGGCGTAGCGTGGGGGGTGCAGGGGGGGCCGGCCGCACCGGGCGCAACATCTGGGGGTTAGGGTTAGGGGGCGCAAATCCATGGGTTAGGGGGCGCAAATCCACGGGTTAGGGGGCGTAAATTACTTGCCTTGCCCCGGGTGCTGACAACCCACGCTACGCCACTGTGTTTATATACCCCCCCAAAAAAGTTTACGATTAAAATCTCAATACAATTTAAGCTGAAGGGCATTAAGTGCATCCATATGGTATGCCAGATCCTTCCCACTCTACCCCACGCAGGCCAACGTCACCTGTCAATCACTTGATGCCATTATGACATCCTGTGACAACTTGAAAGGGGCTCGCATTTGAAGTCTGTCTGCAAGCAAACCACTTGCAAAAGGACTTCAGAAAGATGTCTTGGTAAAATGCCATTTACCAAGGTTTGAGTTGGGTATCAAAAACTGTTGTACTGACAGCTGGAATCAGGAATAGAATCTCTGCCAGCACTAAGGAACTATAGATACCAGGGCCTGTGCTAGATATCAGAACTGCCCCTTCCAAGATATGCCCCAAGGCTTGAGTTTGGTAGCAGGACTGTCAATATGAATGAACTCTGGGTACCATGACTTGAACTGGGTCCGAATACCATCTGTACAGAATACTTTTAGCTACCAAATCTAGAGCTAGAGTACTGAGAGTGCAAGAAACATTGCCCCTGCTTTTGCACTCATATACTGTTCAATACCGACTCAGCCTGGAGTGAGTAAAGGAGAGGAAGTGGATTTGTGTGCAACAAACAGTCTGCTCTGAGAGTCTTCCCAATCACAGAGGTCTTTGGGGGTCAACGTTAATGGTGCCCCATGACTCACAGGCACAGCTCATATCAACCTGGAGCCCAAATTTATGGCATAGCTGTCAACTTACAGATTTGAAAATAAGGGACCAGCAGCCAAAATAAGGGATTTTTTGGGCACAAGTATGTTCAACTTCTGAGCCCCTCCAAGCCAAAGGCAGAAAGCCCAGCCAGCAGCCAAACGAAGCCTCAAGCAGTGGTTCCCATAGCGCAGCAACCCGGCAAAGGGGATGCAGCAAGGAAAACCACCATCACCTCTCTGCTGGGAAGCGCTGAGCAAAGGCGAGTCCCCAGGCAACGCGGCCGATTTGATCGGCACAAGGCATGCAAGCTCCACCCCCCAGTCGTTCTTAGACTCCTTACTGGGTGAGCAACGCAGCCAAGCAACACAGTTGGAGCCTCCCTCCTCTCTAGCCGGCAGGGAGGGAGGGAGAAGAGCTGCTTCCTTTGAAACCCGGGAAATTTAAGGGACATCATCAATAAGGGACATCAGCGGGACACGGATAAGGGACTTTCCCGCCAAATAAGGGACGGTTGACAGCTATGCTTTATGGAGCTCCTGGTTGAAGTCATGCAGGTCCCCTTTCCTGTTGAACTTTTGGTGCTCCGTGAATAATTTTTTTCTTTATTCCAACAGGCATTTTAACAATTCTAATTTTATGATTTTAACTGATTTTCATTCTTATTGCATTGAGTTTCTTGTACACTGCTTAGAGACTGTTGTGATTAAGTAGCATATAAATTGTTGAAATAAGAAATAGTGATATCCATGCAAGGTCGACCTAAACTTTGGTGGGAAAGCACTTCTAGCTGGGCTTATTTGCAGCCACTGTGAGGAGAGGAGAAAGCTTGATCCACAGGCAGATATTTTAGGGTTGCCATAAGTCTGGGAATTCCTGGACATGTCCTCTTTTGGGGGTCCTACATGCCCATCCAGGGGGGATTTTACATTTTAAAGCAAATGTCATGGATTTGGGGCGTTTTTCAATATAAAAAATAATGGTGCGTAGGCGGTTCTGGTTCAGGCTCGGGTGACCCGGGCTTTGGCTCGGCATTGGCAGAGTGGTTATCAGGCAATTGCCCTAAAAAAGCTCAAAAACTTTTTGCGTCTGAATTTTTACCATTTGAAATATGGCAATCCTAAGATATTTGCAAGCGCCTTAACTAGAGCCATCAGGAGGAAGAAATGTCTACAAATTATTTCATTTGCATTGTTAATTTTATTTGGCTTTGTCAAGGGCATCGCTTTAAACTGAGGGCACAGAAATAGTACTTCATTTATTAACGGCTGCCTGAATGACTATCAGTCATAAATGGAAAAAGATCAATCCACTGTCTTTAGAGAACGGGTGCCTGAGGGTATGAGATACAGTTTACTCAATTAAACTTACAAATTTGATAGGTTATAGAGGGAAGGCAACACAGTGATATCATTGACAAATGAAGCCTTTTTATTCAATATTGGAATGATGCAGAGCAACTCTGTTCTATTTTGGGAATGATCTGAATAACTGTGTGTGATTCTTGTTAACTTGATTTAAATTTAAGTAATTTAATATTGATTGGATATATTTGTTAATTTTTGTTATTCGATGTAAACCTAGCTACTAATTATTATTTGAGGTAGTTGTTATCCTGTTTTATCTAACATCATTAGAATGTACAACTCAGCTTATTTAATAAACATTCAAAAATCAAAAGTTTCTTTTCATTCTATTTTAAAATTAGTTTGCAGATCATGGTACTGGGAGCTCCACAAGAACTCTGCTGCCTGTAGCAGAGCCATCACTAGCTTGAAAATGGGAGCATCCCCCTCCCCCCATTAAAAATGTAAATGGGGGAGGCCCCCATCTGCAGATAGAAAAATATTTTTCTAGTGGGAAGAAGAAGAAGAAGAAGAAGAAGAAGAAGAAGAAGAAGAAGAAGAAGAGGAGTTGTTTGGATTTGATATCCCGCCTTTCACTTCCCTTCAGGAGTCTCAAAGCGGCTAACATTCTCCTTTCCCTTCCTCCCCCACAACAAACACTCTGTGAGGTGAGTGGGGCTGAGAGACTTCAGAGAAGTGTGACTGGCCCAAGGTCACCCAGCAGCTGCATGTGGAGGAGCGGAGACGCGAACCCGGTTCCCCAGATTACGAGACTACCGCTCTTAACCACTACACCACACTGGCTCTCATAGTGGGGTAGGAGAGCTGGGGAAAAATCACAGCTGGCAAACAAAGTGACCCTTGGGTTTCAGATAGTACATGGGTAAAGTAAAGGTAAAGGGACCCTTGACCATTACGTCCAGTTGTGACCGACTCTGGGGTTGCGACGCTCATCTCGCTTTATTGGCTGAGGGAGCCAGCATACAGCTTCCGGGTCATGTGGCCACCATGACTAAGCCGCTTCTGGCAAACCAGAGCAGTGCACGGAAACGCCATTTACCTTCCCTCCGGAGCGGTACCTATTTATCTTACTTGCACTCTGATGTGCTTTCGAACTGGTAGGTTGGCAGGAGAAGGAACCGAGCAACGGGAGCTCACCCCGTTATGGGGATTCAAACTGCCAACCTTCTGATAGGCAAGTCCTAGGCTCTGTGGCTTGACCCACAGCGCCACCCGTGCCCCTTAGTACATGGGTAGACCAGACCAAAAAGCCGAAGGCACAAATTTCCACAGTCTAGGAGGCCCAGGAGGCTTAATTTGGTCACAATCACATATACACTTACAGATTTAATACTAAATACATTACTTCTGATAAACGAACCACTATAGCCGCTAGAGGGCCATGAAAATTTGTGTCCTGGGCTTTTTAGACTCCCCTACCAATGTACTTCTGAAACCAAAGGGGCACATTGGTTGCCAGATGTGGCATTATTTTCAACTCTCCTGCTCCACTAATCTGAGCTTGCGGGAACAAGTTGGGCCACAGGGGACAAGCTTTGCACCCACTTCAGCTGTGTCCCAATCTACTACGGTTGCCGCACAATTCGAAATCAGCATTTTGTATTTCATTGGGACATGGTTCTCCTACCTCTGCCACTAGAGAAGAGAGAGCCTATGAAGTAATCTCCGATGAATCTTAGATTACGAGCCATGCCTTCCGGGTATTATATTTTTAACAGAACCCCTCATTTTGCAAATCAAGCGTTACGTCAAGGAACAAGACACAGTCAAATCACTATCAATCAGCACAAAACAAACCCACCTGATTGTCCTCCTGTACTTCCATACTGTACTGCTGCCCTGCCTGCACTTCCGTGACTTTCTCTCCCAGGAGGAAGCCCAGGCGAGTCATGAGTGTGTTTGCTGCCTCATCTACAGATGGAGGGGGTCCCAGTTCCTGCTCAGCTTCACCTGCAGAGAGGGGGGGCGGAAATAGGATGTCAACTGTAAAAATTATACTTCACAACATCATTATCCAATGTTTCCCAGGACTTTCCCACCTCACTATCTCTTCCCAATATTCAAATTAGATTATGATGATGATATACCAAATATATAGTTCCATTTTCTCCCACCAAGAGTGTTTGCTCACTTCTAAACAAATTATCTCATTGCACCTATAGGATAGAAACAATCCAACTGCCTGTTATAAGGACCAGAAACTTTTTTTTTAATAATTAAAGAGAAAAGTTCTTCAAAGTTACCGAATACTTAAGATTCCAATTTCCTAGAGAGAACTTTGCAGGTCCACAATTACAAAGCAAGCAAATAAATAACCCCTATGAACAATTCTGAACAAAACTGGTTGAGTCTGTATGTACAGAAAACTCTTCTTATACTAGGCCCTTGCTACTGTTTTCAGTGTTACAAACTTAAACTTAGAAACACATCCATAAATCTCAAGCCAAGAAATGTTTATACACACATATGCTCATGAGAGTTGCTCCTGAATTACATGTTTAAACAGTGCAATTTTTATATACTTATCAAAACTGGCCCATGGCAGCTTACGTTAATTTAAAAAACAAATAAATAGCATTTTTTTAATGTTCAACATAAAAGCAGCAGTCAAGGGGGTGAACTGCTTTTAGCTAGATTGTTCTGAGAGATGGTTCTGAATTAAGATAGGTGAAGGCTCAAAGAGCAGCATGTCTTGTCACTGTATTATCACACTACACTGTTACACAGGCAAACAAAACAAACCTCACCCCATTCTGCAGATATTTGTACCCTGTGATCCTAACACAAACAGTGGCCACTCCTTTTTTATCTTCCTGGAGGTCTTAGTTCAGAACTTCCTCAGGGTTTTCAGTGAAGCAGGCAAGTATTTGTAGCAAAGCAAACGGGTTTTCCTCAAGAGACACCAGCAGTGTACAAAATATGACAATGAGCAAGAGGCGCAGACTGTGCACATCCTGTTGTTTATCTCATGTAACAACCGCTCAATGGTGTCTAGCATAGATGATATAAATGATGATGGCATAGGGGCAAGCATAGTTAGGTACAAGCTGATGGGCTTGACACAGAGAAGGGCTCTACAAAGCATGACTGTCTGTCTGTCTGCCTGCCCATCAAGGAGACACATCTGGGCCCAGGGAGAGGAGGGTAGGTGAGTGATTAGTAGTGGTGGCACTTGCAACAACAGCTGAAGAACCAGACAGTCCCGATGAAGGTAGCATCAGTGCTGAATGGGCGCCCAGGTCGGGGCTGGCCATGAGTCCAGAAGTGGCACCATTCCAGGGGGCCACTGAGGTTTGGCCTTGGCGTGATCAGATCATATGAGTGAACATTCCTAGTTTCTCAAGTAAGTGCTGAATAGACATACCATCTTCTCTATCTAGCCCCAGATTCTGCAGCAGCTTAGCTACACTCAGGAGGAGGGGAAACTATTTCTTGACTCACAAGGAAAATGTCTGAGAGCTCTAAGCACAAGCAACAGTCGTTAGCTGAAGCAGCTGTTTCCTGGAATGATATACGGTGCAAGCAGAGAGTGCCGTTTTACGAACAACCGGAATATTAATAATGCAGCGTGACTTGTCTTTTAAATGTGCCTCAAAAGGGGTTTTCATACTCTCAAGATGTTTTCAGGAGAATTTCATTCATAGCAGAAGACCATTTTATTGTGCATCCAATTTCATACACACAAAATAAAACTGAGGTAAGAATTTTCACCACACCTGCTCAGATTTTGAGCCACTATTTCACAAGAGGCCCTAATAGTTCTAGGATGAAATGTATTCAAGTCAAGTCAAGCATTCCATTGTGTTCCCCTATGCTCCTTTGAAAAGTCCAAAACAGCTAATTATGCAGTTACAAAAGAGGGGTAAACATAACAAAAAGTGTCTATGCACTTTTTAAAAATAATAATAATAATAATAATAATAATTTCCCCAGCCACTCTGGGCGGCTTCCAAAAGAATATTAAAATACTATGATACATCAAACATTAAAAGCTTCCCTAAACAGGGCTGCCTTCAGATGTCTTCTGAAAGTCTGGTAGTTGTTGTTCTCTTTGACATCTGGTGGGAGGGCGTTCCACAGGGAGGGCGCCACTACCGAGAAGGCCCTCTGCCTGGTTCCCTGTAACTTGGCTTCTCGCAGTGAGGGAACCGCCAGAAGGCCCTCGGTGCTGGACCTCAGTGTCCGGGTAGAACGATGGAGGTGGAGACGCTCCTTCAGGTATACTGGACCGAGGCCGTTTAGGGCTTTAAAGGTCAGCACCAACACTTTGAATTGTGCTCGGAAACGTACTGGGAGCCAATGTAGGTCTTTCAAGACCGGTGTTATATGGTCTCGGCGGCTGTTCCCAGTCACCAGTCTGGCTGCTGCATTCTGGATTAGTTGTAGTTTCCGGGTCACCTTCAAAGGTAGCCCCACGTAGAGCGCATTGCAGTAGTCCAAGCGGGAGATAACCAGAGCATGCACCACTCTGGCGAGGCAGTCCGCGGGCAGATAGGGTCTCAACCTACGTACCAGATGGAGCTGGTACACAGCTGCCCTGGACACGGATTTAACCTGTGCCTCCATGGACAGCTGTGAGTCCAAAATGACTCCCAGGCTGCGCACCTGGTCCTTCAGGGGCACGGTTACCCCATTCAGGACCAGGGAATCCCCCACACCTGCCCGCCTCCTGTCCCCCAGAAACAGTACTTCTGTCTTGTCAGGATTCAACCTCAATCTGTTTGCCGCCATCCATCCTCCAACCGCCTCCAGACACTCACACAGGACCTTCACCGCCTTCACTGGTTCTGATTTAAAGGAGAGGTAGAGCTGGGTGTCATCTGCATACTGATGAACACCCAGTCCAAACCCCCTGATGATCTCTCCCAGCGGCTTCATATAGATATTAAAAAGCATGGGGGAGAGGACAGAACCCTGAGGCACCCCACAAGTGAGAGCCCAAGGGTCTGAACACTCATCCCCCACCACCACTTTCTGAACACGGCCCAGGAGGAAGGAGCGGAACCACTGTATGACAGTGCCCCCAGCTCCCAGCCCCTCAAGACGGTCCAGAAGGATGTTATGGTCGATGGTATCAAACGCCGCTGAGAGATCCAGCAGAACTAGGAAACAGCTCTCACCTTTGTCCCTAGCCCGCCGGAGATCATCAACCAGTGCGACCAAGGCAGTTTCAGTCCCGTGATGAGGCCTGAATCCCGATTGGAAGGGATCCAAAACTCTGTATATCTTTGCATGGAACTCTGTAGAGCAATTTCTTTATTTAGGTAGTTACATCCAGCTAGTTCAAGCAAAAGACTCTGCAAGGTAAAACTAGTATCAGCTTAAACAAAGACAATTTAAAAACATAGTACACATGTAAAAAGATTAAAATAAGATAGTTACATGAAAACAACTCAGTCCAGATCAGCAATCACTCCCAATCCAGAAAGAGCAACAACAACTCCAGATCAACAGTAAGTGAAAGCAGGCTGAAATAGGAAAGTCTTTAAAAGCCTGTTTAAAAAGAGACTAAAGAAAGGGCAGATCATGAAGCTGAGACTCCAATACTTTGGCCACCTCATGAGAAGAGAAGACTCCCTGGAAAAGATCCTGATGTTGGGAAAGATGGAGGGCACAAGGAGAAGGGGACGACAGAGGACGAGATGGTTGGACAGTGTTCTCGAAGCTACCAGCATGAGTTTGACCAAACTGCGGGAGGCAGTGGAAGACAGGAGTGCCTGGCGTGCTCTGGTCCAGGGGGTCACAAAGAGTCGGACACGATTAAATGACTAAACAACAACAACAACATGGAAGGGAGTTCAAGTGAGAGGGCCACAACCTTTTCTAGCTACTAGGTCTGGCTGATTTTGATGCTGGGTCTGCTAACAGGGTCTGTTAGGACCTATATGCACAGCAATTACTTCAAGTAACTTGGCCCCAAACAGTTTAGGGCTTAAAGGTAACAAAACAATTTGGGTGTTACACACATCAACCATTTAGCTCCTTTCAAGGTGGAAGGATTCGCATTTGGATGGTGCCTGCTGAGTAAACAATACATGGACACTAATAAAACTGAAATGTGCTTGGATGTTCTCCCAGATCTCCCTCAAAAAGATGTGTCACGTCAAACAAAAATGGAATCAAATGACCTACAGTGCACACATAGGTGCAACAGCATCCGTGAAGACTTACTCTTGCAAAAGTCATTTTTTATCTGCTTCTTCAAGATTGTTCATCTATACAGCGGTACCTCGGGTTAAGGACTTAACTCGTTCCAGGGGTCCGTTCTTAACCTGAGGTACCACTTTAGCTAATGGGCCCTCCTGCTGCCGCTGTGCCACCGGCGTGCAATCTGTTTTTGCACTAATAAGACATTTACTTTAGTGCTACACTGAATACAACCCTCTATTCTGTTTCAAACAAATTTTAATTACCGTATTTTTCGCCCTATAGGACGCACTGGCCCATAGGACGCACCTAGTTTTCGGGGGGGGGGGGAATCAAGGAAAAAAATTTGATTCCCCCCCGCAGCTCTGGGAGCAGCGGACAGGCTGCACGCAGCCTGTGCGCTACTCCAAGACCTTCTTCCTGCTTTTGCGGGAGGTGGCAGAATTCCCCCACCTCCCGCAAAAGCCCACAGGAGCCGCGCGCGACTCCTGCGGGCTTTTCGACCAGGAGGGAGCAGGGACTGAAACCGCCAGTCAGTCCCTTCTCCCTCCTTGGGGAAAACCCCCCAAGAGCGGCGCGCTCTTTAAAGGCTGTGCGGCTCCTACGGGCTTTTCTACGAGGTGGGGGAATTCCCCCACCTCCTAGAAAAGCCAGCAGAAGCCACGCAGCCGCTTTAAAGAGCGCACGGCTTTTGCCTGCTTTTGCGGGAGAATTCCCCCATCTCCCGCAAAAGCCCACAGGAGGGAGAAGGGACGGACTCCGACAGTCTGTCCCTTCTCCCTCCTTGGGGAAAAGCCCCCAAGAGCTGCGCGCTCTTTAAAGGCTGCGCAGCTCTTGCGGGCCTTTCTGCGAGGTGGGGGAATTCCTCCACCTCCTAGAAAAGCCAGCAAAGCCGCGCAGCCCCTTTAAAGAGCACACGGCTTTTTCCTGCTTTTACGGGAGGTGAGGGAATTCCCCCATCTCCCGCAAAAGCCCACAGGAGCGAGAAGGGACGGACTCCGCCAGTCAGTCCCTTCTCCCTCCTTGGGGAAAAGCCTGCTTTCCCCCACCACCAGCCTCCAAGCCGGGTTGGAGAGTAGCAGGAAGGCGTCGTGCGCCTTCCCGCTGCCCCCCCATCCTCTGGGGCTGACGATGGGGGAAGCATTGCTTTCTCCCACCGCCAGCCTCCAAGCCGGGTTGGAGAGTAGCGGGAAGGCGTCGTGCGCCTTCCCGCTGCCCCCCATCCTCTGGGGCTGGCGATGGGGGAAGCGCTGCTTTCCCCCACCGCCAGCCTCAAAGAGCAGACTCTCCTGGCTTTAGCGGAAGCAACGCAAAGCCTCCGGAGCGCAGGCTTCGGAGGCTTCGCGTTGCTATCGCTGAAGCCAAGGAGCCTGCATTCGCCCCATAAGACGCACACACATTTCCCCTTCATTTTTGGAGGGGGAAAAGTGCGTCTTATAGGGCGAAAAATATGGTACATGCTTCCTGTTTCCTCTACAGTGCCCTTGTTAGTTGACTTAAAACAGATGTATTCGATTACTTTACATACCATTCCCTTAATTTAGGTATTTCTAGAGTCTTCCAATATTTGGCATATATTAGCTTGGCTGTTATAGGGAACAGTACCCCCTCGTTCTCTCCAGATATTGTTAATGCTTAGCAAGAATATTTTGGGTTCGAAACTTAGTATTTCTTCCATAATGTTATTATAGCTTCTCAAATTTGACTCCAGTGCATTCTAGTATGTTTTAATTAAGTTTTTACTCATCAACAGTTTACGGTAATTCTTTCCAGCAACTCCATTTCGTTGATTTCTTGCCCATTTCTCCAGCTAACTCAACCATTCTATATATATGCAACAACAGGTGGTGCATTTGTGATAATGCTTTCTTTGGATAAAACCAAAATGTACTCAAAGCACACCAACTATTTTCAGCTATTATTTCTAGTACAGGTTCATCCTGTCCAAAAAGGAGCAAGCTCTTCCTTTAACAAAGTGAACTGCTAGTTCAGTTCATCCACAACAACAACAAAAATAGCATCCAGAATGTTAAAGGCTGCTGTGCTGAAGTACAGTGTTCAAAAATAAATCAGGTGCTATACTGAAATAACATGTGTGATTGACAGAATGTGAAAAGGTGAGGCTTTTCCCAATTATTGTATTACCCTGTTTAACTTCTGCCTTCCACACAGCTGATAAGGACGAGTCATCATTTACTTTGTTCCTTTATTTCTCACTGCAAAGTGCTCTTGTTGGAAGAGTGTGAATCTCCCCAGGAGGAAGAATACATTGCTTCTTTCGGATTGCTTAGCAACAGTGATTAAGTGATTAAGCAACCTTAGCAACAGCAGTGCCTCCATATTTGCCTAAATAAGTTTTAGAGTATTGCCTCCACATTTTGCTTTCTAACATTCTTTAAAGATGCCTGATTGACTTACTTTTCTTTATTTAAAAAAATGTAGGCTATGAGTTCAGGCCTCCTGCTGGGGGTGAGGAGGGACTGAACATAAAGATTGATTAACTAGAAACCGTTTAAAATTCTATCCTAAAACAAACTTAATTCACCTTTAGTTCACCCAGCAACTAGCTCAATAAACTTCATTCACATGGGCAGCTCAAGAGAGGGGCAAATGCTGCCCCAAAGAAGCTCTCCTTCCCACTTGCCTCATCCCCCCTCGCAATTGCTGGACTACGGTCATTAACACATATTGTCTGTGGCTGCTCTCAGACTTTGAAACTCCCACCCTATAAAAAGTTAAGACTGGATCCCTCCTTGTTGTGCTTCTGCTGGCAGGTAAAGATCTTCTTGTTCCAACAGACACTGGGGAACTGACTGCTTTTAATGAGAGGGCTGGTGCCATGCCGTGTTTGTTGTGGGGGGGGGGGGGACATATACCGTATTTACCTGAATGTAATGCACACCATTTTTGGCCAAATTACATTGTGAAAATTAGGGTGCACATAAGATTTGATGGCACATTTACTTTTTTGGTTTCAAGGTTTTGAAAATTGAGGTGCACATTAGATTTGCGTAAATACAGTATTATTTCTATTAATGTTTAATTGTTTTAACAATAAAAAAATATTTTTAGCTGTTCCTATTTTATTTGTAAGCCACTATGAGTCCCTGTCAGGGAAAAAGGTGGGGTATGGGGTATGAATGAATGATTTTATTTTTTTTTGATATCCCCATGTTTTGTTTTGTTTTTAAACTGTTTTATTAAATTTGCTTAGTAACGTAACATTATTATATATATTCTATAAACAAAGAATACAAAACACAATTCATTCATACTACAATGCATACCTACATAGCATTAATATATATGGTTTCTGAAAAAGGGCTTACATAACAAAATCCATTCAAAATACCATCCGGTTTACCTTTGAATGAATGAATGAACAAACAAACGAATAAATAAATAAATAATATACTTTTCTTTCTGCGATCTTAACATTTAGGACACAACAGTGTTGCCCCTGTTCATTGATGGCCAGAAAGTGACTTATGTTCTGCTAAGATGCAAAAGAGGATTTACATGAAGTCTGTCTGATCCCTGCTCAAACAGTTCACAGCAAAACAGGAGTGTGGGGAAAAGTTAAGGTCTCCCATTTGGGGAAGGGATGTGCAAGAGATTCTTTCATTTTCTACAAGTACTCTTCTTTAGCTGTATTCCCTATTGGCAGAAGAATTCTGTCCCACACAGAATGTCTCCTTTTGTCTGCTCTGTAGAAGGTACGGCTTATAAAAGTCCAGCTCAATAAATTATGTACTTTGCTTATCAGTAATTTTCATCAGAATAATTTGCAACGTTTCACACCCAGCTCTGTTGGTTCATTTGGCCTTTACATGGACAAGGCTTCATTAGAGGGGGCAAGTTTTAGGGGAAGGTCAGCAATCATGCAACTTAGAATGTCCACAGTTGCTCACATTATTCATATACAGTGATACCTCGGGTTAAGTACTTAATTCATTCCAGAGGTCCGTACTTAACCTGAAACTGTTCTTAACCTGAAGCACCACTTTAGCTAATGGGGCCTCCTGCTGCGCCGCCGGAGCACGATTTCTGTTCTCACCCTGAAGCAAAGTTCTTAACCTGAAGCACTATTTCTGGGTTAGCAGAGGCTGTGACCTGAAGCGTATGTAACCTGAAGCGTATGTAACCCGAGGTACCACTGTACAGTTGTTGGGACAACAGAGTAATGATCTTTGTTTAGCGTAATAAATTAAAAGATCACGAAAGCACTACTACATGAGGAAATCTAGAAATATTAAAACTTAATTTGGAACATTTTAAAGAAAAAAACCTAGCATGATAAATCATAATTACCGTAATACGAGGCAGACCTTTCTAAAGCTGGGGAAGGCACATATTCCTCCTTTCTCCAGCTCAGTTAACAGTTGCAGTTGTCCAGCCACAAACCTTTGGCTAAGACACTGCAGTCGATTCACATTTCATTTAACAGTTTCCCAAATTTGAGCTTTTAACTACTGTTTTGCTTTCATTTGCTGTGATACTTAATTTCCCGCAGGAGATGTGCTGTGCCTCCACTAGACATTGAAATATCCCATACTCTCATTTGGAAGGTCCTCCCCTAGATATTAAGTATGAGTGGGCTGACTATGGTTCATGAGTAAGAAGGAAAATTGCCCTCCATGCTGTAATGAAATCACGTCTTCATTATTACTTTACACACCCGAGGTTCAAGCGTGGACACTGTAAGCACAATTAGGACTAAATATTCCTTTACTGAATAAACACGTTGCGCAAAATATTTGAGCCATTTTAAGTATGAAGATGCCCAGCATTAGCTTGACTGGCAAACTGAGTCCGCAACTTCAGGATACTTTATATTCCCACAATAGTTTGGTTATTCTGCCCTAAATTTGTTCAGGATTCGAACCGCCTTTGTTGCCCTAGTCAACAATATCAGTGCTAGTAAAAGTATTTATTGGTCACTCTTCAACTGAAATGTTCAGAGAGGCCTACAAAAAATAAATCACCAAGCAATACAATTACAAAAAATAAATAAATCACAGAAACACAGCAGGCGAGCATAATATCATATATCCACACTAAAACAACTAAAAAGCATGAACAAATAAAAAGGTTTTCATCCAGAACTGAAAGGGAAACACAGACCAAGGCAGGGGGGCAATGTTTCCAAGTGGTCAAGATGGCAACTTAAGTTCATAGCTCTCTTAAAGGTAAAGGGACCCTTGACCATTAGGTCCAGTCGTGGCCGACTCTGGGGTTGTGGCGCTCATCTCGCTTTATTGGCTGAGGGAGCCGGTGTACAGCTTCCTGGTCATGTGGCCAGCATGACTAAGCTGCTTCTGGCGAACCAGAGCAGCACACGGAAACGCCGTTTACCTTCCCACCGGAGCAGTACCTATATATCTACTTGCACTTTGACGTGCTTTCAAACTGCTAGGTTGGCAGGAGCAGGGACCGAGCAACGGGAGCTCACGTCATGGGGATTCGAACCGCCAACTTCTGATCGGCAAGTCCTAGGCTCTGTGGTTTAACCCACAGCGCTACCCGCGTCCCTCATAGCTCTCTTACCCATATGCATAAAGGAGTTTTGGGGCCATATATGCAGTAGCTATAAGAAGTGGTAGCCTTGCCTACAGACGGAAGGTCCCATTTCAGGTGATGGCTAAATAAGGAAAAATGCTGATATCATCAACATGAGTCAAATAAGTACTGGAGAACCTCTATGCCCATCTCCTCAGACTTGCCATTAGAGAATGGCATGCTCTCATATGAAAAAGTTCCTGAAAAATCTCTCCCCCACTGACATGTCCAGCTTGGTAATGTACAGTGGTGCCCCGCAAGACGAATGCCTTGCTAGACGAAAGGGTTTTGCGTTTTTTGAGTCGTTCCGCAAGACGAATTTCCCTATGGGCTTGCTTCGCAAGATGAAACGTTTTGCGAGTTCTTGCGAGTTTGTTTCCTTTTTCTTAAAGCCGCTAAGCCATTAATAGCCGCTAAGCCGCTAATAGCCGCTAACAGCCGTGCTTCGCAAGACGAAAAAACCGCAAGACGAAGAGACTCGCGGAACGGATTAATTTCGTCTTGCGAGGCACGACTGTATTCCTGAAATTGCAGAGAGCCAGTGCAATAGAGTAGTAGATAGTATGCTGCATTTTTACCAGATTCCTACTTGACAAGGGAGTTCTTTGAGTGGTTACGCTATACAAAGATAAAAGTTGACCATATGTTGTACACTTCCTGCAGATTAGCAAATGAGTGACAATACACTGCACACCACATTTTGATAAAAGGAATTCCCTTATCTCAACATTTTGAAACCACACTGGTATCCTGTTTTCTGATATATCTGCTCCCACCCCATCACAGAACCCAGAGAATGCATTAATTTCCCAGCTTGCAAAGTCTCCTAACAGGCCAACAAGGCTAAATGTAACATTCTTTATCATTTAAGCTAATGGTAAAATCCAAAGTTTTTCTTTTGATTTATCTCATTTAGGAAATAACTTCCGATCCATTTTCTCTATGGTTTACAGTCTAGAGTAGCACTTCGGGGGAAATGGAAGATTTAAGTGCCCTAGTTAGTATTTATTTCAAAAGTCTGAAAAAAAAACAACCAGAATAATTGTTTTGGCTCACAATATGTTAATAGTTCTGTAACAGACAAAGCTCCCTCATCTAGAGCCCCCATAGCCATGAAGTTGTCAGATGGGGGGGGGGGGGGAGAGAGGAAAATCCAGTGCAGCTGAATGGTTATGCTAGATATCCTCCCCTCCCTGACATGACCGTCTGAAATGTAGACAGGGGGCTGCTGTTCTTTTTCAGAAAATCTTTCATTGCAGCAATTCTAAGTGACAATGGGGAAGTTCTCCATTGAAGGGAAGTAAATATTACACTTTTAGAAAGAATATGTGAACCAAAACATGGCCAACCTTCAAAATTTGCACTTCTCAACATTTCCCGGTGCAGTTCTTCAGCCAAGTAATATGTAAAAAATGTGTATACTGGGGTAAACTGTGCATATAAATGCATATATTAGTAAAAAAAATGTTTTAGGGAAATTGCTTTGAATTCTACCAGGGGAAACTGCTTTGCCCAAAAAAAAAAAAAAAAAAGAGTATACAGTTGTACCTTGGAAGTCAAACAGAATCTGTTCTGGAAGTCCTTTCGACTTCCAAAATGTTCGAAAACCAAAGTGTTGCTTCTGATTGGCTGCTGGAAGCTCCTGCAGCCAATTGGAAGCCGCGGAAGCCCCCTCGGACGTTCAGCTTCCAAAAATCGTTCAAAAACCGGAACACTCATTTCTGGATTTTGATTGTTCGGGAGTCAAGGCATTCAAGATCCAAGGTACGACTGTATTAGGCAAAACGGCATGTAAAAATGTGTGCGTTGTGAGAAATAAAAGTGCTGATTACTTTTCATGAGGACATTTTAAAAAACAATCCAGCAAACGATGTGGAAATGTGTAGAACACAACCGGAAAAATGAGAAACTAAGACAGAGTTGCCTGTCCCTAACACCACTGGGAGCCTACTTCAGAGACAAGCAGGCTTATCTGAGTGTTGGGAAAGTATGAGGCCTACAGAGCGGAAGGGAGAAAGCATCAGTTATTAAAAATATTGGACAATAGTAATTCAATGTGATGAAATCACAGGTACCTTGAAACCAAAGAGAGCAGGATGAAACTTTAAGTTAGCAAATTAAAACTGGGAGGAAAACAACAGCTTTAATGTATATACTGTATTTTTTGCTCTATAAGACTCACTTTTTCCCTCCTAAAAAGTAAGGGGAAATGTGTGTGCGTCTTATGGAGCGAATGCATGCTGCGCAGCTATCCCAGAAGCCAGAACAGCTGTGCAGTGAGATTCAGAATATTTTTTTTTCTTGTTTTCCTCCTCCAAAAACTAGGTACATCTTATGGTCTGGTGCGTCTTATAGAGCGAAAAATACGGTAGGTCGGACAACGAACAGCACACATGCAGCAGCAGCAGGGGTGGGGTAACAGAAAAGTTAGCCCAAACCCAAGGAAAAATAAGCGAAATCAAACGTGTTCTGTTGGAAAACAGATAGGGATTAGAATAAAAAGCACAGAAATAAATCACATTAAGAGCCCTTCAACTGAACAGAGACGAACTGAAGAATGACCCTAAGCTTTTTTAAAAGTTTGCAAGCTAAGAACAAAACTAACATAATCCTGGGGGGGGGGGGGGGAGAGAAAAGCAATAGAATAAAAATAAATGGATTACTTTTGCTTTGCTTTTTAAAAAAGATGCAGCAGCTGCTTTATTTTAAATGGCAAAATGTTGAAATTTTGGGCACCCAAGCCAACAGAGCAATTTGGGACTTTAAAGGAGTCCCTTATTTGACTGGAGATGCCTGAGTAACAGCATGATCTGACCTGGATAACCAAAAACCTCACCCAAATCATGCCTCTTGTAATTTGGGCTGCACAGAGAACCTACACAAATCTCTAACACACACACAGAGTACTTTTATTGTGGAATTAATAATGTGAAAGTCATTGTAAAAAGCATCTGTCTCATTTTACAAGTGGGAAACACTGAAGCTGAAAGGACAAGCCCAAGACTGAGTGAATCTATAGCAAAAAATTTTTTGCTAACCACCGACTACCATATCAATCGCTGTTCACAAACACCCTTCATCCCTACTTTCCCATTTTACTGCTAGTCAAGGCTGACTTGCCTAAGTCAATCAGTGCATCCATTATTTACTTAAATCATTTTCCTTATCTTCAATTGAAAACGCTCCTAGAATGGTTCTACTGATGAATAAAAAATAAGACAGCCCCAGCCTTCGGACTTATAGTTTAAAAGACAAAACACAAAAGGGAAAAGGGATGGGGAGGGAGGAGGAAGAAAGCAGACACCAGTTCTTAAAGTTACAGGATAATCATTATTCATTCACACAGCTTCCTTACAGGCAGGCGGTTCAGATCAGATAGACATAGCACAGAAGAAATAGTCAATGCAACAGACAAATCATTTTGCCCCATAAAAAAAAAAAGCCCCACAGAAACATATACTCAATGACTTCATGAATAGTAGAGCAGGCACATGACATTTTCACTGCAGTGGAACAGCACAGAAAATCACACACTGCATTCTCAAATGTAAAATAATGCATAACTGTCATCTGGTACAGTGGTAACTCTGGTTGCAAACAGGATCCGTTCCGGAGGCCTGTTCGCAACATGAAAAGCCCGCAACCTGAAGCGCCATATCTGTGCAGGTGCGTGGCGCGATTTGGCGCTTGTGCGCATGCGCAAAGCGCGATTTAGCAACGAAACCTGGAAGTAACCCTTTCCGGTACTTCCGGGTCGCCACGGGACGCAACCTTAAAAAACGTATCATGAAGCAAACGTAACATGAGGTATGATTGTATTATCACTGGTTGCGGTTTGCGGTTCAATTCTCTGCATGTAATTCAGAATTACGTCCTACTGTATAGAGTGGAAGTTGGGGTATGAGTAAGATTTGGGGTCCAGGAATATTAAGCTACCTCAGCCTGTTTCAAGAGTGTTGGGTTGTAATCCTAAGCAGATGCTCTAGCAAATAAGCTCCACTTAAATTAGTGGGATTTATGGGCAAACATACTCTGGTTAGCATAGAATTAACTGGTGCCAGGCATCCGAAGCAGAGCATGGTGCTCAATCATGCTTGAACCATTCCAGTTCCTTTCTTTGGCAAATTAAGCAACGCGATGGAATAATCTGTTACCTTAGCGCTTTGTTTTCTGTTCTCTTTAAGCTAAAAATCCATACATGCTGAATACATTTACATATTTCTGAATAAACTTTTAGGTTCTCAAGAACACTTATGTTCTACCTAGATCTCCACATACCTATTTGTGTCTTACTTCCTTTTAATAACTTCTTCCTTTCTTTTTCTTTCTCTCTCTCTCTCTGACACACAGAAATAGCTCCTTCCTTTCCCCGTTCCCATCTGTGCTTCCCTGAACCCTTTACTAAGATTGCAGGATTTCTTAAGATCCTTTTGCCTCCGTGCCGTATCTTATGTTTGACTCCTTTCTAGAGACTCAAAGAGTCCAAAGTAGTTTGCAGCTCTTTAAAGTAACTCTGTAAGGTGACTAGCTGCACCATGCTAACAGCAGCATTTGAAGAATCGCACCAGCCGCCAAGGAAAAGGAACAATGCTGCCAGGGAGGTAGCAAATAAAAGACAGCCATCTTAAAAGATGTGTTCACTCTCTGCATCTTTGTGGGAAGGCATTCCAGGGTTCTTTTTAACCATGTTCTACTCAATGTTAATTTTATTTAGAAATGTAGCTATTGTAAAAAAAAAAAAAAAATTGTCACAATTTAATGGTGCACACATCCCTTCTCTCACATTTTGTTGCCTATTTTGGGAAGACTCTACCATACAAAAATCTCTAGGCAGAATGTGAGATTTCACAAGGGCAACATCTTCTACCAAGCATTTACAGTCAAACCTTGTTCTGCGTCCGCCTCTGCTTGCATCCGCTTCAGCGAATGTCTATAGCAAACCCAGAAGTACCAGAACAGGTTGCTTCCGGGTTCACCACTCGCACATGTGCAGAAACACTAAATCACGCATGCGCAGACATAGGGCTTTGAAGTGCATCATTTTCGGGTTGCGGCAGGGCCTCCGGGTTGCGACAGGGCCCCCGCCGTAACCAGAGGTTCCACTGCAGTAGTCTCTCTGGGATACTGGAACCAAGAGCCCACCACAGCAAGGCAAATAAGAGGGGTAAGGCTATAGCTTACCGGGCAAGGCCCTCTCAGTGCTTGGGCTCTGAGATGCTTTCCCTTGAGATCTTGTGGGGCTGTCCCAAGTACAGTCATACCTCACTTTGCGTCCACTTCAGGTTACATGTTTTTGTGTTGCATCCCTTGGCAACCCGGAAGTACCGGAATGGGTTACTTCTGGGTTTCGCCATTCACGCATGCTAAATCGTGCTGCGCTCATGCGCAGACACAACACTTCGGCTTGTGTCAGGTCCATGTTACAGTCTGGCCTCCGAAACGGATCCCATCAATAACACGAGGTTCCACTGTAAACTGAAGTATTCAAGCCACTTTGGGCCTTTTGGTTCATTATATCGGGTCAAATTAATAGGCTTCCAAAGACCTTCTTTTGAATATCTCAGGACCACTTCAAATATAATACAAAGAAATGTTCCACTGTTGATAAGATAAAATCTCCATGATACGAAAGCAAAGGCAAAATGTAAGATTATAAGTAAAACATAATCTGCTTATTTGGCATTTTCTTCCATTAATTCTCTCTATAAAACATTACAAATTTATTGTGAAAACACAGCAGTATGAAAAGAATCCTGTTTTTTTTGGGGGGGGGAGGCAGCATGCAGCAATAATATTCAGATTAAGAAACGAGGGTCAACATTTTCACTACAATAATTGAAATATTACCTCTGCAACAAAGGACTTAACTATTCTGGAGTGCAATGAGAAACTACAGTGTGGGGGAATAAGAAGAAAAATTAAGGCCAGAGACCTTGGTTTTAACTTCAAAATGTTAAGTATGAACAGCAACACAAAGTTCCTCTCCCCCTCTCCTACCTGAGGTTTCTGAGGACTAACCCTATTTCATCACAGGAGAAAATAGCACATACCTCATATGGAATGTTCCACAACAGGGAGTGGAGAGAGGTGGTGGGAAGCAAGAAAAACAAACCTTTTATGTCAAAGTAATTCCCTTTGGTGAGTTTTGGCTTCCAGTATTCTCAACAGAAACCTTAAAAAGCCTATTTTCTTCTATTTTTTTCTTTCATCATCTGCAAACAAGCGTATGTAAACATGCTGCAAACTTCCCCAGCAAGTCAGATTCTTTGCTCCCTTCTCTCCAATGAACTGCAGTCCTTTTTGAAGAGAAGGGAGGGGTGAGAGGAGAAGGAGGGAGTCAAGTTCCCCTGAAAGATATCCTAACATATGGAACTGCATTGCTGACACATAAACAGCTCTCTCCATGACTCTCCCATATGCTTTGTGACTTTGCCATTTATTTTTATCTTATTCCAAAACACTTCTTTAAGGAATATTAACCTTCCAGGTCTCAGACGGGATTAGGAATGCATCCTTACACATAGCCTGTGCTGAACTGCGACAATTGGTTTTCAACATTTTTTCACCAGCTAAATTGAAGTCAGCCTTCTCCTAGGGGAAACCGAGGCGTTTGCCATTGCCTCTTTTTCTGACCTTGTTCTCAGAACCTGTTTTAAACTGGAAAACTCTGTGTGACCACAACTTATCAAAGAATTGCATATGTCAGTGTCCACATCACAAGAATACAATCTCCATGTAATACCTGTGCATATAAGAGAACTCAGCAGTCAAAATTTCAGAAAACAGCTAAAAATAGATCCTCCCCAACTCTTCAGCTAAAAGTCTTGTCTGCCTGCATTGTGCTCCCTTTGTGCACAGCCTACATGAGGTTGCCAAGCAACTAGTCCAAGTTCAGAAGCAGCCAAGCAGCGAGCTGCAGCTAAATAAAGATTTAATGGAATTCTCACATCTGCAACAGCCTGCAGTCCCTCAAGATACTGAAGAAGTCAACTGATGAACAGAAGAGTCAAGGAACATATCAGGTTAAGTCGTGGAGGCCCTTTCTTTCTAACCATGCCATTTTCTGCAGACTACACTGAGATGCAAACATTTCATCCAAATCTGCAGAAAATCAAAACTAGCAAGTTAGGAAAACCTACGTTTTGGCATGCAAATCCACAGCCATTTGCATTCTGCTATGCTAGGGTTTCAAGCAAAACAGAAGGGAATCAAAAGCAGAACCTCAAAGCAGACCCCACCACCAAGCTACATGTTACGTACCTGGATCTGTAAGTCAAAGGGATCTCTTTGCAGATGCACAAACTATAGGCTACAGCAACGCAGGGCAGCAACTGTGAAACACTTAAACACTATGAAAACACTGGAACCTTCCCTTTTGAGGATGGTAAATAAGAGCAGAGTCAGCAGCCACCTGTTAAATTTCTTCCATCTAAAGCAGGAGCAAGGAGGACTCCTACAAAGAGGACGAAGAGCAGGAACACTGAAAGTGGTACTCTATCAGGTGAACAGCCTCTGGTTTCCTCTCTGCAGTTTCCCCACAGTCACAGAGAAAGATGGCTGAAAATAGCTGGCAGTGGGTTGGGGTGGGGAGGGTGATGGTGGTTTAGGCTGCTAGCCTATGGCGTGAGTGCAGTCATAGCAGCTCACAGAATTTAGATAGAGCTGGCATGTCATTATTATTGCAATTAATAATAACATTATCACTCCCAGGGCTTTTTATTTTTCTAGAAAAAGAGGTGGTGGAACTTGCTGAGCACCCACCCAAAGTTGTTGGGCTTTTCTTAGGGGAGCACCCACCTTCTCTTCTTCGCCCCCCACCCACTTTCGGCGATGCTGCTGCCGATCTCCACCTTGCGCAGCCACAATCGCCGCACCAACATGATCGCTGCGGCAACCCGATGGGCACACCGCGCAGTCCCAGGTGCTGTGCCACCCGCCGGCACACAGCCCCAACCTAAAGAGCTGCCGGAATGCACCAAAGAGTGGCCAGAACTCAGTTCTGGTGAGTTCCAGCTGGAAAAAAAGCCCTGACCACTCCTTATACAGTGGTACCTCGGGTTACATACGCTTCAGGTTACATACGCTTCAGGTTACAGCCTCCGCTAACCCAGAAATAGTGCTTCAGGTTAAGAACTTTGCTTCAGGATAAGAACAGAAATCGTGCTCCAGCGGCGCAGCAGCAGCAGAAGGCCCCATTAGCTAAAGTGGTGCTTCAGGTTAAGAACAGTTTCAGGTTAAGTATGGACCTCCGGAACGAATTAAGTACTTAACCCGAGGTACCACTGTAATAGTAAATTCGGGAAGTGAGTGCTGACAGAAATGGAACCAAAATGAGGGCACGAAGAAATAAGAAAGAAGTGTTAGTATACCGGGGGGGGGGGGAGCCCCAAGTTTGGCAGAAGTGTTTTTCCTCCAAAGCTTAAGGGGGAGGGAAGGAGATCAATGGTGATTGATCATGCTCAGTAGCCACTGAAAGATCACAGATTGCATAAAAGGGGGGGAGACTAATGGGGGAAATGGAGGGGAATGTCCCCTTTGAGCTCTTTGGATGTTAGGAAATCCTGAAGAATGCTTGGGTGGTTGGCTGGAAGCTTGAATAGGCATATTCATGCTAAAAGGTGAGAATACAGTCCATTATTTTGATGCAAGTTCCAAATAACGACAAGTACGTGCTGTGCTTAGGGAAATTTTTAAGGATTGATGTTTTTATTATGTTTTTAGATGTTGTAAAGGGACACGGGTGGCGCTGTGGGTTAAACCACAGAGCCTAGGACTTGCCAATCAGAAGGTCAGCGGTTCGAATCCCCGCGACGGGGTGAGCTCCCGTTGCTCGGTCCCTGCTCCTGCCAACCTAGCAGTTCAAAAGCACGTCAAAGTGCAAGTAAATAAATATGTACCGCTCCGGCGGGAAGGTAAACGGCGTTTCCGTGCGCTGCTCTGGTTCGCCAGAAGCGGCTTAGTCATGCTGGCCATATGACCCGGAAGCTGTACGCCGGCTCCCTCGGCCAATAAAGCGAGATGAGCGCCGCAACCCCAGAGTCAGTCACGACTGGACCTAATGGTCAGGGGTCCCTTTACCTTTACCTAAGCTGCCTAGAGTGGCTGGGGAAACCCAGCCAGATGGGTGGGGTGTTGTTGTTGTTTTATTTTAAAGAAAGCAATGTCCTGCCCCAAAGTACAAAATCTTTATCTCTGTGTCTGCGGGAAATGAGCTAAGGGCGCTTTTGACCCCAAATAGTAGTGCCCATAGTGCCTTTCCAAAATAAGGGTGAAGACAAAGAAGAGAAAGGAAAAAACCATTATTGCTGTTATCTGTAACTGATGCTTATCAAATGGGTTTCCATACAGTTCAGCCCTAGAAGTCGTGCATACCCAGGTCGGCTGCAGAGAGTCTTCTAGACCCCTTCTACACATGAGACACTTCCCCTAGTGGCTTTGACCACTTTCCTATATTGAAGAGTGGAGGAATACCACATCTCCTTCCCAGTTCCTTTCTGAACTCTGGAGGAAATCCATCAGTAGATAAAATAAGAAGCTACAGAGGGTCGCACAGAGTACTATTCACAGGAATTCTTTCAGAACTCTCAGGTGGCTGCCATCTGGACCTTGTGATATATCAGTTTTTATTTTGCCAACAAGGCCTAAAATGTTGTCTCTTGTCACCGCTAGTTGCTTCTGTTCCTTTCTGTGAAAGTTAGTTCAGGCACAGGGATCTACCCTATAGCTTCACTGAAAAGGTAGATTCAAAGAATTAATTCAGCTTCTCTGCAAAATCCTTATCTGCCTTTAGCACACCTTTGATCCCTTGTTTTTCAAAGGTCCAACTGCCTTTCTAGCCGGTTTCCTACTATTAATGTATTTATAATTGTTTTGTAGTTGGTCTTTATCTTTCAAGCAATGGCTCTTTTCTAGCATCTCTTATTGTCTGTTTGCATTTCTTTTGCCAAATTTTGTGCTCCTTTTTGTTGATTTATAAAATATTTACATACTGCTACTTCATTAAAAACAATCAAAGTGGTTTACAATAATACATAAAGTTATACAATAAAAACCATAAAAGTAATTAAAATTAGACATTGAATAACTACTGTTGAAAGATGTTTTCTTCATTTCCTGCATAGGCCTGGTGGAATAGAAACATTTTCAGCAGGCCTTTAAAAGTTATCACACAAAAAAATATACAGCAGTACCTTGGTTGTTGAACGGCTTGGCTCCCGAACAAATCGGCTCCCGAACGCTGCAAACCTGGAAGTGAGTGTTCCGGTTTGCGAACGTTTTTCGGAAGCTGAACATCCAACGCGGCTTCCGATTTGGTGCAGGAAGCTCCTGCAGCCAATCAGAAGCCATGCCTTGGTTTCTGAATGGTTCCAGGAGTCAAATGGACTCCCGGAACAGATTAAGTTTGACAACCAAGGTACCACTGCACTTTGTACATACATGCCTGCCTTATTGGGTTCTATTTAGGATAAATGGGTCTTCTTGGAATAAAATATAACAGAATAAACAAGACTTCAAATTATAATATCAGTTACTTCAGGCATTTCTTTAGAAAGTTATTCAGTTAAAAGGTATCTGAAAAGCTAGTCAGGCTTTTTTTTTATGTGTTCCAAAGCACAGTGATAGCTTGCTGTTGCATGATAGAATTAATGCTTTGAAAGGGAAACTTCTGGATTGTTTGTTGAAAAGTCATGAGAACAAACATCTTATAAATCAATTATTGTAAACATTATTCCTGTCTAACAGTAGCAGGAATTCCCTTTATGAAAGCAGTTCCAAGTTTTGTAGTTTTGACCCTTGTAGTATCCAATACAGGTGGTTTTTCTTTCTCCTTTTTTTCCTCCCCTACAAAATGGGTAGCAAAACCTTCACTGAACTTTTCTGAACTAGACCCCATTATTTCCTGTTGAAGTCGTAACTGAAGTTGAACTTTTGAAACCACAGAAGGTGCGTCTAAAAGAGCACGAATAAGCTCTATAGCATAACCTTTTAAATTCCAGGCAACACTCCCTTGTCCAAAGTGATTATCGCCCAGAAATCTCTGAAAGGGCGTAACCTGTTGCTGAAAAGAAATATCTTTGCAATTCAATTGGCTAGCAGTCAAAACCCTGCTTAGATGTAGAGGGGAGAATGAGATTACTCTTACCTACAGTCACCCCTGCTTCCAGTTGACATATCTAGTTCTACAAATGTTTGAGACAGAAAGTATCTGCTTTGTTCAAAATGTATGGTCAGTATCAGTTTTAAAGGAAGCTTTTATAAATTTCTATTTCAATGGTGTTTAACCGTACTACATCTTAATTGTATTTACAGAACAGCAAGTTGTTCATGCTGAGGGTATAAAGTACATAATGCCGATATTCAGCAAATCTTTGGACAGTAAATAAGAAACTAAAATAACAGATTTACCAACAGATCCATTAGTTATATTATTTGGGTGCATTAAAGATTTGGAATTAGCAGATGACAGGGAACCGGTCCAACATTTATTGACAGCAGAATGAACAACTATTTGCTCTAATTTAAGGACTCTGACACTGGATGACTGGTTAATTGGAGTATGGCACATAGTATATATGGTCAAATTGACCAATATGCTTATAGAATTGGAGAGTGTCTTACTGGTATAATATGATGCAGGAAAATACAAATCCACACATATCTGGGCAACACTGTAAAATATTTATTAAAGTATTAAAATAAGCAGTATATGTATTCTTACTTGTATCTCCTAGGAGATTATATATTCAATCTATACATTTAATTATTCACTTCTTTATCATTTATTTAGTCAAATTGTAAAGTATTTTGCTTTTATCTCTCCATTGGGGCCCCCACACAACCAAATGTGATGCCTAATATTTATTTTCCATAACCTTATAAAAACTTCAATTATTGTCCAGGTGATTGGAGAGCTGTAACTCCACTCTGTTGATTGGTCTGCAGCTGATAACCCGCTTGTCCTCCTATTCCATGTTGTCGCCAGTGCTGCCAGCAGCACCAGCTGGCAAGGGGGCAGTGGCGTAGGGCAGAGCTCCTCGGCACTGCCCGCTGATAGGTTGGAACAAAGGACCAATAGCTCAGCAACCTGGCCGAGTGGCAGCCTCAGTGCCCCATAAGCATCAAGCATGGCAGAGAGCGGGACAGGGGATTGGTCAGGTGCAGGTATCTTTCTAAAGCCCATGCAGAGGGTGCCCTAGCAACTGGCCATCGCCCAAATTCACTCCTCAGTCTACTCACATAAACATTGGGAGATTTTCTGTGTGAGGGGGAGGGCGCACTTTTGGAGCACTCTTGTGTTATAATAGAATGTAATATTTTATGCTGCTATTGTACTACTGTATAGGTATCAAGATAGTACAGTATCATAAAATAAAGATAAAATCGTTAAAACAATGCAGTTATACCTTAAAAGCCAACTGAAACAAAAGTATCTTCAATTTCTGGTGGAAAAGGCACAGAGAAAGAGTCTCATGGATTTTGACGGGGTTGGAGCTATGACACCACCACATAAAAAGCACAGCCTTTCACAGGCACTCGTGGCTATCTTAAGACAGCACCAAGAGCAAGGCCTCTGAAGTTGACTTTAATTCCCAAGCAAGTCCATATAGGAGGAATTGATCCATAAGGCAAATTAGTCCTAAACCGTTTTACAGCCAACACTTCAACGTGCATTTTGAATTGACCCCAGAAGAGGATAAGATACTAACAATCTGACATACGACAGACAGTAATAATTTCCTGCCTGTAAGTGCCAGACAAAGGTCTGGCTATCACACTTTGGACTAATGAAGTTGCCAGGCCAACATCACTAGTCCATCCTTGAGGCAACTGAAGGACCGATGACTGAAACCAAATTCAACTTCTCCAGGAAAGATCACGCACAGCCAGTATATCTACTGGAGTAGATAAAAGGCACCCTAATGGCCACCCTCACCCGAGTATCCAGGAAAAATGACACAATGAAGAATACTGCAAGACAGAAACCTGCTTCATCAGAAACACCACTCCATCCAAGACAGGTTGAACATTTCACCTAGATCACCAGTATGTTTGGATACAAGGACATTCATCTTGTTTGGATTCTGTTTCAGCTTGTCAATTCATATGACTTCATCCAGTGGTTTCACATACATGGTAAAAATGTATGGAGTAGTGTGTATGGGGGTCCTGGGCTGCCCAGACAACAAGACCCCTTCCTGGCTTCGCTGATGTGGTCCAAAGGAAAGCAGAGCAATACGTTTGGCACCAGCTTGGCTGCAGGAATTGCCAGAAGGAGACGTACAGGGCGCCATCCAATCATCTTAGAAACTCAACTCTGGATTTGTGTGGGGTTTACTCCTTAGTCTTTTCTTCTCCCAACAATATTCCACAAGGCAGTGGAGGTTTAGGACCAGAGTTTTCCTTCCCCCAAATGGGCTATCTTCCCAGGTTGACAAGCTCCATCTGCCACTCACTTCTCTCTACAGAACATGCAGAAACTATCTTCTTGTCCATTGGACCCACTATTGGTCTTGTCTGCTCAATCCACCAGAGCCTGTCTTCACATGCAGGGGAAATTCCTAACTCACCAAGGGGTTGAGATCCATTGACTACCCTCACCTGGTTTAGCTGGCCAGCTGAAGTCGTTTCCTGTAGTGTGGTTGCTGTCGCATGCTGACAGCTTCTAGGAGCCACAGGTGAGAGCGAAGTGCAAAGTGGGGACCAAAGGCGGACAAGCTACCCCAGAAGGAGCACAACATGTCCCCCACCTCTGGCTGGGAAATAGGCAAATAAAACTGTTTTGTCTTTGCTTTCAGTACCAGTGTTTCACATCTGTAGCAGCCTGACCCAGAAACACCCAAGCAGCCCCTGTAGCAACCTCCAACACCCAAAGCCACAGAGGGAATGAGCAACACAATGTATCTTAAAAAACAATTTTAAAAATGAATGCTGTAACTTTTCCAAACATTCTCCATGACATGAGCCAGCAGAGATATAATGCTGGCTGTAAAGTAATTTCAGTTCTGGAAAGCCTTAATTTAACACCTAAGAACTCAAGCATCAAGTACTGTAAGCAACTGCTGCCAAAACTTAAAACTGCCAGATTTGATAAGCACACAAAACCTGTAAGCTATTTATCAAGGTCTAAATGGTGTCTCTCTTCGAACACAGTGAGGGCTTTGCATGCATGCTTACCAGGGCAGTAGGCATCAAGGTCCAGTTTTGGTGCAGAAGTGAGAGTTGGCGAGCCAAGCTCAGATTCTGGAATTCGAGGGCTCTCAACAAATTTCGCCTTCCTTAGAGGAGCTTAAGAAGAAGGGAAACACAAAGGAAGGTCATGAGAAAGTGAACAGTAAATAACACATGGAAGCATTTAGCTAAACAAACTATGTCAGGCCCAGATCATGTTCCCTTTTGTAAAACCAAAAAAGGGAACTCTACATTTCTAAGAAAAGAGGTGGATCACGTTAAAAATGCAAATTTCCACGCTGTCTTTTGAGAAAACTTATGTGAAGAAACCACCTCCAGGTGAAATAAAAACAGTTAATGGCACAACCCTACACATATTTACTCAGGAGCAAATTCCACTCTGTCCCATGGGGTTTACACCAATATAAGTATGGTTAGAATTGCATACTAAAGGTTATGTCTCCTGGACAGATTATGCACATGCACAAGTGATGGGAATAATTCATCCTCCATTGTAATCTAAAGGAACCATATTTCACTGCCCATTCTATAAGCCACTTTGAACAAAAGAATCACGCACCAGACTCCTTCCAGTTACAGCTTCCGCACAATCCTAAGGGCACACAAATATGTAACTGTGCAAATAATACCATCAATTTCTGCTTACTGAATGGAGGCCTTATGAGACTGTACTCTGATGTTCTAAACAGACTTTAGCTTTTTCAGATAACAGAAGACAGTATAACCGAGTCACATTAATATGTGAAATGAAAGCAATCTCTTCCTGTAGGACGTGCAAAAACCCACACAACCTATTTGGCCAAAGACCCTAGAAGGATAAAAAAAAAGTATCTGAACAAATGTTCTAAAACCAACGTTGAAGAGCTTTCAAGCATCCGAAAAATTACCATCTTTATAGCAACCCAGCAGCTACCTAGCCTGACACCACCTTCCCAGGAGAAAGTTTATGCAAAGGAAAACAGCACGTGCTAATTTCAATTTAGGAAGAATAAACAATCTTCACATTTAGTGAAGATTAATTTGCTATGGTTAAATTATGGGAAAATTTGTTTCCTAAAAAAAGAAGAAGAATTAAATCATTCACCTCTTTGAATTAAAGCAAGGAAGCAATGTGGGAGGCAGCCTATCATGTGAACTTGCATGCCAAAGAAGGTAGCTCAAGTATTTAAACAGATTCCACTTCATCGCAGGTTGAAGACGCAAGCCTCCCAAAGGCTGACTTACACATTTGTGTGGGTAGTGAACAGATTTCTAGAACAAATTTTTAGAGCTTCATAATTACTGTTTAAAACAAGTCAACCATGAAAGAAATGGTGCTGATTGCTGAATTCAGATTGAAGATATTTATAACTAAGTTACTATGTTGATAGTACATAAAATCATAACCAAATTACTCCATTGTTTTATAATACACAAATTATTTCATAAAGCAAGCATCTGTTAGACCTAAAAAACTAGTTTAGGAGAGAAGCCAGAGTACTAGGTTTAACTGAAATACTCAGGATGTCCCACAGAGGAACTTACGGTCTGCAAATAAAAACATCCTGAAGGTCCCAGGCCACAGAGAGGTTAGGCTGGCCTCAACTAGAGCCAGGGCTTTCTCGGCTGCGGCTCCAATCTGGTGGAACGCTCTGCCACAAGAGACTAGGGCCCTGCGGGACCTGACATCTTTCCGCAGGGCCTGCAAGACAGAGCTGTTCCACCAGGCCTTTGGTCAGGGCACAGCCTGACTCCCTCCTCTGGCAATCTGCACAGAATTTTGCTTAACGGTTGCCATCAATTTGATTTTAATTAATTTTTATAATGAAATGTTTTTAGAATGTTGGATTATTTGATTGTTGTTAGCCGCCCTGAGCCCGGCTTCGGCTGGGGAGGGCGGGATATAAATAAAATTTATTATTATTATTATTATTATTATTATTATTATTATGTGATCCCTCTTCCACCGTGAGTCCCACTGGCAGATCTTGGGGAAGTTTGCAATCTCATCTTAACCTACCTCTGTTTGTGATAGCCTAAAATGCTCCTCTGAGTGACCTAAAGGGCACCAGGACTGAAATTTAAGAAAAGCATGCCTTCTGCTTATTCGCCCTGCAAGTCACAGGACAAAAGTTGGTGTGACAAATCTGTAGGCTGAGCTGAGCTCGTGACAAAGCAATCATGTGACTGCTTCAAAACACTTAATTAAGAGACTTTGGGGTGAAGTGATAAACATTGCTCATAATTTCTATGCCACCTTTTGACCATGCAGTCCCTATGACAGTTTACAAACAATAATTTGAACCCACTTGACAAATCTCAAAAGTCAAGACATTTAAACAAATAATAAAGCAGAACACAGGGGGGAGGGAACCAGATTAAAACAAGAGTTCAATCAAGTGCTACTAAATGCTTAGGTAAACAGAACTGTTTGACACCAAAATGATGGTCAAATATGAGCCTAATGGACAGTTTTTTGGGGAAATTCCATAAACAGGGTGCCAACTGAGAAGGCTATGCCCATGTTAGCAAAGTACTTCAACTCTGCAGGTGGGACCTTTAACAGAGTCCTCAACAATTGGAGGAGTTCATTTTAATAAACTGACATCTGATCAAGCAATGAGAAAAACTATACATGTTTTCAAAAAGAATTACACCAATTAGAATACGGATATCAAAAATAATGTTTTAATTTCTATAGATGGGTATGTCCATCAATGACATGAAGAAACAGTATTTTATATGACAACAGCGGTTTTGTATGTGAAATAACATAAACACCTTCTGTGAAAGAGCGGTTAAACAAAATGTCAGAATATGCAATGATGACAGAATTACCATATTATCTTGGACTGAAAGAACAAAGAGAAAGAAGGATAAAATTCTGAGAAAAGTAGCCATGCTTCATCAAATATTGCGTGATTAAGGCAATAGAGTTTGTTTTTGCTTTATTCCAAAGAAATTCTAGAGGTGTTTTGCTAACATGTTCACATTAGTGTGTTCAACACTGATGTATATCCCCGTACGTTTCTTTATAGTGATAAACAAAAACAAAAACGGAGAAATAGGAGCATGCATTCCATCAGATACCCAGGTCCTAGGCTGTTTAGGCCTTTACAGGTCAAAGCAAACACTCTGATTTGTGCTTAGAAGCAAACTTGAAGCTAGTGAAGATCTTTAAGCACACGAGTGGCACTCATCACATTCATGTTTCCTGTCCTAGCCTCTTTCTTATTATTAGAAGAAGTGTGGCATTTTAGTACCCCAGACTGTAAGTCAGTGAAACTCTTCTGAGCAATTATTATAACTGTTGGATCTACAACGATAGTGGTCAAGATGACTCAACCCATGTATCCCTGTGAATAAGCTTGTTACTGGACCTAAGAACACACAGAAAGGCGAAAAAGCATACAGAATATGAAAGGGGCAGGCATGGAACTTATTACCAACAAAAAAACCACCAAATATAATAAAAATATGTGAGCAGCTCTGTAGACAAAACCTGCAGGAACCAAACATATAACAGCACCCAGCTAAGCATATTTACCCTTAGTGGGACTTACATTCCAAACTTATGCCCAACTAACTGTGTTCAAAATTGCAGCATGAGCATGAGGCAGAACAGAAGAGTTGGGGAAAGCAATCAAGCACCCAAATATAAAGTTTACATAAAACATAAAGCCCCTTCATGGATCACTGCAAGAAGATCAAACCTCTCCATTCTGAAGGAAATCAGCCCTGAGTGCTCAATGGAAGGACAGATCCTGAAGCTGAGACTCCAATACTTTGGCCACCTCATGAGAAGAGAAGACTCCCTGGAAAAGACCCTGATGTTGGGAAAGATGGAGGGCACAAGGAGAAGGGGACGACCGAGGACGAGATGGTTGGACAGCGTTCTCGAAGCTACCAGCGTGAGTTTGACTAAACTGTGGGAGGCAGTGGAGACAGGAGTACCTGGCGTGCTCTGGTCCATGGGGGCACGAAGAGTCGGACACAATTAAACAACTAAACAACAACAACAAAAATATAAAGAGAGCCAGCAACAGATATGGTGGTGGTGGGGAGTTCTACGTTAGAGCAGCTGAGATGGGTGTCATCAGCCTATAAGCAACACTGAAACCTATGAGACTTATGATGTCAACCAGAGATGTGTAGAGAGAGAATATCATAACATCAAGAACAAGTCCCTGAGTGACCCCAGCAAAGCTTTAAAGGAACTCTAGTATCCACTGCAGAGAAGCAGCACATTAATTGCTAGTTACACATCACCAGCTTGTAAGATCCAATTACAGACGTTAAACAATGTGAGTCAGAATGGTGTAAAGAACAGAGTGCTGAACTTGCTCAGCCATGCTGTGGTTTTTGGAAAAGACATCCTCTTGTGGCATAACCTAACTCTGGGGTTATTGTGAGGCTAAGAGTACATTCCTTTAAAAAAAAACTTGTTAATTTTACATTATTTCAATAAGTCATACAATAATTACACAAAACAAAAAACAAGATCCTTATTCTGCTACATATTGGAAGTGCCTACTCTTAAAAAAAAAAGAGAAAGCTAAATAGCAATAGAGCATAACAGGTAAGCAATAGAGGCACCAGGAAGTCAGAATATAAAGGACTAATGAACATCAATAAGGAACACCATTTACAAGGAAAACGTGGCAGCATCACAACCCATTATATAAGGGCATACAAAATAAAAATAGTTTTAACCCTCTAAGGTCTTGCATATGACAAGTGGTAGAATCTATATTACTCAGAAAAGATAACCACCATTCCAGGAAATAATCTGCAGGTATCCAATTAAGAGATCCCTTGATTTGTGATTACATATTTGACTGCAACAAGGAGTAAGGCAATCAAGCTCCCTAATATAATGCCTGTAGATTCAAATAGCACTCTGAAATCTGTAATGTTCTTGATATACTGAACAACCTGAAACCAGAAAAGAACAGATCTTTGGATAGTTCTCTCAGCAACAGAACAATGTTCCAGGGGAATAAATCTGTACTCTCCCCCCCCCCCCCCAATTTAAAGAAGAAAAATCTAAATTAATGTGACCTAAATGTAATGGTGTGGAATGCCATCTAAAGAAAACACGAAATGCTAATGCTCTAATATTAAGAGACAAATAAAATTAAGGACATGAGATTCAAATTTTATCCCAGACCTACCCTCCTGATTAAGATCCAAACTCCTGGGGCAATTTCTTTACTTACAGAACTCAGTAGGCTTATGTATAAAAGACAGGGGTGTGTTAAGTTATGGCTGGCCTCGTGGGCAAGCATTACTTTCTACTAGCCAGCTATTTTTTAATTTTTTAAAAAATTATTTAATCGTTTTTTCAATACAAACACCAACAAAAAACACATAGGGGGGAAAAACGCAAATAACATTAATAACACAATTTAACATTTCAGATTTGAGTACTGAGATACCTATGACTACACCTTTTTAACAATATTTCCCCACCTCTCATCCCCCTACTTCCTACGGCCGTCCCCCTTATCGCTTAAATATTCCTTCCAGATTTCTTCATATTTATCCATTCTTAATTTGTGTCGACATGCAATTCGTTTGTATGTGGCTAGTCTGTCCATATTGTCAATCCATGTGCTCAATGGAATCTTTTTGCGGCTCTTTCAATTCATCAGAACAAGCTTTTTGCTTCTAATATAGCACAGCAATATTATTTTACTCTATAAGCACAGATATTGTCTTGATCAATTTATGCTTTCGTAGCACAAGTCTACATAAGCTAAGAGTCTACTTCGCAGATTTAGGTTCCCCCCCCCCCCCAAGTTGGATCACTGAAACACACTGCCCATAGGTTTTGGAAAAGCTACACTAGGGTTTCATTATTTTAAATAAAATTCATGATTAAATCACATATTGGTATGCATGTTCCTTCATTAAAGGTCATAAGAATGGGTGATTTATTTCCTTTTTCAACTGCCTATGGAATGATCCAGTCTTGGAATCTATCACAAGCAGATGCCACATTGCTCTTAATTCCTAGTGAGAAAATCCAGAATATGGCAAGATATGTAACTCAGAGCTAAACACTTCTATTAGCCAAATAAGTTTTATTTTAAAAATAAACTGAGAAAGGTATCTGTTTAGAAGAGGGAGTGGGATGGCAGAAATCTGCTGCATTAATTAAAAATACTGCCTAACTACCAATTTCAAAGGCTCTTTTTCCGCTGGCTGAAATACAACCTTTAGCTTTTAATTAAAAATGCAAACAAATTTACAAATATTTTTAACATATAAACTACTAGTTTGAATTAGAAAATGCATTAAAGAAAGGAAAAGAAGTTTCCAGTTTGCACTGGGTTATTTTCCTCACATTTGCTTTTAAATCTATTTCTAATTATTTTTGGTATTTGGTCCCTTGAAGTTCAAGCTAGTAGTTTGCTGCTAATTGACTTTATAGCCAAGAGTTAGGTTTACAAACTATTTAAGGATCACAGAATCACAATTGTTTTTAAGAATATGACTATAATTTTATAAGTAGTAGAAACACACCAAATGTTCATATTTCTTGAATTCAAAACTGCTTCACAAATTATACAGCTAAACCTTGCATGATTCACTTTAGTCACTAGGCAGAAGAATGGCTAAATTAAGCAACACAAACCAAGGGCGTTTTTCCAGCATTGCTTTGTACTCCTCCGTTCCCATTTTACATCTTTGGATACAATAAAAGCATTTTTAGCATCTTGTTTAAATGTATGCATTTCAATATTTTATTAAAAGTGTCCAAATATCCTTGATACATATTTGTGACTAACTCATTTTCACCCCCAAATTTAGTCTTTCGCTCTTTTGCCCTCATTCACCTCAGGGATTATTTTAAAAATAAAATAAACCATAGGCTTTATGGTAAAGAAGAGTGTTATAAATAAATATAGTTTTCATCATTAAGTAGAGAGGTCTGACATACAACTTCTCAAACTTCGTGCTTCTAAAACTTTGCATCCTGACATGTTCCTGGGTAAGTTTATTTGCTTGTTTATTTAACATATTTTTATTCTACTCTTCAAGATCCCAGAGTGCATTATAACTGATTGGTAATAAAATAATTGCCAACAATATAACTGCCAACAATAAAACACCAATTAACACATTAACAGGCTGAAAATATAAAATAACAGCACAATAAAATAAGCTTCACCGCAGCAGAGACCAATGAATCATCCAAAGGCCTAGGAGGTAAATAAGTAAGTCTTTAAGTTGGTGCCAAAATTGATAAGAGATAGCATCATTTAGTTGCGTGGCGAGTTCCCGCCCCCTCCCAGGAAGAAATAAAGACACAGGACACCAAGAATTAAGGTTAATGGGCGAAACAGGCCACAACTTTATTGATTACAGGAATGAGCGGTATTGCTTAGGCATTGGTCCTATCGACTAGCCGGCTTCAGCCCGATTGCATGAAGACCGGCAAGGGTTAACCAACAGTAGAGGGAGTCCTGCTGAGGCAGGTCAACTAGGAACTTCCCCGGAGTCACCGCTTGGGGGCGTGCCTTGGGCCCACACCTCCATAGGCTTCGGAAACGCCCCCCGGAGTCCTTTATCGGACTACCCTTTTCAGTGGGGGGAGGCGATGGCGCTTCTCTCCCCCCCTCACATACACTTAACCCTCCCTTGCCAATGCCTAGTTACAGGGAACCAGGCAGAGGGCCTTCGCCCTGTGGAACGCCCTCCCACCAGATGTCAAAGAGAAAAATAACTACCAAACTTTTAGAAGACATCTGAAGGCAGCCCTGTTCAGGGAAGCTTTTAATGTTTAATTGTATTTTAGTGTTTTGTTGGAAGCCGCCCAGAGTGGCTGGGGAAACCCAGCCAGATGGGCGGGGTATAAATAATAAGTTGTTGTTGTTGTTGTTGTTGTTGTTGTTTCTACCATTTGTTTTATTTCAATGTATTACCTGCCCTCTTTTTAGACTCAATGCAGGTAACGACATTCATAAGCTCTCTCCAGAAAACGTTTTCAGTAAATCCCCTCTGGCAGATGGCAACTAGCAATAACGCATGCCTCTATCTGGTTCCAGACCACGGAAGCAGCAGAAAGCTATGTAAACCCTGCTGAAACGACTGCCACAATCAGACAAAGAATTTCACCCACAGATTGTTCAAGAAATACTGCTCTGGACATAACATTTAGAACCGCATACAGTTTGGAGATTATCAGAGCATGGATAGTGCAGGCCTATCCAGGAGTCAGGAGGGGGTGGGGTGGAGAGGTTCTAGCTGGTACACTTTATAGTGAAAGGCACTTTATACCATGGATGTCAGTTGGGCATCCAGCAACAACGGAATGTCACAATGCAGTCTCAATTCGATTGAGCCATTCTGCAGCAAAAAGGAATCTTGCCGGGCTGATTTAACTGTGATTCCACCAGCGCTTGAAAGAGCAGCGAAGCTGGTGGCCTTGTGCCACCTCAACTGAAAACAAGATTCACATACACACACAGACACCAATTAAAACTAATGGATTTCTGCCACCCCCACCTGAAAGTTGCTAAAAATGTCCCTTTCTTTATGAAGCATGGATTCTAATTATGACTGGAAACTTTTCCAAAACATATGTGGGGACCACATTTTTCTTACCTCACTTTCCCTTTTGCAATAAATCCCCATGAAAATATTTGCAGAATGTGGCTTCTTTAAAGTGCAAAATTAGGCAAATCCCAACAGGTTTTCAATATGATTTTACTATGGCTGGGCTTCTGAAAACCTTGGGTGGGCCCAATGGATATCTGTGTGTTTCTGTGTGCTTTTTCTTTTCTTTTTTTCTTTTGAACAGGAAACCGCACCCCACCCCACCCCCACCCCCACCCAATGGCACAACACAACTGTTTATGAGGCTCCCATCTATTTTCACCCATGATCCAGCATGACTTCTCTTAGATTCCAGGTCCTTTTTAACAGGAATCAGGGGGCCACAAGAAATGCATAAATAACACTTGTTTATCTTTCATCTTTTTATATTGTATTCTACATCTGAATTTGCAAGACCTTGCATAAGCTATGTACACAAGAGTTGCAGGCAACAGGCTTCTGAGATTTGTTATGGTGATAATTATCTCCTTTTCTCAAAAACTTGTCGGTAAAAGTCATTAGGATAACCATAAGCAACTAAATGAGAATTCTTCATAGAGTAAGAATACACAGAAACAACTTCGGAGACCTTGCTTCCCAAAAGCAATGATGGGAAGCATCTCTCACTTAGAATTACAGTGGTGCCTCGCAAGACGAAATTAATTCGTTCCGCGAGTTTTGTCGTATTGCGATTTTTTTCGTCTTGCGAAGCACGGTGTCGGGAAAGTTTTGGAAAAGCTTCAAAAATCACCAAAGTCTTTAAAAACCTCAAAAAAGGCTACCACACCGCGTTCTATGAGTTGCTCCTCAAAGTCAAGTCGCAACTGTATTAACGGTGCTAAGAAAAAGGAAACAAACTTGCAAGACGTTTCCGTCTTGCGAAGCAAGCCCATAGGGAAAATCGTCTTGCGAAGCAGCTCAGAAAATAAAAAACCCTTTCGTCTAGCGAGTTTTTTGTCTTGTGAGGCATTCGTCTTGCGAGGTACCACTGTAGTGGGCTTTCATTTTGCATTATATCAGCACCAATATCTTTTTTAAAAATGCACTTTTTTATTAATCATTATAAATATCATTCCTAAACCATAACCTCAAAAAGCCTCATTATGGTGTACAAATGTGAGAGAACATATGTTAACAGCAACCAATTATGGCTAAATAGGACAGTGTGAGAAAGTTAACAGTTGATGATTTTAAAAATCCCTTCTGGTATGACAAGCCGCACTGAAAAATGCATCCATTACAATCACTACCAGAAATCCAACAAAAGTATAACGGAGACTAGCAAAGCTGGGATACTTCTTGTCCTTTGCTTATACTTCCTCAAAGCCTTGCTCAGTGATGACACTAAGGGAGGGTCCAGCCATGTTCCCATGAGGAAAAGCATCAGCAAGATGAGAACTACGCTTTGCACTGTGGAAACTGGGTAAGCCCAGCTTGCTAGTGAAACAGAGCTGTAGCTCAGACACAGAGTCCATGCTTTGAATTAAAGAGACCCCATTCAACAAACATGGGATTGGTGGGCCTTCCTCCACCTCAAAACAGTTGCACTTTCCTAGCCGTTGGGTTGGGATTCTGTCCTTCCTCAGGAGAGAGTCAATGCTATAAGAGGCGAAGCAGCCTTTGGTAAAGGGACCCCTGACCATTAGGTCCAGTCGTGGCCGACTCTGGGGTTGTGGAGCTCATCTCGCTTTATTGGCCGAGGGAGCCGGCGTACAGCTTCCGGGTCATGTGGCGAGCATGACTAAGCCGTTTCTGGCGAACCAGAGCAGCGCACGGAGACGCTGTTTACCTTCCCGCCGGAGTGGTACCTATTTATCTACTTGCACTTTGACGTGCTTTCGAACTGCTGGGTTGGCAGGAGCAGGGACAGAGCAACGGGAGCTCACCCTGTCACGGGGATTCGAACCACCGACCTTCTGATCGGCAAGTCCTAGGCTCTGTGGTTTAACCCACAGCGCCACCCGCGTCTCTACTTTGCCAATTTGGCGCCCTCCAAATGCTGTCTGACTACAATTTCCATCCACTCCAATCAGCATAGTTGCTGTGGCCTAATAATAAACAAAGGGCACCAGGCTAAGGCAAAAAGCGACCAGTCTGGGCCGTGGGCAGCAGTCCAGACGCCACAGGATAAGCCAGGAATGAGCAGCTAGGCAAGACTCAAGAGCAAGGCAGAATCAAGGACAACGGCCCGGGAGAGGATCTAGGCCTGCAGTGTAGCAAAAAGCAAGAAGCTGAGGTCTGCAAGAAGGATGCACTTTTACTCAATACGATAACAGTGAACATTTCTTGGCACTGCTTGCATTATTCCATCCACCCATCCCTTTTTGGCTGAATAGCAGATCATTTTCGGAACCATTCCTAATGCAAGAAGCGAGAACAAAAACACATTTTAATGCTTTTGTTGCTGAAGTAGTTTAATCTCTTGATTCTATGTGATTTACTCCATACTTAAATCCATTTAGCTTGCTAATAATATAATTGCATTTTCTATTTACATTATTTTGTTGTGACATGCCATTTATGATTGAGCGGGTATTTAATTAGGAAATATTTATTTAGACTTCTTTTTTAGAAACATTATTAATAAAATACAATTGAAAAATAGCATGTCAGCTCTCAAAAGAAATAGGCTTAATTATGGTATTTTTATTTATTTTTTAAAAGAGCTTTGTAACTTGATGGTCTAATCTACAACACACTTACCTGAGGTACGTGAAAAGCCTCAAATATCAACAGAAGAAGTATTGAAATCCACAATATACCGTATTTTTTGCTCTATAAGACTCACTTTTTCCCTCCTAAAAAGTAAGGGGAAACGTGTGTGCGTCTTATGGAACGAATGCAGACTGCGCAGCTATCCCAGAAGCCAGAACAGCAAGAGGGATCGATCCTTCTTGTTGTTCTGCCTTCTGAGATTCAGAATATTTTTTTTCTTGTTTTCCTCCTCCAAAAACTAGGTGCGTCTTATGGTCTGGTGCGTCTTATAGAGCGAAAAATACGGTACATATGAGATTTCAACCTTCTCACTCTGCATGGAATTCTACAGCTGACAATAGAATTGAGAGCTATCTTGTGTTTGAGGTTGCTTTTCGGGGGGGGCATTGCTGTGGCATTCCATCCTATCTTTCTATAACAATATACCTTACAAATCATATCAAAATATCAACAATGCAATCAAAATTATGAAAACAACGTTACACCAAAATATTAAAAGCAGCAGCCTAGAGTAAAAGTCAGTTTCAAAAGTCAGTTTATCAAAAATGTCTACTAGAATATTACCGTTTTTACAGACACTAGAGTGAGGAGGAAGTGAGCAATCCCACGATTAAGGGATCCCCAGCTTTACATCTGCACTGGTGACTGAAAGGGACAAATTAAGGCATTCAGGGGAAAACGTTCTGCGAATTTTCTCCTATTTGCTGAACTGAACAGGAGCTGGGCAACAGTGTATCCATGCAGTCTAATATTTGCTTCTGGCTTTTCTGCAGTATAAGGTTTCCGCATTGTGTAAGGTTCAATAACTGAGTGGCCTCTGAGCCAAATCTGGCTCTCTAGTTGTACTAAAGGTGAAAGAAGGGTATGGGGACAGTGATAGCAATGGTAATGAGACTTTCTGGCAGGCTGCTTGGATGTGGGGCAGCAAATTTGCCCCACTATCCTGTACTCCTCCTCAAGTTTCACCACAAGGCTTTTTATTGCTGACCACAGCAGGATAATTTTTATTGATTTTAAATAAAGCAAACATCCAGCCATTGCAGATTAAGCTAAGTGTTCCTGCCCCCCTCCACTTAAATAATGAATTCTCTTGCCAGAAGCTGACTCACATGCTGGACACTAACCAGTTACTATCTAATACTGCAATGAGCGGCCTTTGGTGTTAAAATGTTTTAAGTGCTGCAGTGCTATTGATAGACATGTAGCAATCCATTTCTAAATAGCAAGACCACTCCAAACATAGCTCAGGTTCTAGACCTGCTTATTCTGCGAGCCTTAATGAGCCTTATTCTGTTGCATCTAAAAATCACAATTATGAAACAATAGTGGTGGCTGCCGTAGTAGAAAATCTGAGCTGAAAAAAACAACACAAAATTATTGAAGGATGCTCGGGCCTGAAAACAAATTAGGGGACTCAACAATGCTTAGACTCAATCTAAAAGCCACCTTGATTCATCCAATGAAGCTGAAGGACAGACACAAACGAGTACTACTTTGAACTACGGAAAAGTAGTAATTCATAACTATGTAATTCATAACTGCACAGTGTCATGGTGGCCACCACTGTGATGGTTTTAAAGGGGGGATTAGACAAATGCGGGTGGCGCTGTGGGTTAAACCACAGAGCCTAGGACTTGCAGATCAGAAGGTCGGTGGTTTGAATCCCTGTGATGGGGTGAGCTCCCGTTGCTCAGTCCCTGCTCCTGCCAACCTAGCAGTTCGAAAGCACGTCAAAGTGCAAGTAGATAAACAGGTACCACTCCGGCAGGAAGGTAAACGGCATTTCCGTGCGCTGCTCTGGTTCGCCAGAAGCGGCTTAGTCATGCTGGCCACATGACCCAGAAGCTGTACGCCGGCTCCCTCGGCCAATAAAGCGAGATGAGCGCCGCAACCCCAGAGTCAGTCACAACTGGACCTAGTGGTCAGGGGTCCCTTTACCTTTAGACAAACTTATGAAGAATAAGTCTATTAATGACTACTAGTCACAATGACTGTGTGCTCTCTTCCCATATTGGGAGGTGGGTATTCCTCTGGATACAAGTTGAAGGAGAACACTAGCAGGAAAGTGATATTGCACTCATGTCCTGCCTGAGCACTTCCCATAGGCATCTGATTGGCCATGGTCAGAATAGGATTCTGGACCATATGAGCTTTGGTATGATCCAGTGGGTGGGGAAGAGGTTATTTTTTTATATACACATGCTATTATCATCATCATCATCATCATCATCATCAACTTCATCATCATCATCAATTTATTTATCGCCTTCTGCACTATCATCTCAGGGTGATGTACAATATAAACAGCAAAACAAGTTAAAAACACAAAAAGCTGACACATTTAGAAGAGAACTAAAACGACACAAAATACAGTACAGCCACTCATGGCAAAAACCCATTTATCTAGCCAGAAAAGCCTGTTAGAACAAAAATGTATTCACTTGTTTCTGGAAAGTGGAGACAGTGACACTCTTATGGGAACCATTTGCTCTATGGGATTTAAAGGGTGTGTATTTGTGTTCATTTTGCACAACTTAAGGGCCGTTTAGAATATTTTCAACTTTATGATTGTCAGTGTATTCCTGAATGTCACACACTTTGCTAAGCAAAAAAGGTAGAGGTAATTATAAAAGTTTTGTAGACTGGAATGCTTAGCTGCACCGTGTGATGGTTTCTTTGGATAGTCATGATTTTTCAAATGACTTCCAATTTTAAATTATTCTAAACATACCTTATTTAATGTTTATTGCATGTATGTATGTTATCTCCATGGTAAGTCACCCACTATTAGAGGAAGTAGCATCTTGACTATTGAAAGGCTAGGCTCTTTTAAATAGAGAACTGCCTATTTTTCACAAATGATTTTAGTCCTAGAAGTAGTCTAATAAACTCCAGGCTAAGCTTATAAAATATGAACACAAAAATCAAATATCTGGGATTCTACTTTTAATTTCTGCATTTTTGTGTACCATTAGAAACTTCTAATTCTACATGGTTTTACTTTTCATTCGTGGGGATATACTGCTGTTCACGAGGCACCAGAGATAAGGAAACACATAGTAGTAATAGTAATAGTAATAGTAATAGTAATAGTAATAGTAATAGTAATAGTAATTTTATTATTTATAGCCCATCGTTCTGGCTGGATTTCCCAAGCGACTCTGGGCAGCTTACACCGCCCCATCTTATGTATTCTGCCCTGAAGAAATCAATTCACTTAATACTTCAGTTTCAGCTAAAAGCTGCACTTTCACATTATGGCATAAAGAAGAAATAAACACCCAATAATAAATACCCAAGAACTGTTCACTCATATGTGACAGTCTTGCAAAATAAATCCACAAAATCTCCCAGTCAACAAGAACTTTTGCTAATTGTACATACAATATACATTCCAGGGGTATGTAATGTTGCGTAACTCTTGTTAAGTCTGTTGTAACAAACACAGCATAGAGTCTTGCAGTACATTTAACAGAATAATTGCAGCACAGGCTTTCGGGTGTGTTTTTTTGTGGGCCAAAAAACACTTCATCAGATGCATAATGCAGTAATCTTAGTAGGTCTTTGTAGTACATTTAAGGTTGGCTCTGATATGAATATAGATGATGGCTTTCAGCTAATAACTGGTTCTTTGTCCCAGCCTCCAAGATACTGTAAAATGGGAATGAACAGTCTTTGACAAGCTTCTAGTGAGTGATGGTTTAGGTGACATAACGGAATCTCCATTTCAGAAAATGTGTACCTCTGACAATCTGCCCAGGATCATTGGTCTCTTGGTGACTACCACCTAGTGTATCTCAATGGAACCTCTATATGCAGAAGCTCTATACCCGTGAGTATGGTATACTGGGGGTTTACAAAGACTGTGGTTAAGGATCCTACCTAGATGGCTTTTCAAACAGGTTTTTGACAAATTCATGAGGACAAAAATTCACAGTGACTACTCTGGTTCCCTGTTACTGATTCCCATTTGACACTTATATACGGTTTAGCTCTGACAGTCTGCCAGGCTGCAGCAAACTGGTCCAGAGCATAAATAAGACAAATAACTCTTCAGGTGACTTGGCAGGTCCAGGCATGGTGCAGACACTCCAGACACTGCAGGTACAGCAAGTAGCCCTACAAACTGAAGTACAAATATTGAAAGCTAGGATCTCTATGACAGCAGTATAAGTTTTAATGTCCCCTATTCTTCCACCAGCAAGGAGGGTGAGGATTCACGGTCATTCTGTCATGGTAATTAGATCAACATCTTGATGTTCAGGAGGACATGCAACTCCACTGGATCAGATACAACCTTTCCACTTTCAGTGCTTAGAATTTGCCCCTCCACAAGTCCTGGTGGTTTATTTGCAAGGGATATCCTGGACAGAGAACAACTCTGCCCTTGAATTTTCTGGAAAGGAGAGATAGAGGCACGGACAGGCCTTACTTAGGGTGTAAGTATTGAGCCATATTATGGTCTAAGCTATTGAAGAACGAGGGGACGCAGGTGGCGCTGTGGGTAAAACCTCAGTGCCTAGGACTTGCCGATCGTATGGTCGGCGGTTCGAATCCCCGCGGCGGGGTGAGCTCCCGTCTTTCGGTCCCAGCTCCTGCCCACCTAGCAGTTCGAAAGCACCCCTAAGTGCAAGTAGATAAATAGGTACCGCTTTATAGCGGGAAGGTAAATGGCATTTCCGTGTGCTGCGCTGGTGCTGGCTCGCCAGAGCAGCTTCGTCACGTGACCCGGAAGTGTCTCCGGACAGCGCTGGCCCCCGGCCTCTTAAGTGAGATGGGCGCACAACCCTAGAGTCGGACACGACTGGCCCGTACGGGCAGGGGTACCTTTACCTTTACCTATTGAAGAACAGGACTATGTTCTACCGAAAATATCATCTCCAAGACAGCACAATGACCCATGTCTATTGTAGTGCGCTCAGTTTTCTAACAATCCACCCTAAAGAACCAACTTACACAACACTGTTAAATGCTGAAAAATATCACCTGCGTTCTGAATGCCAACATGACAAAACTATGTTTAGAGAACCATTCTACCTTCCAAGGAAAGAGACAGAACACTGCATTTGTTTGACTTAGGGTAGTTACTGCCTCTGTTTTTCTGAATTTTTGGTGAGATGAGGGTTAACATATCTGGAGGCACATTTACATATGTACAAAGCACATTTATGTAACAAATGAATTCTTTAGTAGAATCCCAGCTTTCATTTTATATATTTGGTAACCCTCAGGGATTGAAGTGGCATTATCTGAAAGCCTGATAGGAAAAACACAAAATAAAATCCAAATGACATCCAAGCTCATTATGCTTTTTAAAACCTCAGAAATCTTTGAATCTGTCAGGACTTCTCAAACACTGACTCATTCGTATCACAAAACTATACATCCTGTTCTATAACATCTATACGTTAAGGTCTATAATATGAATGTATCAAAGCTTAAGATACTGACCATAGCTAAATTATACTATATATTCTTAGAATTCTTTTTGACTCTGAGAGACTACTGCAAAGGAACTGCATTAAACAAAACACAATCGTTCCATAACTCACCATGCCTGCTATTAAAAGTACTCTTGTTTCTGTAGGAACAAAAGGAGGAGACACTTTCACTCCTACAGGAATTACAGCCTAAAATGATTCTAAAAATATGCTGCTAATGTGGAATATCACAAGACAGAAGTCAGGCGTATGGACAGCTTTCGCAAGTTACTCCATTAAAAGACTCAAGCTGAAAATAAACCTGCCACTGCATGCTATATTTATTCAAAGAAACCAAGTAAATGTTGAAATTAAGTCTAAAGTTATGAGATTCAACCTCTCTCTCTCTCTCTCTCTATATATATATATATATTCACAGTACCTAACCACAAGACCCTCTAGCTGATCAATTCTATTTAAAGAACTCTTCTCTCTTGGTTTCTGTTTTCTTATAGGCCGGTGATTCTTAGGTTACACACCCAGTAAATACAATTTGTGGAACATGCATGCATGAGCAAACTCATATATTCAACCCTTCGGAAAAAAATCGGAAATGGATCATTGGATACTTAATATTTGTAAGCACAGCCCAATGCAAAATACTGTAGTCAAAATCATTGTTTAAGAATATCATGATTTTCTGCTTTTAAAAGCTCGTCTTGGTTTTCCATTATAAAACTCAATTATAACAAAAATGGCAATTACTGGAGCCTTTTATTCACTTCCCTCTCTTATATCCTGCAGGGGAGAGGAAAGCATTTTGTCTGGGCCTACAAAAGGCTTCAGTACTGACCACTACAAGACCACCACAGAGTAGCTTCACAGCCACCCTGAACCAGTACAGAGAGCCCATTATAAAAGGGAACAGTGCAGGTTCAGTAAAATGCATATGGGCACAAAACTTGGATCCACTATCACTGTCTACCTGGACAGACAACCAGAATGACTGTCCTACCTATCACTTATCTCCATTTAACAGAGATGCCAGAAGACCCACCAAGGTGTCACTAGTACCACAGGGGTACAAGAGTAAGGATGAATTCTTCACTCACCCAAGAAAGCAGAGCCTGACTTGGAATTCAGATCTTATACCAACGAAGTTCTGTCTAACTCTGACGTTCATTAGACAAAGTTGTCAACCTCAGAGCGTTTGGAGGTCCTGCAACCCTGATCTTCTGACCTGCAGCCTATCCTACCATCTCACCTAACTGCTGCCATTAGTAGGTCTGGTGATATTTTTCTCTCCCTCTTGTCCCCTTCATGGTCAAGACATGATGCTGCTGCTGTAGCTGCGCTTACTGAAGAAAGTAATAATCCAGCACATGGGTTATGGCACACCACATAGAAATATTCTGCTCTCCCATGTAAGTGGCCTGCCTTGACCTTTTTTCTTAAGGAAATTCTTAAGGAAATGCTTCTGAAGCAATCAGAAGAACAAGTTGGGAAAGAGTATTTACATAAAACAAATAAAATATGCACCATTGACAAAGCCTGCCAAGCTAGTTAAAGCAGATCCCTTGAAAATATTGTTTTCTTTTTTGTTTCCCCAATACAGAAAGCAAGGTGTGTGTGTGCTTTAATTTTGTACACAAGAGCAAATTGCTTCCCGCCTTACATAACCAGCTATGACTCTACTGAAAGATACAGGGATTCCCACTGCGTTGCAGAAGTTGCTAGAATGCTTTCTTGTCAGTGTTGTAAATAAAAATCACTTCTACTGCAGGGGGAAAATAATATTTGTTCACAAGATGTAGAGATAATATGGATCAGAGCATACATAAAAAGAGCCAAGCAGAAACTCTTCCTAAAGAAATTTGGCTAAATGAGGCCTGTGAAGTGTGAGTGTAGTGGTTAAAGTATTGAACCAGGGCCTGGGAGATAAGGATTCACGCAACCATGAAGCTCAGTAGGTGACCTGACCTTGAGCCAGTCACTGTCTCTTAGCCTCATCTACATCGCAAGAAACTGAGTGGTGGTGAAGTATCTCCACCACCATGTACTCCTTGGTGGAAAAGTGGGATATAAATGTAATAATATATAAATAAAGCTCAGTCCTTACATGATACATTCAATGTCCTCAACATATATTGTAAAAATACACAACCCTCTTAAAATTGTCTAGCACAAGTCTATCAAATTTGTATGCGGTAGTTTGTGGCCAGCACGGAACCAAAAAATGGGCTTATCAAGCCTTGATGGACTGAAAGTCATGGCTGATTTGTCACATACAACAGAGTGAACTTTACTTTCGACATGCTTGTGCTAAGCATTTTACTTGTGTATTCCTCTTACAAAATCAATAATCAGAGGCATGGGCAAGTCTGAAAAACAGGTTATATGCCTCATCCAGAAACCTATTGCATATTTCTGTCTACACCAGGACCCATTGGTGGCAGCCACCTTTCCCCCAAGAAAGTGAGTCAACATCATCCCCATAGGGGAATTTTGTCCCATATTAGAAGGGAATGCTACAGGGCTGCTGACAGTCTAGTATTTATCAGAAGCAGCCATAAGGATTTTTTTCCTCTATTGGTAGAGAAAGACAGAAGGGGGGGTGAAGAAGAAGAAGGGAGAACTCTCAGGTGGGAACCTACCCTATTTGCCCAAACTCAACCTGAAGTTCTGAGATTTCACCACCCAAAAATGCTGAAAAAAGTCTGGAGCAAATACTTCAGCCCAGTACTAGCATGATATGCAACAGATGATTACTGTGCTTATTTTGCATCCTGTTTAGCTCTAACTGGATTGCTGGGAACCTGCTTTTCGACATTTCATTGTCATATAACTTCAACATTTACATTTCCGCCCCCCTCTACAACCATGTATACACATGGCCAACTGAGGACACTGCGACATGCATCTGATAAAAGTGAACTCTGGTCCACAAAGCTTATGCCATAAGAAATGTGGTAGACTTTCAGATGCTACAAGATGAGGAGGAGAATTACTAAACAGACCAGCACAGCTACACCTCCAAGACCCAAAGTTGTTAGCCCAATGCAATGAGGGGGGTTTGTTAAGTGACTTTAGACTCTGGCATTGGGAAGAGACCATGAAACTAGAAGTGGGATTTAAGAGAATTACTGGGATTTTGTAAGTGCTGTTGACTTTTATTTCTGGACTTACTCCATCAGACTTGTCACAAAACAATCTGTCATCAAATGGAAGGTCCTTGATATGAGACCAAACTGCCAGTATCTGGGACTAGGGAAGTAGCCACAAGTGTCCATGGAGACACACAACTCTGGCAATCATTTTGGACCAACAGTGGATTTTTGCATTTACTTGTTTCACAAGTTGGAATGCTTCCTTCCCTTGAGGCAGGTGGTTCAGGAACAAGATGACTTTTTCCTCAGAGAATGCTGATGTGCATGCCAAATAACTGGCCATCTGGATAGACATGGCAGTTGTGCAGTGAAATTTCCTCACTGTTCCATCAATTTTGTGGCTACCTCATTTACCATTTTAGTGCCATTGTGCTGCTCATTTACATCAATGTATACATCAATTGTGTGGGACGCGGGTGGCGCTGTGGGTTAAACCACAGAGCCTAGGACTTGCTGATCAGAAGGTTGGCACTTCGCATCCCCCCGACGGGGTGAGCTCCCATTGTTTGGTCCCTGCTCCTGCCAACCTAGCAGTTCAAAAGCACGTCAAAGTGCAAGTAGATAAATAGGTACCGCTCCGGCGGGAAGGTAAACGGCGTTTCCGTGCGCTGCTCTGGTTCGCCAGAAGCAGCTTAGTCATGCTGGCCACATGACCCGGAAACTGTACGCCGGCTCCCTCAGCCAATAAAGCGAGATGAGCGCCATAACCCCAGAGTCGGCCACGACTGGACCTAATGGTCAGGGGTCTCTTCTTTACCTTTATACATCAATTGGTGATGGAGATTACCTGCCCAGGTCTGGAGGTAAAGCAGACACCTGGATGAGCTGCTTACCAAAGAGCCAAAGGGCAGGGAAGGAAGCAGTATCTCATATATAAAAGTTTTCCAAGCCTTCCACTTTCATACTATGCCAGGAGAAGAGGGAGAGAGGTTTTGCTGCTGCTGCCCCCACCCCATAGCCAGGTATGTCTACTTCTGGTTAGCAGGAGTGGTGATGATTCTGAGTGAACTCCAGTTTGGCCTAGGCCCAAATTTGACACGATTTCGGTTCACCTTGCACTGGAGTGAGGCATTTTGAACTGAGGTTATATTCCAAATTCCTTCAGCTCAAGTTGCACTTCTATCATTAGTAATTCACAGAGGTACCGTCTTAATTGTGAAGGGCAAAACGTTTACATAACACCCCAAAGAGGAAAAATTATTTAATGTGAAGACAAGAAATAAAATTAATTCACTCCAGCAATGTACATATAAGAAAATGCCATACTGATTTCAAGGGACTCTCTCTCCATGTCAGTTGGCTTAAAGCTGGAAACCTAACGAGCTTGAATGAGCAGCAAGCCAAACAGCTTTTGCTTAGTTCTAAAGTTGTTAAGTTTTATGGCTAAAGTCCAAGGTTCCCCCATCTTTAAACAAGTTATAAAATTTATATTCACTTGACCTGACCTATCTCTCAAGCTACTTTACACATTTAAATATTATTCCAAGGAAATATACCAGAATAGGCTCAGAAGGGGAACATTATGTATTTTCACAATTTTTTTCTGAAAATTCAATACTGTACATACTTTTATCTGTCTAGTTCACAAACAAGGAAGATTCCAATTCAACAAAGTATTTAAAAAAACAACAACAAACCACCTAAATACATTGGTTTGAAAATGCAAAAATTGCTACTCATGTTTTGCACTGCACTCAAAATTTGTAAACAGTTATGCTAAATGAAATCATTTACTGTTTCTAGCAATAAAATCTAGAACACATAACCTTGGCTGCATTTCTTGACATTGGAGTAGCTTATTAGTACATAAACAACTTCTGCAAGTGGCAAGTCTATTTTTTCCTTTGTGGGTGGTGAAAATCTCTTGGGAGCCGCAGGTTTTATAATCCAGCCATATACTAAAACATGAACTGAAAAACATCTTTGAATGCAGCAGCAATCTATTAGATACCATGTTCCAAGTAATAGGATCTTCAACAGCTTAATGCAAAAAAATAATGCAACTAGTAATACTCTATTAAGGTAAAGAAAATATTACTATAACATAAATTTTCACTAGTTCAATGTAAAAGCGAACATCTTATTTTAAAAGGCAATACTAAATACATTATATAAGAGCTGTAAGCAAGCAATCGGAAATCTCAGAACACCACCTCTGATTCACAACAGCAGCCTCTTGATGGTTTCTGTGACAAGAGTTTTCAAGAGACAAAAACCCTTTTGCTGCAATGATATTTTTTTTAATGTTTGAAGCAGGCCTGAAAATATTAATAAAAAGATTCAGCTAGAGTACATGCAAGATGCAAATTTTCCTCCCCATATACTTACAGGGTTCAGTTCTTCCTCCCCATTAGTCGATAGAATGCAATCTTTCTGCCAGTAAGACAAAAAACCTGCTCTTTCACAGGCAATGTTGCCAGCAATCCACCCTCTTGGTTTGTTTGCCGCTAGATCCACATCACTGCTGACAGCATCAGTGTGATGTTACGTGTCTTGTGAGGTTTGATCCCAAAAGCCAATCTCCCTACAGTGCTTGCATTTTCTGGGTGAGCAAGGAAAGCCAATTCAAGGTCAATTTCAGGAGAGCTGACAGAAATGCTAAGCTTCTCTCGCTATTAAGTCCTTTAGCACAAAATAACCCTTCTTCTCTAGACTACCACACAAGTAGTAGACTCTGCAGCTCCCTGGGGGTTAAATTAAGTATTTTCATACGGAATCTCTCTATGGCGCACTTTAATTTGTCCTACCCCTTGTCGGAGTAAATTACAGAAGGGACATGAAGGTAATGGCGCAGTATACCAAGTGAATGATTCACTGATATGCTCCTTAACATTCAGGAGTAACACGAAGGCTAGCAATGCAACCCAGTCCAGAGCTGATGAATGGTGCAGTGCTGCTGTTGTCATGGCAACTTACAGGAAAAAAAGCACTACCATGTAAGGAACTGTGACATGGATTCCGGGAATGGTTTATATTAAAAAGCAATAAACCCTTTAACACTTACCTTCTCTCTATTGCATGTCTGTGCAGCCTTCATTTTCAGTCACAACAAATTGTCACATGCATAATCACCTCAAAAAGAAAAACTGTTTGCACCGGGAATACTGCAGTAGCAGCAGTAACACTGAAATAACACAAAGGCTCCTCTTGCAGTGGTTAGGCAAGGAAAAGGGAGAAAAACGTTTGGCTGAGAATTGGGATTCTATCAATCATATGTTTGGAACAGAAAACAGGACTAATAGCAGCTCAGCATGTCAGAGGGTTGGCTGGAGACTCAGCTCCAATCCTGGGATAACCCACCCCAGGTGTCAGCTGCAAGCCTCTTCAAGAACCATCGCTGGGTTCCTACTCTGCTACAATGATGGCAAGCACAAAGTGGATCTTACGCACACGAAAGGCAACAGCTGGGATCAGAAACCGGCAAGACATAATGATCCTAGTAATTGATCAGGATGAGTTGCTTTGAACCCAAACGATTTAAATGGTTGATTTAAATGATTAATTTAAATCACTATGGTGTGTTTGGGCAACAGCGGCATCACAAACAGCCACTCCCCAACCTCATGCCAGTAAAAAAAAAACATGCGACACTAGTATGAGAGTTTGACAGTTTCTGTTAACATAAAAATATACTAATCCAAATGTGATTGGCAAGAAGCAGCAGCTTGGGAAAGGAGGGGGCCTCCACTGACGTCTATTTCATATTTTGGGGGGGGGGGAGTCTTGCTTCTGCGTGCAGCACCTTTTCTGAAAAGTTTTGATGTGCTTCTCCTCAATCCTCTCAACAGGGCTGAGGACCACCTCCAAAAGGTATTCCCATCACCACATTGCTTTGCCCCATACTTTCCCTTGCTTTCTCACAGTTGGCCCTTTCACAGGTTGGTCCTGGGATTTATTTTCTCTCCTGCAAGAGGCTGCTCCACCAATAATCCTCGCCTCTTTCTTTCTCTACCCCTTCCACTTGCCTGATCTCTTCCTCTGGCATCTCTGGCTCAATGCCACCTGCCCTGCCCTCTTCCTCCATGTCTCTTTCTTCCAGCTGCCCATTCTCCTCTACATTCCACTCTCCTCCTTTGCCTGCTCTCCTCCTCCACTCACAGGAACCTGCTTGTCCTCTGCCTGCCATCTCCTCACCTCCCTACCAGCTCGTTGCAACTCCCTTTTCAGCCTGCCACTGCTGCTCTGCTCTGTCTCCTCCTCACAAACTCCCCTGTAGTTCTGTGCTGGCTCTCCTCATAGCCCATGACTCCACAGCAGCTGCTTGGGGTATCTAGAGGTGACAGAGGCTATGGCCACCCTTGAGGCTCTTCTGCAGGAGCCAGGGGAGGAGAGTAGCAATGCTTACTCCAAACATTAGGTCACAACCACCAGATGTGAGGGGGAAGACAAACTGAAAGTAATTTAACTCAAATTTTCCAATTTGAAATTCATATACAGTGGTACCTTGGGTTACATACGCTTCAGGTTACAGACTCCACTAACCCAGAAATATTACCTCGGGTTAAGAACTTTGCTTCAGGATGAGAACAGAAATCATGCTCCAGTGGCGCAGCGGCAGCGGGAGGCCCCATTAGCTAAAATGGTGCTTCAGGTTAAGAACAGTTTCAGGTTAAGAACGGACCTCTGGAACGAATTAAGTACTTAACCCGAGGTACCACTGTATTTCCAAAGCAAGTACACACCTTAACTGGTTACCATACCAATCAGAACATGTTGCTTTAAATACACCTTTACACAAGCTAGGAGCTTAATGAGGAGCTTTCTCAGAAGACAATTCCGAAACTTCAAGTAGTACAGAATGCAACAGCCAGGATAGCAAGTAGAGCAGGTATAACATTAATATTCTAACATATCATTCTTGTTTTATATATATATATATATATATATATATATATATATATATATATCTTGGTGGGTGGGTGGGTGTATCATGGCCAAGGGAACCCTGTAGTCTCCAGGAATAATGGGAGCTATAGTCCAACAATATATTGTTTCTCTATCCCTGCTATTACAGACACACCAGATTAAAACTCCCAAATGGAATTAATAAAATGCACATTTCTGTTTTAAAGGCAGGACAGCTCCTTGCTCCCATGTTTGCTTTAGAGTGGTTGGTATCTTATATCCCTGCAACCTTCTTTAGGTCTCCAACATTCAAGAGCGCCACAAAACCTCAACCTAGGCAAGATGCTCAAACCAGACAACGGTAAGAAACTGGCTATATTTTGTGTTTTGGGACACGGGTGGCACTGTGGATTAAACCACAGAGCCTAGGACTTGCCAATCAGAAGGTCGGCAGTTCGAATCCCCACGACGGGGTGAGCTCCCATTCCTCGGTCCCAGCTCCTGCCCACCTAGCAGTTCGAAAGCACGTCAAAGTGCAAATAGATAAATAGGTACCGCTCCGGCGGTAAGGTAAACGGCGTTTCCGTGCGCTGCTCTGGTTCGCCAGAAGCGGCTTAGTCATGCTGGCCACATGACCTGGAAGCTGTACACCAGCTCCCTCGGCCAATAAAGCGAGATGAGCGCCGCAACCCCAGAGTCGGCCACGACTGAACCTAATGGTCAGGGGTTCCTTTACCTTTACTATATTATATGTTTGGAAATGATGTTTGATGTTTTTTGACTTTCCAGAATATCAGTCACACATTTGATCTACAAAATCACATTGCACTATTTTCCTTCATTATGAGTCCAAGGTATCACTATACTTGCTTGTAAAATAATTGTGACAATAGCAATGCTGTTTTCCCCAATATTACGCTTTCTCGTCAGACTCTCAAACTGTTCTGCATTTTTCCAAACCATGCGTCTATGGTACGTTCCCCTTACAAACGCATATTGAAGGAAAGATAGAAGAGTTTCTTGCACCATGCAAGTGAAGATAAGTAGCTAAGAATTACAGGTTTATTCCTGTGCCTTTGGGCCATGATGCAGTCTCTTTCACAGCTTCTTCATAAAACCACACACCTTATATGTTCATCGAGCATTACTCCACCCACAGCAGACTATTTTTGTGTTTTATGCCTCTCTCCGTTTCCACCCCCAACAATTCTCTGAAGGCTCTGAGTTGCTTGGCAAAGGAATTGGCTGCATTCCAGGTTCGGCAGGGATAGCTAAGACACCCTGCGGTCCTTTTATTCAAGATAGCATTATGGGTTTATCTTGCCTGTGAAGAAGAGAAATGTACCCAACCTGTCCTCCGTTATAACATCCTGGCTCAACCTGCAAAGGCAGCCTGCTAACCCTCTGGCCTATTAAGTACAGTATTCTCAAATGGGCTAGTTCTCTGTGTTGGCACCTTTACCATCAGACAACCCTGAGTCCATCTGCAGCTTCTTCTGCTCCCTAATTCTTGAAATAAGAGTGTAGAATCTAACAGGCTCACCAGTTACCAGGGTTCCAGAATGCCGTCCCCACACATGAACATAATCCTACTTATATTGTATCTTTGTGTGGGTCTTGGAAGCCAGCTTAGATGCCAAACTTGGCTGAAAAACAGTGTACAGATATTATGAATACCTAAAAATAATATTAAGAAGAGCCCTGCTGGATCAGACCAAAGTTCTCTTTGCACAGAGGCCAACCGGATGCACAGAAGCAGGGCCCACGAGCAGTAGCACTTTCCCATCCATGATCCCCAGTAACAGGCATTCAGAAGCATACTGCAGTTGGCTACAATACTAATGCTAATATAGCCCCCGTGACTTGTAGCTCTTCATAGCCATATCCTCCATTAATTTTGTCTATGGATATGTTACAAGATACAGAAATGGAAACTTTAAAAATCTAAGCACCACGTAGGCCTGCCTTATTTTTCTGTCAAACAGGATTCACTTCTCCACAGGGACACAGTTAATTCGGTCACCAAATATATTTTATTTGTATTATCAAATTTGTATCCTTACCTTCCTCTAAGGAACTCAGGGGTGCCTGTAATAGTTATCCTATTTGATTCTCAAAATAGTCACTTGTGGTAGGAAAGACAAGGCTAGTAACTGGCTCAAGGTCCCACAGTGAAAGAGATGTGACCCAGGTCCCTGGTTTCCAGGTGGAAAAATCAAAATTGGAGACAGAATTGCTAGATTCTAAAATTAAGAATTTGTCAAAAATGTATAACTTGCTGTTGAAATGGAACACTCAGGATGAAACGGTGAAATCAGCTATGATTAAATAGGCACAAGATGTTGGACATAATATAATGATGGCTGACTGGGAACAGTTATGGACCACAGGTATGAAATTTACGGCATGTAATGCCCTAAGAGAAAACTTAACGAAAATGATTTATAGGTGGTACATGACACCAGTCAAGCTTGCAAAAATTTACCATTTGCCTGAAAATAAATGTTGGATATGTAATGAGACTGAAGGCACATTCTTTCACCTTTGGTGGACGTGCCCAAGGATTAAGACATTCTGGGAGATGATTTATAATGAAATGAAAAAGGTATTTAAATATACCTTCTTGAAGAAACCAGAGGCCTTTCTCCTGGGCATGGTCAGCCAATTGGTGCCAAAGAAGGATAGAACTTTTTTTATGTACGCAACAACAGCAGCAAGAATACTCATTGCGAAGTATTGGAAGACACAAGATCCACCCACCTGGGAAGAATGGCAGATGAAGTTGATGGACTACATGGAACTGGCGGAAATGACTGGCAGAATCCGAGACCAGGGAGAGGAGTTGGTGGAAGAAGATTGGAAGAAATTTAAATACTATTTGCAGAAATATTGTAAAATTAATGAATGTTGAAATGATGTTGGATTGAAATGAAACGGTTTTAGCAATAAGGTTAAAAAGAATATGTAAAAATGGATTGATAATTAGATGAAAATACGAAGTTATAATATGTTAAGATATAGAATTATGATTAAACAAAGAGGGAAGGGATTTGCTGAATTAATCATGTGAACTGGAATACAAAAAAGGGAGGCGTGAGGAGGTCAGGAAACAAGTAAATGAAATATAAGACATGAAAATATTGATTAGTTTTTAATTGTTTTTTAATGTTAGAAAAATGTTGAAATGAAGTTATATGGCTTTAGTAGAAATATTATAAGGAATTAAGTACAGATAGGTTAATAGAGTATTAAAGGAAAAAATAAGGTTAGAATGAGTTAAGATAATTATAGGATAGAAAACAGAGGAAGATGGAAAGGAACTGCTGAAATAACTAACAGAAGTGGAATACAAAAAGGGAGGTGTGAGGAGGTCATGGAAATAAGTGAATGAAAGATGGGATAATGAAATTGTTTGATTTGTTTTATTGTCTTTGTTTTGCTGATTTGATGTGTTGTATTGTATTGTTTTTCTTTTTCTTTTTTTCTTCTTTTTTTTAGTGTTTTTGGAAAATATAATAAATATTATTTTTTTAAAAAAAGAGAGACGTGACCCAGGTCCCTGCGCTCTAACAACTCCAGATTAGCTCTCCAATTAGGTTATAACTTGACCAACAAAGTTTCTATACTTTGTCATCATAGACAATTTGTTGCCACAAGTGACGAAACTATTTTTCAGACAGAGGTGGTGTCAGAAAGGTTATGTTACAAATCTGACAAGTAGGGCACATAGGGATTATAAATTCACATTTTGATTAATTTCAGGCCACACCAGGATTAAAAAATTAATTCCAAAAACAACAACAACATTTTATGAGAGGATTAATCATAACATTTCTATCACAATAGCTAAATTGGATTGAAATGGCTGCATGAATTTACACCTTTGTTTATTGTTTGATAGCCAGAAGATTTGCAATTCTACACCAATTCTAGTCTGACATGGTCTTACCATGATGGGAAACCTCCAATGGAAAGTGTCAATATGAGGCTTAAGTACTTTATAATTTACTAAATAAAATAAACTAATTCCATTTATTTTAATTAAGTAAAAGCTACAATGTGCTAGATAGGATTACTGAATCCAGAGAAGCACAAAAGGTACAACATTTCAATTATATTTCAATTATAGTCAGATTAAGGGGGGCATGTTTTTCCCATTTCTTCTCTTCTCTTCTTCTTAGTAGTATCTTTTTTCTGTAAATATTAATTTATTTCTACAACTACAGAAAGATCATCAAAAAATTACCAGCCTAAGTACACTTCCTGAAACTGCAGAGATACACATGCAGTGTAGGACACCTGAGAAATCTGAATTAAGAAGAATGTTGTCAAATATATCCTGTTGTGTCAATTCCACACTCCGACATTCCAAAAGCCTCAACTGGCATAATTCTCATCCCAGGTCTTTTACAGAGGAAGAACAGATTTGGTCTCTTTTAAGAAATTTCAATAAAATAGAAGATTGAAGGAATATCCTAACAGCAGCATTGGGTGACCTGGTGGATGATGGGAGGGGGGCAGCCCTGTTGGTTCTCCCTGGGTGTCTCAACCATGGTCTATTTCTGGCTCATCTGGCTGGAGTAAATCTGGGAAGCAGAATGCTGTGGTGGATCTGGTTCTTCCTTGCAAGATGAATCCAGATGCTGGCGCAGGAGGACTTCTGTTCTACCTCATGGCACCTTAGGGCGCCTCAGAGCGCCATCTTATCCCCAGGCTTTTTACATGAAGCCCCTTGGGGGAAAGGAAGTCATCTGGAGTTTTGCAATAATGCTGATAACATTAAATTTCCACCTACTAACAGATATCTGGAGGTAGTTTTGGGATAGATGAGGGCAAACAAGCTGAAACTCCACTCTGAAAAGACAGCGGTACTGTGGGAGGAAAGGTCAGCCTATGTAGATGGAGGTCTGCAACTGGTTCTGGATTGGATTCCACTCTCTCTGAACCATTCAGTTTTGCATATTGGAGGTCCTCCTGGACTCAATGCTACCTGGGGAGGCAGAGGCAGCATCTGAAGTGTCATTTACCATCTTTGGGGTAGAACACCAGTCCGAGGCCCTATTTGGAAATGGTGTACTTTATCTCAATTACTCATATCCTGGTTATGTCCCAATTAAACTATGGTGGTGTAAGGTACATAGAATTGCCTTTAAAGACAGTTCAGCAGCTTCTGGTACAGAATGCAGCTGATGGGCGCTTGTGAACATTGGGTGTTCAGAGCCTACTAAATGGTCTTGACCTTTTTAATGCCCTAAACTAGCCTCATCAGGAGTGATGAGAGCTATCAAAAATATATGGAGGCCATTAGGCTGGGGGAAGCTACCCTATACAGTTTCCTGAGCCTAAATATGCCCAGGCATTAAGATCACCAAGTGACCATGTTCATATGTCCACCATATTGGACACATTGGCAGGTATAATAAACAGGGCATTTTCAGTCGTGGCCTTGTCACTGTGGAACTCCATTTCAATTTGTCTCCCTCATTGTTTTAGAGACCTTTTTACTACAACCCACCTTTGTTTAAAAATGAAAGGCTGGATTTTGAATTATTCTTTGAATGGCAGCCTCTGCTGTAAAACAAGTTCCATCAGGCTCCTCCCTCAACTGTCATGTACAATAGCTATTCCATAAGGGTGTAGGAGAGAGAGAGAGAGAGAGAGAGAGAGAGAGAGAGAGAGAGATCGGACTGCAGCGCCTCTCCATCCACTCTGCTGAAAAACCAGCAACTTTTGGAGCTACCTCTGCTTTTCCCTCCTCCACTCTCCCAACCCCTTTTCCCTTTGTGTCACATCATGTAAGCCAAAAGGAAGTGACTGCCTTATCACTGACATTTGTAAGTAACTATGAAATAACTAGCTGAACAGCGGGAATAATAACGCTATTACAGTGGACGTTCGGGTTGCAAACGTGATCCGTGCGGGATGCACAATTGCAACCCGCAGAGCTTGCAACCTGCAGCGGCATGTCTGTGCGCACGCGGGTTGCGATTCGGCGCTTCTACATACGTAAAGCACAATTTAGCGCTTCTGTGCATGTGCGACTGCCGAAACCCAGAAGTAACCCGTTCCAGTACTTCTGGGTTTTGGCGGTCCGTAACCTGAAGCGTCTGTAACCCAAGGTAAGACTGTACATCATTCTTGCTTTATGCTTTAATGTGTGATAACATTTAACTGTTTTGTTTGAATCACTGGTCTGAAATGATATGTGCTACTCTGCTAGTTTTTAACATTTTAAATAGTGGTGGGCTTTTAAAAAAGTTTTTAGGATCCTGATTGCCACCTTGGGATAACTTTTTGTTTTAAAAACACACTAATAGATAATCTGCTCTGGCAGTTAGGAGACCATGTATATTCTTCCAGAAATGCAATTAAGTAAAGCGTTTTTATTTGACTCAGCCAACACAATGCATAGGCTGGTAGGGTAGAAAAATGAAAGGTTGGGTAGCCAACCTGGTGTCAAAGATTTAATGGTTCCTGTGGCATCTTTCCATTCTGGATGCAGGTGGGAAGAACAAAGGAAACAATAAACTGCTGCTTCTTATTCACATGTAGAGATGGTTGGGAAGGTATTTTATATTGCTTTATTCTTTTTGTAAACCACTTTGAGATTGTTATTTTTAAACTATCAAGTGGTATATAAATTATGTGAACTAAAGAAATACAAGTGAGTTTAAAAACTAATCAATTGTCATTGTTGAAATATTGGCTCAGATCGGTTGCAAAAAAAGGCCAAACCTCATGAAAATGTGAAGAAAGAAATACTTGCCATTATTTTAGATAAAGTATATGAGAATTGTGATGATTTTTATATTGTTTGCACTTCAGTGTCTTTGGTTTAAAAAAAAAATCACTTTAACTACTAACAAATATTGTAGCTGATGTGCCAGAAGAAGCATCTCTCATGGTCTCTGCTGTAAGATAAGTGCATCATCTTAAAAAAGATAGTTTTTTTCAGAAGTACTGCATTATTAATATACATATTTATGCAAATTGATTAATCAACTAAAGCTCAAACAATGAATCAATTAAGTTTTCTTTTATTGCATGACAGCCCTGATTAACAACTAATTCAAGCCCTGTCAGGTATGACTAGTAGAGTTGAGGAAGGAATTGAGAGTTTTAGCCCTTACGTCCTGTCCAGCATCACTGACGCAATTATCTTAGATCAGAAGTGGGGAGCTACGGCCCCCTGGATGCTGTTGGACTACAGCTCTCATCATGCCTGACCACTGGCTATGCTCATTGGGGCTGAAAAGAGCTAAGGGTCCAGTAAAATCTTGAGGGCCACATGTTCCACACCTCTGCTTTAGACGAAGCAAAATATGAGACCATGTCTGCTTTCCCAAACCTGGCCTTTGCCTCTATTCCCTACAAATATAACCTCAGGTCCAGGCCCTGAGCAGAAGATAAAGAGTTATATTTTTGAGCGAAGAGTATATCTGGGAGACAGGTGGCGCTGTGGGTTAAACCACAGAGCCTAGGGCTTGCCAATCAGAAGGTCAGCGGTTCGAATCCCTGCAACGGGGTGAGCTCTCGTTGCTCGGTCCCAGCTCCTGCCCATCTAGCAGCTCAAAAACACGTCAAAGTGCAAGTAGATAAATAGGTACCGCTCCAGCGGGAAGGTAAATGGCGTTTCCATGCGCTGCTCTGGTTTGCCAGAAGTGGCTTAGTCATGCTGGCCACATGACCCGGAAGCTGTATGCCGGCTCCCTCGGCCAATAAAGCGAGATGAGCGCCGCAACCCCAGAGTCGGCCACGACTGGACCTAATGGTCAGGGGTCCCTTTACCTTTTACTGAAATTATATAAAGGGTGGGAAATTTCCACCTCAGAAACTTGGCTCTTATTTTGTTTTGTTCATACAAGCCAGGAGTGCAGAGAAGTGCCATACCCATTTCAAAGGGCCAGGGAATACAGTTTTGCGCCCCACAGCCATGTTGTCTGCAACTGCAGTTCCCTATGTTCCATCACAGAAAGGAATGACAACTGCTTGCTTATATGAGAGAAAGAAAAGGACTTGTAACCAGGGACAAAGCTGGCTTGTAAGGGGCTATGCCCTATATCTGAACCAGGAAGTCCCAGGGCCTGGGGAGAGAAGCAACTTCTGAACCCTCAAGTATCTTTCAGATTATAGTCCATTTACTTATCCCAGAAAACTCAATGGGAGCTCAATGGCATCCCTGTTCTCTTTTTTGATCACACTAGAACATGAGACTTCTGTGAACAGAGAAAAGGTTGATTTCTATCCCACTTTTTATAAATATTGCAAGGTACTTAATATGATTTGTTTTATTTGTAGAAGACTTTTAACATGAATATTGCATACAGCCCAAACTTGCTCAACTTGTACCATTTCAGACAATCAATGGAGCTTTGTGGAAAGAAACTGCGTGGAAGTTTTCGGTGGGATCGTGGAAACAACCTTTATTCAACATTTCAAACTCACTCAACTCATGTAAGTTCCTTACCAGTTAATTTCTTCATGGGCTGGAGCCGAACACTGATAGACTGATGTGTTAGTAATGGGGAGGATGGGAGAGAGCGGGACATGCCTTCCATAATCCGAATGTGCTGCATACCTTCAGGCACTGGGAGTGTTGGGATAGCATACTCTGGTTCAAAAGCACAGTCGTTCTCTGTGGAGCTGCCACCTGAGAGAAATATAACAAATAAAAGATCATTAACCAAGTATTGCCTCCTTGTTTAAAAGACATACATGAAGCCTTAAATTTGCATGCCACCTTTCCGTTACAGTGGTACCTCTGGTTGCGAATGCTTCTGGTTACGAACGCTTGAGGTTACGAGCTCCACTAACCCGGAAGCAGTTGCTCCTGGTTGTGAACTTTGCCCTAGGATGTGAATGGAAATTTGTGTGCCAGAAGTGCGTGCACAACGGGAGGCCCCATTAGCAAAAGCGCGCCTCAGGATAAGAATGGTTTCAGCTTAAGAACGGACCTCCAGAACGAATTAAGTTCGTAACCAGAGGTACCACTGTACAGTGGTACCTCGGGTTACATATGCTTCAGGTTACATATGCTTCAGGTTACAGACTCCGCTAACCCAGAAATAGTGCTTCAGATTAAGAACTTTGCTTCAGGATGAGAACAGAAATCGTGCTCCGGCGGCGCGGCAGCAGCGGGAAGCCCCATTAGCTAAAGTGGTGCTTCAGGTTAAGAACAGTTTCAGGTTAAGTACAGACCTCCGGAACAAATTAAGTACTTGACCCGAGGTACCACTATACTGGTTTACAACATGGGGGGAAACTACATAATTATAAACTTAACAAAAATAATCATAATAAATAAAACATCCAAAAGTACACAACCAAACTGAACAATCTCCACATAAATCGTATCTCAATGCCTGTGACATGGAAGATGGAGCAAGCTTGTTTTCTCCTGCTCTGGAGGGTAGGACTCGAACCAATGGATTCAAGTTACAAGAAAGTTACAACTAAATATCAGGAAGAACTTTCTGACAGTAAGAGCTGGTCGACAGTGGAACGGTCTCCCTCGGGAGGTTTTGAACTCTCCTTCCTTGGAAGTTCTTAAGCAGAGGTTGGATGGCCACCTGTCATGGATGCTTTAGCTGAGATTCCTGCATTGCAGGGGGCTGGAGTAGATGTCCTTTGGGGTTTCTTCCAACTCTACAGTCCTATGATTCTAGTTTTCTCTCTGGCTCTACTCACCCTAATGTGGCTCCCAAAATATTACCTCTGAGGAAAGGTGGTCCTTGATGGAGGGGGGAGGGAATGTCCTAAAACTATCAAAAACTGGAAAATCTTTAAATTTCCATAGTGAAAGCCTTGCGCTCTCAGGTGGACTCTATGATAAAAAGAAGCCAGTTTTCCTTCAGGACATCCCTGTTCTCAGCCTGGGGAGACAGTTTTATAAACTGCATTGCCAACGTGGGTTTAGCACCGACTAGCACATCACACAGTAGCTCATTTCTCTGGATTGCCTTGATCAGAAGAACTGAAACAGTGCCCAATCCCTCAAATGAATGCCTTCTGGGCACAGATACAAATTAGTAAGAAATACTGAGCATCTGAATTCATCCAATTAAGGCCAGGGCATACCATGCCAAATTCTGGTCAATGCACCAACTGGATCCCCCAGTCAAGTTTCAAATAGCAACCCACTGGGACAGGGAATAAGGTTAACTTGTGAAACCAGTAAAAAGCTTAATCGGCAAAATTGCTAATAAACTGAAACGTAATCCAGACAAGGCGGCAGTGCTCTGGGTCAGGAGGAACAAAAATCTGAAACTGGGGTTAAATGTTCTTTGTATGGGCTAATATTTCTCTTAAGAACCAGGTTCTGTTTGGGGATGCTCCTGGATTTAACTCAGCATCTGTGTGTTCAGGCGGCAGCTGCAGTCAGGAGTGCTTATACCTGGCTTAGGCTGAGCCGCTAACTGCACCCATTCCTGCAGAGATCATACCTGGCCATGCCAACACGTGCATTAATCATATACAGACTGGATTATCACAATGCGCTCTAGATGAGCCTATCTTTGAAGAGTCTTCAGACACATCACTTGGTCCAGAATGCATCAACAAGAATGTAAGTGGACAGCCATGCCTCTCCTGCAGCAACTGCACTGAATGCCAATCTGTTTCTTGGCGCAATGCAAACTGTTGGTGATTACTTTAGAGACCTAAACAGCTTGAATGAAAGATATATTAGAGGCCATTCCTCCCATTTCATCCTGTCCACTTCCACAGATCTTTCCATATGAACCTACCTGGACCCTGAGATCATCTTCCAAGACCCTTCTTCGTGTGCCCCCTCCTCGAGAGTTCTGGAAGGTGGCAACACAAGAATGGGCCTTTTCTGCGGTGGCTCCCTGTCTGTGGAATGCCCTCCCCAGGGAGGTTTGCCTGGCACCTTCATTATACACTTTTAGGCGCCAGGCAAAAACGCTCCTCTATAACCAGGCCTTTAGTTGACTGACACCCTATGTCCTTTTAATAATTAATATTAATATTAATAATTTATACCATGCCCATTTGGCTGGGTTTCCCCAGCCACTCTGGGCAGCTTCCAACAGAATATTAAAAATACAATAAACACCAACATTAAAAACTTCCCTAAAATGTGTTTGGAGGGAGGTATTCGGTTGTTTCTGTTTTTATTTTTATTTTGTATTTTGTGGTTTTATATTCTGATTTTATCCTGTGAACTGCCATGAGACCTGCAGGTATACAGTGGTATACAAATTAAACAAACAGACAGACAGACAGTCTTCTTCTTTGTTTCACTCATGGCGGAAGCACAACTGACAGGAACTAGAGAAAGCACCTCCTTAGTAGCTACGCCCAAACTGCAGAACTCTTTGCGCCATGAGGCTGAACTGGTCCCTTCTCTTGCCATCTTCCAACAGCTGGAAGACTCTTCATTTTTATCCCAGCAGGTTTTGCCTTACAGTATAGATAATGTTTTATTCAATTATGTTTATTTTTATTTATTATGTCCCTATCTTATCTCACATTGCCTGGTTTTGTATATTGTTATTTTATTATGAGGTTATGGTTTCAACTACAGAAAGCCACCCTGAGTAAGTTGCGTGCATTAGAAAGGCAGGATATAAATCCCTATATAAATAAATAAAATATATTCCCAAGTCCTTCCTATTAAGTGTTGCAGATTCAATTGCTCATCCACTTCTCTCATTCTCCGTTCTTTACTTCTCCTCCAAGGAAAGCCACACTCTGTTTATTTAGCCATGCAAACAATGATGAGGAGATTGCCTCCTGTACTGTATATGTTTTAGAGAACTGTTTAGATTAGAGAACTTATTACAATTGTAAAAAACAAAACAAAAAACAGACAGGCATGGGCTCTATCTATCCAACGTACAGTGGTACCTTGGGTTAAGAACTTAATTCGTTCTGGAGGTCTGTTCTTAACCTGAAACTGTTCTTAACCTGAAGCACCACTTTAGCTAATGGGGCCTCCTGCTGCCGCTGCGCCGCCGCTGCACGATTTCTGTTCTTATCCTGAAGCAAAGTTCTTAACCTGAGGTAATATTTCTGGGTTAGCAGAGTCTGTAATCTGAAGCGTATGTAACCTGAAGCGTATGTAACCCGAGGTACCACTGTACTGCTAAACTAAAGAGAGTTAACATTGAACTTGTTCCACTACAGGGTCACCTTGTGCAATGAGATTTTCTGCACAAACCAAATTGACACTGCTGGGTACAACCCATTGGCTCATCTTGCCTTAGAGAGGTATTAGCGCTAATACTGTTATAATGTATTTATTAAATTTATATCCTGCCCTTCTTCCCAAAGCAGGGCCACAAGAATGACCAAGTGGCCATATTCTGGATTGGAACAATGAAGACCTACAATAAAAATGAAGTAATCTCCAATGTCACAGTCTGCTAACTTACTTGTAATACAGACATTCCACAATCTGTGTAGCTAATAAGTTACTGACAGAAAATTAGATAACTTTCTATCAGGTATTTAATTAGATTTCTGTTCAAGATATGAGACGAAGGTTCATCTTCCATATTTTGATTTAATTACTTCCTAGAAATATTAAAGTGTCTACTGCTTGGAGAACTTAAAACTATCAAGTGGGTTTTAAATGCTTCAAAATAAATAAATGTGGAATTTTTTTGCAGGTGGAGCAAAAGAGGAAGTATGCAAACAGCTGGCACAGATCTGATTTAGTGGAGCAAGCAGGTTAGTGCTCAGAATATGTTTCCACTGATTTCTTGAAGCAGCCCAACTGAACTGCATTCTGATGTGGTATTTTCTCTGAAGAAAGCTGCTGCTGCATTATCATATCCCATTATCCAACAGATATGCATATTTTTATTCCCTATTCCCAATAAAGTATACTCAACAAAGCCCACTACAAAAGGAGAAGTGGGGGCTACTAATTCAAGGAAACAGAAGATTATTTTGTCTAAATCACATTTAACGGAAGTACATATATAAAACTATTCAAGGAGTCTATCTTCATCCTTAAATGTTTGGCATTTCTAAAAAGACTGTGCATCACTACAGACTGAAATACATTAAAATATCATATCACAAATGGGCTATGCAAGGCATATGCAATATCTGGAAATCCATGGTTTACTTACCTTGCCCAGAATGGCTCTGACAGTAGTCTATGCTTGCCTGCCTTCGGTCTGATGGTTCCTCGCTTCCTCCATCTGCAGGAGAACCAAAACAGCACAAGTAAATCAGCAAGGCAGATAGATCTGGCAGACGCAGCTTCTCTTCCAGCAGCATCACTATCAGGCTAGGAGGCCGGCTGGTTTTCTTTTGGTTGCAAGAGGAAGCAAGCAACCCAAGAGCAAAATCTCTTTGGTTCATGTCATTAGTCCTTGAACCAAAGGCCCCCCCAATCTACTTTAAGAGTCTCTCAATGCCTCCACAAATATCTGGACAAAATCACAATGCCCATCATTTAATTTTACAAGAGAGCTCTAAACCATTTAGATAAACTGATTGAAAGCAGTACCGGTAGTTGATAATATTCAAAATAAAACCGGTAGTTGAAAACCAGCTGCTTATTCTATGAAATATTCCTTGACACTGAATTTATTATCCAAGCAATCATAATACACAAGTGTTTCTTATATTGTGGGGCTGTTCAGAAAAAAAAGCAGCAGAAACTAACATGCAAATAAACCTTTGTGGATAAATGGGGACATGGAAATCTTATGCAATTAACCACACGTCATTCTCATTGATCAAATTACCAGATTAGTTACAATAGATAAACATGTCAATACATATATACCAGAATGCGTGGCATATTCAAACTAGAATGTGCATTGAAGTAAAGCCATTAACAGCTAGCTGAATATTGTATTAACTATATGAACTATAAATTTTATTTTTTGAACTATAAATTTTCTGAACTATATATTTTATGAACTATAAATTTTCATTTTTACAAATGAAAGAGCGAAGGAGGCAGACAATACTAGATAGAAGCAGCAGGACAGGCTACACACTTGAAGCGTTCCATGCCAAATGTGATATTCACTACCACATAGCCTTAAAAATCTAGGCCTACCCAAGCAAGAGTCACAAATACACACACACTTAAGAGTGAGACTTCCAATGCTAAATAACTTCCACAGAGAAAGTTAGGCCTCAGATTCTCTTTGGAAACCTTCCCCAAATATCTTTGATGCCACCATTCCAAGTCTAGAAGGTGTCTACAGGAGTAAACACTTAAAATTCTGAAAATCATGTTACTGTCAAGCCAAACATCAATTGGAGATCAATGAAGAAAAAAAGATACAAAACTTAAATCAGTTTGTTCGATAGACTCATTGCTGGGAAGCAGTTTTAGCTCATGCTTCTTTATTTGTCAATGCTACTTTGATGCAGTGTTAGAAACTGAGATATGACACCTTCAACCTAGGTTATGGGCACAACAACGGAATGTCTAGGCACGCTTCTTTTATAACAAGAATACAAAGCTGAAAATGAATGAACTGCAGCTAAAATATTATGTTCATTTTCCACATGGCCAATGGTTCCCCTGCCCACCCCCCTAATATTATTACGAGGGTCTCTTCTATAGGCTTCAGAGAATAGCTGGATGTGGGGAGGCAGAAAAAGCTCCTCCTTTCCTTCCACAAGGCAGTTTCAACCTGAAATCCTAGGCTCAGCAACTGCTCACGCTAATGAAACTCCCAGTCGCAAAATGCGCCAAGAACAATGGGAGTTTCAAACACCGCTTTAACCTGGATATATTACAAAAATAGGGAATTAAAGACAATTAATACCAAATGGTAGTTTTGGCTGCAATTCTAGGCACACTTAGGTGAGTTTCATTGGATAAGGTGGGATCTCTGAACAGATTTAGGAGAAGGCAGTTTGCGTATTAAATTGCAAAATCACTTACACGTACTTCAGAAAGACTCCCATAAATTTATTTCACCATCAATTAATCAAAAATCTATTATTTAAAAGGCATATGATATGAGTAACACAAAAAAAACTATTTCATAGGTTGGCAGTCCTTATTTGTTTTGCTGATGTCTCTATAGGATTTTTAGGATTTTGCTACAGCTGGGGTAAAGAATCTTTTTCAGCTCAACACCACAGTCCCTTCCAGGCAGCCAATCAGGGGATAAATGCTAACTGGTAGGCGGGACCAGAGACAAAATAGGGAGGAGTAAATGTAAATTTTTACCTTTGTGTATTAGCCTAGTTTGTTCACACACTCACAATCCACTCTATTCTCCATTGAGGCAAGCATGAAGCGCTCAAAAAGAGCCCCGGAGTGGGTGTCAACGCATGAGAGTCCCAAGGGACACATAGAGAGGTCTGGAGGACCATATGTGGTCTCCAGGCCTGAGGTTCTCCACTGCCGTGCTCCCGTCCAAAGCCATGAGAGCAGCTATTACTTGAGAATAAGGAAGAGATCTTCATTCAGGCTCATAGCAGTACAACCTCAGCAGCCATCACAAGGTCCAGAAGTCATAACTGAACAAAAGCTACAAAGATGTCCCAATAGTTGGCACACACCTCTTGCCAAGTTTTTAAAGATGAGCGAGTTCACGAGATTCTCTTTCCCTATGGATCTGCAAGGCACACCCATCCATACTCATCTGGGTAGGTGTATCTGATGCCCCAATGAAGGTGGCGCCTAGCTCTCTGTGACAGGATTGTGCCCTTCCCCTCTGCCTCCAGCGCCATCACTGTCCAGCTCCTCCCTCTGGCTGGTCAAAGTCTTCCTTGCTCCCTTGCTTCCTTGCTGTAGGTATTATTGGTACAGCACATAATAGAATGGAGAATAGTACAGTGGCATGTCTAATTGAGTCTTATATATCAAGCCGGAAAAGTTACTAGCCTGTTTTTTTAAGAGCTCTTAGAAGACTAGCAAAAATTAAAAAAAGCTTTCTACCTGGTGGGCTAGCAGAGAAGGGACTGAGAAATCTCTCCTTCCTATGCCAGCCTGCTCACTTGCCTGCACAAAATTAATTCCATGCACTTACTTGCAAGGAGTTCTTACGTACAAGACTGATCAAATTAAATTCTGCACAGGTTGTATGAGTCAATGATTCATTTGTGACAAGTATTACTCAAGGGAAAACTAAGGTCAAACAGCATGTACAAACAGTGGATTTGAGAATGCCACATCCAAACTCCAAATGACAGAAATTCTCCATAGCCCTTAACAATTATGCTCTTGGAAGCAAATGCCTCCACGGGAAATGAAAAATCCAAGGAGTCTGAAAATTTATCTAATATGAAGCGTATCTGGTGTGTCATGGAGCTGGTGTCCAACTGCCTTGCTGTTTGTCAGCTAAGCTATCATAAAAGCTATCAACCAACTGCTTTGCTACAGTCACATATGCTGAATTACTGAGTTCCTTTGGCTTCCTCTGATCTGATAGTATCTACAGTATAGTCAATCCCTCTGAAGGCAGAGAGCCTTCTCAGTAGTGGCAACTGCCCTGTGGAACGCCCGCCCATCTGATGTCAAAGAAATATACAACTATCTGACATTTAGAAGACATCTGAAAGCAGCCCTGTTTAGGAAAGTTTTTAATGACTGATGTTTTAATGTATTTTTAATATTTTGTTGGAAGCTGCCCAGAGTGGATGGGGAAACCCAGGCAAATGGGCGGGGTATAAATAATAATAATAATAATAATAATAATAATAATTATTATTATTATTATTATTATTATTAAGCTTCCCTTCCTCCTATGCTCATGTTTCTTGAAAGTTGGGCATGATAGTAATATAAAGAACAATGCAGTTCACTCATATTTTTTTTTTATATAACTGCTACAGAATTTGTGTTTATATCTTTCAGGATGCTTTTCTACTGCATATATTTTAGTTTATTTTTTGTCAAAGCAGTAATCTGTAAAATACAAGCATATAGTTGTGGCAAGGTTCCTTCAGCATGGAGGAGAAATACGCTGCAACAGGGAACTGCATTAAACAAAGGGTAACTCTAGGAACTGGGACAACTCAGCCTGTTCCTGTTGTTGGAAGGAAATCTGTTTGCAAAGAATCTCTGGCTCTGCTCACCTTGCTGGTGGAAGGGTGGCGCTCTCCTATCTGCTAGAGAAATGACGGAGTGGAGCTTCCCACGAAAACATCAATACACAGTCTCCAGGCTATGGATCTGGTGCCCTTCCAACTCACACCTTACATTAGGGACTTCAGTCTCACAATTCCTTCTAGAGCTCCCGGCCTTTCTTATCTCTCCCACCATAGGAGTTAACTGCAGGGTGCCGTGGGTGCTTTGGCACCCACAATAATATAAATGTGGGGGTCAGGCACATGAAATTTATGCCTAAAACCACTCAGCTGGTCTCTAAGGTGCTACATTATAATTTTTAAATTCTTTTGGAAGAATTCTTTTAAAAACTTTCTTAGATCATATAACTTTTTTGCAGACTTGGTTCTGTTAACGGAGTTTTTAGGTTTTTAAGAAGAGTCTCTTTAACTATCTTTTTAAAGAACTGTTTTAATTTATTATGTGCATGCATACGCATGTGACGTCACATGTACACCTTGCAGCAGCGGGCACCCACAATCCTGAGGGTGAGATGGCACCCCTGTCTCCCACACCTAAGTGAAGATGGTGTAATACCATTTCTCATTTGGCTCTTAAGGAAAGAAGAACAAAATTTAGCCAGAAGCAGCTTTATAGGTATCACTACTTTAACAAATAGATTATGAGTTATTCACATACAGAATAGAGAGGAAATGAGTAGTAGTTTTACTGAGTTCGATACTATTTACATACTCTCTTAACAGGCATGATGCAGCTCCGTCTTCCAAAATCCTGTTCCCGGGAAAACACAACCAATCCATTATCTCAGTTTTAAGGAAGCAACTTAACTTCCCCACCCATATACTTCTGCAGCTGATGACAACTAAAGATTAATCTCAGTGTCGGAACCATAAAAAACTGCATAGGTAAAGGTAAAGGGACCCCGACCGTTAGGTCCAGTCACGGACGACTCTGGGGTTGCGGTGCTCATCTTGCTTTATTGGCCGAGGGAGCCGGCATACAGCTTCCAGGTCATGTGGCCAGCATGACGAAGCCGCTTCTGGCGAACCAGAGCAGCGCACGGAAACGCTGTTTACCTTCCCGCCGGAGCGGTACCTATTTATCTACTTGCATTTTAACATGCTTTCGAACTGCTAGGTTGGCAGGAGCAGGGACGGAACAACGGAAGCTCACCCCGTCGCAGGGATTCGAACCGCCGACTTTCTGATCAGCAAGCCCTAGGCTCTGTTGTTTAGACCACATTGTCACCCATGTCCCTGAAGTAGGCGCTTGCAAATGAAAGCTCATGTCACAAGAGGTTTGCTTGTATTTAAGTGCCAAGGAATCTTTGATGTGTTTTCTATGATAGACTCATTATCTGCAATTTAAATACAATTTAGGCGTGTCCGACACTTCATGACCCCATGGACCAGAGCCTGCCAGGCACTCCTGTCTTCCACTGCCTCCCGCAGTTTGGTCTTAAAATACTAAGACAAATAAATTTTATAAAATATAGAGCAACAGAGTCCTCTTAGGCCAACTAATGGTCTGTTCAAGAACTGGTGGCACAAGCTCCCTGGCCTGGGCTTCCTAGCTTCCACATTCCCTCAGAGCACACAGGTCTTTCTTAAGCATTCCCAGGTCAAGTGAGGAAAAGTGTGTCCAATACAGTGGTACCTCGGGTTACAGAAGCTTCAGGTTACAGGCGCTTCAGATTACAGACTCTGCTAACCCAGAAATAGTACCTCAGGTTAAGAACTTCGCTTCAGGATGAGAACAGAAATCTTGTGGCAGCGGCGTGGCAGCAGCGGGAGGCCCCATCAGCTAAAGTGGTACCTCAGGTTAAGAACAGTTTCAGGTTAAGAACGGACCTCCAGAACGAATTAAGTTCTTAACCTGAGGAACCACTGTAGTTATCTCTGGCCATTGATGGTCTCTTCAGGAGCTGGTATGTTGTCCCATTTTAGTTCTAAGTGGTTTCAATTGCTCAGTGCTGGGAGAAATAAATCTTTATACAGTGGTGCCTCGCAAGACGAAATTAATTCGTTCTGCGAGTTTTTTCGTCTTGCAAATTTTTCGTCTTGCGAAGCATGGTTTCCCAAAGTCTTCAAAATCACCAAAGTCTTCAAAAACCTCAAAAAAGGCTACCACACCGTGTGCTATGAGTTACTCCTCGAAGTCACCCTGGGTATTAACGGTTTTAAGAAAAAGGAAACAAACTTGCAAGACGTTTTCGTTTTTTTTCGTTTTTCGTCTTGCGAAGCAAGCCCATAGGGAAATTCGTCTTGCGAAGCAACTCAAAAAACGAAAAACTCTTTCGTCTTGCGAGTTTTTCGTCTTCCGAGGCATTCGTCTTGCGAGGTACCACTGTATGTTGAAAGGTATTTGTTACTTATTTGTGCTTAAGAATTCCATACCATGGTTTACCAAAACTGAGCTAATCATTTATTATGAGGCTTTGGTATTCCTCAGCTGTGCTTTATGGGTTTTATAGTTGTTCCCCCCCGACACTTTTTCATCTAAAACTTGCATGCTCTTTCCACAGTGTAGAATCATAGCCCGAAACAGTGTTCGAAATTCCCCAGACACCAGGCGCATTTTGCATTTTGACTATCAGCCACTTGCAACCAAGTGAAGATTCCTGGGCACCAGGTGAGCTTCGCTAGAAAGACCGTTCTATCGTCAGGGCCCCAGTACAGAAAAGGCATGTTCACCAGAAGCCACCCACTACACTTTAATTAGTGAGGACAGCTGGAAACAGAAGGCAGATGAAGATCCTAACAGTCTGGACAGGTGCATATGAAGAGAAGAGATTCTTAAAGTACCCTGATCTCAAATTGTGAAGGGCTTAAAAGCTCAAACTGGCACTTTGGATTGAGTATGGAAATAGACCAGAAGTCTGTGCAGTGGATGGAGCACCAATATAATATGAACATACATAACACCCAGTCCCAGTAAGCTACCATCAGCAATGGAAGTCCCATTTATAATGCATTATAGTACTCCGAATCTGGTGGTTACTGGATCATGAAAAACTAAGGACATGCTCCTGCTGTCTAGATAGGCTGCTATTCCAACTGCAAGCCTAAGCTGGTAAGAGGAACTCTGTTCAACGGAGGCAAAGGCCTACAATTTTTGCCCAAGTCAAAAATTGTGGTCACCAGGTTCCTCCTCTAATGCCTCAGGGTTCTGTAATGAAGATAAGGAGGGGCAGATTGGCAATCACTCTAAGTGTCTAATGAATTATAACAGTATTTCTTTATCTCATAAGAATAAAAACTGTTAACAATTAATGAACAATTAACACACTCCACAGTGACTCAACACAAATCACTCCTGGTTACCTGGCAACAGTAGATTTGAGGAATAAATAAATAAACAAAGTCCATCAGCTGTTGCTAATTGAATAGCAGTGTCTGTTGCAGGTCTTTTCAGTCTAGGAGAGACCACTCTTCTTTCTGCTCTCTCGCCCATCCACTTTCCCTCCATCATTTTTTTCTCTTCTTCATGACATCTCTCTCCAGCTGCTCAGCTCTGCTGCTTCCCCTAGCCTTTCTCCTTTGCTGCCCTACTCTCAACAACCCCTTTTGAAATAACTTTCCACTCTCTTTTCTCCCCATGCTGTGCCTTTCCCCTCTGCATAGCTCACATGTAAAGGCCCCTAGGAGCAGGAACTACACACTTTGCCTGACCATGAAGCCTGTGTCCAGTCTTCCCAAGCAGCTTGCTGGTTTGAGTCCTGCAGGGCAGGCTGGCCACTTAGAGCAATAAGGCATGCTGGCTGGATGCTTCCCTCCAGAACAGTTGGATGTCTCTCCTCCAAACAGCTAAGGAAGTACCATAGTCCCTCATTGACTTGGCTGTCTGGAGAGAAGATGCAGCAGGAGTCTCTTCTACAATCACCCGAGCAACCCCCAGCCTTCCTCCTAACCTTGCAGCTAGAGAGGGAAGCAGAAACTGCCACAAACCAGGGAGCTGCTAGTATGATCCCCACCTGCCTCTGCAAACTCAAACATGAGTGGGAGGTTGGTTGCCTACCATGCTCACCAGAGAGTAGCAGCAGCACATTGGGCATCATGAATGTGGCAAGTGAAAATGCAGAAGTCTGCATGGAGGCTAATTATACCTCCAGTGATCAAGAGACAAAAAAAGATCAAGGAGAACCCTCAGACTACCAACCAAACACTTCACGGGGACTGCAACCCTGTCCAAAACAGAATAATCTGTGTAAGTCACACTAAGGAATACGTATGCATTAGAAGGGTGGGGCAGATTTTTTTAAAAATAAAAATGAATATTACAAACTGTAAGGCTATAAGGTTCATGGGTGCCTGGTTTGCATGACATTAGCACAAATGCTCTCTTCAGCATTTTCTGCAACACAGAATAATAGAATTATAGAGTTGGAAGGAAAATCCAACTCCCTGCAATGCAGGAATCTTTTGCCAACATGTTTGCCTGAACATTATTTTGGGATAGGTTAGAAGCCTGATAACAATAAGAAAATAATCTCTCTATTCTATAATCATACTTAAAGCATCTGTAAAAAACCCCAACTATTACTTAAAACCCATATATTGACCTTTCCTGACCTCTCATTGCCACTTAGAAAACAAAGTTGGAATACAATTTATTTCAATTATTTACAAAATGTTTTTCATATTTATTTTTTGAAGCGGTATCATTAATAGAAAAGCAATGCAATATAAAAATCATGTAAGTTAAAAGCATGCAGCAGCATTAAAAAGCAGCAAAAAAATGAAGAAACGCATTCATAATTGCCATCTAAAAATGGAAAAAAGAGAAAGGCTTTCGGACTTTCCTGGAAAGTGCTCAGCTATAGTGTCACTACCAAAAAAGCCCTGTCCTCGTTTTCCAGCTATCGGTAAGGAAAAATGGCAGGACCTCTGATGCCTATCTTAAGATTCAAATGGATGAATATGGTCCATATGATCCCAGGCTTTTTAGAGCTTTCAATGTCATTTCTAGTACTTTAATTTGAGCCAGAAAACAAACCAGATACTTCCAACCAGACCAGTGAAGTCTACCATCAACACTATATCTCTGCTTTTCTGAAATAAGTTTGTTTGTTTGCCCTCATCCACACCAGAACTGCTTCCAAACACTAGTTCAAAATTTTCAGTGCTTCCCTACAATGATGAGGAAAATATGCTCATAACTATTCAGACTAACCTCTGGATGACATTGGCCAAAATTTCATGTCGATGTGAATCAGTATGAGGTACAAAACAGAGACAACCACATAAAAGGACAATAGTTTCCCAGCACAACCTTCTGGGAACATCCTTCCATAAATGGGTCACCAATCTTTTGGGACCCATGAGCACATTTGCAAACCAGAGAAATTGTTGTAGGCACCATACACACATGCAAAGAAACATGACAACCATTGCATATGCACACTCATTCTTCCTGCTGCCCCCAGGCATTAGGCTTGACAAAATGTTCTTTCAAGCCCAATTTCAGTGGTGAGAGGTGTGTCCAGTATGTGCAATGTGTACATAAAACAATGTAAAAGCAATTCCCACCCTGACAAGGTGACCTAGAAAGATACTGTGGTTGATGGTATCAAAAGCTGCTGAGAGGTGTACAAGAATCAACATGTTGGCATGTTCTCAGTCCATCTCTCAGTGCAAGTCACTAGGGTTGTGCTGGGGTGCTGCTGCTGGGATTCTCTGGAAGTCATTTTCTATCCTCAAACAAAGTTAGAACTCAGATCATAAAAGGTCTAAAATAATCAGTTTCATCTAGAAACACCCGGAGATGAGATGCAGAGGCACCAGATGAGCAGAAGATTGGCTACCTCCAATGTCTAAGAGTGAGATTCGCCTAAGGAGTCTCCTCAGCTGAGCCATGAACAAGGACTTTCACTTGCGCAGTGGGGCTTTCCCCCTCTCCCCTTCTGCCCTTCCCCCATGGTTCAAGGAGGGTATCAGGAGAAAACCCAGAACAGAGAGTGTGAGGAGGGTGAGATTGTTCTGTCTGTCAAGCTAAAATGTTTGCACAGGCAAGACATTTGTAATGGTGCAACACTGAATTCCACCCTATGTATGGGAGCTAGTTCTGGCAGCTTTAATTAACCAGAAAGAACGAGGTAAAGGGTACACGTAGTTAGCCGCCATCCTTCAATGTAAAATTATTTATATACTGCCTTTCTGAGCACAGGTCCACCCAGGGAAGCTCAAAATACCATCCTCAAGCTGAACAAGCTGCAAGTTATCCATAATAAGCAGAACAAGTAAAACAATAGTTTATCTCTGGCATCTAAGGGGCAAACTACATGTTACATTAACTATGTGGTTTGCCTCTAAGTGCAGGGTTTTGCTTTCACAAATAGCCCATGCAGATCTCCAGTCCTGATTGGGACCCCGACATCAGGGTAGAGGAGGTTTAGCCTTCTGAACCCTGTTGCAGTCCCAGACCTGGCTGACCCACCTGCTGTTTGCAAGAAGGGAAAACTCCTGTTAGCTTCAATGAACAGAAATATTTTATTTGGATTCTCTGCAATGTTTATCTTCCCACCTGCTATCTCATGGCCCAGCTGCTTCCCTGGTTGCTTCCCTGCTTCTGTTTATCTTAATGGTTTTGCAAATGAACTTCTCAAAATCTTTTTTCACTTGCCAAATAGTCAAAAGTGTGTTTTACAGCACAATCATATGCACGTTAACTCAGAAGGTGGGGTTTTTTTGTATTCATTTCAGCTTAGTCACCGTTTAGTGTGCATAGGATTGCAGCCTTAGACATGCTTTGCCCAAAACAGCAGCTCTGAAGCTGCAAGGCACACTGCTTTTGAGACGCTGGGGAGTTAAATATTGTTTTTGAGATATGGCAGGGGAGTCAGCTGTTTGAAAGTAAAAGATCAACCATGCTTAAAGGTAAACAATTCCAGTGATTTCATATAAGCTCCTTGCTCATTGGATTCCCATTCCCTTGTCTAGAAAAGCAGATTATGTAAACAAACTAATATGACAGGAGCTTGATGAGAAAAAGTCACCTATAGCCATCGCAGAGTTAATTGTATTAACTACACAGTAATAACAGCAGTAAATATAACAGTGTATTTACAGAACAGTTCAAAGCATCTCATGAAAGAGATGAGCTGCGAACAGAGGACCTCTTCCTCTTTAGAAAGTCAGCCACCTGGAATAGCTAATTCAGTATCACTAGCAGTATAATTTGAAGCTGCCTGATAATGTCAGAGCAATATTCCAGCCAGCCAGGGATTGTCTACTCTGACTGGCAGGGCTCTCTCTCAGAGTCAGAGGAAGAGATGTTTCTTAGCTCTGCTATCTGAAACCTTTTAACTGGAAATGACAGGGAACTGGGGCCCTCTGCGTGCAAAAGCATGTGCTCTGCAACTGAGCTATAGACTCTCCCCTAAAATGTGGAAGGCCCATAAGAAAAAAACAAGAAATGGAACCAAGAGGTACTAATCCTGCACATTATCCACCTTGCTAAATTTAGATCTGCAAATAAATAAGCATGTAATCCCCCCCCCCCAATGTTCTGTCTTTTTTATTATTCTGAACATCAATTGTTTTATAATTGTTAAGACTACTGGGTCTAGCCAGTCCAGTACTGTTTATTCTACGGCTGGCAGTTGAATCCTTGTGGCAAATCTCAGCCCCCATTCCCCAGTGGCTGGACAGAGGACGAGATGGTTGGACAGTGTTCTCGAAGCTACGAACATGAGTTTGACCATGCTGCGGGAGGCAGTGGAAGACAGGAGTGCCTGATATGCTCTGGTCCATGGGAAGAGTTGGACACGACTAAACAACAACAAGCGGGAACAGGGGACACACAAGATATGCTGGAAGGAAGTACACCCAAGTTGTGGCTGAAGCCATTGCCCTGTGAAAAGTTCAAATGTGTCCAGAGTCCTCTAAAACGGTGCAAAGTATCCTGGGACACACTAATTCCAAGGGTTTCTGGGGTTCGCTTCAACTTCCTGCACCCTACTGCTTCTGACCATACTTCACCCTGCAGTCTAGCTATTTTTTTGTTACATTTTTACCCTGCTTTTCAGCCTCCTAGTCTTTTCTGCACCAAGATGAAGACATTTTCATTCACCCAGGCTTTTCAATTGTTTTATGTTGTTTGTGTTTAAGGTTGTTTTTTAAGAGGGGGCTAGGGTTTTTTTCTGTCCGTTACTGGTTATTGTTGCATTTAAGTGTTATATGTTGTATTTTAAGCTGCTCAGGAAATAGTTCTTGATGGGAGGCTGTAAAAAAATCAACCAATCAATCAATCAATCAATCAATCAAATATGACTAAACGTGGTAAGCACTATATCAAAATATATTTGTTCTGGGGTGAAAAATGGGTACAAGCTGCTGCTCCACCTCCTCCAACCTATTCAGAGCGGTTTCAGTCAAAACTAGCTGCCTGTGGTCTTTCCCAAGTCTCTTATCTGCAATCCTTTTCACTGGAGATACCAGGAATAAAATGTGTGACCTTCGGCATGTAGTGTGCTCTACCACTGAGTTATGGCCTCTCATGATCCCTTCCAACTCTACTATTCTTTGATTCTATAGTCACATATGTGATGATGAAGCTCTTTGCTGCTATGTAAATTAAATTGGATCATCAATACATTTCCGATAGCCATCAGGAGAATAACTATTGGGGGCACTATTGGGCTCTTTAGCCCACTGTCAAAATACGCTACATCTTGAGAATGACAGTCCTGGGGCAGCAGAAGCTTCTGCGCATATTGCTGTGGACAGAAATAAATGGTGTTTGTGTGTGCATAGACTGCCACACAGTTATGTATGCCTTAAGAGGCTGCTGGGTGTGGCATGACCAAATCATTTCCACACAGAGACTGCATTTGCTTGGGTCAGAGCAGACAAGTGACTTCCACTGTGGGAGTGGATCTATATATTCAATTAACAGCCAGCTGGAAATTGAAAAGTCATGTCTGGAATTGTCACTTTAGAAAAAGGGGCTAGAAGGACAATTCCTTGTATCCCAGAAAATTGAGAATTATCTTCTGTAACATCACTTTCCTACATTTAAACCCATAACAGTTGCTCCCCTAAAGACGCTTTGAGTACACACATGAAAAGCCTTTTCCCCTCCTAAGATAAATTTTTAAGCCTACGAATTCAGAAACTTGAACTTCATTTACTTTTATTTGAGGCACCTCACATGCAGCAATTAAATGATATTTTATTTTAAATAAATGGAAACAGTTGCTCTAAAAAAGATAATAAACACATACAAAAGCGGAACTAAAAATATTCATCTGGCATGTAATCTCGCATTTAAAACTGTGTTTAGAAATCACAGCCCAGGCTATTTGCCTGCAAATTTGCTCTAATAAGAAGCTACTGTTTTACTCTTCTTCTCTGCAAACAACAACTGGCACCAAACATCGAGTCAAAATCATTGTGCTTTCCCCTTTCACTGGAAATATATTTTAATTGCAGCCAGTTTTTCATCTGCAGTTTGCAGCAATGGGAGTCACCAGCCATTTTGTTTTGAGCATGAAAGACTAACAAGCAGATGTCTCTGTTCTACCTCTCTATTAGCATACCAGATGATCACGAAATGTAAGTGCTAAAACAATACATAGCAACAAATATTTTACATAACAGAATATATTTTGCTTCTAACACTGCAACATCCCATTTTATCTGCAACTCTTATCTGCACAGCCACCTACATTCTGCAGCCTCTGAAACACAAGCAAAAACAAGGCTTAAATTCTATTATCTCAAAACAGGTACCTTTTGCAACAAGAAGCTTCAGAGTACAATTAGCCTTTTAAATATTTTAGGTTAAAAGGAAATGGTCATACTTTTAATAAAGCGAGAAGTGTGTTTCACTGCATCAGCCTGCAATAAGTAATAAATATATCAAGGCCAGCATACATTATTCTGACCTAATAAGCAGTCGAAGGAAGACTGCTTATTCTCTACCTGCTAGGACTGCAATAGCCTGCTGTAGGAATGCCAATTACAAGGCGTGTCAATGATCTCCAAAATTACACCTTTTTAAAGATAAATTAAAACAATTTCGAAGCTAACGGCCCACGATTTTATTCAGCTAATCTGTCACGAACGTAAAATTTTACATCCCATTTTTAAGCGATTGCCCACACCTCCTCCTGCAAACTGCAAAGTGCCTGTATGTCAAAATATATAGCGCAATCATTTGTCTAACCGAAACCAACTCAAAGAGCATAGCATAATATATGAATATTCACTACACAATAAAGAACAGAGTACCTCTTGATCCAGACAAAACGTGCTGCTCTCTAAAGGAAACAGCTCAAGACATCTCTCACTGCAATTCATCTTTATTTTTTACTTTAAAAATGAACAGAAATGATTGTTTCTCACCAGCATGCTGAAGGTGAAGGTATAACACTTCCCACTGTTACTGTATCCTATTACAGAACCAATCATATTACTCCATTTCATCTGCAATCACTCCATCAGCATTATATAACATTCAAGAGACATTAAGATGTCCAGAAGTTATCACATGGTTAAGCCTTAGTAGGTAGAGCAAACATATGTAACTCTGGCAAATAATTTGCTGCTTTCAAGTAATAACATGCTTACAATTGAAACACACCAATGACTACCCGGTCAGCAGCAACATGCAACTGAAACATAAGGGGAAAGCCTTCCATTCCTCAAAATAAGAGGATGAAAATGAAATAGTACCAGTATTCAGTATGGGCGACATTCAGGCCTGTACTTCTTAACATACAAAACTGCATAAAACTACATTTCCATTAAATTTCCTTTCTTCTCCTGTGTAACCATTTTATTCCATGAACACAATCATCATGTTGGGTAATTTGCACACAATCATAATCCATAGCACCACACCATTTCTATGTATATGAGTGGTTTTTATCTTGAGGTACAGACAGAAGCAATTCTTTAAGCAAAGGTTTTCTAACTGCTTTAACCAAAGGACAGCCGTCTGTACTATCCCTTTTCCCTTCAGTTAACACAGCACTGCTTAAAACGTTTCTCACTCCCACTTTCTGTGGGAGTAACTTAATTATAAACTTACAATATCACAGTTTAAAATGCCCCCCCCCCATGCCCAGGTGTGGCCAGTTAATTTAACCTTCTTATCGTGCTCCTTAATCACTAGCATCCAGCGACCAAAGCTTGAGTCATGCTAAAGTAGGTTGCTCAAAAAGAAACATAAAATCCATCTTTAAAAGCTAACAAATAATATGTTGCAATGAGGTATCATTCTGTGTCAGGTTTTATTAAAATGTTTGCACGGTTGCTGTATCTTCATATCAATCTAATAACCTTAAAGCTACCTTGGACATACAATGTTCTGAGCAAAAAAATATAAAGCATAAGCCAACTGTTCTTAAATATTTGTTTTCTTGGGTTCTTCGTGGTTCTTTTATATCCCTCCCTGTCTCCAACAGGATCAATCTGATCAACAGTCAGACAAAGGCACTATTTTTAATGCTGACCATTTGCAATTCAAACCTAACAGGGTATTGCATTCATCAATAAAAGATAAAGTGGCAAGTGTAGCATTCATTTTCCACTGCATGTTTTCCTCCTCTGCCATCTCAACTGAGAATCCTCCACTCTATTATAAAATAAAACTTTATTATTTTCTCTTGCCTCCCTCACTTGAAAATAATTTGTAACTAAAAGAAGCTTGCTGCAATGTTAGCTAAAGAATACAGCTTGATATAAGAATAAAAATATTTCTTAAAAACAAGGAAAACCAGTATATACTGCATAATGCACGTAAGTAATATGGTCAATTTTATTTCTATTGGCATGCAAATGTTATTTTATTTGCAATATTTAAATACTTGTAACTAAAATAAGGATTAAATAGGTTAGTATAATCAGAATGCTTTTGCTAAAGCAAATTCCTCTTGTTCTCCCCCTCTCTGTGCAGCTAAACGGCATTGCAAACCTACCTCTGCATCATACTGAAGGTTATTGTTTCTTAAGGAAGCCTCTCACACACTGCACCATTTTGCCTGTCTTCTGGATGGTGCAGAAGCTGGCAGAACAGCAGGCAAAGGAGTATACTGGAGTCAGCAAATGTCAGTGCTAGCCTCATACTGCAGTCTGTGCATTAAACACACTGAGACCCACAGGTGCCTACGTACAGCCCTACAGCTGCAGGCAAGCTGTTACGTCTTCTCAGTAGAATGTCTGTGCTCTACTTTCATTCTTCATTAACCCATTGCGTCACGGTAAATCAGCACCCCCCTTAGGATGCTCACGGCAAAATCTCAACTTAAGGAGACAGGATGCATATCAAGCAGCAACATGGCAATGCATGTCCTGATATCTAAACCAATAGCGAAGGCCAGACAATTACAGCTGTGTATGCATACAGATTATGCATATTTTACCATACCGCATGAAGTTACTTTAAAGGCACACTCTTCTAAGCTTTTTGCATTACAATGACCATCATTTTTTTTAAAGCTTTAGTTTTTAAAATACACAGCTTTAGTGTTTAAAACGCCTGGATGGATGGCAGAGGAACTCCCATACTTCAAGGACATTTGCAAAATAATACAATTCATCCCAAGGTACTCTGAAAATAAAATACATATATAATGCATAAATGGAATCCCCACAACTTGATAGGTATAGATTTTGCATACAAATGAACAATGCCTCAGCCGCAACACTTTTTTTTTTCTCATTGGGGCCAACGGTAGTCATTCACTTATGACCGGAATCATGAAGGAATTAATCCTGTTGCTTCTCATTATCACTGCCCTTGAGATTCCTGCATCACAGGAGGTTGGACTATATGACTCTTAGGTCCCTTCCAACTCTACAATTCTGAGAGTCTCAGTTTCTAGTAGGTTTTGGCCCAAGGCATTACAATTTTTGACAGCCATGGAGTAGTAGTAGGTACTGTTAGACTGAGACAACCTGGGTTAAAATGCCAGCCCAGGTCACAAAAGTTGAAAGATGTCAGTCACTATCTCTTAGCTACATTACAGGTTTGTTGTGAGGATACAATGGGAGAAGATCATGTGTACCAGCCTGAGTTTCTTACAGAAACGGCAAAATAAAATTATAACAACCCTTTCATCCAAGGGCCTTAGGCATGGTCTCCTCCATTTTATCCTTACAACCATATACTGAAATATAGTGTTTGGCACAAAATCAGCCTGTGTGCTTTTGTGGATGAGGTAGGATTTGAATCCAAATCTCTCCAATAATAACAAAGAACAAACTCAACCTAAACTCTTCAGAAATGTTACAGGTTACATTCATTTTATAGGTTGCTGAATGCTCAAAAAGCAATTTTAACCAAGAAGCATAAAAAAAACTAGACTACAGGGGTGATATTCTTAAAATCTGGCACAAGATCTTTCATAATACTGTTCAAAACCATCTGTGAAAGCTATAAAACCGTATGGTGGTGGGAGGTTATCTAGCAAAATGCTTGGTACAGTAAAATGGTTGACGTTACAAAATGTGCTCGCTCTCCTACCAAGATTTTCCATAATTTGTTCTTGCAAGGACAGAAAACATAAGAGTCCACTACAGAAGCAATTCTGCTTTTTCCCTCAACCTGAAGACTCAAAAGCTGCAATCAGACGTGCAATAAATCCCAATCATAGCTAACCGAAGTGTGATTTCAGAAGAGGACACTGAAAGAACAGGGGGAGATGAAAGATCAGGATTGCAGATAGCTCTTCTATTTTGGTCATCAGGTAGTTAAGGCATTTGTTCTTAACTTTCATTTCATTCATTCGCTCATTCAATTTCTATCCCATTTTTCTCCATATCATGGTCCCAGGCCAACTTACAAATTCAATTAAAAATCCATCTATCGAAAGAAAAGCTGCAGAAGAGCAGCAGCTGGAAAAGCTGAAGACTAGGGAGAGGCACTTCACATCCATAATGACTGCTACTACCCCAAGCCTATTTGCTTACTGCTAGAAAGGAGGTGGACCATGCTGGAACCAAAGGAGGAAGCCCCATCCCTATGAAGGACAACAGGTGCCTGGCTGATTGGCAGCTATTTCCAGGGTGCAAGGGTATTCTCCTATGAAACCTATTGTGAGCAGAGTGAGTCATTGCCAGCAAGGGCAACTTCAAAGGTGGCAAGAGCAGGAGATCATAATAGTCCTCATGCTTTGTTGGTTACTATCGGTCTTTTCTCAAATTACTACACCTAGAGTCTATACAACTGAATGTGCCAAAGTCAGAGATGAATGTGGTTAGGCCCTTAGTGTGAGGGAGGCCTTTTATATCTGGGAATTGGTAGTGTGACAGTAGTCTGTAAGGCAAGAGTAGGAAGCCGTTTCCAGTCTGATTCCTTCACAGGCAACCTCACAAACAGCACATACCACTGATGAGTGTGGCAAAAGTGGGTGTGGTCACACACACACCAATCTCCATCCTTCATCCAGGCAAGCAAAAGGTAGTATCACAGTGAAAGGACACAATCCAGTTAGGTAAAGCCAGTTGAAGGGGGGGGGGAATACAAAGCAGGGCCAATGAGGGGTGTGGCCTGGGCAGAGTTCCAAGGACCAGACAGCAAAGCACCTGGGAGAGGTCATTTGGCTTTTTGGATGATGGTGTCTGGTAACATATATCTATATCTCCTTGTCATCAAATCAAGTTAGCTGTGAGATCAATATAAACAGGTGTCTCAAGTTTGACTGTCTAGAGGCCAATGAAACTGCAGCTCAATCCAGGTAAGATCAAGGTGCTGATGAGTAAAGATAACAATGGACTGAGAGCTTGGACTTTTATGTGTTTCGGAGGGAACTGCAACCCTCTCCCAAAAGAATCATGGGTGCCCTACAGATGGATGCTGAGGTAGTGTCCATGGCCTTATGAGGGACGGTTGAGGAAGCTGGGTATGTTTAGCCTGGAAAAGAGGAGACTGAGAGGAGATATGATAAGCATCTTCAAATATCTCAAGGGCTGTCACATGGAAGATGGAGGAAGCTCGTTTTCTGCTGCTCTGGAGAGTAGGACTTGAATCAATGGATTCAAGTTACAAGAAAAAGCACTTGAGGTTGCTGAGAAGAGCCTGTGAGAGATATGACTTGGGGAAGAGGTGTGGCCTGGACAGAGTCCCAAGGGCCAGATAGAGAGACCTGGAGGTCTGCATTAGGCCTCAGGTTCTCCACCCTGATATGCCCACTATATCAGCAGCATGATGGAATGGACAGAAGCAGCAGAATATAGTTAATAGTGGGTGATTTCACCCATTCTACTGGACTTAACTGGGAGTGCTTACATGATAATCAGATGGAAGTATCGTTGAACCACTTGCTTACAGTGAAATCAGGGGACAGATCCTCTTATGGATCAGGAAATGGTAAAAGCAGCAGAGTGTAGGAATAAATGGCCAGTTCTCACAATGGAGGAACAAGGAAAGTGAAGCACCCCAAAGATCTATGTTGAACCTAATAATAATAATAAATAATAATTTTATTATTTATACCCTGCCCATCTGACTGGGTTTCCTAAGTCACCTATAATTTTTATCTTGTTTATAAATGCTTTGGAGTTAGGGGTGAGCAGTGATGATTGATGAAGTTGTTCATCAAATTTGCAGGTGACACCAAACTGGGAGGGGTAGCCAATGCCACAGAATCGGGATTTAAAGTGACCTTACCAGATTGGAGAACTGGGCCCAAACTAACAAAACGAATTTCAATAGGGACAAATGCAAGGTTCTACATTTTGGCAAGATGAACCAGATGCACAAATATGGGTGGGGGAACACCTGCTTTGTCAGTAGTACATGTGAAAAGGATCTAGGCATCTAAGTAGACCACAAGCTTAACAAGAGTCAACAGTGTGACGCAGCAGCAAAAAAGCTAATGCTATTCTAGGCTGCATCAATAGAGGTATAGCATCAAGAGACGTAATAGTACCACTCTATTCTTCTGGAACGTGTGCAGAGGAGGGCGACCAAGATGATCAAGGGTCTAGAAACCAAGCCTGATGAAGAACAGTTGAGGGAGTTGGGTATGATCAATAGAAGTAATAGTACCACTCTATTCTGCTGGAACGTGTACAGAGGAGGGCGACCAAGATGATCAAGAGTCTAGAAACAAAGCCTGATGAAGAACAGTTGAGGGAGTTGGGTGTGTTTAGCCTGGAAAAGAGGAGACTGAGATGCGATAACCAATGGCTTCAAGTTACAAGAAAGGAGATTCCAACTAAGAATCAGCAAGAACTTTCTAACAGTAAGATATGGGGAGGGAACAGAGCACACCTACAAAAGGGACCCAAGATTATTCGTGATGTAATCCCATGGATTCCTGAATGTTCTAAAGGAGTTTCCAACTGGCAAGGTTGGTACTCCTGTGAAAGCCTTAGTCTGAATGTTCCATCTGATTGTTTCAAAGGGCTACTGACATTATCACTCCCAATCATTCTCTCCTGCAGGGTGCAGCCTGACTGGCTCTCTGGTTTTCTGGGCAACTGCAGGCCTATAAAGCAAGCAGGATGACAGCTAGAACACAAATGGCACAAGTCTCAGATTAACGATGATCAAATACAAGGGTTTATTATTGTGCCTACTTTGAGGCAGGGACTGCAGCAAATCAAGCTCACTTTTTTGACAGCATTGCATCTCAAGCCCACCAAAGTTCTGCCAAATAGCGTAACACCTCCAGGTGGTGAAAGCAGGCCTGCATAGGGAGGTGGTATAACCATAAGAAGCCTGCGGCAACAAATCTGTGAGGCACTTTTTGTGGATGAAGTCACTAATATTCTCACTGAACTTAACACTGCTGTTGATATAGAGTCAATGAAGATATTCAACTCATGCTGTTTGGGATCAGTTTCAGTTAATGCAGCCTCAGTGATATTGCCTCATTTCTAGAATGCCCCTTTACAGGTATTGCCAGGAGACAACCATGTTCTCATTTCAGCGCCAAGTGAAGACATACTCATTTACCCAACTGTTTCAGGTTTTTAATGAGTGACTGTTTAAGTCTTCTTCTATTTGGTTGTCTTTTCTGAAGTTTTAAAGATTTTTCTTCTTTACTAATTGTTGTTTATAATTACTATTGTACCTAGTCTATTGTAGCCCACCATGTTATCAGTACCAATCAAGGCCAGGTTATAAACAAACACAACCTTTCCATGCAGTTGAAAAAGGAAAAGAAAAAGAATGCTAAAATATCTTCTCACTTTTTCTTTTTCTTTTAAATACATTTATATTTTGCCCTTCTTCCATGGAAGTTAAGGCAGTCCACATGGAATTTCTAGGCAGTCTCACTTCCAAAGCACTAATCAGAATTATACCCATTTAGCTTCAGTTTTGAAAATCGTATGTTCTCTTCTAAAGCAAGGTTTAAATTAAAAAAATTTAAGTCCCATTTTCCTCCCACGCATTTTTAATCACATAATATTTCAGTTGACTGTGGTAAGTAACTCTGTGAAACTTCATTTGCATAGTATTAAATTAGGCAGTTCTCATTTCCCTGTAGATTAGAAATTACACAGGCTAGCGGTTTTCAAAATTTCAAACTGGTTCAAAAAGAACTATTGCTAGTTCTCTTTGATAAGCTGAAATTTAGTAAGCTTAAAGGCATCAAAAAAACTGATATTTTTCTACTTCTACAATGGTATATAAGCAATATGTTTTTTCATAGGAGAGTTGCAGAAGCAAAAGAAGTCTGTTTACAAGAAGCAAAATTTCTAGTACACAAACTTGCATACAAGTATGCACACAAATATATTTCTATAGAATGGCACATAGCTATGGGTGCACTACCAGTGTCTAATGCAGGCTTCCTCAACCTCGGCCCTCCAGATGTTTTGAGACTACAATTCCCACTGGTCCTGCTAGCTAGGGATCATGGGAGTTGTAGGCCAAAAACATCTGGAGGACCGAGATTGAGGAAGCCTGGTCTAATGTATTTACATCCATCCACCCAAAATGCATGCGCATATACCACCACATGCCTGTTTTTAATACATCCAGTACACCAAGTATGCATGGAGAAGGCTGATTTCCACATGCAGATTATATTTTCTGGCTCACAGTGATTATTACTGATATGCAATAGTCTGAAGAAGCAAAGCTTCTATAGAGATGACACAGAAGTCTACCCAAAGACAAAAAGTGTTAACAGTATCAACTGCTTATAATAAACAGCACAGGAAACTACTATAAAATATAATGACCCACCTGGTCTACAGGCGTTCTGCAAGTCCACAAAATTCAGAAGATACATACTGCTTTAAATTCATGATAAATAATACCTTCATTATTATACCTATTGCAAGTTACTGCAATAGGTACACGTATGCCCCCCTCAATACACTAAATTTTTTTTAATGGCAGATTTAGAAGGATTCCCAGCTAGCTGCTACGCAGCCCCACTATTATACCTTAACTAAATCAACGACATTTGCCTAATTAACCACTTTTGGCACAAATCTGTGGGAAATGTGGTATATAAATAAACCAACCATGACTAATATGGACCCACTTTGAAGTGTCACCTAAGATGTTCCGTCCTACCTTCAGTTCCTTCCTTCTCACCATCAATCTGAGCATTATCTACTCCACCTTAAACATTAATTTCCTTGTTACCACAATTTGATGAACGGGGTATGTGGGGCTTCAAGACTGCTTATATCAGAAGCCAAGTGAGCATTACACATTCGCCTATGCCTTTAGAGTAAGATCTTTTTTATACAAGCCACACAACACAACCAAGCCTTACGCTACAACCGCATTTGTTCATATCTATCGAGTTGTGACAACCAGCTGAACCTTTTGAAATAAGCTTTCTTAAACATCTCCAGATTTCAATGACCAGTTCAATTCTCAGAAGACAACTACTTCAACATAAAAGCACCACAAGTGAAAAGACAGACCTCCTGTTGATTATTACCTGCAGCTCACTGCTGGGCGTCTTAAAATGCTTCATAAGGAAACTACAACCTATTTTCTGGAATGATCCTGTTCTCAAAGAAACCACAGGAGGCACACCACTGCTGGCGTACAGACAAGCGCTCACATAACCTGAATACTACTTACCATGGACAAACACATCTTCTCTAGTTTATGAACAAAATCTTGCAAATATCAGCCATATGTAAACCAAGTAGATATGTAAATCCATCACATCAATGGTCCTTACACCTACACATCTCAGGATTTAGTAAACTTAATTTCATGCTTCATGTGTCCATCAGCATAGACTAAATGGTCCTTAAGGCAAAGACTGAATGATCACAAATCAGGTACAAAGAGCAAGAACACTAAGAAACCAGTAAATGATCGTTTTAATCTCCCTGGAGAAAGTGTGACAGGACTTAAGAGTTAGCTCTGAGGAACAGCAAATCATGTAGACACATGGAGCAGGAGGGGCAGCTAATTTCTTTTAGTCTAAGGGCCACTTTCACTTATTGAACAACCCTCCAGGGTCCACATGCCAGTAGGGGTGTGGCTAACCCACAGGTTAGCACCCCTTCCCTGCTTACCAAATGATTCACAATGGGGCAACTTGCATCCACATCACAGCACTAAGCTAGGTGGAAAGGCTGAAGGTCTTTCATCTATCCCATTATTATGTCGCTGTCTCCATTTCCAATACTACATATTATTAAGTAGGCTGTTGCCAACCACAGCTTATGCTTTTTTACAATAACTATGTTCAGAAAAGTTAGTCACAAGATACTACCAAACACATTTCTTTACTCAAAGAAAACAGACAAGTTATATGTCCATTTAGGAATAGTAAGAGTCAATTTTTTTTTACTCCTGAACCATTTCTCAACAATTTATTAGGAATGTTCTCCAGATGCTCTCACTTACTTACTTAACCAAACCTTTATTAGGCATTGCAAATATAAAGGTAAAGGGACCCCTGACCATTAGGTCCAGTCACGGACGACTCTGGGGTTGCAGCGCTCATCTCGCTTTACTGGCCGAGGGAGCCGGCGTACAGCTTCTGGGTCATGTGGCCAGCATGACTAAGCCGCTTCTGGAGAACCAGAGCAGCGCACAGAAATGCTGTTTACCTTCCCGCCGGAGTGGTACCTATTTATCTACTTGCACTCTGATGTGCTTTTGAACTGCTAGGTTGGCAGGAGCAGGGACCGAGCAATGGGAGCTCACCCCGTCGCGGGGATTCAAACTGCCGACCTTCTGATCGGCAAGTCCTAGGCTCTGTGGTTTAACCCACAAATTTACAAATTACAAATATAGGCCATCATAAAACATCCATATATAAAATTTTAAAATAAAGAAATAAACAGTGTTGCCCCAGCTCCTCTGACCTGACTCTGAGAATCTTACATAGAGGGTGACAGCCTTCAGCTGCAATACCACATCATAGAATCATAGTCATAATCAACTAGTCCAACTGAAGCATCCCTGACTGATGGGCATCAATTAGACATCGTTTGTGTGACCTGTCTTTCTGTCACATATTCCCCCATACAAAGGGCCCCAAACAAGGTTAGGGATAGAACAGCCCGGAACAGGATGATCTCAAATCTGAGGCCAAGGCCTGATGTACTTTGTTGAGCAGTTCATAAGGTATGGGTTTCCTGCCACCTGGCCTTGCATCACCCTTCAACATGCTCTGAATGCACAGGATGGGTCTGGGTACCCCTGCACTTTACTAAATAAGAAGATAGCCACTAGATGCCCATTGTACAGGGAGCTAGACCCTGATCTTCAAGTGAGGCTAAATACAGGTGGACTTCCACCTCAATAATTGGTCAGTCTAAACTTTATATCTAGCTTTCAGTGTTCACTATATTTTATGATCATGAGTATCTTTCAGGAAGGAAACTTCCAATTTCCCTCCTTTTTAAGTATGAGAAGCAGTTGAGCACAGCATGTAGGACAGGGAGAATGCTGCAGAAGTATGTTCCATTAGCTCAGGCTTCCTCAACCTTGGCCCTCCAGATGTTTTGGGCCTACAACTCCCATGATCGCTAGCTAGCAGGACCAGTAGTCAGGGATGATGGGAATTGTAGTCTCAAAACATCTGGAGGGCTGAGGTTGAGGGAGCCTGCATTAGCTGCTGCCTGGACCACTACAACATGCCGGAAACGGCAGCTCAAATTCTTGAAGGAAACATGCCAGGCTGAAAATCTGTTGCATGGGGGGAGGATACTTCAAGTTTCCCTCTTTTCAAGACTGAACAATGCCCAAGCTTAGTGTCTGGCGCTTTGAGAACTGACAGAAGCAACATACTCCATAGCTGTTGTCTTTATCACTAGCACCTAAACAGAAAAATGGCTGTCAATCCCACTAGAGTGCAAGTAAAAAAATCTGCCTCCAAGGAGGGGAACTTCTGGTTTCCAGCTTTTTAAAAATGAGAGCCAAATGAGCATAGCATATCGAACAGTGAGAACATATTGGGAGCAATGCACTCCATCTGTTGCTGACTTCACCATTACAACCTGTAAGGATCAATACTAGTTGGTTTTACACTCTCCACTGTTCTTTGAAGTATTTTACTTAACAAAACTTGTACACTGCTTACTTGATAAACTTCTAAGCAGGTTATAAATTTGTATAATTGCCCTTCCCATCATTCTCCCCTTTAATCTAGAAATTCCAGTTGTTCAAGCCTTTATTCCAAAAGACAACCCTCCATTGCTTCTATTATTTTGGTTTTTCTGTGCTCTCTGCCCAGCTCTACTATAAGCCTTCAAGAGACAAGGCAATCAGAACTTCCTATTGTGGATGCACCAGAGATGGATATAAAGCAGCAATCTGTGAAGCACAGGTGACTTATGAGTAGTGGAAAAATACTTAGGCTCTTCCTCCACCATAGCACCATCTGAACTTGATGAGGTTTACAGTGGTAATATTGGACATAAACACACCCTTGTCCTACCTTGGTGTTGGAATGTACCTCGGCTAGAAAGGCAACCAAGAGAAAGTATCCTCTAGTTTTGAACATCAGTTTTGATGAGTATAGTCTAAGACATCATAGCTCCTGGCAACTCAATTCCGGTTAACAGCCCCGCTCACTAGCATTTTAAAAGGTATTTGGGATTGCTCTTTTCTTTAGGTTTTGATATACAATAATTATCAGCAATATACAGATAAAATCAACAGACTTTAAAAGCAGATATACATAACTAAGTTATATGGCTTGCTATAAGAAAAAGGTTTAAGCAGGCATCTAGTACAGTACTGTATAGCAAGGGTTCCTGCCTAATATTATTTACTCCTAATGTGAATAAAATAGAGATCTCTACAATGAAACTGCAGCCAGAAGAGGTTCTAAGGCACCTAATAGTTCATGTTATACTTCACACCTCAACATATCCACTAAATCTCTGAACAGCAGAATTTAACTGAAAATCTTGAAATGACTTTATCAGTGGAGGTATAGGAAAGAAGGGTTCTTAAGAGGCTGTTTAACAGAGCTCACAAACCTTCCATGAATATAAATGTAAGTCACCAGTGCAGCAGTAGCACATATAAGGCTTTATATCTTTCCCCTACCTTTAATTATAACAACACTGGCAGACCGGTGATCAGTATGAGAATAAACCGTGAAGATTACAGAATACATTTAGGATTTGTTATATGATCAGATGAGTCATGTATACTTAAGTATGAGTCAGAAAAGTGCAGAGGGAGAAATCAAATAATTTAATTAAATGTCAGAATTATTGATGCAACAGTGGCAGAAAAATAAAAAAAGCTGGCTTTTCACTCAGTAGAGCATACTTAAATTTAGACTGCTAATGCTAATTCAGTTTGTGTGCTTAAAAGAAACATAGTTGAAGCCTAACTAACTTCAGGAAGCATGATAGTGGTCAGGTGGTTTTTGTTGTGTTTTTTTGTTTTGTTTCGTACAGATCACTAGATTGTCATATTATCACTAATCCTGCAGTACCAAAAGTCAAGTCCACATTAAGTCTGTGTTTCCAGCTGTGCAATCATGTGTATGTTTATGCATGTCCCACAGCAGTCCATGAAACTAATTCTCAGTTAAGTATGCATAGAATTGTAACCTAAAACCTTGATAGATGAGTTGGGTAATGCCTGATAAATCTAGTCTCTTCTTCTGGAAAAAGGTTCAGAGAAGGGCAACCCAAAATGATCAGAAGGCTGCAGCAACTCCCCTATGTGGAAAGGTTAAAATAGGTGGAGTTTTTCTAAAATGAGAGTGGGGGAGACATGATAGAAGTGTATAATATTATAAATGGTGCAGAGAATGTAGACAGACAGAAGTTTTTCTCCCTCTCTCGTGATACTAGAATCCAGGACAAATGAAGCCAAATATTGGAAGGTGTTTTTTTCACACAGCACATAGTTAAACTATGGAATCTACTTTCAATCGATGTAGTTATGGTCATCAGCTTGGATGACCTTAAAATATTAGACAAATGAGGGATGAAGTCTAGCCATTATGGCTAGCAGTCATTGATACAGTCTCCCCTTCATTCTCTTCCCCACGGCCAGTGGTGATAACGATAGGGGAAATGAAGAATTGGGGGCTGAGGGAGCTGTGAGGGCATATGGAGGGGTTGGGTGAAATATGATGAAGTTATCTGGGTGAGCTGGGAGGAGCAGCTGTGGAAGCTATGGTGGAAGGGGTTGGGTTGACTGTGAGGGGAAGAGGGAGGGGGTTGGGCAAGCTGCAAGGGAGGAGGGGTTGGGGCAGGCATAGGCAAACTCAGCCCTCCAGATGTTTTTTGGCCTACAACTCCCATGATCCCTAGCTAACAGGACCAGTGGTCAGGGATGATGGGAACTGTAGTCTCAAAACATCTGGGGGGGAGTTTGCCTATGCCTGGGTTGGGGCAAGGTGTAAAGGGAGGGGGAGTAGCAACAGGGTGGGTGGGAAGTATGTGGGACTGCTTACAAGCACATATTAGTCACATTCACACTGCATGGTTTCACACTCCACAAACAGAACAGCTACTTTGCAATATGCACTAGCCATTAGTATTTCTCATTTTTCTATCTCTAAATAATGATGTGCTACAGCAACTGCCTCTAACATTTAATTAGTGACCAATGAATAAGTACATTTCACAGTTTGAATGCAAATCTTCAAGCTGAACAGAGTCCAGCCAACAGTTCAAAACCTTGAAAAAGTTGAGTTGCAGACTGCATTTAGTTAATCATTAGTCTGAGATATCCATTGGCACATTCTGAAAGAGACATAGAACCTTATGAACTATGCAAAGGTGAACAGCTCAAAAGTCTACCAGAGGGGCAGAGGAGCCACAAACACTGGGGGAGGCACTCAGTGGCTCATGGGAGCAGAAGTGGGGCACGTTGAGGGGCTGACAAGGGTCCAGGGCTACATGCCTAATTAGGGCGCACAGTGCACTGCTAGTAATTTCCCACCTCTGGTCTACCTGCTGCAACATCCTGTTTCCCATGGTGGTTGCCCAGAAACCCCTGAGAAGCCTATAAGCAAGACATGAAAGCAATATTCTTCCCACACTGCTTCCTCACCTTTCCAAATGTAAACTTGGAGGCTCCACACACCCATTATGACTAGTAGCCAGTAAGAGAATTGCAAGCCATCAATTTGAATAACCCGTTTTAAGTAATCTAGGTTCATGGTCTTGTGGCAATTAAATCCGAAAATCATGTGAGAGTACTGTCTTTTGTCCATTCTAAATCTCTTACGACGTAATTTCACTAGCTGGCCTGTGTTTTAGCATTATTTAGTATTTTTTTAAACCTTTTTTATTATGAGAGGAGTAACTTCACCATCCTCTTTCTCTACACCATGCACAATATTCTACACCTCTACCACTGTCCTTTAGTTCTCTTTGTTCTAACTAAAAAAAAGCCTACCATTGTGGTCTTACTTCAAACAGAAGATGCTCTAGCCTCATGATCATTTTCGGTTGCCTTTTTTCTGCAGCATTCCCAGTTCTCCAATATTGTTCTTGAAATGTGACAACCAGAACCGTCCACAGTATAGACACGCCTGATTTTTTTGTACTTTGCTTTTCTTGGGGTTCACAAACATTGCTCCTTACAAGGACACGGGTGCAGCTGCAGGCAGCCCGGCCGCTTCCAGGAGAAGGAAGCCCCCCGCCATCGCCACCCCTCTTCTGGCCACAGGAGTGGAGCTAGCTAGGGCTGGAGCCAGCTTTCTCCCCTCCCACTCCTGCCGCCAGTGTGACTCGCACGATTGTACTACAGTGGAACCTCTGGTTACATACCGTCCTCCTTACGAACACTTTGGGTAACGAGCTCCGCCAACCTGGACATAGGTGCTCCTGGTAGCGAACTTTGCTCCAGGATGCGAGCGGAAGTGGCGCAGCGGCGGCGGGAGGCCCCATTAGCAAAAGTGCACCTCAGCTTAAGAATGGTTTTGGGTTAAGAACGGACCTCCAGAACAAATGAAGTTCATAACCGGAGGTACCACTGTATTTGCTCTATTGTGGTGGTCTGGAACCGAACCTGCAATATCTCTGAGTTTTTCCTTTATTATAAATGTGGCCATACTACAGCTCTGATGCAGGCTCTACAATACCGGCACTTTTATTTTCCATTTCCTTTCCTAATAAACACTATCAGGAAATTTGTCATTTTTGCAGCTGCCACACGCTGAGTCAATGTTTTCTTTTTCTTTCTTTTTTCATTACAGCAGAAAATAGATACATCAATATAGCAAGTAAGAAAAAATAAAAATAAAATATTACAAATACTTTTTACATCTAAGATGAAAAGAATTATGTCTGGATATAATATTGAAATTTGTTATTCCCAAGCAATGCAAATAAAGAGTTGTATCCTTTATGTTCACAGTAGACTCACATCCATTTTCCAAGTCACAGTCCATTTTCCAATGAATTTAAATTTGTTTGTTGTTTGAATGAAAATTAATAAAATGGCAAATTTAACATACCATTCCAGAAATGAATTGAGAGGCAGGAGATTTCCCCCCAGCAGTTGCATTACATTTCTTTTCAGCCAAGCCAATCATCTTCGATTGTGGGGGTTATACTAGGTATCATACAATTTTCGTGCCAGGGGAGGGTGGGTATATGTTCTGTTAACCATTTAGCTTTATATTGAACATGAATCTAGAGAATGAGATCATGCATGCAAACAACAAAAAAGGATTATGCAGAAAATTAAACACAAACGAACACATCAGTCTAGATTATACTTGCTATAGTTACATACAGTACAGAAGAATTAATTCCTAGCTAAAAATTACCAAGTAAATCATTACCTAGGGCCACTAAATTTAGAGTGCTTTTAGAAAGCTGCTATACAATGCACTTTGCTGTTCTGACTATGACATACCTATTCTTAGTGTAAAATAACTACACTAATTTCTCATGGTTGGATTTCCTTCTGAATTTTAATAATAATAATAATAATAATGGAAAAATATGTTTAGCTTACAGTTCTATTTGCATTTCATACTCCATTAAAAATGTGTAAGGTTCTCCCTTAGTCTTAGTAGGCCCCATTAGCTAAAGAGGTGCTTCAGGTTAAGAACAGTTTCAGGTTAAGAACAGACCTCCAGAACGAATTAAGTACGTAACCAGAGGTACCACTGTACAGTGACTCAACAAAAGGGGTCCCCCCCCCTTATGTAAATAAATCAGAAATATGTATTCCGCAAAACAGTTGTCCTCTACATGGGACTAAACAGGAGGGGCAACATTCCTATCAAGCAGTGTAGCTTCCGTACAGCAGGAACTAGGATAGAACAGAGAGCATAATCACTGACGTTGCCAAGTTTCAATTATGCCTTACATTTCCGCTAGTTGCTTTTATGTTGCACACTCTGTTTTACAAAGTAATAATCCTTCTGTGCTGAGAAGCTGGCTTTGGGTATGTTTTAACTGCAATTTTAACTTTTCCTTTTTATATAACTTGCCTTGAGAGATCTTTAAAATATTTTATTTTTTTATTTTACTGTATAACTAGTATTTCATTTTAAATAAACAATTACTCTTGATTCAATCCACAGCAGATGTTGTGGCTGCAATGAATAAGAATTAAAGGATGACTGTGGTGCTACCCTAGAAAGTTAAGATGCATGGGCACTGTGGCCATGAATTACAACGTATGGACTCCAGAATATGGTTTCTTGTGGGCCCCAAATTTGTAAGGTTTTTGAATGGTTTAATTTAGGTGTTGGGGTGGGGGGGAGATTACTGGCTTTCTGTAAAAAAAAATTTTTTTGAAAAGTATTTGAACAATTGCTTGTGCAAAGCCTTGTGCAAGAGCTTGCAAAAAGAAAAGAACAATTAATTATTTTCTGCAGAATGCATAGCTGTCAACTTTTCCCTTTTCTTTTGAGGAATCCTATTCAGAATAAGGGAATTTCCCTTAAAAAGGGGGGAAATTTGACAGCTATGATAATGCTCTTCTGCTAGGTCAGACACAGCCCTTCCATGAGAAGAAAACCTTATCTGTTTGAATATAGATGCAACTCGGGAGTGCTTTACAGCTAGTAAGTTTTATTAAGCTAGTGTTCAAGGAGAAACAGACTAATTTCCCTTTATAGTTGCTTTTAAATAAAGCCAGCCAGTATGTTCCAAAAAATACATTTAACCATCAGTTCTTCCTCTGAGATATTTACTCAAAAAGTAACCATGTTGTTTCCAAACTACTGTAATCCTGAGTTGTAAAAAAAAAAAAAAATAACAACAAAATTCGCAACAGCAAGCACAGGCAAGAATTCAAAGACATAGAAAACTGGTGCCAACAGCCTGAAGAGGCTTTTTATCTCCCCCAGCCCTCACAGCGCCCCACAAGAAGCTTTCAAATCCACATGGAACTTCAAAATCACTTTGCAATGCAGTATTGGCATCCTAAAAGCCCTAGTAGAAATGTGAAATCGCTCCAGTGCACTAGAAAGTGTCCTGTAAAAAGCCAAAACCTCCCAAACTATTTTGGTAATGCTTTTACTGACTTTTCATTTATAAGAGGCTAATAAAATGGTGACATGGTCCTTTCTGCATCATGTTCTAGTCTTCCGGAGAAATAAAAGAGTTCAAGTGGTATGGTGCCTGCCCCAACTTCATTCCTTATAAGCTCTTGTGCAAAAGAGAATGGAATGGCCACCTTTTTTTCCAGGCTCAACATATATATGGAACAAGTGAGATAAAGGGTCCAGAACCTTTAGAATGACCAGGAAAGATGCATGCAAACAGAAGGGCAACAAATCACTCAGAAATTAGTGCAAGAGTAGAATGAACATGTTTGTACTCCCTCTACTGGTTCCTCACCAACAATACATAATTTGGTACTATACCAGAGCATAAGCTAATGCAGCAGTTACGTTTCACTGGTAAAGGTATACCAAAAAGGGCTTAACAAGTGGCCTGGGCTCCTTTGGAAGGAAGGGTGGGATAGAAATTTAATAAATTTGTTATTTATTGAATAAATAAAAATGCTTATTTGACCTTTCAAACTTTGGAAAATCTGCACCACACAGTCACAAGCAATAACATGTTTAATTTACCTATACATAGAGAGATATTGGGACGCGGGTGGCGCTGTGGGTTAAACCACAGAGCCTAGGACTTGCCGATCAGAAGGTCGGCGGTTCGAATCCCGTAACGGGGTGAGTTCCCGTTGCTCGGTCCCAGCTCCTGCCAACCTAGCAGTTCGAAAGCACGTCAAAGTGCAAGTAAATAAATAGGTACCGCTCCGGCAGGAAGGTAAACGGTGTTTCCGTGCACTGCTCTGGTTCGCCAGAAGCAGCTTAGTCATGCTGGCCACATGACCCAGAAGCTGTACGACGGCTCCCTCGGCCAATAAAGCGAGATGAGCGTCGCAACCCCAGAGTCGGCCACGACTGGACCTAATGGTCAGGGGTCCCTTTAGCTTTACTTAGAGAGATATTGATCCAGCCTGGGTAAAAATGTGATATATTATACAAATTTACAATTATATGGTGTTTACATTATGCAGGGACATTCAAAGTGGTAGATTCAACACAACCAAATCACTCTTACGCAGAGGTTGCTTGATACATATCTCATTCCATAGCTAAGGCTCTGACAGCACTCATGGATAACTACAGTTTTACACTAAAAAGAAAGGAGTGCAACAAGAAGTGGAATTTGTCTTAATATTCCAGGAGCCTTCCCCAATAACCAACATCCTGGGGCAGTCATTCAGAGATCAGCTGACAGTTTTGAAGATGGAGACAACATTTGGCCACTTCCAGACTGCAGGGATATCCCCTATTCTCCAATAATTCTCAAAGATTATAGACAGAGACTCTGAGATTACATCCGCAAGCTCCTTTAGTACCCTTGTGTGCAGCTCATTAAGCCCTTAACTATCTTGGGCTGCAGCTTCCTCATTACATCATTTATTATGTTATCACCAGGTTGGGCATTGCTTTCCTTTTGGGAGAAGACAGAGGCAAAGTAGGTGTTGAGCAGTTCCGCCTTCTCTCTGTCACCGAATAGCAATTCCCCATCTTCTCCACACAGAGGACCTATCACTTGCTTGTTCTTCCTCTTGCTTCAAGCATAGCCAAAGGAACTATTTTTTATCATTTATACTCTTGCAAACCTGAGCTTATTCTGAGCTTTAGCCCACCTGACTTTTACCCTGCAAATGTTCACAATACATGTATACGCCTCCTTTGTGATTTCCTCTTTCTTCCATTTCTTATATGTACATGCCTTTCTTAAATCTCAGCTCATCTATAAGCTCCTTATGCAGCCACGCCAGTTTCCTTAGGTGCATGCCACTTTTCTTTCTTGTTGGAATCATCTGCATTTGGGCCTTCAATATTTCATCCTTAAGAAGCTCCCATCCATTTTGGATTCCCTTCTCTTTGAGTATTTCTGACCATGGGATCTCATCCAAGTTTTTGGAAATTGGACTTCTTAAATCCAAAATGCATGTCTGATTGCACTCAACTTTCCCTTGCCTCTGTATTATGAAACCCAGGAGAACATGACCACTTTCTACCAAATTTTCCAGTACTTTCACTTAGTCAATGAGTCCCTCTCTGTTGGTGAGGACCAGGTTCACGATAGATAATACCCTTGTTGCTTCTTCCAGCTTCTGGGAAATGAAACTGTCAGCAAGATGATGGGGGAATTTGTTGGACCTTACATTCTTGGAAGGGTTTGATTTCCAATACATATTGGGGAAGCTGAAGTCTCCCATGACTACAACATCTCTCCTTTTTGAATGTTTGGTAATCTGCTCTAGGAAGACATCATCCAAGTCTTCAATCTGGCTTAACGGTCTATAAGCAGACATCCACATAAGATTGGTGTTGGTTTTTCTCCTCTACAAAATTTTACCCATATACTCTAAATCTGCCAGGTTATGGATTTCTTCACAAATGCACACATCCTTCACATATCATGCTACTCTTCCTCCCATGCTTGAATTCCTGCATTCTACTCTGTCTTCCAAAGTCTCATTCCACCAGGTTTCAGTAATGCCTACCAGGTCATACATGCCATCCTGCATTAAAAGCTCCAATTCGTTCTGCTTGTTTCCCATATTCTGTGCATTTGTGTAGAGACAAATGAAACCATTAGTCATTCTCTCCAGCTGCTTCCTTCTTGAAGTTTCTTGCCCTTTAGCAGGTTTCTGGAGCTCCACCTCAGTTACCTGTGCAGTAATGAATCTATTATCCACAGTACCAGATGTTCTTCTAGCGTCTGTAATGTTGTATCCCTCTAGTTCAGGGGTAGTCAACCTTTCTTGATGGTAAAATTTCCTCACCACCCACCAGTGCTTAATGGAAGGAGGATTCAGCTTGTGCCGTAGAACCCCCTACCGCCCACCTAGAATCCTGAAACGCCCACTAATGAGCGGTAGGGACCAGGTTGACAACCCCTGATCTAGTTTAAAGCTCTCCTGATCAGGTTTGCGAGACTCTTAGCAAATACACTATTGCCAACAACTGTGAAGTGCAGCCCATCTCTTGCCAGAAGTCCTTCCTGAAGAAAGTAGAGACCACGATCCAAGAAGCCAAACCCTTCCTGATGACATAACCTGTGCAGCTAGTGGTTTACCTCCAGTATTATCCTTTCTTCCTGGGCCACAACCTTCAACAGGAAGGAGTGATGAAAAGACCACCTGTGCCCCAAGGTTCTTCAGCTTCCAGCCCAGAATCTCATAGTCCCGAGCTACACATTGAAAACGGTGCGTGGCCATATTGTTTGTACCCACATGAATCAGAAGGAAGGGGTTGTGGTCAGTGGACTTTATAAGACTTCTCTGTCACATTGTGAATCTTTACACCTGGAAGTCAGCACACCTCCTGGGACATCCTGTTTCCTCCACACACTACTGCCTCTGTCTCCCTCAATAGTGAGTTACCTACTACCACCACACGTCTCTTCTTCCTCTGAGGAATGGCAGAAATTGTTCTATACACTGTGCCTTCCAAAGCCTCCTTGGAGTGTTCTGAGGTTTGCAAAGATAGCAGCTAAAATCAAAGGAAGCATTTAAGGGTACCAGGTATTGTTGACTATCTGTTGTTGTTGTTGTTTATAAAAAGTTTATTGAATATTTAAAAATTAAAAAACAATTACCAAGTGGACTAAAGTTGTTACAGTTAGAAATGGAAGAAATGAAAGGCAATAGTTCTCCTCACGAACTGTCTCTCCCATTCCCCACTAAGATCCTCAGAATCTTCACTCCATACTTGGGAAGGCAGACCCACCTTTGTGCTTTGAGTTACATCCCTCTTCTGTGCTATTATTTGACAAGTTGACTAGTCCTCATCTAACCCCACCCAAATGCTCCCTTGATCTTATCCCCTCCAGACTCCTGGCTGCTGAAGTCCTATCGTCATCCTCTGGCTCCTCCCCTCCTATATTCAAGCATTCCATTGTTCCCCACTTCAAACAATCAATCAAACAAAAAATCAACCCATCCCCAACTCTCCATCTGCCACCCAATTTCTCTTCCATTATTCACCACTATCCAGAACTCCACCACCAAATTCATTCACATAATTCACTGCTCTACATTGGGTTCCTGTCCAAGCCTGGATTTAGGACAAACTCCTTACCTTAATCATCAAAGCCCTGCATGACCTCGTAAGCTTCTTGGGGTAGGGATCTGTCATCTTGTTACTATGTGTGCGTGTGCACTGACGGTAGTAAATAATTAAAAATTATGGTACATTAAAGATTTCTATCAGCAAAAAAAGAGATCCCTGCTGGTAAGCAACATTGGGAAACAGTAACAAAAGGAAGGCAGTGAGGATACAAAGTGGGGGGAACTGAATCAGAGTAAATATAGCTTCAAATATTTAAGTTTGGTTCCAGATGGGGTTGCGGATGAAGAGATTAAACCAATGGCTTCCAAATAAAATGTTGGATTGAAGTAAGGATTTGAAGGGGCAGGAGGGGAGAGAACGGAGCACCAATTACAGATCAGAGTTGTGCATTTTCCAGGTAAAGAGGGGCAGCAAGAAAGAATGAACACAGCTGAAAGAACATCATATCACAGGGTGTCTGGTGGTAGTAGAGTTGGAGAAGCAAAGGTTATGGAAAAGGATACAACTGCCCTGCGTGGTATGTCACTATTATTTCACTTTACAGGCAAAAATCGCCCAAAACTACCTGGTCAACTTTTGACTGAGAGGGAACCTCAACCCATGCCTCATACTCTTTCTACAAGTTCTCACCAGGGAAACACACAGAATACAAGATGTCCCCGCAAGCTGGTTTGACACAAGTATTCATTGCAGTAACTTTGATGCACCGCTTAATTTAAATACTGCCTGAAACCTGATCTGTATTTAAATTGCAGATAATTAGTCTATCATAGAAAACACATCAAAGACTCCTTGGCACCTAAATACAAGCAATCCTTTTCTGACATGAGCTTTCATTTGCAAGCCCCTACTTCAGGGACGCGGGTGGTGGCTCCCTCGGCCAGTAAAGCAAGATGAGCGCCGCAACCCCTGAGTCGTTCATGACTGGACTTAACGGTCAGGGGTCCCTATACCTTTACCTTACTTCATTAGATGGATAGCATTAACCTTAAACACTATACAGTCATAACTTGGTTGTTGAACGCCTTGCGACTCGAACGTTTTGGCTCCCAAACACCACAAACCTGGAGGTGAGCGTTCTGGTTTGTGAACATTCTTTGGAGCCCAAACGTTTGACGCTGCTTTTGTGGCTTCTGATTGAGTGCAGGAAACTCCTGCAGCCAATCAGAAACCATGCTTTGGTTTTCAAACGTTTTTCGGAAGTCGAACGGACTTCTGGAACGGATTCCCTTCAGGAACCAAGGTACAACTGTAATAGTCCTAGTGTTGTGTTTAAGAATAATTAAGAGTGCATCACTTCACATTCATCTTGCAAGTTAAAAACCCAATACTTCATATTAAAGCAGTGCTTTTTTTGAGTAAAAGTATAAAACTTTTGATATCTATATAATCACACACATGCAGACACACACCAATTTCTGTTTTTTCTTTTGTTATAGTATTTGTTACTATATCATGGAATCTAAAAGAACTAACAAGAAGTTGTGAGTGAAAAAGCTGAAAACAACTCCGCTAGGGTGATGAAAAATGAGAAATCTGAAATAATAGTCAGCCATAATTACGGGACCACATCACCAAATACTGACATCTTCAGCATACTTCCACTTATCCTGACTGCTGGTGCTAGCTGCTTAGCTTGGGAAAAGACCGCAAAGAATTGTAATTTGATAAAAGTCAATGTGTTCATTGTAAAAATCAAAACAAATAAAACCCAAATGAAAGAAGCTACAATACTTTTCACTATAGCTGAAAGGCATAATACCGAACTTGAAAAATAAATAAAATTGATCATGATTTGCTTAAGTGAAACAAACCATGATCCCTACTTCAGACATAAGGCTAAGCCAGTGATAGTAGTTTGTTGCTCCCACTCACCAGCAGGAAGGAGTGACGTTAGAGCCATCTGTGTGTTCATGGTAAGCCATTAGTCATGGCTTACCATGATATGCAAAACACAGCCAGCAGGTTAGGTACAAGGTTTTTTTAAAAAAACTATGTTTTGTCTATTAAATATCCAACATAGAGTGGCTCCCTATTTTCAAGCTTACTCTGCATAATGAACATAGTTCATCTGACTTCTAAATATCAAATCAAAGTGTGCAATTCATATTCCAGCAAAAACACACTGTTGTTGTAGAGCCACAAACCAACAGGTCTCACTGATTCAAGGTTTGCACTCAGTGGCAGTCCTGCAACCCCATCAAAGACTTTTATGTAGAAGGGGGGGAAATCACAGTAACAATTTTTCCAGAAACTCCAGAACACAACTTGGATAGCAAATAAATAAAACACTGTATATTAGGCATATTGCCACTTTGTAAAATAAAGTCATCAAGTCTTGCCAGAATTTGAAAAGAAATTATCCTGCAAAGAAGTCTGTGGATAATTCATCTTTTGTGCACTATATGACAAAACAAACATTTTTCTTCAGATCAAAAGGAACATTGTATATTATAGCAGAAACATTTGAAACTCAAAGCACAATGGCTCTCATTCACAAAATGTTTAGTTCATTTGTAGCCCAATCCTATGCATATTTACTCAAAATCAAATCATACTGAGTTCAATGTGTCCAACGTCTAAATAAGCGTGTTGCAAGTTCCCCCCAACCACTATGGGCCATTATGACGGAAGGATGGGGCCACCCACCAATAGCCTGACATAACCATGATTTCAGGACAGACCCAACTTAAAAGAAAAAAGAAAGATTCCCAATTCTTTCTTTTTAGTCCACTTTGAGCTAAAACCAGCTGCAAATGAAGATCACTGCAAAAAGTTTGGAACTGAGTGTAAATTCTGATTTTCAGAGGAACTGGTTGTATTCAGGATCTCCAGTTAGGAGCTCCAGAGTGCAACCAATCCCAGCAGGACTTGCATTTGAAACCAAATTTTAAATGTGCTGAATGCAAAATCTGCTTGCCAAGGAGCACTGTAAGACTCTCCATTGCCCCTTTGCATCTTTGCTTGCCCCACAGCTGATGTCACGTCTGTTGTCAGGTGTGGTACAGGTGGGCATGGTTTGCAGTAAACATGTCACATGGCACAAATTAGGACCCCTGCCAAGCCTAATTAGACTCGTGGCCCAGAGGATCCCCACTGCTGGTACACAAGCCTGAAGCCACACCCATTTAAATATGAATTTTTAATGTAGCCTTACTGGATTACAATCTAGAAGATATAGAGGAAGTTTTTCTGGTTGCCCAGCAATCACATGAATCATCAGAATCATTTCCTCTTCCCTTCTCATTCAGTATTATTCAGCTCATCAGGCATGAAACTGGCTTGAAAGTTATACTGTTATCATTATATTAAGGGGTGACAAAATAACTGAAGTCTCAGGAGCATCATCAGCATCAACTCGAGTCGTCTGGGATCTTAGCAATGCGGGGAGCAGTCTATCCACTAGTTGAGTCTCAATAAGGATACGGAATAAGGAATGATATCACTTTATTACTGGCATGGCAATATTCTACCTCACCTTGCAGCCAGTTTCTACATGCAAATTTCATTTGCTGGGCTGGGATGATTGTGCTGCATTCAAATACTCCTTCCTTCACTTACCACTGGATCTGTTTTTGCGGTTTGATTTCCCACCCGTAAGAAGCATCTTGAGACTGTTCCGAAACATGGCTGTTCTGGTCTAATCAGCTCGCCCCCAAAGCTGTATAAATATAAAAATAAAAGGCATCCATTAACTAATTTTTGGTCATTAGCAGCAAGGAACAACATAAAGATTTATTGTGTCTCTGCAACTGCTATTTGTATTAATAATGTAACATCTGAATTGGCTCTTTGTAGGAAACGAAGCATTCAGAAAAAAAGATCTTAAACCCGTAAATGAAATAAAGCGCTAATCTTCTACAGTATTGTAATTTTTCTTCTCTTCCAGAGACTAACCACGGTCAGCACATATTTCAGGATTCTGTTCTGCCTCACCTGTTTAACAGTTTGGGGCAAAATGCTGCCATGATTGGGTTCTGCAAATTGGGTAAAATTTGCAAAGTAGCCCCCATGTTGGTAACAATGTGGAATCCAGAATTTTATTGCAGAGAGGCCATGTCTTGCAAAGGCAGTTGAGAGCACCAAACCTACATAAATAAGAAACAGACCAGGTATGAAAGATCCACCAAGCTGTATTAGTGGAACAGGCTCAGGATACTTGAAGGGTGAATTTATTTACACAGACCTTGAATGGCTCCCATTATCAACCTTATTTATTAGTATTTGCCAAGGATATTGAACTGTACAAAGATTTCTACAAGATTGCACCTAGGGCTGCGTACAAACTCAGAAAACTCAAATAATGTTGAACATGTGCAGGATTCACCTTTAATTCTTCCAGCTCTTTTAGATGTCAATGTAAGTTTAAAACCATGGAGGCAATATCACGGAAGAACATAAGAAGAGCCCAACTAGATCAGGACCCATCTAGTCCATTGTTTCCATAGCGGAAACCAGATGCCTATGAGAATCCCACAGGTAAGACTTAAGGGCAACAGCAGTCTTCTCACCTGTGATTTCCAACAACTGTTACACAGAGGCAAAACTTAGGCAAATCTCAGAGGGTTTGCTTAATAAGATTTGCCGGGAATACACATTTGGTGCCCTGCTTAAGTCCTTACTCCTCTCCATAGCAAGTAAAAATAAACTTTGCAAAGCAAGCATATATGTACAGAATGGCAAAAACTGGAGGACTTCCGGGTTGGCGCCTCCAGGCAATGGCGGAGTTCCTCTGATCGGGAGGAATTTGCTCCGCGGAAATTAGGGTCTGACCGCCACGGCGAAGGCGGAGACCCACTGAAATCACAGGCGGAAGAAGCCTGTGAACTTGGGATTCGGCTGGCACCCTTTGCGCCTCTCCTACTCGCGGGGAAACCCTGATTTGGGGATCCGGAGCGAAGTGGGGTGAGTGGCGCGGTGCTTCGAATTGACTGCTTCTTTCACGGAGTGAAGCCGCATCGCTGTTGCCGGAGAGCGCTGACTTTTTCCTGTGGACAATTGGATTTTAAACAACTACCCGTGAGTAGAATGGAAAATTAGATCTTTAAATTCATTAATTTGGCATCGAAACGGGAAGGTTTAAACAGGAAGTCCTCCTTCCCTTTTTTGTAAACAGATTGAAGCAAAGAAGTTGCAAGTTAAAGCCTTGGAAAGTTTATTTTTGTAAAGGATTAAATCTCCATCGGTTAAAACTATTAAACCCCCCTTGGAAGCAGGAGAAGAGGGGGGAAATTTTGGACCTAGCGAGCCTGCAGGAGAGAGTGAAAAACCAAATTACCACTGCTCCGAACCTGGAAACGGGCTGCCAGAAAGAGTGACTTTTTTGACAGTTAGCAATAAGAGAAATATATTGTTTCCATTGTACTCATCTGCGTTTAAAAAGTAGGAAAAGAATCTATAGTTTAAATTGTGTTTGAAAGGAATGATACAAGTGGAGACTGTTTCCCTCTAGAGGGAGCTTTTGAAACTGTTACAAGAGTGGAGCTGGGATTTTTCCAGTCGTAAGGTAAGAACTGTGTGAAATAGAGATTGACCTTGGACTTTAAGAATGTTGACAGAAGGAGCCTTAGTGACTGTATTATGTAAGATAAGCTATTCGTTGGAACAGCTCCACAAGAAGACGGACGCTATGAATACCAAACTTGAGAACTTAGGACAAAAAGTGACTAATTTGGAACAAAAAGTGACCATTAATACAGAAATTGTTCAGGATTTGACACAGGAACCTACCTTGATAGGACAAACTGGGGAGAAGACGAAGGAGAATGTTGGTGTTGTTAAACCTAAAATAATACAAGTGGAAGCCCCAGTTTTACAGAGGCAAACTGAGGACTATAAGTGGAGGCCTTTTATGAATGAATATAGAAAGAGTCAGAATTTGAAGATTGGAGCCCTGCTTGGATTGAAGAAGGAAGGTTGGATATACTCTTTCAAGCAGAGATTTACTGACCTTTGGGTCCTGAATCTGGGTCAGGAGGTGATTGGAGTTGTGGGGGCCTTTGGATCTGTAGGAGCCTTGAAACATGATTTGGGACATTGTATGGACACTGGTTTTAGCTGTGGAGAGTTGGTTGGTCTGTCGAGAGGGAATGGGGGCATGGTTGGATCGGGGCCCCCCCAAGACCTGCGCTTCAGCACCCTCAGTATCAAAGAATATGAAGAAAAACTGCAGAAGGGACTTGGAAAAGATTTAAGAACCTCGGACAGAAGATCTCCAGGTTGATGAACTATATGGAATGGACGTAAATGACTGGCAGAATCCGAGACCAGGGAGAAGAGATGGTGGTAGAAGATTGGGAAAGTTTAAAGTTTATATATAGAAATATTGTTAATTTAATGAGTGTTAGAAAATTGTTGGAATGAAATTTTATGGCTTTAGCAGAAATGTTATAAGGAGTTAGGTATAAATAAGTATTTCACTATTAATGGAAAACAAGGTATACAATATGTTAAGATATTCATAATGATAAAAATAGAGAAAGATGGAAAGGAATTGCTGAAACAAGTAATAGAAGTGGAATACAAAAAGGGAGGTGAGAGGAGGTCGATGAAATAAGGGAATGAAAGATAGAGTAATGAAATGGTATGGTATATGTTTTTAAATTGTTGTTCTTTTGCTTTGTTTAGGTTAATGTGTTAAGGTTGTGTTTTGTATTGTTTATTGTATTGTTTTTTCTTTTCTCTCTCTCTTTTTCTTCTCTGTTCTATTTTGTCTTTTTCTTACGCCTATTTTCTTCCTTTTTCTTTTCTTGTAAGTTTTAAAAGTAATAAAGATTATTTAAAAAAAACAGAATGGCAAAAACTGGAACAACAGATTATCCACAGATCTAATCATAAACCAAGTCAATATAAGAAAAGTTTAACGTTCCAATATCTGATTAAAGGTTGAACTATATTAAATGACAGAAATCCATGACTGGTTCTCCCATCTCTTTAGATTTAGGTTAGCTACTGCAAGCCTTGAGTGTTCAAACTGAGACCACAGTATGTGTCTGTGTTACCTTTTCTCCTCTGCCATTTACCTTGTGAATTCCCCCCCCCCCCAAAAAAAGAAACCTTGATATTCATCCCATTCAGGCAGGGTTGAATAACCCATAAGTAGCATCCATCCCTCTCTGCATAATTTTTGTTATGTTATGTTTTTATTTTGCCGCATAATATACACACACTCAAACAAATCCTGCCGTTTTAAAAATAAATATAGGAAATTATTGTTATTGTGTTTCTATGTGATGTCGAAAAACCAAAAGATTGTTGAGGGACGATAGGCTTCTCTCCATTTTCCTTCTTTTTTAATTATTACTTTTTAACTTAACCTAACGCTAACCCCACCAAGAAGGTTTTTATGTAAACCCATTTTTTATTTTAAAAAACAATAGTCATTCTTTTACTGACCATTCCCCCTGCTGCAATTGTGATGCCAAAAGGTTGTTATGACCCTCCAAGACCTCATTATAGTTTTCCTTTAAAAAAAAATATGTAAATGCCCACTTTTACACTTTTGACACATACATTTGACATGCAGCCCCAAATAAGCTGTCCATGTGCCAATGCTGCTGAAAACAGCTGCCCTAGCCCCAAAAAGGTTAGCGACTACATTTTCAAGCTTCAGTCAATGATATTGATCTTGAAGTAGTTGTAAACTTACTCATGGCTTCAAAAACATGTATAGCTACAAACTGGAAACAGTGACCCCACTGAAGTCTGATTAGTATGGGAGAATATGAGATACTGCACTTTTATCGAAATTAAGAGATTGATAAACCTATTTGGTGTGCATTCATCAAAGGGTAGTCTTTACTTAAAATATTTTGGAACATCAACTTTCATAAACCATGTTCTTTCTTTCCATTATGAATGTCCCCACCCCACCCCTACTTGTTTACTTTTGATGTGAATGTAAATGTTTCTATGAGTTTCTTTACACGTGTCTCATATTCATTATGCGGGTGGCGCTGTGGGTTAAACCACTGAGCCTCTTGGGCTTGCCGATCAGAAGGTCGGCAATTCGAATCCCTGCGAAGGGGTGAGCTCCCGTTGTTCGGTCCCTGCTCCTGCCAACCTAGCAGTTCGAAAGCACGTCAAAGTGCAAGTAGATAAATAGGTACCGCTCCGGCGGGAAGGTAAACGGCGTTTTCATGCACTGCTCTGGTTCGCCAGAAGTGGCTTAGTCATGCTGGCCACATGACCCGGAAGCTGTACGCCGGCTCCCTCGACCAATAAAGCGAGATGAGCGCCGCAACCCCAGAGTCGGCCATGACTGGACCTAATGGTCAGTGGTCCCTTTACCTTTACATATACACACACACACACACACACACACACTTTGATCTTAAGTATACAATCAACGACCATTTCGTGCAAGGGTTCCATTCCCGCCCTGCCCCGCCCATCGGCAGAGCACGTATGAGCCCATTCTACCCCCCACCCTGCCCCCATTCCACCCTTTTTAGTGACGTGTTTAGTGACATTTTCGACTACTTACAGGTTTGGCACTGTGTGCACATGTGTTATCACGGACCTTTCAGACATGTGTTAATCAGTCGTCACCTGTACACATGGTATGTCCCTAATCTCAAAGTCACAAGTGGAGCTGAAAATATTGTAAAAATGTAGGCTGCACTGTCAACAGGAATCACTTTCTCAATTAGAATCCAGAGTCATGGTATTTTGGAATACCATAAATGTATGATGAAACGGGTCATAATATATCAGATTCAAGTTTGGGCCTTTAGTTCTGTTAAAGTCTTCAAAAAATAATATATAAGCAGATTCACTGCACCTCAAGCAATATAGGCTCTTCTAAAAATTTTATGGAAGTAAGGTGATAACTGACTCTCTTCTGGTAGAATCTGTGGAATCATCCATGCTTACAATATAATTCAAAGTGTGCTTTAAAACAAACAGATACACTATATTAGACACTGGTGTGTGAGAAGCTAATGCTAGAATATAATTTGTCATAAGACCAGATAATATCATCTTCTAAGTAGAAGGTCAAAAAAACAAGTAAAGGGAAAGATTTTTGCACCTGATCTAGACTTGAAAAGAATATAAAGTAGAGCTTTCTAATGCTACTACAAAATGGATCACTGTCAGCAAAGGTATTCATTCTTTTCCATCTTTAAAGGGGGGGGGGGGAATCAGACTGCCCTTCTAAGCAATGCCCTTGACATTTATAGATAGAAAATACAGGAAAATTCGTCGGATTGAGATTTGTGCATTTGTGGAGAAAAAGTAGGTGTGTTTTGTTATCCTATTTATGAAAACTATGTGATAAATTTATTGAAGATCTTATAATTACCAGACTTCATAGAAATTCAGAAAATCTGGTATATTCTCACAGAGCCTACAATGTGGCAGTGATAACAGCAAATAAAGTAACACTCTGCCACCACTGTTTCTGTTCAGCATTGGTCAATTTGTTTTTATATATATATAGAACTGTTATCACATGCACCCACTCCTGGGAAGTACTGTCGCTGTGACCAATTTGCTAAACATTTTGCAGCTTAAATCACTTATACCTGCTTCCAATAATATATCATAGTTCATGCAGTCCTAAGAAGGGGTGCAACGGTTGTTGCACAAATATGTGGACACTTTTTTTGGAATTCTGAGGCTCCACACTTGTTCACTCAATCCCTGTCCAATCTGGTTTGTGAAATCTTCTCTGGCTATGCTGAGTAAGCTTTTAACAGCCATTGTGAATATTGCTTCCTGGTACTTTAAAAAGGAGTGATAAATCAAGCATTATTTTATATTAGATTTTCTGGATTCATGCAAGTCAGGCTTAAAAATAAGACTCAGTGAATCCTGTGGCATTTTAAAGACTAAGAAAAAACGTTATGAAATAAGCATTTGTGGACTAGAGTCCCCTTCAGCTCAGGACCGCAATACCACATGAACTGCCTCTCCCCATATAAACCAACCTGGACCCTGCGATTATCGTATAAGGCCCTTCTTCATGTGCCCCTTCCGTGACAGAGGCAGAGGGTGGCAAAATGATAACAGACCTTTTTTGTGGTGGCTCCCCGCTTGCGGAATGCTCTCCCCAGGGAGGTGCCAGGTAAAAACATTCCACTTCTCCCAGGCCTTTGGCTACCGTATTTTTCGCTCTATAACACGCACCCGACCATAACACGCACGTAGTTTTTAGAGGAGGAAAATCCATAGGCATGCCACCCATAGGCATTCCCTCCATAACACGCACAGACATTTCCCCTTACTTTTTAGGAGGAAAAAAGTGAGTGTTATGGTGCAAAAAATACGGTAATTAAACAATCTATGGTCTTTTAAACTGTAGGAGATATTGTTTTGGTTTGTTATTATGTTGTGTATTTTTGTGTAATATGCTGTAAGCCACCACGTGAACTTCAGAAGAAAGGTAGTATAGAAATTAAAATAATAATTATTTATCAGATGCATGAATTGTATTCCTAAATTGCCAAGTAATGACCAGGGGAGGTGGAATATAAGAGAGTGAGGTAAGAGGGAAATGAAATGCAAAAGTAACAGACAGCATCAGTTATCTAAAAGCAATGACTGATTGCCACAGCACTGTTGCTGAGAACACAAACATCCTGGCATTTGTAAGCTAATCAACAAGCACATGTAGAATTTTTTTAAAAAAAACAACAACAACCTTAATCTCAATTCCAGTTGCAAGTGACAAAAATTAATTCCCCAATAACTTATAATTCGGACTGGAGTTTACCTCTGAAGTTCCTTTGTTCAAGGATGATCACCTTAAAATCAGTTATAGTGTGTTCAGGTATAATGAAATGTTCTCCTATTGGTTTCTGCATATTGCTATTTCTAATGTTAGGCTGAAGTCTACTTTTTATTTTGCATAGAAATTGGTTTGTTTTGTCCTATATAGAATGCAGAAAGGCACTGCTGGGAGATGATGGCAAGTAGATGAGCACACACAGAAAACACTGATGTGGCTGACATTATTAAGCCCTGTAATAGTGTTGCCTGCAAGATATGGGGATAAAGTTGGTATCTCAGCCTGCTCCAAGGCTGGCTTCTGTGTTTGTCTCTCTTGATATATGGCCTGTTGCTGATAGCAAATGCCTGTTTTAGGCTGGGCACTGTCTGTAAGCAAGTACAGACCTAACACTCAAGGCCTGTGAGAGAGGGAAGTGTGATTATTCAGAATGGGCTGCAGATCATTGATGATGTGTGGTTTTAGTTGAGAGCTATTAGATTATAAATAGTGTTTTGCCACATTCTCTTTTAGGTCCACCCTGGTGCAGATTATTCCCAGGTACCAGTCTGGCTCCATTTAACTGCTTTTTCACTTAACTGGGCAAGTACTGTACAGGCAGCTGGGGAAGCTGCATCCACAGACTAGGAGGATACTGAAGCATACTCTGAGCAGCTAAAGAGGTTGCTGCAGGAGAAAGGATACCTTCCAGAGTAGGTCTTCAGAGTAGAGGAGACAGGCCTGTCCTGGAAGAAGATGCCTGAGCAGACTGTATTGACAAAGCAGAGAAGGCAATGTGGCTAGGCACTCAATCAAGCCGGACATGGTGTACAGCTTTAAAAAAAAGCCATGTCCTCAAAGGCAAGAATCTGCTGCCTATCTTCTGGCAGTCCAACAAGAAGGCCTGCAAGCTTTCTGGACTGGTTCCACAAGCGCTTCATTCTGGAGGTGAGGTGTTACCTGCAGGAGAAAAGGCTGGAGTGCTGCTGATGGTGGACAATGCTCCTGGTCACCTGCAGGAGCTGCCATTTGCGCACGATGACATCACTGTTGCCTTTCTCCCCTCCAATTCAACCTCACTCATCCAGCCTTTGGATCAAGGGCTGATTCATTGCTTCAAGTCTCATTACACCAGGCTCACCTTTGCCTCGCTGATCGATATGATGGATGCTGATCTACATCTGAACCTCATGGCATTCTGGAAGTCCTTCAACACTGCCGGCTGTGTCACCTACATCAAGCAGGCAGTGGATGCAATCAAGCCTGAAACATGCTGGCACAAACTGTGGAAGGAATGCATTCACGACTTCAAGGGATTTCCGGGCATTGCCAATGAGGCTGAGAACATTATGGTGAGGCAAGTTGATGGCGATGGCTTTATTGACTTCATCCAGGAGGAGGAAGAGGAACTGATTGAGGGGCAACAGGCCTTGAGTCTGGAAGATCTGGAGGAACTGGTGAGATCAAGTTCCAGCAGTGAAAGCACGGAAGAGGAGGGCAATGGTGAACAGGATGTCCAGCCCACCTGGACCCTGGAGAGCTTTTCCAAACCCTTTTACACACTCCAGCGTGTGAATGATATCATTGCGCAGTATGATCCCTCCATAGAACACAGTCATCCATCCTCCAACCTTCAACTAGACAAGACCAGAAGTTACAACAATGGATAAATCTAAATCTAGTATCAGTTTTACCTACTTCTGAGATGCGTTTACACTGAATAGATATGAACTGTAGAAGCTGTGTTCAGTTTGTTGCACCAGAATCACAACTGGATATTACAACAGGTTACATCAAACAGTTTCAGAAGCATATCTGAGTAATAGGCTTAAATCCAGTCCTGTATCAGTGCAAGATTAAAATAAAAACCATTGGGACACACATATATCCTTCTACCATCCATTACCAGGCTAAGATTTCCTATCATTTTTATTGAGGAAAATAAATAAATAATAAAATCCCTAGGAGTCTATCCAATGGACATATTCTCATTACCACCAAACATGCAAAATTATTCTTTATAAGACAAGATGGCAAAGGTGACAGAAGAGCAAACTCAAATGAGAAATAGATATAATGTGCTGCTTCCTGGCAAATAATCTATTTTCTCTCCAACCCCTGTTTCAGAATCTATATTAACTTTGTAAGATTCACAGTGATAATCTCTTCTAAAATTGCATAAATGTAATATGTATTTACTAGTATACTAAAGCTACTGTATCTTAAAATGAAGGCATTTTGTTAGGCAACATTAAAAGTGTGCCCTTAGTGTGAGTGCTTGCTTTGCCGGGTTTCAGATCCTGGTTTGAAAGCCACATACAAGACATGACGACAAACCGTGGTTAGCTTGTGGACTTGAGTCATCTCAGTGTTTCCCCGGAAGAAATCCAAGTAGTATTTCAGCATGTCAAAGCAACCCAAGGCCCCAAAGAAAAATTATTATCTATACTGCAAGTCAACTGACAATTTAATCTAGCATACAGGAAATCTACTCTGTCTGGATTTAACATAAATCAATAGAGTTTATTTTCCCCGTCAGTTTTGATAACTACATCATGGGTAAACACTTTTCGGGATAGGGCGTAAGTGATCCAAGCTAAGCAGTTTAAGAGGCTGTTGTTGTTGGCATCAGTCTGTCTCAAGGGACAATAGAGTATGCCTCCAGAGGTGAAGCCAAACAGCTGTGTTAGCAGTACTGAAGCAACCCTCCTAGGGCACAAGCCTTGGCACTGTCTATGGAGGTCCTGGGCTGCCCAGATGACAAGATCCTGCTCTCAACCTCACTAATGTGGTCCAAAGGAAAGCAGAGTACATAATACATTTGGCACCAACTTGGCTGCAGGAGTCGCTGGAAGGAGACTTACAAGACGTCATCCAACTGCCTTAAGGACTCCACTCCAGATTTGTGTAGAGTTTACTCCTTAGCCTTTTCTTCTCCCAAAGATATCCCGAAAGGCAGAGGGTTTAGGAACTAAGTTTTCCTTCTCCGAGATGGGATGCCTTACCAGGTTGATTGATTTGGCTTGACCTTGCATTTGGCACTGCCTAGTAGAGTGCTCAGCCCAGCCCAGCCCCATGCAGCCTCACAGTTTAGGGGAGTTAGAACAATAAAATGAGATAAAACAATAAATTAAAACAACAAAACGAAGCACTAAAAGGAGTTAAGAAATAAAACGGAAGAGAGGATAAAAACAAATGCTAAGGGTTGGTTATAGAGCAGAAACTTGCCTTAAGAGTTGGCCTTGGAGCTCAAAACCCTGCTTCAAGCATTCAGCAGCCATTCATTTGCCCCTCACTTCCCTCTACAGATCGTGCAGAAACCACCTTCTTAACTGTTGGACCTGCTATTGGTCTCATCCTCTCAATTCGCTGGAGCCTGCCTTCACATGCAGGGGAAGTCTCCAACTCACTGAGGGTTTGAGACCAATCGGCTACCTTTGCCTGGTTTAGCTGGCCAGTCAAAGTCATTCCTGGGGTGTGGCCACTGTCACACACTGAGGTATCATTTCAACGAACTAGTATGGCAATTACTAATTTACCCACTTTGAAGCTACTACAAATTGGCACCTTTGCCATGGCAATAATACCACCTTTCAGACTGCTTACATAGCTATATCGTTGTAGCCTGCAGAAATAGGTAACATAGTTTAAGAGATAAACAACATGGCACCAATTATGTGAATGCAACTTAAAGGGAAGAGGAAATATATCATCGCTACATGAATAGTACAGCTGAAAAAAGTCAACAGTGCACAAAAGTAATCATACTATGAATGCAAATATTAACCAATAAGTATGTCTGAAACAACTTGTGCAAAAACCAAGGAAATACTCTAGAAGCAAGCATTTCAACAGTCATCATTTCTATGCTTAATCCAGCGATAATTTGACTTCTATAAAAATGTTATGTATATTGCACATTTACACTGAAACATTATACTCCCAAGTGTATCTTTTCTAAACACTTCCATACAATCGAGTGTAGTGGTACAGGAATATGTGTGTAAAATGTACGTGTCAAACTCTCACTTCAAAATACCGTAATTTCTCATTTTAAAATAAAAATGCTGAATTCTATGTGGGAGGAGCAGCGTCTTTACCTCCACTCCTTGGAAAGGTATGAGAGGCAGATCAAGCTGACAGTGGCAAAAGTGCTGTGATGAGCCACCAAAAGGCAGGTGCTACTTGAGGACTGCTTTACAGTGTCCATCCACCACCCTGTTCTAGGTGAAGTATCAGAAACAAGATCACACTGTTTTTGCTGCTTGTCTGGTACTGGCAGGCTTTGTGGTCCAGCATGACTGAAAATAAGTTTGGCAGGGCAGTGGTGGAAAGACTGGAGAGGGCTCAGGATTCCCCTCCGTCACAGCAGGACGGCAATGGCTGAGAAGTCCTACAAAGAGGAAACTGTTTAATGATGAAGGGGTGCTATTGAGGAAGTTAGATCGGACCAGAATATATTTGGTTCTTCCCAATCCAGGGGCAGTGAACTGACTGGGCTGCTGCCAGCCCTGCCCCAGTACCTTAAAGGAAACTGCATACAGTAAAAACACCATTTTTTTCTCTTCCCCTTAGACCACATAGTACAAGGGACAGCTGGGAGTGAAGCCTGCAGGTGCATACACCAGCATGGCAGGCTGTGCCAAAAAAGCGGGGGGGGGGGGAATACCTAAATAACTCCCCCAACCCCCCTCTCTCTGACACACATGCGATGGAGAGACCCAGCCTACTGTATTTCATGACAGTGGGCATCAATGGCAGCAGTAGGCATGCCACCAAGAAAGGCTTGCCAGGAAACAGCATTCATCCAACATCGAACTAATTTCATTTGAGGACAAGGAGTGGAAAAAATAATAATAATCCAACTGCTGTTGGAGCAGGAAAGGGAAACCGACGTCAACCTATAGAGCAGAGCTTGATCTAGGCAACCAGAGGCCAATACAAGGAAGGAAATATGAAAGAAACTTAAGTCACTTTCTAACAGGATTTTGAATGAGCAAACAATGAACAGCTAGGTCATCCAATGAAGACAAAAACATAATTATTACAAGACAGGAGAGGACTTGAGAGTTTTGACTCCCCTGATTTAAGTGGATAATAAGGGTCCTACCAACCCCCAGGAGGCACAGATGCTGTGTCTTTCTTCTCAAGATCACATTAAAGGGCAGGATGGGGGTGTTCTAGGCCCTAAGCGAGCAGCTTGGCCTTCCTTGTAGGACATATAAACAAGTATGGCAGGGTGTGGCCATATCATCAACTTGCTAGAAACAGGATCTTGAACCTGCTAGAATCAAGGTCATTATGCCTTCATCCTGCAAGAACCAGGGATGACCCACAGATGGGTGGGCAATGACTATGCTTACTCTAATAGAGTTGCACAATATTCTTTTGGAAAGAGGGCTACTCCCTACCTGCAGCAACAAAAGAAAAAAAATGGGAAGGGAGAGTGAATAAGGAGCATGAAGTCAAGATCAGAGTGGCAGGCTATGCCAAAGACCAGGAGAACATTCATCACAAGCAGGTTGACTGCAACTGGGTCAACTGGATTGCAGCATTCACCCAATTTTGGTCAAGTACAGTATCTTAACACAACATACAGAAACTTTATGAGCTTCAGTTGAGGTTAAGGTACAACTAGACTATCAGAATGAATGTGGCCTTAGCCTTTGTTTTTTGGACAGGGGAAGAGCTACAGTCAGTGATGTGAAGAGGAAGTTTTTTTGTTTTTTAAAAAAACTTCACTGCTTTATTTTTCTGCATACAAAAGATCTGTTTCCTAAATTCATTAGCAACAACAAATGAATGCCAATTACAAATAAAAACTAGGCAAGCCTGGCTATTTCAAAGTTTTTAGTTTTGTTTACTAAATACAAGTAATCAATCAATACCTTAATTGCAGTAATAAGACCTAATCTAGTTTAGATACAGAACACAATGAATGCAGTCCCTGTAATACAGTCCATCATTTGACCTCTTATGGATATAGCAATTTTGAAAACATTAGCCACCTGTCCAGTGATACAAGACTTTATCCAATAAACAAGGGATTACAAATCTTTCATTTGGGTGCCCTGGCAAAACAGACAGAAGAGGATAAATGATATGGCATCTCAAATCAGAAGAGAAATTACAATATGTACAAGGGTGCATAAGTAAAGGTTTAGGGGACTTGGGCACAATTTATTTAGAAATTGGATTTTCAAAAATCTGCCCTGGAGTACTACTAAATAAAAGTAATATAAGCATGCTAAATTACATTTCCTTGTTACTGACTGCTGGCGGACGAATACTTTTAGTACTATTTATGGCTTTAATGCTTTTGCCTATTTTATGGTTTCTTTCCATTCTTGTTCTAAGTTAAACTAATTTTCTGGGACATTTTCTAATTCAGAATTTTTTTGGGGGGGCGGGGGGACACACATCACTGGAGATTTTCATTCTCCATCCCTGGCATCAAGCACTTACTGACTGGTTTCTATAGTGACAATGAAATTCACCTTTTCTTGAAAGAATGAATGATTCCTCACATGTCACCAAGACACCATGGAAAGGGAATAAGCCTTGGGACTCATTGACCCCAAACTCACAGGCTTGCAGACTGGTGCTGCTGTCAATGGTCTCCTAGACACACCTTTCAGGGATGCTGGCAGAGAGGCGCAAGGTTCAGTTTTAGCACTGAATTGATGTTTTGTGCCAAGATAGGGTGACCTAAACAATGCAGACAGTATTTTCTGGTTCTCACCTAAGCAGCAGGCAATGAACATAGGAAGAAAAGGGAAGTAGGTTAATTAACCATCTATTCCATCACAGATAGTTTAGTAATAAAGTTGTGAACCTTAGTTTAAATGGATGTGTTTTTTATTTTAATTTTTCATTAAGTTTTTGCTTGATGGTTTTGCTTGATTTTCTGAAAAAGCCTTCCATTCCACTGAGGTACACATGAATTTCTAAATATAAACAGAGTAAAGCAATCTTCTGTCAACCAGAAACAATTACCGTATTTTTTGCTCTATAAGACTCACTTTTTCCCTCCTAAAAAGTAAGGGGAAATGTGTGTGCGTCTTATGGAGCGAATGCAGGCTGCGCAGCTATCCCAGAAGCCAGAACAGCAAGAGGGATTGCTGCTTTCACTGCGCAGCGATCCCTCTTGCTGTTCTGGCTTCTGAGATTCAGAATATTTTTTTTCTTGTTTTCCTCCTCCAAAAACTAGGTGCGTCTTGTGGTCTGGTGCGTCTTATAGAGCGAAAAATACGGTACTCAGGTGTGAGCTCTGTTGTTTCTATTAATTTAAGTCCAGGTTTAAGGGCCAGTGATAAGCAAGAATGTTAATGAGTGGAAAGGAAGTAGGTCACAGGAGTCTACTACATCAAGGTTAGAAAGGGATGTTCATGGGGAAAGGAGAAAGCAGACTCAGCAGAATATTAAAGAATTAACAAGGCACCCTTATGAAAATTAATGGTACACCCATATTTTTATAACTAACATAGTTTTGGGTACTCCCTTAAACAGTGACTGTTGAAGTAGATAGAAAAATTCTTGAGGGAGGATAGCCAAAACTGTCAAATTATGTATTCAGAATTCAGAATTTTTTTGGGGGGGCGGGGGGACACACATCACTGGAGATTTTCATTCTCCATCCCTGGCATCAAGCACTTACTGACTGATTTCTATAGTGACAATGAAATTCACCTTTTCTTGAAAGAATGAATGATTCCTCACATGTCACCAAGACACCATGGAAAGGGAATAAGCCTTGGGACTCATTGACCCCAAACTCACAGGCTTGCAGACTGGTGCTGCTGTCAATGGTCTCCTAGACACACCTTTCAGGGATGCTGGCAGAGAGGCGCAAGGTTCAGTTTTAGCACTGAATTGATGTTTTGTGCCAAGATAGGGTGACCTAAACAATGCAGACAGTATTTTCTGGTTCTCACCTAAGCAGCAGGCAATGAACATAGGAAGAAAAGGGAAGTAGGTTAATTAACCATCTATTCCATCACAGATAGTTTAGTAATAAAGTTGTGAACCTTAGTTTAAATGGATGTGTTTTTTATTTTAATTTTTCATTAAGTTTTTGCTTGATGGTTTTGCTTGATTTTCTGAAAAAGCCTTCCATTCCACTGAGGTACACATGAATTTCTAAATATAAACAGAGTAAAGCAATCTTCTGTCAACCAGAAACAATTACCGTATTTTTTGCTCTATAAGACTCACTTTTTCCCTCCTAAAAAGTAAGGGGAAATGTGTGTGCGTCTTATGGAGCGAATGCAGGCTGCGCAGCTATCCCAGAAGCCAGAACAGCAAGAGGGATTGCTGCTTTCACTGCGCAGCGATCCCTCTTGCTGTTCTGGCTTCTGAGATTCAGAATATTTTTTTTCTTGTTTTCCTCCTCCAAAAACTAGGTGCGTCTTGTGGTCTGGTGCGTCTTATAGAGCGAAAAATACGGTACTCAGGTGTGAGCTCTGTTGTTTCTATTAATTTAAGTCCAGGTTTAAGGGCCAGTGATAAGCAAGAATGTTAATGAGTGGAAAGGAAGTAGGTCACAGGAGTCTACTACATCAAGTTTAGAAAGGGATGTTCATGGGGAAAGGAGAAAGCAGACTCAGCAGAATATTAAAGAATTAACAAGGCACCCTTATGAAAATTAATGGTACACCCATATTTTTATAACTAACATAGTTTTGGGTACTCCCTTAAACAGTGACTGTTGAAGTAGATAGAAAAATTCTTGAGGGAGGATAGCCAAAACTGTCAAATTATGTATTCAGAATTCAGAATTTTTTTGGGGGGGCGGGGGGACACACATCACTGGAGATTTTCATTCTCCATCCCTGGCATCAAGCACTTACTGACTGATTTCTATAGTGACAATGAAATTCACCTTTTCTTGAAAGAATGAATGATTCCTCACATGTCACCAAGACACCATGGAAAGGGAATAAGCCTTGGGACTCATTGACCCCAAACTCACAGGCTTGCAGACTGGTGCTGCTGTCAATGGTCTCCTAGACACACCTTTCAGGGATGCTGGCAGAGAGGCGCAAGGTTCAGTTTTAGCACTGAATTGATGTTTTGTGCCAAGATAGGGTGACCTAAACAATGCAGACAGTATTTTCTGGTTCTCACCTAAGCAGCAGGCAATGAACATAGGAAGAAAAGGGAAGTAGGTTAATTAACCATCTATTCCATCACAGATAGTTTAGTAATAAAGTTGTGAACCTTAGTTTAAATGGATGTGTTTTTTATTTTAATTTTTCATTAAGTTTTTGCTTGATGGTTTTGCTTGATTTTCTGAAAAAGCCTTCCATTCCACTGAGGTACACATGAATTTCTAAATATAAACAGAGTAAAGCAATCTTCTGTCAACCAGAAACAATTACCGTATTTTTTGCTCTATAAGACTCACTTTTTCCCTCCTAAAAAGTAAGGGGAAATGTGTGTGCGTCTTATGGAGCGAATGCAGGCTGCGCAGCTATCCCAGAAGCCAGAACAGCAAGAGGGATTGCTGCTTTCACTGCGCAGCGATCCCTCTTGCTGTTCTGGCTTCTGAGATTCAGAATATTTTTTTTCTTGTTTTCCTCCTCCAAAAACTAGGTGCGTCTTGTGGTCTGGTGCGTCTTATAGAGCGAAAAATACGGTACTCAGGTGTGAGCTCTGTTGTTTCTATTAATTTAAGTCCAGGTTTAAGGGCCAGTGATAAGCAAGAATGTTAATGAGTGGAAAGGAAGTAGGTCACAGGAGTCTACTACATCAAGGTTAGAAAGGGATGTTCATGGGGAAAGGAGAAAGCAGACTCAGCAGAATATTAAAGAATTAACAAGGCACCCTTATGAAAATTAATGGTACACCCATATTTTTATAACTAACATAGTTTTGGGTACTCCCTTAAACAGTGACTGTTGAAGTAGATAGAAAAATTCTTGAGGGAGGATAGCCAAAACTGTCAAATTATGTATTCAACTGTCAGTTACGTATTCTTATCTATTCACTCTTATTTCCTTCCCTGCATCGGATTTCTTTATCAGAAATCACTTGTCATTCCCCACATGATTTATATGCAATCTCCAATGTAGAAATCAGGTGAGAAAGAGTAAAGGACGGTGGACAAATATTAAACTGCTTTGAGATTTTATTAAAATCAAATGATATCTAAATATTGTGGAATAAATAAAATAAATATGTAAATATTAACCAACATGACATCCTTGCAGTTAGAATGCAGAATAGTAACAATTTCTTCTGAGCAAGTAGCTTGCCAGATCCACCAGTCAAGCCACAATACAACACACAAATATTCACAGACACACTAGTCAATACTTTAATATATTTGTATAGACCACAGATTTATAAACTCAAGAAACTTAACCCCAAGTCCATGACCAAGCCTCATTCAATAATTATAATGTACTTACTGACTCTTGCCCAGGGTACAGAATCTATGCTATGGCTGGTGTTGCAAACTGAACCATGCAGAATATTACAGATACATGGACTCTTAAGTATAAGTTAAAATTGTTTCTCTGTCTTTAAGATTTACACTTTATCCGAATACAGATAGGTAGCCGTGTTGGTCTGCCATAGTCAAAATAAAAAAAATCCTTCCAGTAGCACCTTTAAGACCAACTAAGTTAGTTCTTGGTATGAGCTTTCGTGTGCAAGCACACTTCTTCAGATACTTTATCCGAATTCAGTCAAGAGATACTTTTCAGTTCAGGTGCAGTGTAAAGCAAGCGTCTACCCAGCAATTAAGATCTTCTTCTGAGGCCTTTCTCTGGGTACTCGTTAAATGAGTTGTAAACTTTGTATGAGAAATCGGGTTGGCAAAAATGGAACTCTACACTGCCATCTGGTATCACAGTGTTATAATACATAAACAACGCATATAAAGCACTTTTTCTTTGCCAATATAGCTGAGTCCTGAGGCTAGGCAGGTGGAAGAGTCTTTTCAAAGGCATCCTGTCTTCAAGAATTCTACCCAGGAAAGCTCAATTATTGCCATCTTCACTATTTTTCAGATAGGCTGTCAATTCCATGCTGTTTATCTATGCTTATAAGAATACTTAATGTGCTGCTACTGATCTGGTTTCATTGCTTTATAGTTTTTAATCTTTATTTAGTATCATCATTTGTTTTAAAATTGTGTTTACTTTTTTAAAAGCAATTTTATTTGTTTTCATAGATGTATAACAAAATATAACTGGACAACTAAACGTAACACCCCTCCATCCCCCCTCCATGCCTTTAGAATATTCATTCCTTTTTTAGATTTTCTAACAAGTTTCTCCTGTTATTCCGTCAAGGTTGTATGGAAGCATCCATCCACAACAGGGTCATCTTCTCCAGCTAAAGTACCCATAAGTATTCATGGTCACACCGCTGAATTCCTTAGAGGCTCTTCTCACCAAAAGGGTGAAATGATATTTTAAATAAAGAGATCACAGTATCACAGAAAATACGGACAATTGCTTTATCTGAGAAACTAAGAGTACACGCCATGATGCAACTGATACAGACGATTTTGCTAAAATATGGCATCACTTTATAAAGTATTCAAATGACTGGCACCAACCAACTATGCAAGTAGATTTATGGGAAAATTTACTGTATTTGTCTTCTGGGGGAGGGGGGGATCCAATTGTTATGCTTATGCTTATATCATGTTTCTTAAAAAAGCTAATAAAATTAAAACTATAGATATATATCTAGATATCATAGTTTCTTATTTTATGCTACCACTATGTGGATTAGCTTAATTAAGGACAGTAAACATGTAACAACATAAAATTATTACATCTATTAAAGGATGCGTGATGAAAAAATTGCTTTTGCTTTCAGAGAAACCTGTGACAACTTGAAAGCCTTACCTTAAATTCATCTGAAAATGGATGAGTCTCAAAACTACATTGTTTCTTTAAGCAAACCAAGATCCTAAACTAAGAATTCCTGTTTAAGATGGATGTCCAGCACAAGAGATACTGTTGCTCTTTGCAAAACAGATTATGTGGGATATAAATAAATATAAATATAAATATGATACATATAAATATAAATATAAATAAATACTGAACTGTGCGATCTCAAAACCGACCAAAGTTGTTTTTATGCCACAGTGAAGAACTTGCTTCAGACAGCAGGCTGGATACAATTCTGATTAACCCTCCACATGTTTAACAGTTTAACAGGGCTATCGACCTTCCAATTAGATCAAGCCCAAAGCAGTGCAGTTTTTATTCAGTGTGAAACACAACTGAATTGGGAGCCTTCCTGACCAACTGTTCCTTTGAAGCATGGCTTGTATTCACTGCTATTTAAATTTGGTCAGAATGCAAGCTGTGTTGCTTGGTTGGATCCGCTCAAACTCCCAAATGGATGCAATCCAGGCCAAATGCAGCAGACTTTGCATTTAGCATCAAATTTAAACAGCACCAAATGCAAATTGCAAATGTAAAGGAACAGTAGGGAGAGTCCTATAAGGCTCCCAATTGTTCCTTTGCATCCACAGCTTTACCTGTTCCATATCTAATGTTAATATCTAATGTAATGACACATTAGGCAAATGACAGGTGGAGAAGGCTGGAAGAAAAGTGTTGTGACTTATGAGTCAAATTAGGAACCTAGCCTAGTTGGCCAGATTTGGCCCATAGGCCAGAAGTTCCCAACCCATGTTCTATGCCTTGTGAAAGAAAGGCAGAACTTTCCAATATACCATATAAAGTCACATTTTCCTGCAATCACTGACATAGAAGTTAGTCATCTCAGTTATTCACAACTGATTGATAATGTGAACAATCTCAATTTAGGAAAGAAAATCTAAATACAAAAAAAGGCTCCTGGAAATATGCAAAGTTGTTATTATTATTCCATATTATCACCATAGTCTTCCAAAAACATGTTCCTTTATGAGAAGTATTCATCACTGCTGACTTGTCAGGCCTTTCCCTCCTCACTCAGTACCAAAGTTATTTCTTTTCAGTTAACTGGAGAAAGCAATTGGTCAATAGTACTAGTAGGCAGGACAAAGTACCTGTGCAGACCTAAGGATGTGTACAGGATTCTTGGAGCAGAAAAGCCAACCATCTGTGTGTTCTTCCTGCTCTGCCTTCCTGATAAAAGCAATCATAGTTAATCTGGTCAAGCTGGTAAGAGGAACGAAAAGGAGTTTTCCATCCAGCTTTAAAGAAGTGGCGTTGAGACTTAGCATCAGGGTTAAGATAGGTTTTATAGTAAGTACAGTCAAAACTTGGTTGCCGAACATAATCTGTTCCGGAAGACCGTTCAGGTTCTGAAATGCTCAACAACCAGGGCACGGCTTCTGATTGGTTGTAAGAGCTTCTTGCACTCAAGCGGAAGCCGCATCGGACATTCGGGTTCTGAAAAACGTTCGAAAACCGGAGCATTTACTTCCTGGTGTTCAGGAGCTGAAACTTTCAAAAACAGTCGTTCAAGAACCAAGGTTTGACTGTACCTAATATTCTATTTTGGGGCAACGTGCTCAAGCATAGGGAGATGTTTCAGCTCCAAATTTTCCAGGATTATATGGATTATCTAGACATATTACAATACATCTTTAAATCCAGTTATGGGATGGAAAGTTTTGCTCAAACATTTTTAAAAACAGCTGCACAAGCAGTGTTGGTTATAGGTTTTAAAGCCCTAAACAGCTTAGGACCAGGTTACCTTAGAGACCTCTCTCTTTGAGAAGCCTGCCTAGGAATTAAGATTAATGTCAAAGACCTTGTTCTGGATACCATTTCAGGAGATTTGGCAAGTGAACAAAAGAGATAGTGCCTTTGCTGTGGCTATGTCACAATGCCCTGCTAATTGAAATTGCTTAGGTTCCGTCTCTGTGTATCTTTCACTGGAAATTGCCCTTTTCTGCTGGTAGATGAGCCGTATCTGCTCCTAGAAAAAATCTGATTTTACCAGAGTAACCCATGGCTTGGCTACACTGCAAGTGTATTATTGCAATGTGCTTCAATGTGGAGCTACCTTTGAAAATACCAGTTGCTGGAAACTGCAGGAGGGGAGAGTGCTCTTGTGCTCAGGTTCTGTTTGCAGGTTTCCCAAGGGCATCTGGTTGGCCACTGTGAGAACAATATGCTGGAACAGATGGTCTGCCAGCCTGACGCAAGTTCCTCTTACGTTTTTAAAAGTATTTGGAAGTTTCAGAGGTCCAGAATGTCGTGGCCAATCTGTTGACCAGAGCCACTTATTACAACAATTTCCGTGGCTGTTGGTCTGCTTTTGGTTCCAATTCAAAATGCCCTGAACAAGTTGGGAATACGATACCTTTAGGTCTGCCAGCTGATTATAATCTTCTGAAGACACACTCCTTTGCATTCCACCAACATTTGAGTTGCCTTTGGTTAAAACACAGAAACGTGTTGTTTTGATTGCCCCACCTAAGCTTTCCTAGCGATGCCTGTATTGTTCTTTCTTTGCCAGCCTTCCAACTCAGTATAAAACCCTTTTTGCTCCATCAGCTTTTTATTTATAACATTTTAATCATTCACTTTCACTTTCTATTTTATTTTTAATTGAAATATTCTCAATAAACAAGAATGAAAAATAACATTCTGCCCTTCCTTTCCTCAAGCAAAGTCTAAGGTGGTTAACACAGAGAAACTTAAAGCATTATAAAGGTAAAGGGACCCCTGACCATTAGGTCCAGTCGCGGACGACTCTGGGGTTGCAGCGCTCATCTCGCTTTATTGGCCGAGGAAGCCAGCGTACAGCTTCCAGGTCATGTGGACAGCATGATTAAGCCGCTTCTGGCGAACCAGAGCAGTGCACGGAAACGCCGTTTACCTTCCCGCCAGAGCGGTACCTATTTATCTACAGTGGTACTTCAGGTTAAGTACTTAATTCATTCCGGAGGTCCATTCTTAACCTGAAACTGTTCTTAACCTGAAGCACCACTTTAGCTAATGGGGCCTCCTGCTGCCGCCACGCCACCAGAGAACGATTTCTGTTCTTATCCTGAAGCAAAGTTCTTAACCCGAGGTACTATTTAGAGGTTAGCGGAGTCTGTAACCTGAAGCGTATGTAACTCGAGGTACCACTGTACTTGCACTTTGACGTGCTTTCGAACTGCTAGGTTGGCAGGAGCAGGGACCGAGCAATGGGAGCTCACCCCGTCACGGGGATTTGAACCACTGACCTTCTGATCGGCAAGTCCTAGGCTCTGTGGTTTAACCCACAGCGCCACCTGCGTCCCTGAAAGCATTATAATACAAGTGTAAAAAAACAATGCTGAGAATATGAAAGGAAAAATAGAAAGCATCCACTAAAACCGTTTCTACTAAAACAATATATGGTAGAATTAGAACATAAGAACGTAAGAGGAGCCTGCTGCTGCTAATGGCCTATCTAGTCTTGCATCCTATTCTCACAGCAGCCAACTAGATGCATGCAGGAAGCCAGGAAACAGGATTCAAGCACATGAGTACTCTCTACACCTGTGGCCCTCGGCAACTGGCATTTAAAAAACACTGCTGCCTCTAACCATGGTGACAGCACTTAGCCATTGTGGCTAGTAGCCATAAATAGCTCTCCCCTCCATTAATCTGTTGAATCCTCTTTTAAAATCATCCAAGTTGGTGGTCATCACTGCCTCCTGGGGGAACAGATTCCATAGTTTAACTATGCACTGTGTTAAGAAATACTTTCTTTTATCTGTCCTGAACGCCATATACTCAAGCAGTAGCAGACCTTGAGGCCTCGAATTTCAGCGGCGCCTTGTGCAATGCCAAAATCTGATGCCCCGTGCCTCCTACCTTTCATTCTACATCATAGTTGTGATACCCCCTGTGGTGCTCCCAAGGCTCTGCGCCTAAATCCACCTCTGATTTAAGGATCAGAAGCTTTCCTAAAAAGTAAAGGTGATCAACATGGTGGTAAAGCAGACCTCACATGGGAGGGAGTTCTAGAACCATGGGCAGCCACTGCAAAAGCACTCTCCAGTCCAGGGGTGGGAAATCTGTAGCCTTGGTTTTCGAACGCAATCTGTTCCGGAAGACCGTTCAGGTTCTGAAACGTTCGAAAACTGAAAACTCAAAAGCCGGCAGCTAGGCCTCAGGATCTTGCACTCAGCGGAAGCCGTGTGGCAAGTTCGACTTCAAGGCATGTTCGAAAACTGAAGCATTTACTTCAGGGTTTACAGCGTTCAGGAACCAAAATGTACGTCAGCAGAGATGTTCGAAAACCGAGGTACCACTGTATTGCTCTCATCAGCTCCAGCCAGCAGATGTTCAATGTTCATGGGTGACTGTTGTCCAGCAACATCTGGAAGGCCACAATCAGGTTCCCCACCCTAGTTCTAATCCCAACTAAATGTATTTTGGGGAGGCCACAACATGCAAAGGGGTCTACTCAAGATCTCAGTGAGCAATTGGCATAAAATGGTTAAACTTTAATCTGCTGAATTGTTAATTGCATTCAAGTCTTTATCTGAATTTTTGTTTACTGCTTCCCTCCTTTACTGCTCTCATAACTTTTTAAAACTTCCTTGAGACTTTTTAATGGAAGGTGAGGGCAATACATTGTGATGAATATGTTTAATAAATGCAGGTGTAACACTCCCAGTTAGCTCAGGAATGGATCTTGCACTCCCTTCCCAATCCCTCCTTTCTGGAGTGCAAATTTCCATCACCTGCCTAATTAGGGCTTTTCCTTAACCATAATTTGGAGCTGGGTTCAAACCAGGGTTTGAAATCTTCATTAAGTGGGAACGCTGAATAGCCCTGACCATGGTGTACATCTCTGCCAATGTGATGCTTAATTATAATTAAGTTGTGACAGGAATTCACACTCCAGGGACTGGAGGGAGGTTGCAGTCCCATGGGCTGCTCACAAGTGCTAGGCAAACTGGGAGCATTATGCCTCCACAAGACTCAAACAGAATGAAGGCAGACCTTGGATACTGCAAATTTGTCCAAATGTAGTACAAATCAGAATCCTTCATCCTTAACCAAATAAACAGTAACTCACCCTATTATTCTAAGACAGGATGGGACAGACATCCAAGAGAAGTAATTGTCCTACTTCACATATGAAGAAAAATGAGTGAAGTCAAAACCTAATGCTTTAAAGCACAACAAAGAAAATGAAGGTTGCAACCCCTATATCCACTGACTGTGAGAAAGCCTCAGTGAATTTCATGGGACTTACTTTCAAACAGATGTGTATAGGTATGAACTTTGGTGTCTGTGTCAGATCTTTTTAAAGGTATATTTATCCTGTTGTCATTTTCTATGAAATATTATTTTCATGTTTCACAATAACTGAAAACATAATATTGGACCTTAATATTGATGTTTTTGCTTTAATTCTAGTTGTCTATGCAAAATCGTATTTTGATATTCCAAAATGCATTTTTAGCATGAATAAATGGCAAATACTGAGAACAAGTGAAATGAAATGTCAACAAGCGTGATTCATCTGCTTTCCTTCTTTTTTGTGCTAATCTGAAAGGCATACTACTCTAACAGATTAATTTCCCCACCCATTAGTCCTCATACAAAGCCTTCCCTGTGAAGAACTAAAGCCTTAAATATGTCAAGACACACAACATGAATAGTACCATTGAACTAAATATTCACATTCAGAATAGGAGCATATGCACATTCTGTAGTCCAATATTGCAGTAAGATATAAAAGCTACTCATATGTAAAAGCTTAATTTCTAAAATTTCAAAACCTTAGCAATACATTCTACAAAGATGCAATTGGGTGGAACTGCGCCATTTACAAAATGAAAGCTTATATAGAAACAGACTATTAAAAAAAACCCTCTCAAGACCAAACTGTTCTAATGGTTGCCTTTGCACCCAAACAAGTGTACCAAAAATCTGAAGTTTCAAAAATCACTATTTGACAAACAGCAAACCAAAGAAAACCAGTGAGATGTTTCTGTACATGTTCTGTAAGGCATAGTAAACAATTTTTCACAAACCACCTCAGACATTTCCTATAGTACAGTGCTATGGGAAAACTGAGTTAAAGATTCTTCTGGTTTTTGTAACAACAACACTGCTAAATAAGGCTCGCAGTCCTGAAATTATATCATTACCCAAGGATCCACCAACATAAAATTGGTATCCCAACAGGAACAGACATGAAAGTAATTCAGTGGCTGGCTAGCACAGAATTGGCCAGTTGTATGACTAGAACCTAAACTTGTCTTCACCTTTCTCAAGACAGTGAAATCAAGCTAAACATAAGGTAAAATTAAATTATGGGGAAAGTAAATAAGAATGGCATCCAATACATTTCCTTCTAATAGGCCTTTATACTCCAACAGTTTTAAGGACATGCAAGTTTAATTTTTTTAAAATGATATGAAAGTAAGGAATTATACTTTATTTCCCTAACTCCTGCCACAAATGGCAGCCCAATAAATGACAAGTTCTCCATCACAAGATTTTCTAGTGGAGCCCACCAAAGCAGAATTGGAAGTAATGTTTCAAACTCCTAGGCACCAGCATCATATTCATAGAAAATGGATAAATTCTCAGCATTTCCCCCAAGGGACAGTAGAGCTCCCAAACAGTCTTGCTTACAACATATGCAACACAATAATTTCAAATAGTGGCATCTATCAAAATTAGAAGATTGTGTTATTTGTTTAAAGCTTTAGATGGCACATAGTACAAGGGGGGGGGGACCCTTCTTGAAGTTTGGAGAATTAAGCAACCACTATCATGGAGGCTCAGTGCCGCAGACCATTAGGAAAGGCAAACAAGCCCAAAAGGGTATGCATCTTTACTCAGAAGCAAGTCCCACTGAATTCAATGGGGCTTATTCCCAACTGTCTAACTCCTTAGTATGGGGGGGGGGGGGAGTAAGTATTTTCCAAGTGAAAAAAGAAAAATGTAAAGTTGATAATAAGACAAACAGAAACAAAACTGAGGAGGAAATTGCTGAAGCTATCAAAGCTAGGCATCATTTCAGTGGAATTTACTTCAGAAAAAAAAGGGATTTGTCCTCATTTTTGTATATAGGTCACACTGTTTGAGGAAGAGTAGTTGACCATGATTCTTGTAAAATTAAATAGTAAATACATCCATAGTAGCAATTTTAGTACATAAATGTTAAACAGCAACTCTTTTCACTTCAACCATAACAAGCCAATATATCATATTATGTCTGTTAATACAGTTTTAGTGCTGCTCCGACTGAAACAGGTAATAATATTAGACTGGTCTCTACTTTCAGTTATTATGTGTGAATAATTTGACTCCAATACAAATACTGGCCACCAAGTTTTGAATTCAGATTTCTTAAAGTAATTACTAGTTTCCCCAGTATAATTGCTACCTCATCAGTAATACTGAAAACAGACTTTCCCGCCCTCCACACACCAACTGGGACCACTGTAATCGCCATACCGCATCCAGGCTTATGAGTATGAATGTTGTATAACAAGCACCTTTTGTCACCCTGATATCAACAAGTCCTAAAGAGACCCACCCCTCCAGTTCGACAACAGACTGCCAATTCAATATCACCATGCTATAATGCCCATTCACCCTACAGTACCCATATGGTCTCAATGTCTCTACCTTCCAGCCCATGGCGGAAAGATTTCTCATGCTCTTCATGTCAATATACCCTCTGTTCTGTATACATGGCTGACATCATTGTTCAAAGGGCTTCATGCCTACACTGGTACATCATGGGATTTTTCTGCTCCCTGCCCCCAATCTACACACAACCCGTAGTAATGATGCAGTGCAGGCATCACCCCCACTCTGAACACACACACACCCAGGCTGATGTGACCCAACTCTTACATATGCAGACTGAACGAAGATGTTCGCCCCCCACAGCTCCCACATTCGCATCTGTCACCCAAAACAAAAAGCAAGGTACCACAAACTCCTGCCCCACTAGATTAATACTTGTCAGCAAATTCCACTGCCCCATAAGATACCACAACCCCTTCCCCTTTTGAGTCACTGAGATGATTCATGCCCCCCCCCCCATCGCCTGTAATAACATACTTCTAACTAAACACAAAACACACAAACACATACACCGTGCAAGACCAGATGACCTCAGACCATGGCAAACTGGGATGGCGGGGAGGCGAAGGAGAGAAAGGATATCAGCAGCCCAGGATATCCTCCTCTTCGCAAAACATGCTCCCAAACAGCAACATCCTCCTCCTCCTCCCAGTCAAAACGCCACCCCATTTTCGCCCCCCGATCTAAGAATTAAGACTGTACGTTCAGAGCGTGTGCTTTTCACCTCAAGCGACCCTGCCACGACTAAACCCGGCCGGCCAAGTGACCTCCCGCAAACGAGCAAGGTATGGTTATTATTAATTATGATTAACATACCACCTATAACTTTACGCGTGTAGCAGGAGCATCGCTAATGGCAGCCGGGCGCGGATGCGTGTCGGGCCGGCGCGCGAAGGTGCGCCCGCCCGCCCGCCCGCCCGGGAGGGGAAGGACGGAAGGCATCTACATAAAAGCGATGCCCAGCCAGCATCCGCGCCCGCACGTCCCGCGTGTGCACGGAGCTCGCTGTCACGCAACCACTCCTTCAGACGGCGCGGGCGACCTATCCCCTCCTTCCACATCGAGGCTGTGGAGCGATAGGGCCAGCTGGGAGGAGGAAGGGGGGAGGGGGAGACGGTGACAGAATCCCACTTTCCCCCGCCTGGGTTGCACCCAATCCAGCGCCCACCCTGCTCCCCCCCCCCACTTTTCCCCTCTCGCCAATCCCACACTCACCTCCTGAGGGGCGTCGGGGTGGGGGGGTGAGTGGGGCGGGGGGCGTCCGGCTGCCTCCGGGGCGCGGCAGCTCCACCTCCTTCCCTTCCTCTTGCCCCGGAGGGTTTCTTTTCTGGGGTGAGGGGGGAGGTGAGGGAGGGGCTGCGAGGCGGAGGGAGTGGGGAGCCTTCCCTGCCTCCCTCACCACATCCCGAAAGCGACGAGGAGGAGGAGGAGGAGGAGGAGCGGCTGCCTCCTCCCTCCACACAGACACAAGCCAAGGCGAGGAGGGGGCGGGGAGGCGATGCTGCTGCTGACGGGGGGACCGTGGAGGGGATGGCGGCTGGACACCCCCCCCCTCACAACGCCCGCCTCCTCAGTCAGTCAGTCAGTCAGCCCGGCCGCTTTTGTTTTGGTTCCTTCCCGCCCCCCCCCCTCACCACACACACCTCACCAATCAAGGGAGAAGCAAATGACGAGATAGTGAGGAGGAGGAGGAGGAGGAGAAGAGAGTGCGCGCACGCGCGCCACCCTCTTCCACACACACGCGCGCGCGCGCGCGGCGGCGTTTGGGATATAGAAAAGGGGAGGGGGGAGTCGGCGGCGGCAGTACCGCCTCGCGCTTCTCCTGAGCCTCCTTATTCTTCTTATTCAGGGCTACCCCCCCGCGCGCGCATGCGCCTGCCGCGCACGCGCCACGCGCCTGCCAGGGCCGGGCGGCGAGGGGCGGCTGGTGCGCGCGCACTCTCCGTTTTCCCCTTGGGGGAAAGGAGGAAGGAGGGGCGGCGGCGGCAGCAACAGCAACAGCAGGAGCCGCAGCTGATTGCCAGCGCACAGGTGGTGGGTGGGGTTAGGAAGCGCCTCCCTTGGCTGGCCGGCGCGGGTGCGCGCGGGACGGAGGGTGGGGGGGTGTGGCCGCTCGGCTTCCTCCCTTCCCGGTCTGCGAGCCGCCCCCCCCCCCGCCGCCGCCGCCTCCCTTGCACGTTTCAAGGCACGCCCCTGACCCTTCAGGAGTAAGGGTCTCCATCTCTTGAAATAGAGCGGGGTGGGTCTTCACGACCCGGGGATGCTCCCTAAAGGAAGAGGGAAGGAAGCATTGCCATGAATAGGGGAGTGGGTGGGTAAAAAGGCGTACCTGGGGGTTGGGGAAACCAAGTCTCTCTCTCCCCCCCCCCCCCAGGGGCGGAAAAATAGCCCCTCGGTGACGTGTGTGTGTGTGTTGATGCTCCTCTGCTGTCATGGGGCAAGATCAAACCCTTACTCCTTACGCTGTGCCCTCACTCCCCATCTTGTCGTCATTCGGGACATTTCAAGTACTTGGGAGACATGAAATGTCCTAATCTCTAATGTGGCTATTCCAGGTACCCCACCCCCCCAGGTACACCTCTGGGTGGGTAGGTGGATGCTACAGGTTACCTGTGTGATTTTAGATGAAAGTTTTCTGCCGTCCATTGTAAAGGCCTTTGGCTATACAGTGGTACCTCAGGTTACATACGCTTCTGGTTACAGATTCCTCTAACCCAGAAATAGTACCTCGGGTTAAGAACTTTGCTTCAGGATAAGAACACAAATCGTTCTAAGGCGGCATGGCGGCAGCAGGAGGCCCCATTAGCTAAAGTGGTGCTTCAGGTTAAGAACAGTTTCAGGTTAAGAACGGACCTCCAGAACGAATTAAGTACTTAACCCGAGGTACCACTGTATACAATAAAAATGATTGATTGACTTGCAAAAATAATTAAAACTACAGTTATTAACTTCTGTGCCGATCTACTGTGAAGTAAGCCCCATTGAACACAATAGGACTTGGGGACAGTGGCAAGGAGCACTTTAAATAACAACAACAGCAGCCACAACAACAACAGCCCTGCAACACTTACCTCACCTAAGGATAAATTCAAAATAGGCAATTAGAGATAGCACAACTTACCACAAGCCATTGTTTTAAGCAGATTCTGAACAAGGAAATACAGTTTTGTTGCATGCATGCACTTCTAAGGGCACATCTGTGCATAACCCTCTCAGTTCAGTGCTTCAACTCCCAAGCTGGAACGACAATAGGTACTATTAACTAGACCATTAAAACTGGCACCTTATTGGCTTTGGGTCATTCCATTTGTTTCTACCTAATTCAATAACTATGGTAACACCAATGACATTTAGTAAGTAAGACTTGAACAGAAGGTTGATACTTTTGCACACTGATGGTGCTGTGGTGGGTTTTTGTTTTTACATAAGGATCCATCCTTGCATGGGCGTAGCTAGGATTTATGTTATGGGGAGCAGGACACTTATATGCAATCATCCTCTGTCTGGGTCTGTCCAGCAGATTCAGAATGAAGTGTCTCAACAGTTGCTTTAAATTACTTCCTTTCAACCCCAAACGCTGAGAAAAACCTGTCAAAATCATCAGTCATTTGAATACTAGGAAGTTACTGACGTGATTGGTCTGTTTGCAGAAGCCTGTTGCTCAGTTGCGCTAGGTAAAGGTAAAGGGACCCCTGACCATTAGGTCCAGTCATGACCGACTCTGGGGTTGCGGCGCTCATCTCGCTTTATTGGCCGAGGGAGCCGGCGTACAGCTTCCAGGACATGTGGCCAGCATGACTAAGCCGCTTCTGGCGAACCAAAGCAGCACACAGAAACACCGTTTACCTTCCCGCCAGAGCGGTACCTATTTATCTACTTGCACTCTGACATGCTTTCAAACTGCTAGGTTGGCAGGAGCAGGGACCGAGCAACGGGAGCTCACCCCATCGCGGGGATTCGAACCGCCGAACCGCTATGTGGTTTAACCCGCAGCGCCGCCCGCGTCCCCCTCAGTTGCACTAGAATGCCCAAAACATCACCCAAGTGACCTCAGCAATCATTTCAATTTTGAATATTCTGATTATTTCTACTTTTAGTTAAGTATTTTTATTTATTTACTTGATTTAGGGGGGCAGCTGCCCCTCTGCCCACAGGCTTTGCCCAAGCTTCCTTGGAGAACTAAGTTTGATACTGATATATAGCACGAACCTAGTCTAGTATATTCCACTAAAATGAAAACAATGTCAAAAGAGCACATAATTTTTCTTCACCAGCAGTGCTCATGTGCCTTTCAAAGACTGCAGCAGATCGTAGATACACATCTTTATTTCTTGCCTGCAACAGAAGCCAAGGCCTGAAAGGGGGGGAATAGGACAGTGCAGTCTATATAATTACATTGTTTGGTTAAGCAAAGCGGGACACTCCCTGTGTAAACTGCATGCAGGAAGCAACACATTCTGTAGTGTCTCATGCTGTACACAGCCTGCCTTGAAATATTGTCCCATATACCACCAAGAATTAAACACTATTTTTTTTTTTTTTTTACTATTGACAGATCTTATTGAATTCTTTTGCCGTGCTGAATTTAAGTTTTTATAGGTCGCCATCTGGATGACAACAATGACAGAAGGAAATTTGTTGCAAACTCAACCATCTGACAATTAATCATGGGAAATCTAAAGTCCTGGTCTTTACCAGGTCTCGGAAAACTTACAGCTGGAAGTTAGATGGAGTCCAATTAGAACAGGTTTTCAAATTTAAATACCTGGGAGTCTTTTTTCACTACAACCTAAGCTGGAAGCCACAGATACAGTATTTACTAAACAAAGGGAAAACAATACTTTATACTCTACTCCAATTTTTTGCGGCCGACGGAGCCTCCCACATCCCTTCTGCATTGAAGGTGTACCATGCAAAAGTGGTTTCCACCCTCTGTTATGCTGCCCCGCTCTGGGCCCCAGGGTCCAATTTAACATCGTTGGGGACATTGCAGAATCAGTTTCTCCGTCGCCTCCTGAAACTCCCCATGTGTGTGAGCAACGCAGCCATACGTCTGGAGTTAAGGATTGCATCATTGGAGACTGTCATCTGGAAGCGAGTCTTTGGTTATTGGCTGTCCAGCTGGCATAGGCTTCCCGACCATTACCTTTTTCAGTGCCTCTGGCGGGACGACTTTGTCAATCCGTGGGTAGGAAAAATCCATGCCAAACTTCTGAGCATCGGAATTTCCCCAGCGGACTCCTTAAAGATGAACTTACGCTCAGCCAAAAGACTTATTGAGCAAAGATTAGCAGACATTGAAAATCAACACAACCTCGCCGGGGGTGGGGGTGTCTGCTCCCCCAGGTATCACGGAATAACCCCACCACTTGGCCTTCCATCATACATGTCATCTCTTTCATCTGTACCACACCGACTTGCATTTATTCGTGCAAGGTTCAATGTCCTTCCATCGAACCTGCTGAGCCACAGATTTTCCAAGGGTTTGGTGTCTCCGCTATGCGTGTGTGACGGGAAAACTGTTGATTCTCTCCCACATATAATGTTCAACTGTCCCCTACATAGCATAGCCAGGACTAAATTCCTGGGTCCTGCTTTACTACGCTTGGTTGGCAGGCCTGCTGAGTCACATGCCGCACTACTTTTGCAGGATACAGATCCTTCTGTAACTCTGCAGGTGGCGAGATTCCTGAATGCGGTTATCTCACACACAAAAACCACCAAAAACAACAACATCAAAAACTAATCGGACAGTTTTGAAGAGAGTGCATGTCGGATCTCGTCTTCAGTTTTCCTTTTTCTGGGATCCGTCCCTTGGAGCTCTCCGGGCCCCAAGCTGTTATCTGGCTCTGCTCAATGACCCACCCCTGCATCATGGTGTTCACCTTCTGGTGCCGAATATATCGGTCTTTATGCCTCTGTGCTTTTATGTTTGTACATACTTTATGGGCTAATAGCCGTAAATAAATAAATAAATAAATAAATAAATAAATAAAAGGAAATTTGCCCTTGAAATCTGAATGGTGTTATTTTGGATGGTGTATGTTTAACACTGATTATTGCAAAAATAATAATAATAATTATGTCACCTGCTTGTTCCACACTTGCATTCAAATGCTGGAATTAATCTTTGCACCACAATGCTGTTTTAGCATACGTACAAGTCATGTTGAGCTCCAAACATGGAACTATACCGCTCTCAGAGATCCAACATGTGATAAGCTCATGAAATAACACAGATCTGTCAACAGCATCTGGGATTCCAGGGTTGATCATGCATCAGCCTCTCCCAGAATAGCCATTCTGAATGGATCCTACTGTCTTGTGATGGGGAGGGGGAAATGGCTTTTTAAAAACATAGTAAACTTAAGGTAAAGTTAGATTGCATTGAAAGAAACTCAAGACTTTTATGCTGCCTGGTTGCACGTGTCACAGTGCGATTAAAGTGTGATGAGGAAGCAACTGATCCACGAGACAGGATATTGAGCCTCCACCAAGAAAAGTAGTAATATTAGTTAAGAAGCATCCCAAACAATTAGTTTGTGTCGCCCTGTAGTACATCTGTAAGAACAAATAATTTAATTGGACCCTGGCACAATTTCATAAAATTCTAATGTGTCTGTGGTAGGTAAATAGATTCCCTACTCTATTTCCTCTGAGACATCAAAAAAACTGCCACAAGAGCAAATATGTTAGGCAATTTGGATTTACATGTCAAAATTTCCCTTCAGAAGACATAACAGGTGAGTTTTTACTCAGGCTGGGACTTTGAAAGTTACTGTGTCTGGATGCTCCAGAAAGATTGCGTTGCTCTCTTCTATTTAATTGGGGAGCAAAGATGAAACCATTGTTCAGTATAATCAGTGGACTAGCATAGCAGGGAAGTGATAACTTAAAAAAAAGAAAAAGAAATAAAGAGTATACCTGAGATAACATAAATAAGCCAATTAATAAATTAAGTGAAAATAAACTATTGATAGGCTGAGATCTCAGCCCAGTCAAACTCCTTTCCTTATCTGTACTCCTCTTAACAGAGAGGCAGGATGGATCAATCAGAGAGAAGGAGAGAAATGGGAGGTGGGGCTGCTACCCCCTGTCATGCACCATGTCATGAGAGCCAGTGTGGTGTAGTGGTTAAGAGCGGTAGTCTCGTAATCTGGTGAACTGGGTTCGCGTCTCCGCTCCTCCACATGCAGCTGCTGGGTGACCTTGGGCTAGTCACACTTCTCTGAAGTCTCTCAGTCTCACTCACCTCACAGAGTGTTTGTTGTGGGGGAGGAAGGGAAAGGAGAATGTTAGCCGCTTTGAGACTCCTTCGGGTAGTGATAAAGCGGGATATCAAATCCACAGCTACAAACTACTACTTTGAAGCACAGCTTACCACAGGAAAGCAACAGAACACACATGTAATAAATCATCTTTGACTAAGAATCCCCATAATACCTGGGAAATATTGGGTGGATATGTGCAGAAATAATTCTCAAAAGCATCACTTGAATAAGACCTCCTGAACATTGTTATGTATGAATTATGCCTATAGGAACACCGTTGGTAATATGGCTGTTGTAATGGCGACGCAAGCCTTGAAAGGAGTGTAGCTGAACATTCAGTTCAAGCATTACCAAATTCACAAGTTATCATCCTTAATAAATGTGCAGTTCCCTGGTTTATGTGGGATGTGACACATAGATAGCAATCAAATACAACATTCCTTGAGTGGACATGAAAGGGGATGTTTGCTCCAGTCAGTAGAAAACTTCCTGTTTCCTTCTGAGCTGGGGCAAACTTCCTCTGCATGTGACTAGAGGTGGGCGTGACCTTACCTGCCCAGGTATCAAAAGGGGCAAGGCAGGCACCACACTCTCCTCTTCTCCATCTTGCTTTCAACGAGTGAGCAGCAAGTGACTGCCTGTCTGCAGTCACTGGGACTAACTCCCATATGGGGTAGTTCCACATGTACAGTGGTACCTCGGGTTACATACACTTCAGCTTACATACGCTTCAGGTTACAGACTCCGCTAACCCAGAAATATTGCTTCAGGTTAAGAACTTTACTTCAGGATGAGAACAGAAATTGTGCTCTGGTGGCGCAGCAGCAGCAGGAGGCTCCATTAGCTAAAGTGGTGCTTCAGGTTAAGAACAGTTTCAGGTTAAGTACGGACCTCCGGAACGAATTAAGTACTTAACCCGAGGTACCACTGTATATACTTTGTAACGTAAGTCTGCCTTCAGGGATCCATCTGTGAACTGAATGTGTGAGTAAACTTCTTTCATAATACTTTACACAAGATTGTGTCGTGTCTATTCTTTTTAAGGGCGAGAAAAGGGGATTACCAGGAATCCTAAACTGAGAAGCTTAAACAAGCTTGCAGCAAGCTAACTGCTGTGTGTTTAAAAGGGGAATGTCCTCTGCTAAGTAAAGGGACTTGCTAACGCAAGTTAGGAAGGGTATTATTAAACAATATATCCTCTCCTGCGTCCCTGAACATTTCCACAGTTTATCCCTTGACCATCACATGCTATAATACAAGTTCATGTTGACAAATGAGTGGTTTACATAATGAAGACATTGAGACACTTACTTAACAGACATTATTACTGATTTACAGGTTAAACTAACAGCACACACAGGCGTGCAGCATAGAAGATATGATACAGAACCTCTTGCTCGGATGTATTACTGAATAATCATTACAACACCAGCCCAATGTGCACTTGACAGGTATTAATTTGTTAACAGTGCCCAGGTATCTTGTGAAGGGCAGAACCCAAGGCTACTCGTCTTGAAGAGACAGGTGTAATAATGGTCAGAGAAATGTCATATAATGAGAATATGGAAAGTGTAATCTGAGGCAACATCCCTATTTTCCTGTTGTTGGTTTTATATTACCTGAGGTGCAGATGAACATTCACTGTATTGGCGGAAGACACTAGCAGTGCAAGTGTTCTGCTACAGATACTGGAACATCATCAAAGAGGAATGAAGCCGCCATGCTCTGCCTTCCACCAGTGTGTGCTGTGCACTCCATTCCCCAGGTGTGTCGGAAAAAAGCAAAGGTGCTCAAGAAACATTTGAAGCCTTCTAACACTGGGGAGGTTAATGAAAATATGTCAGGTTATCAACTGGGAATCTTCTGCACTTGTGTCTCCACACTATGGAAGCAAAGTAAAGAGCAATGTGTCTGAAGTGAGCTACGACTTATGGCCCAACTAAAACATACTCTCCAACATTTCTCTGATGAAAATAGGGGTGTCCAGTGCTTTTTTTTTCTCTAGAAAAAGAGGTGCCAGAACTCACCATGAACACCTCCTCTTAGAATGGCAATGGCACCCACCTGAGAGGTGCAGGAACCAAGTTCCTGTTGAGTTCTGGCTGAAAGAAATCCCTGGGTATGTCCTATTTTTGTGTGTCTCTTTTGTGTGTGCTCCGTATCTGAACGTGTGGTCAGAGATATATGGGCCCATGCCATAATAATAATAATAATAATAATAATAATAATAATAATAATAATAAATAATTTATTCTTTGTACCCTGCCCATCTGGCTGGGTTTCCCCAGCCACTCTGGGTGGCTTCCAACAAAGATTAAAAATACAAGCAATACAAATACAGACAAAGCCCTGTCCCCTGAATTGTGGGCTTCTTGTCAGGGAGCTAGATACCCAGGGTTGGTGTGCCGTCAATGTTCACAGATGTAGCCTGAATCATGCCCTTGTTGTCTTAAGCTGGGTTTTGTAACAGGAGTTGGGAAGGCTGGTTTGTGCTCTCTACTGAGTTCAGTGGTACCTTTTTGACTTCCTCATCCACCATAATAATAATAATAATAATAATAATAATAATAATATTGTATACAACGATGCGGGCTCTTCAGAGACAAGGGGAATTTAGGATTTTGAATATATCTGTTCCTCCCCTGCTCTCACCCTTGTTTCTGCCAACACTGGTCAATTTGTGTTGGCGATTCAGATACACTCACATGGAGTTGCGCACCTCTTGGGTTGAACCAGCATAGTTACACTGGTGGAGGCAAATGGGAGGTTCCGGCAGCACCGCAGGTCTTCTACGATATCCTAAAACGCTTTCCCCCAGCTAGCATATTGCGTATAAGGCCGGACCCTAAATATGTACGCTGTATTCAATAGTATATTGGATAGCACTATAGGAAGATTGCTCTAAGTATATACAAGGCTAAAGGTAAAGGTAAAAGTACCCCTGACCATTAGGTCCAGTCGTGGACGACTCTGGGGTTATGGCACTCATATCGCTTTATTGGCCAAGGGAGCTGAAATACAGCTGCCAGGTCATGTGGCCAGCATGACTAAGCTGCTTCTGGCGAACCAGAGCAGTGCACGGAGACGCCATTTACCTTCCCGCCGGAGCGGTACCTATTTATCTACTTGCACTTTGACGTGCTTTCGAACTGCTAGGTGGGCAGGAACTGGGACTGAGCAACGGGAGCTCACCCCGTCGCGGGGATTCGAACCACCGACCTTCTGATCGGCAAGCCCAAGAGGCTCAGCAGTTTAGACCACAGCGCCACCCACTACATAATCACAAAACTAGGGGGCTATGTCATTTCCACACACACACACCCCAGGTTTACATGGTGCCAACTACCAACAAGGGGGAGAATCTACCTGATAAGCATCACATTGAAAGAGAACATTTATTTTCAAAGACGATATCCGAGTGCCTTTGTTGTCCTTTCTCTAATGCATTAAATAATCATGGTCGTGGGGGGGGGGGAGTAGCAGCAGCAGCAATGACAAAGGAGGAACAGCAGTTTTTTTTCTACAGCTTTATCTCATACTAATTATTCATAGCAAAAAAAGGGGGAGGGAGCGGGAGGGGAAAAAAACAAAAGTAAGCAGAATGGAACATATGATCATGATGTCAGCCTCTGCTAAAATTGGGGGGGGGGGGGAGACCAACAAAAAAACCAAAACCCCACCTCGCTTTGCAATGGACAGTGTATCCTAGCGACTGCAGCATAAGGAACAGGTTGCTAAGAAACCGTGGAGTCTGCAGGCAGCCGTTCTGGCCATGCTCAATACGGAAATAGGCCATAAAAGGCATTTCCCCTTGTTCTAGTCTCCTGGTTGCCATGGTGATCATACATAAGCAATGGATCCCAAGTTTTGAGGCACTGCTAAAGAATATATTTCTCCCCATTCTCCTATCTATTTATTTTTTTATAAAAAACACACACTCCCCAACCATCATAGCTGGCATATGGTAGGTCTCATTCCTGCCCCCAAATTGTGCAAGTTAGTGGTGATAAACTAAGTGACAAACAATTCCAGGCATACTAAGAAGCTAAGCTTTTGAATCAGGCTGCAATTATCCAGTGTTTTAATTTATCCAGTAATTTTATTCATTGGGGGCGGGGCGGTGCTTCTAGCTAACCTATTTCCAGAGGTAAGTTTTCTCCAATGCCAAAACTACCTAAAGCAAAGAGGCAAATAGAAAACAACAAAGCTCAAATGTATTTATATTTTCCAACTCAACTGCATTCACCTGTCAAACTAGTAGTAGGCTAGGATAAATATATGCATTTACATTTGGGCTGCTTCCGGATTGTCACTATATCACAGGTGGGACTGAACAAGTTCAGGTGACACAATTAAAGTGGATCCCCCTCCCCCCCCCCAGGGAAAAGAAAACCCACCAGCCCTTTTGCAGTAAGGAAAGGGACAGGAAAATGCAATGGAAAATGTGGGATAACAGTTGCTTGATGCAACACCATATAATTTCCCGTGAAACAAATCAGAATGAAAACTCAATACAGTGGTACCTTGGGTTAAGAACCTAATTCGTTCTGGAGGTCTGTTCTTAACCTGAAACTGTTCTTAACCTGAGGTACCACTTTAGCTAATGGGGCCTCCCACTGCCGCCGCACGATTTCTGTTCTCATCCTGAAGCAAAGTTCTTAAGCTGAGGTACTATTTCTGGGTTAGTGGAGTCTGTAACCTGAAGCGTCTGTAACCCGCGGTACCACTGTACAACAACTGGCATCTTGGCCACCTCATGAGAAGAGAAGACTCCCTGGAAAAGACCCTGATGTTGGGAAAGATTGAGGGCACAAGGAGAAGGGGACAACAGAGGACGAGATGGTTGGACAGTGTTCTCGAAGCTACCAGCACGAGTTTGACCAAAATGCAGGAGGCAGTGGAAGACAGGAGTGCCTGGCGTGCTCTGGCCCATGGGGTCACGAAGAGTCGGACACGACTAAACGACTAAACAACAACAATTCTCCCTGCAAACTTTGTGTAAGCACATAAGGATGAAGGCTCGATGAACAGGTGATCTGGAAGCAGGGATAGGCTTTTAACCAATTTTTAGGTTCAGTTTTCTACATTTCCTCATCATTTTGTGAATTTTCAAGAAACAAGTCCTCATGAAAATTCAGCAGCATTTTAGCATGAATTTATCCCAATAAACGCATCATTGAATGCAATTTTGCATAATATACACATTTTTGAAAAGCAATCTCCCCTTCTATAACGTACTTTGTATGCTATTTTGCACTCGTTTAGGCACTTTTATGAACACTGTACCCTAATGTGAACCTTTGAGGACCCCGTCTAACAACAACTTCTTCTTCTTCTTCTTTTTGCAGATGCCCACATGTTAATTGTAGTTTTAGGCTCTGTTAATTAAGAAAATCATAATGACAAAAGCTATTATGAACTGAGTAACACTTTAAAATAAATTTGCAAATGTGCTAAAATCAAAGAAGACAGCAAAATAAATATTTATTTCCTCAGGGTGCCCACTGATCAACATCCCAAGCAATTCATTCCAAAAAGTATTAGATAGACATTTAGGTAAAGGGACCCCTGACCATTAGGTCCAGTCGCGGACGACTCTGGGGTTGCGGTGCTCATCTCACTCGATAGGCCAAGGGAGCCAGCGTACAGCTTCCGGGTCATGTGGCCAGCATGACTAAGCCGCTTCTGGCGAACCAGAGCAGAGCACGGGAGGGCCGTTTACCTTCCCGCTGGAGCGGTACCTATTTATCTACTTGCACTTAACGTGCTTTCGAACTGTTAGGTGGGCAGGAGCTGGGACTGAACAACGGGAGCTCACCCCGTCACGGGGATTCAAACCACCAACCTTCTGATCGGCAAGCCCTAGGCTCTGTGGTTTAGACCACAGCGCCACCCACATCCCACCAGATAGACATTTATTTATTCATAAATACAAATTCATTCATTTCCCCAATATACCAAATGATCAACAACTCAACTAATCATTCAAATGAAACAAAATACATATTAATTAATTTATTTCTAAGTGAATTAAATTGATGTAATCTCCAGAAGAATTAAAATGAGAAATTTAATTGCCAATACTGTAATGTAATATCATAAGTATTATATTAACTGAAAAGCTAGTGGAAAATATTACTGTGTTCCCTCTTTTCTTAGAATAGGGTGAACATGGGGATGGGCAAACTTGTCAATTCTAGTTTCTCACTTTTTCAATCTTAAATTCCATTTTCCACATTTCTATTATCAGTTTGCATTTATTATTTTTTAAAGGTCATCATGAAAATTCACCAGCATTTGGTTCAGGTTTTGCCTAACATATACATTTTTATATACAATTTTGTTGAATATGCACATTTTTGTTTCTCTTTATGTATTGCAATTTTTAAAGTTATTTCCCCAAATTTATACACTCTCTAGTAAAGTTGGGTGAATGTAAAGCTTTTTTCTGCCACCAAGAACTAAAAGCTTCCTGACACAAACACATTGGGAATGACCAGGATTTAAGAGCATATATTCTCATATTTTAAATGCTTTATTTTTAAAAAAAATTTAAATGCTTTGAAACTCTGATTTCTGCAAATATTTTTGTTTTATTACAATCTATCCTTCAGAATAAATTCATACACAACCCTACTTATTAAGAGAGTTTTTATCTTCCTTAGTTCGTAAAGTATATTGCGGGGCTTATTTAGATCTTTTGCAATACATTTCTCATTAGCCCAAAGTGATGAGTGCTGGTGGCTGTTCAAATGAAGTATTTTCACATTCTCCAAGACAAGGATCCAGTTACAGATGGGTAGCCGTGTTGGTCTGCCATAGTCAAAATAAAAAAATTCCTTCCTGTAGCACCTTAAAGACCAACTAAGTTAGTTCTTGGTATAAGCTTTCGTGTGCATGCACACTTCTTCAGATACACGGAAACAGAAGTTGCCAGATCCTTCTATATATTGAGAAGGTGGGGAGGGGTATTACTTAGAAGGGTGGTGGGAATCGGAGATTGGCAGATAGCTGAGATGAGCCTGTTGACGACTCTTAACGACTGTAATAGGTCTTACAGGAAAAGGCAAGGGGTGAGGAGGTGAGAAATGGCTTAGTCATGTATAATGAGATAAGAATCCGATGTCTCTGTTCAGACCAGGTCTCTCCATTGTTTTAAGTTTGGTAATGAGTTGTAATTCAGCAGCTTCTCTTTCCAGTCTATTTCTGAAATTCCTTTGTAGTAAAACAGCTACTTTGAGATCTTGTATAGAATGTCCTGGGAGATTGAAGTGTTCTCCTACTGGTTTCTCTGTTTTGTGATTCTTGATGTCAGATTTATGTCCGTTTATTCTTTGGCGTAAGGTTTGGCCTGTTTGTCCAATATAGAGAGCTGAAGGACACTGTTGGCATTTGATGGCATACACAATGTTAGACGATGAGCAATTAAATAGTCCCGAGATGGTATGTGTGATGTTGTTGGGGCCAGTAATGGTGTTGTCCGGGTGTATGTGGCAGCAAAGTTGGCATCTGGGTTTATTGCAGGCTCTGGTGCCAGTGTCCGTGTTAAGTCTGGTTGTAGTATTATTGTGGGTTAGGAGTTGTTTAAGATTGGGTGGCTGTCTGTAGGCAATGAAAGGTCTTCCTCCCAGAGCTTGAGAAAGAGAACTGTCATTGTCCAGGAGAGGTTGTAGATCTCTGATGATGCGTTGAACTGTTTTAACTTGGGAGCTGTATGTGATGACTAGTGATGTTCTGTTATTTTCTTTTTTGGGTCTGTCTTGCAGCAAGTTCTCTCTGGGTATCAGTCTGGCTCTGTTGATCTGTTGTCTAACTTCATCTGCTGGGTATTTTAGTTCTGAGAAGGTTTGCTGTAGATCTCTTAGGTGAGAGTCTCTGTCTGTAGAATTGGAACAGATGCGGCTGTAACGTAGTGCCTGGCTATATACAATGGACTGTTTGGTATGTTTGGGATGGTAGCTAGAGGCATGTAGATATGTTTGTCGGTCAGTTGGTTTACGGTATAAGGTGGTGTCTATGCGCCCATCCTGTATTTTTATAGTAGTGTCCAAAAAATGTATTTCTTGCATAGATTGATTCATTGTAAGGTTGATTGTGGGGTGAAAATCATTGAATTTCTGGTGAAAGGTGTCCAGGGTCTGTTGACCATGTGTCCAGATGATAAAAATATCGTCAATGTATCGCAGGTACAAGAGAGGTTTGAGTGGGTAGGAGTTTAGGAAACGTTGTTCTAAATCTGCCATGAAGATGTTGGCATACTGTGGGGCCATGCGGGTGCCCATTGCTGTGCCGCTGATCTGAAGGAACAGGTCATCACCGAATTTGAAGTTGTTGTGGGTAAGGACAAATTGGCAGAGTTTGGTGGCAAGGTCCGCTGTGGTTTTATCTGAAATGGTGTTTCTCTGTATACCAACATCCCACACAACGATGGTTTACAAGCTATAAGGAACACCATTTCAGAGCCAGACTGATACCCAGAGAGAACTTGCTGCAAGACAGACCCAAAAAAGAAAATAACAGAACACCACTAGTCATCACATACAGCTCCCAAGTTAAAACAGTTCAACGCATCATCAGAGATCTACAACCTCTCCTGGACAATGACAGTTCTCTTTCTCAAGCTCTGGGAGGAAGACCTTTCATTGCCTACAGACAGCCACCCAATCTTAAACAACTCCTAACCCACAATAATACTACAACCAGACTTAACACGGACACTGGCACCAGAGCCTGCAATAAACCCAGATGCCAACTTTGCTGCCACATACACCCGGACAACACCATTACTGGCCCCAACAACATCACACATACCATCTCGGGACTATTTAATTGCTCATCGTCTAACATTGTGTATGCCATCAAATGCCAACAGTGTCCTTCAGCTCTCTATATTGGACAAACAGGCCAAACCTTACGCCAAAGAATAAACGGACATAAATCTGACATCAAGAATCACAAAACAGAGAAACCAGTAGGAGAACACTTCAATCTCCCAGGACATTCTATACAAGATCTCAAAGTAGCTGTTTTACTACAAAGGAATTTCAGAAATAGACTGGAAAGAGAAGCTGCTGAATTACAACTCATTACCAAACTTAAAACAATGGAGAGACCTGGTCTGAACAGAGACATCGGATTCTTATCTCATTATACATGACTAAGCCATTTCTCACCTCCTCACCCCTTGCCTTTTCCTGTAAGACCTATTACAGTCGTTAAGAGTCGTCAACAGGCTCATCTCAGCTATCTGCCAATCTCCGATTCCCACCACCCTTCTAAGTAATACCCCTCCCCACCTTCTCAATATATAGAAGGATCTGGCAACTTCTGTTTCCGTGTATCTGAAGAAGTGTGCATGCACACGAAAGCTTATACCAAGAACTAACTTAGTTGGTCTTTAAGGTGCTACAGGAAGGAATTTTTTTATTTCGTCCAAGACAAGGAGTGTATGATTCTGCAACTCCACCCTGGACCCCTGATCCATCACAACATCTTCAGTTTCACATGATTCATCATAAGACTCTAGACAGTATCAATAAAATCCAAGTCTAAGATGGGAATCTGAACAACAGCCACCATAAGAAATTTGCAAACATGAGGGAACTCAGGGAACTTCTGTGGTCTCTGCCCATTCAAAGTAACTTGAAAGGTGGCCTTTTGCTTGAAAAAGAATACCAGGTTTCAAGCTAGTCCCAAACCTTGTTGCCCAAGACTACCTTGTTGCCCAAGGTTCTTCCAGGTAGAAGCTTATGGTGGAATCAGTGCTACTTGGAAGTTGTTGTTGTTTTGTCCACATAATGTCATCGGTGTTATGTACGGAAGTTCTCACCCTGGGCCAGCAGGGGGATATTGTAGATAGTTTTCACTCAGGTCCACATATGCAAATAAGGGATTGAAAGTGACGTTCAGTGATTGGATAGTTACAGAAAGTGGTTACTGTTGTGTTGTAGTGGAGCTCTATATAAACAGGCTGGCTGAACCCTTCAGTTCAGTTCTGTTCTGTTCTGTGAATAAACAAGAGCTGTTTGAAGAATCGTTGTGTCGTCTGATATGTTCACCCACAACTTAACAGTCGTCATCAAAATGCCAGCCCTTATCTTTTCCTTATTTAATGTGGATTTACAGATTCCCAGGAAAATTAAACAAGGAATAATAACATGTGATAAACACCCATAGACACTGTTGACGTGAAAGCTCTTTGGTGTTTTTTGGGGGGTGGGTGAGAGGTTTGTCATGTGTGGTGACATTTTGGTGGTTGCCCACTATCCCTGCTCCTCCTTTGCTTCTGTATTTTCCTCACCTGACTGCAACCTCTCTATTTCGTTTCCGGCGACCCAAATGAAAAAAGCATGTTTAATTCCACCAGTTCCTACATGCTGAGGGCTTTCCAAATTTTAACAACCTGGTTCGGATTAGTTCCCTTGGGGACCTCTACACAGCACATATGAGATCTTTGCTGTCCCTTGTTCCAAGGAAACAGGGCCCTGAATAAATACCTGGAACCCCAGGAATCTTGCAGCGCTCAGAGATTGGGGTGGCATGCAGAAATATATTCAAAAACCTGGAATGCTAGGAACCTAACATGTTAGAGCCAGTGTGGTGAAGTGATTAAGAGCGGTAGACTCGCAATCTGGTGAACTGGATTCGCGTCTCTGTTCCTCCACATGCAGCTGCTGGGTGACCTTGGGCTAGTCACACTTCTCTGAAGTCTCTCAGCCCCACTCACCTCACAGAGTGTTTGTTGTGGGGGAGGAAGGGAAAGGAGAATGTTAGCCGCTTTGAGACTCCTTTGGGTAGTGATAAAGCGGGATATCAAATCCAAACTCCTCTTCTTCTCTTCTTCAATCACACACATACACGTAAAAACCAGATCTGAATGACCCACTTGCATATTAAACCCCCTTCTGGGAGCATCCCTAGAGATGCATAATTAGGAACTAATCCAGTCTCAGTAACTGTTCAAATAGAGTAGGTTGATAGCCCAGTATTATTGCTTAACAGGGACACGGAGGCAAGATCTTCCTGGTTTACAACATCAGCACGATCAGAAGGATGCTTACTCAAAAATAAACCCCCCAAGTTAGTCTCATGCAAATGCTGTCCAGGATCGGGCCCCTTACCTAGGGGTAGGATCCACTGAATGCAATGAGAGTTGATTCCTAGTAACATGTGTGACGTTAACATATATGAGAGAGTGCTGGAGGGGAAATAGTTGGGTAGGTTGCATAGGCAGGGCCCAGGGGGGTGGAGTCGGTGGGTCTGTGAAGCTAGTTCTGGGAGGAGTTCATTGGGAGTTGTGGTGGGTAGTTGGTTGGATTTTGTAGGTTGGCTGGTTGGGAAAGGCAGTTGGTAATAGAGGCAGTTAGGGCAGTTGGTCCTTGAGTGTGGGGAGGTAGAAGAGATGAGAGAGGAAAATAAGACTAAGAAAGTAAAGAGCAACAACGTTTGGAATGCTGTAAAAGTTTTGTTTGTGTCTGAAATAAAATACACTCTTCTTTATTAATTGAAAAGCTGACTGAGACTGAAGTGATTTTACCAGGGAGGACCTGGTTGGTGGCAGCGGATTAGTGGTGTACGGGTCAATAGTCTGTGAGACGACCGGGGACCCCGTACGAACGCCACAACATGCATAGGATTTTAGTCTTGCTTGGGGGAATAAACTTCATTGAACACAACAAAACTATCTTCCTACCTAGTAAACATGCATGGGGATAATGTTATCAGTCTTTTGCTACTTCACTAACTTAAAAAAATGTGCATGTATGTGGAATTTGACAACAGAATTCCAGAGATATTTCCCCCTTTTTTTAAAAAATAAAAAATGTTGCCCCAAATCCTATATTCTTTCAGGGGGGAAATTATTTCCCTTGTCTGGCATTGACTTTATCTGTTCTGGTAAATGGACAAGCCTATTTCTACTCTGTGGCTGGGGGCTTACTGAAAGCCTCTGTCAAAGGGACTGATTACAAGGGACGGAAATTCCCCATCACAGTAGATGTAAAGTTTAAAGAAAGGGACGAGAAGTCCAGGTCTCTCGTTGCTTAAATTACAGGCTGCCGATGGTGGGTTTTGAAAGAGAAAGAGGGTTTCATACGAACCCTGTAATAAGATGAGATGTAAGCCTGGTGAGGAGCAAAAATAGACACAGACAAAAAGCACTGCGTCTGTCCATCTTCAGAGTGTTGCCAGAGGACATGGCAGCAGAGGGGGTGGGAGCTATCGCATTCATCCTCTGCATGTGAACTCCATAGGTTAAGGTTACCAGATTTTTTTCAATGAATCCGGGTACACTTTTCAACTTCAATGGATTTTGTATGGGGACTGATTTGTAAATCATGGGAACCGGGACATTTGGTAACCTTATCATAGGTGCATTTCATTTGACACTGGGAGAGAACAGCTGTTGAACTAGATGTTTGTTTGGTCTAAAGCAGCATGGCTCCTCAGTTTTTTCCATGGTACCCTTAACTGCAGATGGTGACAGCAGTCACGAAATTAACAGTCGCCTGCTTCTTGGGAGAAAAGCGATGACAAAGCTAGACAACATCTTAAAAAGCAGAGACATCACCTTAACTACAAAGGTCCATATAGTTAAAGCTATGGTTTTCCCAGTAGTGATGTATGGAAGTGAGAGCTGGACTATAAAGAAGGTTGATCGCCGAAGAATTGATGCTTTTGAATTATGGTGCTGGAGGAGACTCTTGAGAGTCCCATGGACTTCAAGAAGATCAAACCTATCCATTCTGAAGGAAATCAGCCCTGGGTGCTCACTGGAAGGACAGATCCTGAAGCTGAGGCTCCAGTACTTTGGCCACCTCATGAGAAGAGAAGACTCCCTGGAAAAGACCCTGATGTTGGGAAAGATGGAGGGCACAAGGAGAAGGGGACGGCAGAGGACGAGATGGTTGGACAGTTCTCGAAGCTACTAACATGAGTTTGACCAAGCTGTGGGAGGCAGTGGAAGACAGGAGTGCCTGGTGTGCTCTGGTCCATAGGGTCATGAAGAGTCGGACATGACTAAACAACCCCTAATGGACGGGTAGCAAACCTGATATTGTTGGACTCCTAACTCCCACCATGAGTACCAGCCAGCATGGTTAGTGGTGAGGGGTAATAGGAGATGGAAGGTCACAGATTCCCCATCCATGCTCTAAAGTAGTGTCTCAGGGATCTGACGCATTACAGCAGCACAGGCAGCAGGTTTCAGTCCCTCTTGCGCCTGCACAGATGACAAAGACAATTGCAGAACCAAATGTAGGCTAAGTTTCAAATGCTTGGCCTGTCTGTGTCCTGGGACACCCAGCTAAGAGTGGGTTGCTGAACTAGCTGTGCACATTCCACTTTGGGGACCTGTATTTCCATATTACCTACTATTCTATCTGAATCCTAATGACCTTCAACATTCTGCTTGTCTTCTAGAAGCAACATGTTAAGTTGTGGGTGAACATATCAGACGACACAGCGATTCTTCAAACAGCTCTTGTTTATTCACAGGCCAGAACAGAACTGAGCTGAAGGGTTCAGTCAGCCTGCTTATATAGAGCTCAAGTACAACGTAACTGTAACAACTTTCTGTAACTATCCAATCACTGAATGTCACTTTCAATCCCTTATTTGCATATGTAGACCTGAGTGAAAACTATCTACAGTATCCCCCTGCTGGCCCAGGGTGAGAACTTCAGTACATAACACAACACTTGCTTTTATTACTTCCTTTAATTTTGCTTTTGTTTCAGGCATTTGTAAACTCGCAATCAGACGGCTGCAAGGCGTTCTAAAACAAAACCTACACAAAATAAGAAATAAAAAAGACTGCAATTGCTGCTCTCTCACACAGCAAGCTGAGGAACTTCTAAATTCCACAAACGTATCAAGGCACCCAAACACATATTCTTAAGGTATTTGAATATGCCATACACCCTATGACAACATTTCATAATGTCTTCGTAAAGTTATGCTGTGCTCTATATGTGAATGGCAGATATTCTCCTTGTGTAGATCGGAAAAAACAAATCATGATTCAAATTGGTTCAAAAAGCAATGGTTCTATAGGAATTCAAATGGTGAGACTGAATAAGTGAGAATAAACACTTTGGATAGGGATGGTGCAAAAAAAGAGAGAACAGGCCAGCGCATCCCTTTTATAAATAAAATTGTTGCAAAAAACAGTGGGATGTGTCAGAGATGCCCAAGAACAATGTTTTAGAACCGAAACGCCTGCAATAAAGAAATAATTAATTGATTATTATGCAGCGGCATATGTTAGACAAGATACACATAGGAGCAATGAGATCAGTACATTATTTGAAATGTTATTAACTTCTTCCCAGCCGAAACCTATTTTTCACAGAAAGAAGAAGATAAAATGCCTGGCTAACAATTCACACAGGGCTAGGGGAAAACCATGCAGACTCATGAAATCTGCACAGGTTCCACGTTCTGCTACCTGTTCCAGCAATAAACAGGGTTGCACAAAAACAGCCCAGAGTGACAACTACCAACTAATTCATGGGTAGGCAAACTAAGGCCCGGGGGCTGGATCTGGCCCAATCGCTTTCTAAATCCGGCCTGCGGACGGTCTGGGAATCAGTGTGTTTTTACGAGTAGAATGTGTCCTTTTATTTAAAATGCATCTCTGGGTCATTTGTGGGGCCTGCCTGGTGTTTTTTACATGAATAGAATGTGTGCTTTTATTTAAAATGCGTCTCTGGGCTATTTGTGGGGCATAGAAATTTGTTCATTTTTATTATTTTTTTCAAAATATAGTCTGGCCCCCCACAAGATCTGAGGGACAGTGGACCGGCCCCCTGCTGAAAAAGTTTGCTGACCCCTGAGAATTTAAACGCAAGATAGAAGGACCCTTTTCAGCTTAAGGGCTGCATGCCAGTGGCGGTCAGGGCAAGAGACAAAAGTGAGTGGAACCATGGATGTGGCTCTCACCTTTGTATTAGGCAGCATTCCAGATACACAGAAGCCAGAGCGGGTTACACAAACACACACACAAAAAAAAACCAAAGTGGTGTTAGGTAAAGGGTAAAGGGACCCCTGACCATTAGGTCCAGTCATGACTGACTCTGGGGTTGCAGGGCTCATCTCGCTTTATTGGCCGAGGGAGCCGGCGTACAGCTTCCGGGTCATGTGGCCAGCATGTCACGAACCAGAACAGCGCACGGAAACGCCGTTTACCTTCCCGCCGGAGTGGTACCTATTTATCTACTTGCACTTTGACGTGCTTTCGAACTGCTAGGTGGGCAGGAGCAGGGACTGAGCAACGGGAGCTCACCCCATCGCGGGGATTCGAACCGCCGACCTTCTGATCGGCATTCCTAGGCTCTGTGGTTTAACCCACAGCGCCACCCGCGTCCCTAAAGTGGTGTTATCACAGTTCAATTACAAATGCCACCCCAGCAAAAGAACCTGAGGAGGGTCTGGAGCAACACTAATGAATGTTGTGGCCTGGGAAGACTCCTGAGGAAGGTCACATTTGGCCTGTGGTTCCTAACCCCTGATCAGAAGCAATCAAATTGATGCATTGCATAGGAACAGATGTGAAGACTACCAAAGTCACCAAACTTCCAAAGAGTCTACATTTTCTTATTGGTAAGCAGTAATCCACATCACAAACACTGCAACATGCCAACTTCCTCTCTATCCATTTCACACATTACCTGGCATTGGTAACAGAACTGGTACACAGAATCAACATTTGCATTCTGCTACCTATTCTGAGGGGATGCAGGTGGCGCTGTGGGTTAAACCACTGAGCCTAGGACTTGCCGATCAGAAGGTCGGCGGTTCGAATCCCCGCGACGGGGTGAGCTCCCGTTGCTCGGTCCTGCCAACCTAGCAGTTTGAAAGAACGTCAAAGTGCAAGTAGATAAATAGGTACTGCTCTGGCGGGAAGGTAAATGGTGTTTCCATGCGCTGCTCTGGTTCGCCAGAAGCGGCTTAGTCATGCTGGCCACATGACCCAGAAGCTGTACGCCGGCTCCCTCGGTCAATAAAGTGAGATGAGCGCCGCAACCCCAGAGTCGTCACGACTGGACCTAATGGTCCTTTACCTTTACCTTTAAACCCGGAGGTAGGTGTTTTGGTTTGTGAACTTTGCCTTGGAAGCAGAACATGTTGAGTGTGTTCCATTTGTAAATTGAGTCCCCCGCTGCTATGGGAAAGCACGCCTTGGTTTAAGAATGCTTTGGTTTAAGAACAGACTTCCAGAACAGATTAAGTTCGTAAACTAAGGTACCACTGTATCCAGTTGTTTAACCCTGGTTTTACACATATAACTGTTTTATTTGTTTTCATTATATTGTTAATTGCTTTAGGGTGCCCCATGGGAATAGGTAGCAGATCAAGTGATTATTTGACAGATTTGAGGGTCACGGGGGCTGCATATAGACACATCAAAGAAGCATTTCAGTTAAACACATTGCAAACTTTGTATGAAAAATCGGGTTAGCAGAAACGGAACGTCACAGCGCCGTCCGGTGTCACAGTGTTATAATGCATATGCAACACATATAAAGCACTTTTTCTTTGCCCATGTAGCTGAGTCCTGTGTTTCCCTTGTAGAATTATATGTGTCATCATGCGAATTTGGTCAGTTAGATATCTCAAAAGTTGGCATTCCAAAATCTGAAAGATACTGAATCTCCTGAACTGTGGTACAGAAATGCATGAAATAAAGCAACTGCCAAGAAAATTAATCCATGATCTGCAAGTCACGAAGGGAAAAGGAACCAACGGAGCATTTTTATTGCAATTTGGTGGGATTTTACATTCTACGCCTCATCTAAACGACCTGTAAGACTAATTACCTATACCAAAGACAGACTTCCTGAGGAAATAGGACACTTTAAACATCCAGGTATGATTCTACTCACCTGTATAACAAAGACACCTCAATACTGACTTTCTGCATTTGTACGTTAGTTTCTGTTATTTGGAAAATGTAGCTGTGATATAACATTTATCTCTCAAACCCAATTAACATTGTTGGTGTGGCGAGGTGGCGACATGGGCGTAGCCAGGATTTTTGTTGTGGGGGGAGCCAAAGTTGTTGAGGGTGGTGTTTTTTTAAAAAAAGAGGGAATATAGAATAAGAGAACAAGAAGAACATATGTTTAGAGAAGATTGAGAAATGTTCATTGAATATATGGGGGGGGGAATTACGTACACTTGAAAGTGTTGACAGCATTAAGATAAATTCAACAGTGGTTGATAGTATGATGGATAATGTAAGGATAAGTACAATTTTATAACATGCAGAGAATAATATGTGCAGAGAAATCAGAGAGAGGAGCTGAGGGAAGTCCTTGGTGAGGGAGGAGGGAGGGTTGGAGGGAAGGGGGGAAATAATGTATGTGATTATATGGTTTGATAATTTGGTATGCTGAAATTGTTTAATAAAAAAAATATTTTCAAAAAATACAAATACGAATGCTACTAGCAAAAAAAACCCAAGATAAATTCAACAGTGTAAGTAAGTTTTGATGGATGTAATAATGGAAAACTGGTTTAGCTTATGTAAAATATGCAGGGATTTGTGATATGCAAAATGAACCACGGAAAGAGAAGAAGGGAAGTCATTGATATTTTAAGGTTGTTTAACCACAGAGCCTAGGGCTTGCTGATCAGAAGGTCGGCAGTTCGAATCCCCGCGACGGGGTGAGCTCCTGGTCCCTGCTCCTGCCAACCTAGCAGTTTGAAAGCATGTCAAAGTGCAAATAGATAAATAGGTACCACTCCGGTGGGAAGGTAAATGGCGTTTCTGTGCGCTGCTTTGGTTTGCCAGAAGCAGCTTAGTCATGCTGGCCACATGACCCAGAAGCTGTACACCGGCTCCCTCGGCCAGTAAGGTGAGATGAGCGCCGCAACCCCAGAGTTGGTCATGACTGGATCTAATGGTCAGGAGTACCTTTACCTAAATGTCTATCTAATACCTTTTGGAATGAATTGCTTGGGCTGTTGATCATTGGGCACCCTGAGGAAATAAATATTTATGTATTTTGCTGTCTTCTTTGATTTTAGCAAACATTTGCAAATTTATTTTAAAGTGTTACTCAGCGGGGGGTTGGCTATGCGTAGCAGAAAAGGGGTTCTCCGGAAGTTTCATCCCATCCTTCCGGAAGTCTCATCCCATCCTTCCCACCTAATAATCCCAGGTGAGATATATGAATTCGTTCTGCATTCTGTATTTCTGCACTTGAGTTGCACATCGGTCCCTGGCTGCGTAGAGATGACGACGACTGCTGACTTGCGCAAACGTGCGCGCTGCAAGCCTTCGAGCAGCAATCAAAACGCGATGCTTCCCGTCCAAGATTCTCCTCTTCACTCCCAGCTCGCTCGCTCCTCTTCCCCCCGCCCCCGCGGCGCTGTCTCCGCCCAGCTCTCTGATTGGCTCCTCGCTCCTGCCTGACGCACCGCGCGCAGCTGCTGAGACCCCGCCCTCCGAAGTAAGCCCCACCCCCCGGCGCATCGTGCCACAGAGATAGAAAATGTAGAGTAACACGAAACGGAGAGTAAAAAAAAAAGAGGCAATATTTAGCAGGCTATCCCACCCCGCCGCGCTTGGGGGCCCATAGAAAGCAATGGAGATACACGAGGTTTTGGGGAGCACCGCGAGCGCCCAGGATGAAAACAGAAGCAGGATCAAATATTTTGTTTTAGTTACTTATTTATTAAACTTTTTGGTTGCTCATCTTCTCAAAGTCTCTGTGCGACTTGTAGCAAACACACACACTCTCTCTCTCTCTCTCTCTCTCTCTCTCTCACACACACACTCTCTCTCTCACACTCACTACCATCAAGATTTTATTTATTTTATTTACTTATTAAGCTTATTAATCACTTGACACCTGAAGGTCTTCATGCAACTGGCAGCAAATATATATACACACACACAAAATACTGTTAAATACTTATTTATTTTATTTATTCTTATTTGTCATTTGAAGGTCATTTATCAACTTATTAGTCATTTGTCAAAGCCCTTCTCGGGGGGTTGGCCACTGTTGTATGCTAGGGCTGCCATACATTACCAGGATTTCAAAGGCGGAATTGAATTCCGGGGGAAATATCTGAAAGGCAGTGCTTTGTCCTGGATCTTAGGGAAGTCAATTGAAAAATCAGGGTTTTCGGCATTCCTTCAAAAAAACTCAATAACTTTCAAGGTGTCCTGGTTTTTACTTTTTGAAATATGGCAACCCTATATGCTGACAGGTGAGAGCTGAGTGCAGGGTAGTAGAGACCAAAGGTGGACAAAGTACTGCAAAAGGAGCATGATGTTTTCCCCTTCAGAGGTACTACACCTAACCTAACACCAAAAACTCTTATCCTAAACCTCCACTGCCTTGGAGGGATATCTTTGTCAGGAAAAGAAAGGCTAAAAAGCAAACGCTACACAAATCCAGAGTGGAGTCTCTAAGACACTTGGATGGTGTCTTGTACGTCTCCTTCCGGCAACTCCGGCAACCAAGCTGGTGCCAAATGTATTGCTTTGCTGTCCTTTGAACCACATTGGTGAGGCCAAGAGTGGGGTCTTGTCGCCTGGGCAGCCCAGGACCTCCAGACGCACTGCCCAGGCTGGCGCCCAAGGAGGTTACTTTGGTGCTGCTAACACAATGGTTTGATTTCACCCCTGGAGGTGCACTCCATTGTCTCTTGAGACAGAGGGATGCTGTTGTAGGAAAATCCTTGGGCTCACTTTGGATTACCAAACAAAGACGCTAGCCAAGAATATAGGAGCAAAACAGCAGCCAGTAGGCTTGATCTTTATTCAACAACAGCACTTCCAGCCACCACATGGGAGAAGCAGGGAGAAGTCCAGAACAAAGGAGGGTTCAAACTTTTACCAGTTTCCAAAATTACCAGTAACACCCATAAACCGACATCACAACTACATCATAGTTACATCACACAAGGGGAGGGATATGTGGCAGTAACCTGAGTACCAGGGCTTGCCCCCTACCCTTCCCTGAGCTCCACTTTACACCCATCAAGTAAGACAATACTGTAGTAATATTTACAAGTTCCTGGTGCTCTTGGCCAAGCAATCACACTTCTTTGTCTAGGATAGGACTGCTATCTAATTTTGAATGGTCCGCTATCAACAGGTGATGACTATTCATCTAGCACCCATCTGCCAGGATGCCGGGGATTATGTCATTCCTGCAACAATGCCAACAGTGTATATATTATATATGTACACTGCATTACAAAGTTTTCTATAAATGTGACATGAAGACTGGCAACATCAACCCTGCTGTGTGGGAATCCTTTGCAGATGACCACCACATTGCCTGGAAACAATCAGGTTGTGTACCCACAGAAGTGAACTGAGGAGACATGACAACTGGGAGGAACACAGAGAGAGAAACGCCACATTACACCTGCATCAGCGCAACCGGATGGTTACATCTGCTGCAGCTGCAATAAAACATATCTCTTCTGTGTTGGTTTCTGCAGCTGCAGCAGGCGCTGTAACGCTCCAATGGTTTGACTTCACCCTCCCCCCCATGGCGCACTCCCTTCCACTGTCTCTCAAGACCGACAGATGTGAACGACAATTACAAGGTATAATACAGTGGTACCTCAGGTTACATACGCTTCAGGTTACAGACCCCGCTAACCCGGAAATATTACCTCGGGTTAAGAACTTTGCTTCAGGATGAGAACAGAAATCGTGCTTCAGCGGCACGGCAGCAGCAGGAGGCCCCATTAGCTAAAGTGGTGCTTCAGCTTAAGAACAGTTTCAGGTTAAGTACGGACCTCCAGAACAAATTAAGTACTTAACCTGAGGTACCACTGTATAATATTATGTTGACAGATTAGTAGTTTACATAATGAAGACACTGAGACACCGTGCCCCCTCCGGGAGAGAGTCAGTGGGTGGCAACACAAAGAACGGGGCCTTTTCTGCGGTGGCTCCCTGCTTGTGGGGTGTTCTCCCCAGGAATGCTGACCTGGTGCCTTGATTACATATCTTTAGGTGCTGGGTGAAAACATCCCTCTTCTCCCAAGGCCTTTGGCTAATTACACAATCTATGGCCTTTTATGATGTGAGTGGCGCTGTGGTCTAAACCACTGAGCCTTGGGCTTGCCAATCAGAAGGTCGGCGGTTTGGATCCCTGCAATGGGGTGAGCTCCCGTTATTCAGTCCCTGCTCCTGCTCACCTAGCAGTTTGAAAGCATGTCAAAGTGCAAGTAGATAAATAGGTACCGCTCCGGCGGGAAGGTAAACGGCGTTTCCGTGCGCTGCTCTGGTTTGCCAGAAGCGGCTTAGTCATGCTGGCCACATGACCCGGAAGCTGTACACTGGCTCCCTCGGCCAATAAAGCGAGATGAGCGCCGCAACCCCCGAGTCGGTCACGACTGGACCTAATGGTCAGGGGTCCCTTTAACTTTATGGTGCACAGATGAAGGGCGGTATATGAATTTACCACAGACCAACAAATAATAAACATTGTTTTCAGACAGACACACCGCTGCCCCATCACACCCAAACCAAAAACTATATTATTCCACTGGTTTATTACAGAGCATCCCTACACGTGTCTAGAAATATCGTCCCACAGAGTTCAGCGGGGATTTCTTCCCAGGTACGTGTCATAATGGTAACAGCATTATAGTTAGGGCAGTTTTCACATGGGAGGCCTGAATAAAAATAAGAATAATGTTTATTCCACGTGAACTCGGCAGTCCTATCAGACAGACTCGCCGCTCTCTTGTTTTCCTAGCTCTATGTACTGCTTTCACGTATTGACGCCGGGAGGGAGCGCGCCTGCTCGCTCGCTCGCCCTCCCGCGCGTGCGCGCGCACACTCCTCCCCGCCCCCTCCCAACCGGAACCGTGACCGTGGAGGTTGCTAGGGAAACGGGAGAGACGCTGCCCGCCGGCGCTTTGGGAGGGAGGAGAGCGCGCGTGAGGGAGGCAGCGGGGGAAAGGAAAGGTGAGGGGGGCAGGGAGGGAAGCAAGGAGGGGCTCCCTTGGGGGTGGGGCGGGGGGGGGTTGACCGGCACCCCCACATTAATTCCAAGCGCCCCTTCGTCAGCCCCTTTGCGGGGCGAACGCGGGAAATCTTCGTCCCCATTACCGTCTATTGGACACACTGACTCTGCCTCCCCCCCCCCCGCCTACCTGAAGTGAAGGGCTCTCCCCCCCCCACGCGGGGAGAAGGGGGCGGGGCGCCCGGGTTTAACCCGACCTCTTCCTCTTCTGGGGAGGCGGCTGAGGGGGAAGGTCTCTTCTCCCCACGGCCATGTTGGTGGTGGCTCCCCCTTTTTGCAGAGGGAAGAAGACCCAGGCACAGGTGGGCACAAGCAGGTGCACCACAGACACAGAGAGACACACTAAAACACAGACACACACAAAAGCGTGCGCGCACACACCACACACACACACAGAAACAGACACAGGACACACACACACAGACAGGCACACACACACAGACACAGACGCACACACACAGACACAGATGGACACAGACACGCACAGACACACAGTCACAGACAGGCACACACAGACACACAGACACAGACAGACGCACACACATATAAAGACACAGACGGACACAGACACACACTCACAGACAGGCACACACACAGACACACACAGACGCACACAGACGCACATGCACACAGACAGAGAGAAAGACACAGGTGTGCACGCACGCACACACACACGATACACCCTGCTGGGGAGCAGCCTCTGGTCCAAATTACACATTTCCCCTATATTATATAAGATGTTTTTTACGCAGCTATTTTTATATATGTGAGGGAGACCCGATCCCCTTCCCAATTTGAGGGGGGTGACAGGACGGACTCGCCTTCCCATCTTCTAAGAAGCTTGGACACCCTCTTCCTCCCTACCCCAGGCTCTCCCCACAACTCTGTTCTGTAAAATATGAGCACAATCAGCGGTTCTCCTCCTAATATGCCTAGGTGTTCCCACTTAGGATGTTTCATATCACAAACGGGTCCCGGAGATGTTGCAAAAGGGTAGCTTGCAACAGCTTTTTAACAAACCAGGTTTTCCTTGGGAAAGGTGAAACTTGGTTAAAGGGGAGAGGGGGTTAGGTGTTCATGAACAGTGCTGGTTCCACAATAAGCGCATCCCTAGAAGCATCCCTCAGTCTATCCGAGAGCCCTCTCCCCCCACCCCTTGTATCCAGGGTTAAGAAGAGACTTGCACCTCCTGCTTCTTTGGCAAACTTGGTGACCCCAAATCCTCTCCACTGTACCATAAATCCTGCTACCCATGGCTGCCAGAATGTCTTTCTGTACTAGTAAAGTTCTTGTTAAAATCTCATTTTCTGAGTTATTTCTATCTCATTGAAAGTGGTTTTGCAACTAATTTAGTGACAACTCTGGCAATTACCTTTCAATACAGCAACCAGGGGTGAACTGTTCTGTATCTACAAACTTGTATTAATTGAGCCGGCATTGACTTACCAAATGGATAGCACCCATGATAATTAAATTCCTTGGGCTCAAGATACGCTATCCAAATATTCTCAATTTCCAAACTTTATAAACTTGAATTTTATCTAGTTCTTGGTGTGCTTATCCTGCATGTTATAGCCACATTTTTATGATTGCAAAATGTATGTCTTTTTCTCACGGCATTATTCATTGCTGTAATCTCTAGGGCCAACTTATAGCAGTGTTTACTGAGCATCCTGCTCAGTTTAGTAACCCTGGACAGAAATATCTGTTAGGGGAGTTGTTTCCACCTGTGACATGTCATAGTTCTCGGAATATTGTTAAGTCACTGGAAGAGCCAAGGGAAACAGAATGTTTAGACTTCAGAGAACCATAGTACCTGGTTGACTTAAACGCCCTATCTGCCTTCTCTCTTATATAACCGTCTTTCATTTTTTTCCCCCATGCCCTTTCCTCCCCTCTCTGTCTCCCTTTCCTTCTCCCTCCTCCCTTTCCTTTTGTTGTACATAGTGTGGCAAACCTGCTTCCAGAGAACCAATTCTGCACAGTAGAGCGCCGCAATGAGAGGGCAACAGCAGCTGCAGTGATCCTGAGCGTGAGTGCTTTAGAGTAAGGCAGAGGTTTTCAACCATTTTGGGTCCACGGCTCCCTTGACCAACTAAATTCTTCCTCTGGCACCCCTGTGGGGTTCAGGAGCCCAGTTATGTCACCCCTTGCCTGCAGAGCCGGCAGCCCCTCACCCCTTTTCGAACCCTCCCTTGTAGAGTGTTCCCTCAACCTCCTCTCTTCTCCCTTCTCCTTGGGAATCCTCTGGGCAGCCACAGCTGCCGTCCCTGGTCTTTGAGCTGCACCCCCTGCCCCAAATAAAGATGCCTCCTTACTCTGCCCCACAGGGGCCTGGGAAGCAACCCCTGGCCAGCCCCTGAGGCACCATGCGCCTGGGAAGCTTGTAGCTAGGGCTGCTGCAACAAACAGCTGTGCAAGCCTTTGGGAGGCAGAGATGCAATAGGGTATCAGAGGAGGGAGGGAAGGAAAGAGGGACAGAGGCCAGTGTCGCCCTTGGCACCCCTGACCCTCATTCAAGGCACCACAAGGTGCCACGGCGCACTGGTTGAAAACCACTGGATTAAGGAGCACAGAAAAGCAAACTGGAACAATTAATGAGTTGCAGAGGTTCCAGCACCCATTAACAAACTATGACCCTTATTGTGTGGAACTGAAATAAGGCGCAGGAGACTGGATTGATGGTTTGCTTTTCCAGAGTTGCTTGAAGTGGAGGAAATATTTTTGGTTAAACATTTTACATTTCTAAATTATCTTAGTATCACATCATTGTGGCTCTGACTTAGAGAAGCATGAGATCAGCAGAAGGTTGGTACACCACCGAGAAGCAGTGACTAACTGCTGCTATACTATACCCACTTTCCTGGGAACGAGCATCATTGAACTCTGGAACTTACATATGAGTAGCATATATAGGACTGCCCTGCAATTGTTCATAGGTTACCATATGGTAATCCCATGGAATACTACATGGGTAACTCAAGGAGTAAAGTCATAGGATTGTACATGGGCTATTAAGTTTTTGTTTCAGTTCTATGTGGAGAAACCTGCTTTCACATGTATTTTTGTTTACAGTACTGGGTCATGTACACAAAAGTACATTTTATAACACCTCATTGTTTGAGTTTCAGTTAATAAAGGAATATCTTAAGATCACTTTACCTAAACAGGAGTATTGGACATGGCAGTTATTTTAGTTCTGAACTCTTTGTCAATCTGAATATTTCTTGCCAACGAGCTAATGTTTCATTTCAAAATAATGCCAGACAGGGTTTTATTTTTCATTTTTTCACTGTGTTTCATTTTAAATAAGCAAAGACCTTACAAATATGTATTAATGTTAATGAAGTTAAGTAAAAGCTAGGAAATAATGCCTTCAGCACATTATATTACATTCTGTTATTTACTAAATAGCCACCTGTAATGAGTATGAGTTACTCGTGCGTAAACTGGTGCCTCTCTAGGCTAATTTGCCTTGTTAAACCTTTCTGACTGCACAGCCCTTTCTCATCATGACTGTCTCAGTCACTAGCAGAATCCGTCAGTGGGCGTTTCTTGAATCTCTTCCAACATAAGAGTTGTTTGACACCCAATCTCCTCCGCCTCTCACTGCGCGGGAGCCTTCTGCGCAGGGTGGGCGTGGGTAGCGGGGGACCTGTCCCCTCCTCACTGAGTTCCAGTGAAGAGTCCGTGAGCCCTCTCTCCGATTTCCCCATCTGCTCACTTTTGTTCCTGGTGCTGCGCTTAAATGCTTCCCCCTCCACTGAGTTGCCTCTCCCCCTGCTGCTGGGTCCTTCTCCAGCATCATCCAGGAGCCTCCCCTTCGCCTCCGGCTCTGATGTCAGTTCCCTGACACCACCCTTTTTACCAACAAAATAAAGAGTTAATTATATCAGACATGGATTTACCTTAGCATTCATCAGCTGTCATTTATGGAACCTGGGGGATGCAATTTGATATTTGTTCTTTGGTCTCAAAGGCCTTGTCAGAGTATGGCTGTATTTTCAGCACTTCCAGTCACTTAGCCTGAGCTATGTAAATGTCAGTTCAAACTTAAGGCAGGGATTATGAAACATACAGGAAGGTCTGCTTTTTATCTTCTTAGGCAGACAAGTGCTTGAAGAAGTCTGAGCCATAATACGCCCTCTTGACTCTTGCCCTTGTTGGCTAACGTATAGTAAGTCATTGGACATTGGCTAACCTTATTAGCATGGTAGAAAGAGCATCTTTGTCAGAGGAGGTCTTTCCCCTTCTTTGACAGAGGCAAACACATTTTAGTAAACCCTACTGACCTAGTTAATCATATGACAGTTTCAAATATGCCTGGGGATGGGCATAGTATTCAAATTGATGGTGGCTGATGAACCGAATACACTTTTAAATGAAACTAATAATGTGGATCCGTTTCAGAATGGTTTCACACCCAGTTTTGATCCTGAGACTTCTTGGTTGCCAATCCATGCTAGAGAGAAGAGGGTAGATTTTGCAAGGCGCCTTAAAAAATAATAATGCAGGTGCCTGGTGAACAAAACTTGGGAGTGCCACAATCTGGGGCTACCACATAAAAAGCCCTGTTAGGGACAAGTATCAGGGAACTGGGACTGCATAAAAGTTGGCTGAACTTTACATTCTGGTAAGGCTTCCCCCTTCAGTTGCTGGTGAATATGGATTGCATGTCAAATGAGTAGCTGAACTAGGACAAGTGCCCTCTGTGGCCATGATCCAAATATTTCTTTAAGAACACAATTTATGTTCGTTCTGGCTTTCCCACAGATTTACCACTATGCCATCAGTTTAGATTTGAAAATGTTGGTAAAAATTGCTCAACATGATCCCTATATGCTTGGTAGGTAAAGGTAAAGGTAGAGGGACCCCTGACCATTAGGTCCAGTCGTGACCGACTCTGGGGTTGCTGCACTCATCTCGCTTTATTGGCAGAGGGAGCTGGCATACAGCTTCCAGGTCATGTGGCCCAGCATGACTAAGCCACTTCTGGTGACCCAGAAGACAGAAACGCCGTTTACCTTCCCACCAGAGCGGTACCTATTTATCTACTTGCACTTTGGTGTGCTTTCGAACTGCTAGGTTGGCAGGAGCAGGGACCGAGCAACGGGAGCTCACCCCGTCACTGGGATTCGAACCGCTGACTTTCTGATCGGCAAGTCCTAGGCTCTGTGGTTTAACTCACAGCACCACCCGCTTGGTGGCAAGATAAATTGCCATCCAGGCAGCCTGGGCAACTCATTCGCCGCCTTTAACCCCAATGTGTCCAGGAACCCAACAAAACGATAATTTGATAATCTAGGGAGTGAAGAGTGTCCAGCTTGGAAAAGCTGGCAGGAAGCAGTAGAAATGAGCTGAAGCTGAACAAGTCTAAGACTAGCAATGAACCACAGGAATCCCTGCAAACACCACAGATTACCCAAAGCCAGGAATTCAAGGCTTGTGAGATTGTGAAAAAGTTCCTAAGTAAACAGATGATTCAGTTGAGAGCATTCTTGCTGTAGCTTGGTGCCAGTGTCTGGATGTTGTTCTCATATTATTGGGACTTAAAGGCATCACTAAAAATTGCCACATAACAGTTGTGTAATGAACAATGTTGGTGGTGTTATAGTTGCTGATACCATTCGAGGGATATCACAGCCATGGTCATTGGCAAGTAAATGGCAAGTCCCTAGGACGAAATGACTTTTTATGTTCACTCTCTTATAAATGGTATATTAGCCTGACTTAGAAGCAGGCCTTGTCTGTAAGCAGTGACACAGATGCAACAGATACAGCCCTTCTCTTTGGAATATCCTCTTCCCACATATTGTGCATGTCATTGACATTGCTTATGGTTTGATGCCGATTTTATTTAGCTAGATTGTGTATTTTAATCTTTATTTGATTTTTATATGTCTTTAACATTTTAGTGTTGGAATTTTATTGGGTGAACTGCTTCAGGGTTCCTTGAATGGGAGGCAGTCTACATTGTTTTAATAAATAAAAAATCAGAACTGCTTTCTCTCTGCCCGCATTGCATTTGCTGTGAGGATAAATTACAAGATGTATAAATTATTTGGCAGAATTGAATAGAAGTAGTTTTATATTAACTGCGTTACTCTTAATACTTCTACGCTCTGACATAGATAGATACATTAAATCAGTGCTTTTTTTCTGGGGGGTACGCACACCCCTAAACATTTTGTGAATCTAAGTTTGGCCCTATTGAGGGGCAGTATTTCAATATGAGTAGGAAAATGGGAGTACCCCTAAACATTTTTATAGGGGGGGGGGGAAAGCACTGCATTAAATAGTATAATTTATGCATCTACCCATGTCACAGTATAGATAATAATTTATTTTTCTTCATATTAAAAACAAACAAACTCTAATTGTAAGAAATAAGGTTTGTTCTGCTTAGAGCCAAACAGCAGCATCCTTTTCGACCTTACCTGTTTTCAAAATGATGCCCTAGACGGAGAATATGGAGTCAGTCAGATTACCTGCCTTCTGTTGTCTGGGATATCACTCTGGGTGATCTTTGATAAGTATTTGCTAAATGTATTTTATCTTGCAAAATTGATTTATTAATTATTATTATTATTATTATTATTTATCATCACGATCATCATTATTAATTTAATTTATTACCAGCTGTTCACCCTAAGGTCGCAATGCAAATTACAATAATTTAAAATGCCACATTAAAAACACTTTATCTTGATCACTGGTGGGCATCTAGAGTTTGTTGTTGTTTAGTCGTTTAGTCGTGTCTGACTCTTTGTGACCCCATGGACCAGAGCACACCAGGCACTCCTGTCTTCCACTGCCTCCCACAGTTTGGTCAAACTCATGCTGGTAGCCTCGAGAACACTGTCCAACCATCTCGTCCTCTGTCGTCCCCTTCTCCTTGTGCCCTCCATCTTTCCCAACATCAGGGTCTATTCCAGGGAGTCTTCTCTTCTCATGAGGTGGCCAAAGTCTTGGAGCCTCAGCTTCAGGATCTGTCCTTCCAGTGAGCACTCAGGGCTGATTTCCTTCAGAATGGAGAGGTTTGATCTTCTTGCAGTCCACGGGACTCTCAAGAGTCTCCTCCAGCACCATAATTCACAAGCATCAATTCTTCGGCGATCAGCCTTCTTTATGGTCCAGCTCTCACTTCCATGCATCACTACTGGGAAAACCATAGCTTTAACTATACAGACCTTTGTTGGCAAGATGATGTCCCTGCTTTTTGAGATGCTGTCTAGGTTTGTCATTGCTTTTCTCCCAAGCAGCAGGCCTCATTTCATGTTGGCATCAAAGAAGGGGAAAGGGGAGTGGCAGAGACAAAGGGGGTAGAGGGGTAGCAGAAACAGAGAGCAAAGGGCTATCTCGCTCACTTTTGGCTCCAGCCCCACCCACCACCAGCCTGAATGCTAGGGATAGATTCTCCCCATGGGAATGTGGCCCTCAAGAGAAAAAAGGTTCCCCTCCTCTAATCTTGATAGTTCACCCCGTTCCTTAAAGTGTTAGCCCAGACAGCCATTAGACTTGCAATCTTATTTAGGAAATTAAGTTTGGCCCTTTGCTAACCTGACATCAACATATTAAAGAAGGTTTAGATCTAGAGTTAATTGATTTTACTGCCCATTGGGAACCAGCTAAATAGTGGCTCAGGAAATCACAGGTGTTTTTTTAAGGTCACCATATATATATATATATATATATATATATATATGCCGTAGGTTGTGTCTACTGAGTCTTTTGGCCTCAAGTTGCAACTTGTGGATTTACAGGCCAGAGCTGATTCCTGGAACTGACCTGAATCCTGTAATTATGCACCTTGTAACTTCTTTCAAAAACAAGATTACTATTTTCAGATAAGGCAGTAATGTGCTTTCCCTGCTTTGTGCTTTAGTGTGTGTATGCATCTGTGAAAGACTGCAACCTCACATTTTTCTTTTAAACGGGTTTTGATTTGCGCTCCATCTCTAAGCCTTAAAATACCACTAAGCACCCTAGCAATATTGCTATATTTTAGGTTGGGCTTCCTTTCTGGTTTAAATAGGAATCTGGTGGCTAGCTTCCAAAAGTTTAAAGGATAATATCAGCTTCCTGGTTTGGGAGCTGTTTTGCATCCCATCGTAATCAGATGTTGACTATGAAGGGGAGAGAATTCCCTAAGATCAACACCTGCTTTGTGACAGTCTGTTTTATCTGTAGGTTTTCCTGAAGTACTGCCATGTACGAAGCAAAAGAAAGACAGAAATTTATCAGTGATGCTCAGTACCTGAGAGAGATGCAGCACAAGATGGATTCAGAGTACCAGGTAGGGCCGTTTATCCACCGTGTTGCCATTTCCATGAAGAACATAAACACAAAGCTACGAGGGATGAGGCTAACTTCATCAGGTGCACCATCATTTAAGTCCAGGGCCGGATTTAGGTTTGATGAGGCCCTTAGCTCCTGAAAGTAATGGGGCCCTTTATATGTCCAGCTATCCTTTGGTTTTGGAACAGACTTCGGAACAGATTACGCTTGAGAACCAAGGTACCACTGTATATAAAGGTAAAGGTAAAGGGACCCCTGACCATTAGGTGCAGTCGTTGCCGACTCTGGGGTTGCGGCACTCATCTCGCTTTATTGGTCGAGGGAGCCGGCGTACAGCTTCCGGGTCATGTGGCCAGCATGACGAAGCCACTTCTGGCGAACCAGAGCAGCACATGGAAACGCCGTTTACCTTCCCGCCGGAGCGGTACCTATTTATCTACTTGCACTTTGACGTGCTTTTGAACTGCTAGGTTGGCAGGAGCAGGGACCTAGCAAGGAGCTCACCCTGTCGCGGGGATTCGAACTGCCAACCTTCTGATTGGCAAGTCCTAGGCTCTGTGGTTTAACCCACTGCACCACCCACGTCCCATACCACTGTATATAGAAAAGAGCAAATTAGTGATATTTTAGGGAGCAGGCTAGCAGGCAGGGCCCATTGCTTACATCATAGGAGCCTACACAACACAATACACTGTTGCTGTATGTAGGTTTTATTTTATTTATTTTTTATCTCATATTTTGTAAATGTACATCCAGGTTTTTTCCCCTTTAATTTTTTGGGGGGCCCCAAGAGAGTGGGGCCCTAAGCTATAGCTTGTTTAGCTTATACGTAAATCCGGCACTGTTTTAAGTCCCTCACATAAACCTCTTTTCAGACAAAGTTGTGCTTGTTTCTTAGGCTTGCCTGAGAAAACAAGAACAGACTAAAGAGCAGTCTGAGAAGAAACGAGAGCAACACGCCAGACAAGAACTGAGACAGACAAATATATCGTCCATCTCTGCTGTGCGTACTTATGAAAGGCCATGGATTTCCAGAGTCCCCACTAATAGACAGGTAGCTATTTGTTAATTTCAGAGATAAAAATCAAGTGCAAGAGAAGAGTAATCTGATAATGCCCCCTAGCCACTCCAGCATTCAGGATTGCCTCAACCCATCTGGTTGTTAAACAAAGAACATATCAGGAAAAGGAGCTCAATAGAAAAAAAAAATATGGCTGCTAGGAATTTGTTATCTAATGTTTTCCCCATGTAAGTACCTGTGACAAATAAGATGCACAGTATAACATTTATATTTATCCTGGGGACTGGGTGATTATTCATATGCTTTCATCAAGCATTTACTTTCTGGAGAAATACTCTAGTATATACTTAATTAGCTTTCCTTTGCCTTCTGAACCAATATGCCATCCTGCAAATGTACATATCTGTCTACTGTTTATCTGCTCTTTGCAAAGCCTTTATTATTTCCTTAACATCTGCATTCATTATTTTTCAAAGCATTCATTGTACAGTTTTGAAAATGAAATAGGCTAATTTTACACATTTGCCCAATTTAATACAGTACCCCTCCGCTGACAGCAGAGTAAAAGTTAATCTATTCACACCGTGAAACCTTAAACAAGCCTATCTCGGCTTGAATGCGAGTGGAGGAAAGATCTGATCGAATGCAATTGAACACTGGTGAGGGTTCATCATCGAGCCCACCTAGTGGCAGTGAAGGCAGCAAAGAAGGCATACTTGGCTGCTTCATTGCATCCTCACTATGCCATCCAGTAGAGCTTTTCCGGAAGTACCGGAAAGAGTTACTTTCGGATTTCGCCGCCGTGCATGCACAGAAGCGCTAAATCACGCTTCGCGCATGCACAGAAGCACCAAATCGCATCACGTGCGTGCGCAGATGCAGTGCTGCAGGTTATGAACGCTGCGGGTTGCGGACGTGCCTCTGTCATGGATTACGTCCGCAACCCGAGGTTCCACTGTAGTGTGAAGCCCCTTACAGTCTGGCCCAAAGGAGGTGGTGGAACCAATGGTAGCTCACTGTGACTTGTTTGCAAATCATTTTGAGGACAAAATCACTTGCATCCACTGGGATCTTGACTCCGCTGTTATAGCAGATGAATCTCAAAGGTTGTCCAGAGCACTGTCTAGTCCTGTTGCGTTGGGTGAGTTTCAGTTAGTAAAGCTGGAAGATATGGACAAGGTGCTTGGATTGGTCAGGGTGACTACTTGCGCTCTGAACCCTTGCCCATCTTGGCTGATAAAAACTAGCAGGGAGGGGACAGCTGACTGGACCAGGGCGGTGATTGATACCTCCTTGCCAGAGGGTGTGGTCCAACAACTCCTCAGGAAACCATCCCTGGACTCAGGCAATCTAAGTAACTACTGGCGAGTTGCTTATCTCCCTTTTGGGGCAAGGTTCTTGAGCAGGTGGTTGTGGACTAGATCCAGGTGCTCTTGGAGGAAACTGATATTTTAGATCCATTTCAATCCATTTCAATCAATCCAGTTAAGACTGAGACACTGTTAGTGGCTGGTTCCCTGGGCTAGATCGATTTGAGGTTGCCTCCTCTTGATAGGGTTACACTCCCTCTGAAGGAGCGGGTATGTAGCTTGCAAGTACTCCTGGACTCTTTGCTGTTGCTTGAGGCTTAGGTGGCCTTGAGGCTTAGGTGGTGGATCTTCTGCGCCTCCATCTGGACAGGGATAGCCTAATTACTGTTGCCTATACTCTAGGTAACCTCCAGGTTAGATTACTGCAAAGCTTTGTGTGTAGGTCTGCCTCTGAAAATGGTTCAGAAACTTCAGCTGGAGCAGAATTTGGCAGCCAGGTTGCTCACCAGGGCAAGATGGTTTGAACATATTACACCGATCCTGGACCGACTGCATTGGCTGCCAATTAGCTACCAGGCCCAATTCAGTGTGCTGGTTTTGACCTATAAAGCCTTAAACTGATAACCTCAGATGAACGACAGTATAGATTTTTAAATAATAATAATAATAATAATAATAATAATAATAATAATAATGTTATCCATTGGCATTTGCACTTTCTTAATGATCTGGTACAGTTCTCAGCTCTAAAGGATAGCAAAATACACATTTAAAAGTGTGTTTTGAGATAAAATTTATTTAGTGCAGATGATGTGGATCTGGTCAGATCTTACTGGAATTCACAAAAAATAAATTCTTCAGGCATCTCTAGTACAGAGTACTACTCACTACTAAGTAGCCACAATAAGCTCCTAGACATTGAAGGCTAAATAAGAGGCTTCTTCTACTGGGATGTAGCTTTTGCATTGGTAAAGAAGATTCTGTTACTAAATTAACTAATTTTCGCCTTGGCAGACCTCCTCCGAAGAATCTTCTGGATGTGAACTGAAATCTGCTATTAAGCCTCTTGGGAACAAAGGAGAAGCTAAATTTCCTGCCATTGACAAAACATCTGTTAAGCAGAAGCAGAAATCAAGCACATGCGCCAAAAAAACAGAAAAAAGTGGACCTGGCCCCAAAAAAGATTTTTCAGGTGCGTATGGAGAAAGTTCTCAGCTATTCATTGAAAGAAACGGATGTGTGGAGCTGGAGCCAGTGATGTTCACAAGCTCAAGGGGTCCTAGAGAGGACATAAGATATTTGAAGGCTTCTAGGTGAGCAAGCAGGGGACGCGGGTGGCGCTGTGGGTTAAACCACAGAGCCTAGGACTTGCCGATCAGAAGGTCGGCGGTTCGAATCCCCGCGGCGGGGTGAGCTTCCATTGCTCGGTCCCTGCTCCTGCCAACCTAGCAGTTTGAAAGCACCTCTGGCGGGAAGGTACACGGCGTTTCCGTGCACTGCTCTGGTTCGCCAGAAGCGGCTTAGTCATGCTGCCACATGACCCGGAAGCTGTATGCCGGCTCCCTTGGCCAATAAAGCGAGATGAGCACCGTAACCCCAGAGTTGGCCATGACTGGACCTAATGGTCGGGGTCCCTTTACCTTTACCTTTACCTAGGTGAACAGGCAAGGATTGGAGTCAAAAGAGTTAAATCCAATAAGGCAGCCAAACCCAGCTCAGTACAGATGTTACAGAGGTGCTCTTGCTGACAGATGCATCTGACCTGGAAGATTTTGTTCAACATGCTATAGGCAGGGTAAGCTCCCTCTGAAGGAGGAGGTTTGCAGTCTGGAGATGCTGTTAGATCTGTCTTTGGATTCCTTGGCGGAACCTTAAATGCAAAGCCCCTTTCATCATCTGAGGCTATTGCGCCAGTGCAACCTCTCCTGCACAGAGATAACTGGGGCACAGCTAACCATCCCCTGGGGACGCTTGATAAGGACTGCTGGAGTACATTACGCAGGGCGTTGCTTCTGACAAATGTTCAGAAACAACAAATACTTCAAAACATGGTGATTGGATTGCTAACTGGGAACCAGGAGTGGTAAATTTATGTATGCCACCTCCCAGTGGATTTCCAAGCGCAAATCAAAGTTTGGTTTCAACTTCTGCCCCAAAACCGTTTGAGTCCCCTTTAGGATGGCCTTCTGCCACATGAACTTGCCTAAGTATTATGCTCATCCTCAGGGATTCTTCTCTGCTCCCCCATCATCACTACCAGAAGTTAGGTAGGTGATCACTAGAGATGGGACCTTTTAATTTCAGTGTCCGATTTTTAGGACTCCCTCACAAGGGAGGGTTGCCTGGTGTCAAGCCTTATTTATTTTTAGTGTCTTTAAATCCACCCAGGTCTTTTAGATTGATCAGTTTGTTTGTTTTAAGGCTGGAATAGTATTGATTTTTACTGCTGTGCTGTTTGACATTAGTGTTTCATTTCATTGTGTATTTGTGATTAGGGATGGGATGGTAATTTGAAGCAGTGGAACTTGACTGTGTTCCTTCCAGTAGCACCTTTGTTGTTGTTGTTGTTGTTTAGTCGTTTAGTCGTGTCCGACTCTTCGTGACCCTATGGACCAGAGCACGCCAGGCACTCCTGTCTTCCACTGCCTCCCGCAGTTTGCTCAAACTCATGCTGGTAGCTTCAAGAACACTGTCCAACCATCTTGTCCTCTGTCGTCCCCTTCTTCTTGTGCCCTCCATCTTTCCCAACATCAGGGTCTTTTCCAGGGAGTCTTCTCTTCTCATGAGGTGGCCAAAGTATTGGAGCCTCAGCTTCAGGATCTGTCCTTAGAGCACGATCTGTCCTTAGAGCATACAGATATCTGAAGAAGTGAGCATGCACATGAAAGCTCATACCAATAACAAACTTAGTTGGTCTCTTAAGGTGCTACTGGAAGGGATTTTTTTATTTTGTTTTGACTACGGCAGACCAACATGGCTACCTACCTGTAACTAGAACAATTGAGGTGGACAGCCTGTCTCAAACAAGCTTTTTTCAACTGTGCTCACACACTGCCCCTGCCTTACATTTTGCTGCCTTCCACCCCCTTACCTTAGAGAAAGAGTATCTCACCTTGGGGAAGAGGTAACAAAAAAGAATAGCTATGAAACATACCCTATTCTTCTACATGCCCCCACTCACCTTGCCCCTCTGTTTTAGCATTACCATGCAGGGAGGAAATAAAAACCCAGGATTTAGAAAGCACAGTTGGTTTAAGAGAACAGTTTCAAGTCCTTACAAATTCACTCATAGAAAGTGAAGTTTTACACATAGAAAGTGCAAGCTAAGACATGTACTCCCTGTGCCGTGTCCCGTGTGCAAATGTTATGCAGTCTCATATATTGTGCTCTCTTACAACTTAGTCTCCATGGACCCACGATTCATAAGCCAGAGGTTCCTTAAAAAAAATATTTGCATAAAACAATGTTTATCAGCTTTCCAGAAGCCAATTTTATCAAGAAGACAGCGATTGAACCAGAGAAGTTTTCTGGAAAACACAGACACTGAGAATATGAAAAGAGTGGAAGGAAGAGGGAGGAAAACACCAGTGCTACACGGAATAGCAAAGACTACCAAGAGTGCTGGTGAGAAACTCTTTTTCCACATTGCATTAAGTTTATACCTCCTGTTTATAGAAGTCATCCCTGGTCCAGAGCTCCATCTTTGTTTCACGGCATATGTGGAACTATTATGTGAGTGAGTTCTCACCTGATTGAAGCTGAAGTTGTTTAGATTGAATTCAAAGGAGGGTTTGGTTTGAACATCAAAGCTGCTGCACCTTGATGTTGGCCTTTTGTTGAAGTGGTTTGAGAGATCACAGCTCAGCTGGTCGAAAAGTGTGCATGGAGCGCCAGCAATACAAAGGCCTCGTTTGTGGACAGGGAAAGGCTCCGTGCATGCAGTGGGGATCTACCATGTATGTAGAGAGGAGAATAAGAAATGGGGCTTAACTTGTTCTCACTGCCATGTGTGTGTGTGTGTGCGTGTGTGTGTGTGTCTGTATACACAAACACACACATGCAGATACTTAAAATGATTAATGGGCAAGCAGCTGCTATTAGAAGCTGCTAAAACAAGTGAAACAGGCTTCTACCACCCCCCTTTGTTGGCCCCCTTTTGTACAGTTCCCAAAATACTGATTCTGGATTAGAGCTGTCAGGGAACTGACATCGGAGCTCGAGGCGGAGGGAAGGCTCTCAAATGATGCTGGAGAAGGGCCCAGCAGGGAGAGAGGCAGCTCTGCAGAGGGGGAAGCTAATCAGCGCAACACCAGGGAAAGAGAGGGGCTGATGGGGGAATCGGCGAGAGGGCTCCAAGACTCTTCACCGGACACCAGCGGGGAGAGCACGGGTCCTCCGCTACCCACGCCCACCCTGCGCAGAAGACTTCCGCGCAGAGAGAGTAGGAGGAGACTGGGTGTCAAGCAACTTTTATGTTGGAAAAGATTTAAGAAACGCCCACTGACGGATTCTGCTAGCGACTGAGGTAGCCACGAAGTGAAGGGCTGCCCAGACTGAAAGGTTTAACAAGGCAACATAGCAGGGAGAGAGGCGGCAACTTACGCACGAGCAACCCCATACCATTATAAGAGCTAATAAAAATAAGGCATCATTGTTTTGTATCAATAATAATAATAATAATAATAATAATAATTATTATTATTATTTATACCCTGCCCTCCCCGACCGAGACCAGGCTCAGGGCGGCTAACACCAAATATGTAAAATACATTGAAAACACAAAATCAAACGATTAGTTTAAAATACAATTCGAAACACATTTAAAATCAAAATAAAATTAAGTGGGAACCCACGAATCATAACCCTAGGGGTAAGGAATTAAAATTTCACCAGGCCCGGCCACTTGTGCTGGTCCCATATGGGCCGATAGAAATAGCCAAAGAGGCCACTTACATGCAGTGCCCCATAGAGAGACACTGTACACAGATGTTTTTGCAAGAGGCAAACAGAAAGGTTTATTTTAAGGCAATACAGTGAGTTCATGGTGAAGAAGGGAACTGAAATTGTGTCTTTTCAAGCATAGTTCATTGGACTATGCTGAATCTAAAAACAACAACAAACCATACAGGTGTCTTTTTCCAATGAGCCTTACAGGGTTTGGATAAATCATTGGAAAAGTCTTTTCCGAAGAGCACTCCACTTCTTTCATTAGGGAGATTCAAAGAAAAGATAGGTCTCTCTCCCATTTTGCAGGAAGCCCCAATTTGCCAAAAGGCTAAAAGGAAGCCTCACTCCATTTCCAGATACCACATCTATAAATTTAAGGGGCAGTATAGCCATTTTTAAAGAAATTGTTTGGGGTGGGGGGTGGGGGTTAAGGGGAGGAGCCGTGCAATCCCCATGTGGATCTGGGGAATATATTTGCCACTAGTGGTTCTTGTGTGATCAGTTTGTGGACATCACTAAAACTGAATAAAATGCTTTGGCAAAGAAATTCTGAAAGCAACTCTTGCTCTCAATGCAGACTCGCAAGATGTCACAGGACAAAGAAGTGGCCCTGTTCTCAAGACTAAGAAGAAAGCTCCAGAAAAGAGGACCTTAATCCAGACCTCCAAACTAAACATAGACAGCAAAAGCCTAGACAGGGATCTCAAAAAAGGAAGTGTTCTAACAGCAGCTCAGCAGCCCCCAACTACTGTAATGGATTCTACTGTTCAGGTTGCTAATGGTCCTTTGTTATCAAGTGAGCCAAGCAACTCCAACCTTCCCCCCATTAAAAATACTCCCATAAGGCCCAGAGAAGACGATTTTTATGCATTGTTGTGTGCAAATGTGGAAGGTTCTACCGAAGAGAATGATGACGCTGAAGACGTTAACGAGATAGAAGAAGAGTTTCTTTCCTATGATATCAGTAAGTCTCCTCCTCCTGATCAGAACAACAGAGTCAGTGGGATGCCCGTCGCACAGGCCGAGCAGCCAAACTGTGATATGGGAGTTGGGGGTGACATTAGGCGGGCTGAGCTTTCCCACAGATTGCCACGGCAACACAGTGGAGCAGTGGAGGCAGCAGCCGAACAACCTTCAGCGGGCCAAAGGAAGACCAGAGACCAAAGGAACCCTCATGTTCTTGAAGAAAACAACCTTTCGGAAGAGGCCCACAAAAACGAAGGTGAGAATTCCAAAAGCCCACATGCTGAAAGCAGACCCAGAAGCGCAGCAGCCAATGAGACCATTGGCAATTTAAGTTCTACAGAAGACTGGTCAGGGAACAACGGCTGTGGTAGAGAAAGACAAGGTTTTGAGACCAATCAAAGATGTTACACTGGACTCATTAGTTCAGCTAGGCCAGCAGTTCAGAGGCCTCCTATGCGTTCCGCATTTAATATCCCAGGATCCTTAGCACAACCTATAAACAGAACTGAAACGACAAGCAATGTGGATGCTGCTGCAGCTTCTATGCAAACCACAGAGCTGAGTGGAAGCCCCAGGTTCACTGTTCGTAGACAGCTATCTCCTATAAGAATCAGGGAGTCCTTTTCAGCTACTGAAAGTTGTCAGTCTTCATCACCTACCATCAGCACCTTTGAGGACAGTAGCCTGCTGGAAGATAGTATAAGCAATGGTCTAAGCAGCCTTTCCCCAAGCACCACTTCTCATGATGAAGACAATTTTCTGAATTCCCACAGCTCCTCCTCATCCACAGATTCTTCCCATCCATCTCTTTTCCGGGCAAACTTCACAGCACATCTTCACATGGCTGGCCCTCTCCCCGATCAAGTACCAATTTTCTTGACGGTATCTGATTTGCGAAATCAGAGCAGTTTTGTGAGCAGTACAACCACTTGCAGTTCACCAAATATGAAGGAGATTAGTAAGCCCGAGACAGATCCTGAGAAACTAAAGAAGTTGCAAGAGAGGTAAGCAGTCTATAATTGGAGGGGCAGTTATGACAAATGTACTTTTTCTGTCTCAAGATACGTCACTAGGAGCGGAATTTGCCACTGAAGTCCTTTGCCTGGTCTGAAGCCATTTTGAGGCAGTTAAAAACCTGTACTTAGTGCTAGAGTTCAACTCAGGAAACCTTGGAATGGGATAATGTCTATTTCTATTTATTTATTTTCGGCATTTATAAAATGCCATTCACCAGTAGCCCAAGGGCACGGCACCTACATAGATAAAACAATATAACATCAAAGTATAAAACGTTAAAAATCGTGATTAAAACAGCATTTAACAGGAGCAGACAAGCTTCCAACAGCACAGCCCCTGCAGCCCTATTCTTCTGCAAATGCCCAATTAAGAGGTCCATCTTTAGTTGCTGATTAAAGGACTATAGTGTCAGAACAAGATGCACCTCTTATACCTACAGCCGGGGGGGCACTCCCAAGCAGTCACTCTCATAGGCCACTGTTGCCCATACCTCACTTTGTGGTGGAATTGTAAGAAAAGCCTCTCTTGCTGGTCATAATAACTGAGCTGATTGATACAGGAGCTCTTTTAGATATTTGGGACCCAGGTTCTGTGGGACTTTATCATTCAGCACTGAATGGAGTAGGCCTCCAGGGTTGATTTCGAACCGTTAGAGAATCACCAGCTAAGCTGGTGCCAATTACTAGCTTTCTTTTGGACCACATCAGTCTTGTCATCTGGTTAGCCCAGAACCTTCATACACACTGCCCAAGCTTCCCCCCTGGTGAGGTCACTTTGGTGCCGCCAGCGCAGCACAAACAACGCGGGAGATAGCAGTTACAAGTTACGGGCGTCTTCAGCCACAGCAGGCGCTGCGAATCACAGTCCAGCATCTGAACTGCCTTTCCTGATACAGATTAGAGTGTCATCAGTGACACCTCGCTCCAAATCATCTGATTATGCATGTCTCTCAGTGGTCTCACATAGGTAAGAAGAAAAAAATATGGGGATGTTTGTAATCTTCCAGCCTACATAGAATCATAGAATTGCTTGTTGGCAGGTATATTACTCCTACAGTATTATACTAAGCTTTTCTAGCAAGTTACATTTCAATCTAAATTGAAATAGATCACAAACAGAAAGAGCTACCTGCGTGGCAGATCAGAGGTGGGGCAAGGCAGTGATAGGAAGAAACTCACGTTAGAGACGGCCTTGGAAGTGTTGCTGTGATATTCCTTAATTGGTCTAGCAGTAGGGGAACACCCTCCCTTGCCTCAGTTATGCATATCCATTGAACTGAGTATACCGTATTTTTCGCTCTATAAGACGCACCAGACCACAAGACGCACCTAGTTTTTGGAGGAGGAAAACAAGAAAAAAAATATTCTGAATCTCAGAAGCCAGAACAGCAAGGATCGCTGCGCAGTGAAAGCAGCAATCCCTCTTGCTGTTCTGGCTTCAGGGATAGCTGCGCAGCCTGCATTCACTCCATAAGACGCACACACATTTCCCCTTACTTTTTAGGAGGGAAAAAGTGAGTTTTTGGCCTACAACTCCCATGATCCCTAGCTAGCAGGACCAGTGGTCAGGGATGATGGGAATTGTAGTCTCAAAACATCTGGAGGGGCGAGGTTGAGGAAGCCTGGTCTAGTAGGACCATCTCACCCACCATGTGAGAGGGGAATTTAGAAGGAATCCTTTTGCTTTCTTCCCCCCCACCCCAATCCATAAATTTTACTTTTCAAATACATTACAAGCATGCTCTATTGAAGGTCATTCCTCCAGACCACTGTTTTTGAATTATGGAACCTCTGCTGTATCTCCAGTCTCCTAGCAGAAGACTCTGAAGAGGAGGGAGATCAGTGTCGGATATGTCAGATTGCTGGGGGATCCATAACCAACCCACTGCTGGAACCGTGCGGGTGTGGCGGGACTCTTCGATTTGTCCATCAGGAATGTCTAAAGACCTGGTTAAAGGCTAAGATCAAATCAGGTGAGTTTGCAAGTTTAAGCAAAGAAAGAACATTAGCATGTAATTTAGTTTAAAATTCCATCATGGCCCTGGCACACTGTATGTACTGTCTGCCGACATCAAAGCAAAACTAGATTTAGAAATTCTTGACTGTTCCCTTTCTACTCTGGCAACAACCAAAACTGGCAGAAATATGACTTGCTCAGTCTTGAACTAGGCTGCTCATCAGGTGCTACGTACATGTCTGGGGAAACCTTCTTATAACTCCCACCAAGAGAGGGCTGAGAATATCTCAGCAAAAATGTTATGTGCTTTTATTCATACTGAGGTTGCAATCTGATACCCACTTACTTGGGAGTAAGCTCCATTAAACTCAGTAAGACTTTACTTCTTAGTAGACATGTCTAGGTTTGAGCTGTCAGAAAGATGTCTCAATAAGCATACCTAAACTCCACCAAAATCAGTTGGAGAAAGGCCACAATTGTGGAATGTTTTATATGAGAGAAAAATGCATATAACTGGACTTCTATAGGTTCAATTCACTTAAAACTACAGTCATACCTTGGGTTGAATGTGCTTCAGGTTGAGCGCTTTCGGGTTGCGCTCCGCGGCATCCTGGAAGTAATGGAGCGCGTTACTTCTGGGTTTCGCCGCTCGCGCATGCGCTGACACTCAAAATAACGTCACGCACATGTGCGGAAGCGGCAAAACGCAACCTGTGCACGCACCGATGCGCCGTTGTGTCTTACATTCCATTCAGGATGCGAACGGGGCTCCGGAACGGATCCTGTTTGCATCCTGAGGTACCACTGTATTTGGTTAAAATATATAGTGTTTTTCAACAGCAGAAAAGTTATCAGAGTGTTTTATGTGTTGCAAGAAGGTTTACTAACATGCTTTAGTAAAAGAGTCTCAGCAAGGAGGGACTTTTACATGTAGTTCTGCCAAAGGAATATCCTCCCGTATTCTCTGCCTACTCAGAGTATGTATTGGCTTTGGAGACTGGACAAAAAACCAGCCCTCCATAACTACCAAACCCGTAATTTCATTACCTTTGTTTCTGCATAAAACTCGTGAGAAATGGCCCCATGAAAGTGGAACAATTTAAAGTAAAACAGCTTTTGAAAATGCTTCCTCTCCCCCAAAGATACTTGTGTATATGATGTAACAGTGGAAATAACTACACTTATTATTCTTTAATGATATCATCCTTGCTAGTCTGGTCTATGCTGGGGTTAAATGGTATAACAAGGTTACATCAGGCAAAAGCAGGGAGAATGAGTCATGTAATACCTTACTGGAATGGAAAAGCATGATAGAACAGGCAAAGAAAAAGTAACTAGGAATGACTTTCTTTAGCTTCAGCACATCAAAAAGGATATCAAAACCAAGAAAACAACAGGCTGTGATGCGTATGTGCTTTCTCTGAGAAAATGCTTCCAAATTTTGTAAATTGTACACCCAAACAGTACATGCACACTTAAAATAAATATAATGAAAGCAAGCATCCTTGTGTTCCAACCAGGTACCACAGCTTAATGGTTTATGGCTGGTGTCAGGGAACTGCCATCAGCTCAGAGGCGAGAGGTGGAAGGGCAGTTGTGTTACAGGGAGCCTCCAAAGATCTTGCGAAGCAGTTCCTCCTCCGGCGAGGAGGGAAGACCCGCCTCCAGTGGAGAAGGGGCGCAGGGATCAGAAGATGCAAGGGAGAGCCTCAACAGCGAGCCTGTGCAAAGCGGAGGGGAGGCAAGTCCCCCTTTGCGCAGTAGGTTTGCGCGCAGAGAGGGGAGGAGAAGGGTGGGGGACACACGACTGTTATGCTGGGGAAGGTATAAGGACCGCCCACTCCCAGATTCTGCTAGCGACTGAGCAGACATGGACTTGCGACGCTCTGCACTGTAAATGGTTTGTACAGATAATAAAGCCTGGAAAAGACAGGTCGGAGTCTTGCCTGTTTGCTCTCGAACAACCACACCAGCACCTGACAGTTGGGCTAGTTGATCTTGTCATTGAACGTCTACTGATGAAGAGCATCAGCAGCAGATGACTAGGAAAAGAGATCTTGCAATGTTCACACCTTGTTTGGGTTTCAACAGAGGCATCATGCACAGAAATGAACAGGGCCAAGCAGGAGTTCATTGGTTCTCCAATGTATCACCCAGCAAACAAATAGGGACAGTGCTGCCCAGGTGCTTGGAAACAAATCGAACAAATTTAAGCTTGTGACTTTATTTGTGGCTGGTTAGAATTCCCCCACTGCACCTCTGCAGGACCACTTGTTCCCCACAAAGGTGGGGGGGGGAGAGAAATATCAGCAGGTTTTGTGGGGACAGGCAAAAGTTGCAGCACTTTTTGGGCTTGGGGGCGGGGAGTGATTCTTACAATTCAGTGAAGGTTCTTGTCTTCTCTCCTTTAACTTAAAGCCAAGCTGCCGCTGCTGCTGCTCCAAGGTGTGCCTTGTCTGCTCAGCAGCCTTGCCTGTTGCCCTCAAGTGTGACAGAGAACATAGAATCATAGAATTGTAGAGTTGGAAGGGACCTCAAGGTCATCTCATCCAACCCCCTGCAGTGCAGGAATCTTTCACCCAATACAGTGGTACCTCGGGTTACAGACGCTTCAGGTTACAGACGCTTCAGGTTACAGACTCCGCTAACCCGGAAATAGTACCTCGGGTTAAGAACTTTGCTTCAGGATGAGAACAGAGATTGTGTGGCGGTGGCGCAGTGGCAGCGGGAGGCCCCATTAGCTGAAGTGGTGCTTCAGGTTAAGAACAGTTTCAGGTTAAGAACGGACCTCCAGAACGAATTAAGTTCTTAACCCGAGGTACCACTGTACAGGGATCGAACCCACAACCTTGAGATTAAGAGTCTCGTGCTCTACCAACTGAGCTAAGCATGGTCCCATTGTGCTGAAGTAAGTTTCAGCTCCAGTCTGGTCAGTTTTGAGACATGGAATTGGGGTGGGAGGTGCCATCTTGTCTTTTGCCTTAGGCAGCAAAATGTCTTGGGCAAACCCCAATAAGAGGCTTAGCAGCCTCCCAAGCTTTAGATCAAATGAACGTCTCACAAAAGATGAACGTTGCCCTGTGAAAATTTCCAAAACAAAAGTAGTTCAAGAGATCTTTTTCTCAGACATATGATTAGATCAGGGGTCAGCAACCTGTGGCCCATGGGCCACAAGCGACCCACTGGGGTCATTTAAATGGCCCCCGAACCAAGCCACCCGCTTGGCAAGTCCCCGCACGCTGCGCTAAACCGGCAGAGCGGGGACTTGCTTCTGCGGCACCGAAAATTGCATCTGTGCAGACGCGATCTGGCCCATAGAGCCGGTGCTCGCTTTCGAGTGTGCTGCGCACTCGCCTCTTGGCACTACCGCCCTGAACGGGGGTTGGCCAGCGCTCGGTGCCCCACTCCCCAAGCTGCCACTGGCACTCAGTTTCAAGCGTGCTGCTTGCCCGCCTCCCGGCACTCCTGGCGTCACCTCCCCAAGCTGGCACCGATCACCCCCATCCCCCGTTCAGGGCAGTAGTGTCGGGAGGCGGACACGCAGTGCTCAGTTCCAAGTATAAGCCACACTTTAACTTTTCACAGTTGGAATTTGGGGTGGGGGGATAAGTGTGGCTTATATTTGGGCCAATACGGTATATGCTACTCTCTGTCCTCATTTGCAAGTAGGGTGGAGTACCCAAAATCCACATACAGTGTACTGAGGCCAGAAAATCCTGCTGGTACCTCTGGTGCCAAATATTGTATCACAAGGTATACACAGAGCCTTGAACAGAGCAGATTTCTGGAGCAGTATTCAGTGGAATGTGGAATTTTTCAACCTACAGCAAGTATGTGCTGCATATAAGATAAAGCAAAGAATTTTTGTTCTTCAGGTGCTGAACTTGGCGCAGTGAAAACATGTGAACTCTGTAAGCAGAGCCTTACTGTAGATCTGGATGATTTTAACGTGAATGACTATTACAGGAATCATCAGCAGTCTCGGGTAAGAAACCAAATGGGCACGCAAGCAGACAACAAGGCACGCTTGAAAAGCCTCAGACCTACGGGGCAAATGCAGCCATTCAGGACTCTCCCCAAACCATGCACCCTCTTCAAATTGTCCTCCTCAGACCCTTCACTGCCTCTTATCTGTGTCCTCTCAAGGGTTTCTGCCTGGCTGAAATATGTCCTTGAACTGCAGCCATGCCAATAGCTTGGATGGAGAATGGTATGTGTGTGTACACACACGCATAGAAGGAAACTTCTGGGTTTTTGTGGCTGGGATGTAACGTTGCTCCACCCAGCTACGCCATGCAGAACCCACAAAGTTCTGTGTGAGGCAGAAAAATGTTCCCCATCCCTGCAGGTAGCAATGCAAAAAGTTCTGAAATCTGCAGGGAGCCTCCATGAATAGAAAAGGCCTCCTTGCTTCAGAAGCTCATGGAAGGCAACCGGGGTCATGTGGAGTTGCTCATTCAGTTGTGGCAGAAACTCAAAAGCCTTTCTCTCCCTACATACAGGCCCAGGATGAACTGATGAACTCAGGCCTTTATCTTGTTCTGTTGCTTCACCTGTATGAGCAAAGGTTTGCAGAACTCATGAGATTAAACTACAACCAAGCCTCCAGAGATCGGGTAAGAGGAGAAAGACATCTAATTCCATCTCATTGTTTATACACAGCAACCTAGGTTCACTAGCCTCCCATCAGTGATTGCTGTGATAAGTTATATATGCAGTGTTTGATGTAAAAGTGACCCAAATTCTTAGGGTCATGTTCCAAGGAGCAGAAATTGGCCTCTGTCCCCTGTGGCATGTTTATTGCATCTTCCCTTTTCTGCTGAAAATACTAGGGTACCTAAACTGGTAAAGGGTGAAGCAGCTGTGAGATGAATCGCATCATGCCATTAGACTAAACTGCCCTACTATGCTGGTTGTGGGTGGGCATGTGGGTGGCGCTGTGGGTTAAACCACAAAGCCTAGGACTTGCCAATCAGAAGGTTGCCGGTTCGAATCCCTGTGATGGGTGTGAGCTCCCGTTGCTCGGTCCCTGCTCCTGCCAACCTAGCAGTTTGAAAGCACGTCAAATTGCAAGTAGATAAATAGGTACCGCTCCGGCGGGAAGGTAAACAGCGTTTCCGTGTGCTGCTCTGGTTCGCCAGAAGTGGCTTAGTCATGCTGGCCACATGACCCGGAAGCTGTAGGCCGGCTCCCTTGGCCAATAAAGCGAGATGAGCGCCGCAACCCCAGAGTCGTCCGCGACTGGACCTAATGGTCAGGGGTCCCTTTACCTTTATGCTGGTTGTTAGACAGGGCAATCCTACATGTGTTCTTAGAAGTAAGTCCTACTCTGCCCAATGGGCACTGGGGTGCATGTTTAGGATTGCAGCCTAAAACTAGTTAATGCCAGTTCTTCATCTTTTATCGCAGGGCATTCTATTCTGCCTCTTGGCTAATCTGATGTCAGTAAAGGACCGTAAGCACTGCCATAAAAAACTCTGTGCTGCAATGTGATTGTTTCCAAGGGCTGTCTTCAGTCTGCACTTGTAGCAACCATAGCGGTACATGAATTCTGTATCTGTCAGCATCTTTGGCCATTTAGTAGTTAGGTCCTGTCAGATAACTGCTAAATCAGTTACACATTTATGACCCCTTTTTGCTACTTACAGCGTTGCAGGGGGCTGGCTCTCAGACACGATCATATCTTTCACCCCCTTCATTGCCCCACACAAGTGCACTTCCCTTTGCCTCATGCGTCTCATTTATGACATCAGAAACAAGCGAGCAAAGAAATAAATAAAGTGACTTAGCTACGAAATTACATTCCTCGTTAATGTCTAACATGTCATAAATATCCAGGATGCCTTAAACAGGCCAATAGTTTTAATATGACCATATGTAAGGTACACATCAGGGACGCTGGTGGCGCTGTGGGTTAAACCACAGAGCTTAGGACTTGCCGATCAGAAGGTCGGCGGTTCAAATCCCCGCGACGGAGTGAGCTCCCGTTGCTTGGTCCCTGCTCCTGCCAACCTAGCAGTTCGAAAGCACCTCAAAGTGCAAGTAGATAAATAGGTACCGCTCCAGCGGGAAGGTAAACGGCGTTTCCATGCACTGCTCTGGTTCGCCAGAAGCGGCTTAGTCATGCTGGCCACATGACCCGGAAGCTGTAGGCCGGCTCCCTCAGCCAATAAAGCGAGATGAGTACCACAACCCCAGAGTCGGCCACGACTGGACCTAATGGTCAGGGGTCCCTTTACCTTAAGGTACACATATAAAAAAGGAACCTACGGGTGTGTTGGTATGTACTTTAGCAGAAATGCATGCCTTACTTGTGACATCGTATACTAAACTGCCAAAATTCTAGGTGTCTTTCCAAAACCCACTGTCTTCTGCTTGAAGACCCTACAGAACTCCCCCTCCCCCCGATATAGGACTGCACTCCCGAAAGGTATCCAGCCGTAGGGCTGTGGGCAAAGAAAGCAATTTCTTTATCATTTTATAGACAAACAAAACATTTACCTATTGATTGTCTCTTTTAACATTATTTTCACTGTACCTTACATTTCCGCAATGGGATAGTTTACCCACTCATCCTGGATTTTTAAGATGTTTCTTTGTCCTCCTTTAAAGTGCCTTTTCCGCAGGCCATGCCAACAACATTGTTGTTGAAATACTATGTGTCTCGTCACTCTTATTAGGAACAACATGTATTAATCCTTTTTTTCCTTTCCCCCTAGCTCTCAAGACAGCCCAGAACAGAGGAAAACCAAAGTAGGTTTATGTAGGGCTTACAGCAACTCCTACTGTTTCTCAGTAACTTTTTGCAGTATTCCTCATAAAGGAATCTTAGATCTACCAAGATACTAGATTCCCTTACGGTTCATCTAATCAGAGGTGCATGTGTCTCATTAAGCCACAGGCACTGCAGAAGATACTCTGGTTTCTCTAAATAACAAAGGGAAGCTGTGTGATTTTAGAAAAACTGGAGGTTTGTCAAAATGGGAATTATATTCCATGGGGCTTTATGAAAATGGGAAGTGTTTCCTAGCCCTTGTTTGCTTTGTACAAAGGAGAGCTCAAGGTATCTGAAAGGGTAGAAATTAATTGACAAGCAGGGGGAGACAGTTATAGTGGTTGTATTATAAACAAGTAGGGACTGAAGCCCAAGCGCAGCTTCATCCACTTGTCCAACAAGGATGCTGGTAGCAGCTTCTCCCTGTAACTTACCACAGTGGACATGAATGGGGAAAACCAGTTGCACAGACCCCTTCCTCTGTCTTACAGGGAGCCTGTGTGTTTTGTTAAGCACTGGAAATAGGCAAATAGATGAATTGTCATTATTGGGAGGAAGGTGTTTTGTCCCAGTAGCCCCTGGTGCAATCTGAGCCGTTTTGCATTCTGCATAGTGTTAACAAGCCTGCAATCCTCTACTTACCTAGGAGTAAATCTCACAGGGGTTCTTATAGAAGATTGAGCTTTAAAAGCCCTTTTACTACCTCCTGGAAATTAGCTTGAAACTGTGGCAAACATAAAACTTCGCTTTGAGGCACAGCTTTTTTCTCTCCCGTTTTTTTAAGCTTGACAGTGCATTTCAGGAAACTTGAAATTCCCCATCTTGCTTGCTACATTGTGACATTTTAATGAATGCTAATAGAGGTGTCGCCCTATTGTGCCATTTAGACCTGTTCATTGTTGGTAAATACTATGCACGTTTGCTTAGAAAAAACCCCTCCTAGTTCAGATTACAGCCTACCAGGTTTATTGTGCTTTCCAGACTAGAGCAGGAAGAACAATCCTCAGTCGGCAGATATAGTTGTGTATATTTGTATGTGTGTATAATATATATACACTCAGGTGGATATGCAGTGGTGCAAAAAAGCTGTAAGATTCAAGGACGACACTGGTAGTTCTATATAAGGCTTAAACAAACAGATACTATAATGACAACTAATCACTACAGCAATAACTGGTGATAACAAAAACCCTTCCTTTGTTAAGTAACATCAACAGTGGGTATGAAATTGATTGAGGCCTGTCTTGGCTCAAGCGAAGACTTCCTTGTGTAAATTCTAATATAGCAATTTCACACTGGAATCTCCATTTGAAGTGCCTTGGGAAACCGAAGGCTTCTCCCCATTGGTTTCTGGGCATTTTGCTTATTCTTTTGCAAACAGACTATAGCGTATCATCTTGAGTAGGCGGGTGAACCCTATGGGGTTGGCTTTTATTAGGATTTGTAATAGTAATGTTTGAGTAGACACGGGGATAGAATTCACATCTAGGTTAGTGGCAGGGTCTTCTTCCTCCACTTTTGTCTGTTTTATATTAGGGGTATGTCTGAAAGCAAGGACAAGTCTATCACACAAGGACTGTGATGTTCCACTGCTTATAATATATACAGTGCTTTTTTTCTTAGAAAATGTTTAGGGGTACTCTCACTTTCCTACTCATGTTGAAATACTGCCCCCCAATGAGGCCAAACTTAGATTCACAAAATGTTTAGGGGTATGCGTACACCTGCGTACTCCCAGAAAAAAGCAGTGTGTGTGTGTGTGTGTGTGTGTGTGTGTGTGTGTATAGGAATACACACAAACACACACACATCTTCAAGGTGTCCAAAGAAAGTTGGTTATCCATTAACATACCCACATGGCTCCTACCCCTTTTGAAGTTCCTAGATAAGAATAACATTCAAATCAAGAGGCCCCTTATATTTAGCTAAGTTACAGAAATGTGGCAAACAGCTATTTAGCATGGTCAGTTATGCCCCAGTAACGCCACAACTCATGGTGTCCAATGTGGCTAACGAGCAATGAGGTGAAACGCACTCTGCATGTACCAAGGGCATTTCCTTCCTTTATAATATCACATTTCGGAGCTTGCTCCGAGTTATCTCTGCACATCCTCTTGACTTCTTGAGTTCCAGCTCTCTTTATATAACGGTTGTGCAAGCTTATGCTGTGAAAAAGTTGAATTGAAAATAAAACATTTGCTTTGGACTGCAATCGTAACCCAACTTACCTGGGAGTAAGCTCCACTTAACTCAGTATGTCCTGGGTCCTGCTTTACTGCGCTTGGTTGGCAGGCCTGTTGAGTCACATGCCGCACTACTTTTGCAGGATACAGATCCTTCTATAACTCTGCAGGTGGCGAGATTCCTGAATGCGGTTATCTCACACACAAGAACCACCAAAATCAGCAACAACATCAAAAACTAATCGGACAGTTTTGAAGAGAGTGCATGTCGGATCTTGTCTTCAGTTGTCCTTTTTCTGGGATCCGTCCCTTGGAGCTCTTCGGGCCCCAAGCTATTATCTGGCTCTGCTCAATGACCCACCCCTACATCATGGTGTTCACCTTCTGGTGCCGAATATATCGGTCTTTATGCCTCTGTGCTTTTATGTTTGTACATCCTTTATGGGCTAATAGCCGTAAATAAATAAATAAATAAATAAATAAATAACTCAGTATGACTTACTTCTGAGTAGACATGGTTGTTAGAATTGCACTGTTAGAAGGACACATTTTCCCCCCGTACAATCATAGGAAAATACAATTTGAAAGGGTCTCACTGGTCATCATTCAACCTTTTCTCCCCCACGACCAGATTGCCTGCACACCTACGGTTCTTGCATTGTTTACAGCAGTCATGGGGGACTGACACCAGTATAGGCCTCCTTAAAGCAGCCCTTCATTTATTTGAGTCGCATTTCCTAACATAACATATATCCACCTCCTTTCAGATAGTCCTAGCATATGGCAAGTAGGAGTTAACTAAATTTGGCACCTTGGATGCCTTACTTTTTGGGCTCTCTGGCTCCTCGGTTTTATGAAATGTGTCACAACAAGTCTCTGGAGATAAGTAATTAAATTTGGATTTATGGTGAACATTTGAGCCTCCGTTGCTCTTTTGAGTAATAGTGTATTGAATGCATTTAAGGCAATTGCCACATTATACAGAAAAGCGTTCTAAGAAGTGATTTATTTCCTCCATCTTTGCAGATTCAGCCAATTCTGGCAACAGTGGGTAAGAAAACTCTCAAGGATCTAAGGAAGAGACCTCTTTGGGAATCTGACAGAGAGCCCTTCTTCACATCCTTCAACTTTCACTCTTTCTTAACACCAGGCCACAATAAGTATGTACGCCATTCATATTCCGTGTCACCCATTGAAATCAAAAGACTTTTTAAGGGTCTGGGGTTGTTTTGGCTGTTTGTGTGGTTTGATTCTTGTGGGTTTTTCCCCTTTTGTTTTTGTTTTTGAAGTTGCAATATTGACTGACAATCTTTTTAAAACAACATGGGTTATTAACAGCAACTTGCAGAGTGTAAACTTTTTAATCTCTCCTACTCCCTGGCCCCCAGCTACTCCAATCAAAATTCAAAACGTTGGCTAGGGTTTCATGCGTGTGTTGTGTGTGTGCTTTGACTGACCTCTGGCAAACCGTCTGAGATGGCAAACTAGGTATCTACTTTTGCAGCACCTGCCCTACTAGAATCCACTCTGCACCATTTCAGACATGCGCCTTTGGGGTCAGGGTTCCCTGGAGATAAAAGCAATGTTTTGTACGTTAAAACTGAGTTGTTGTACGCCCAGCCTTTTCACAGGACATTTCATGGCACACAAATGTAAATGTATTGATGTACTGTTGTATGATCAGTCTTATAACATTATTGCCTTCCTTTTGAATGGCAAGCCCTAATAAAAAATATTTAATCTTTTGTTCACTCCTCAGGCACCCCCTCCCATGTTCTTTTTAAAAAATTGATCAGTACGTTGTAAGTGAACAGGTTGTTGTTTTGGAGGGAGATTCCCACAGGTGAATATCAGATAGCCAGGGCATTCCCCTTGTGACAGAACTTTCAGGAGAGATGCTCTAAGGCAATCTGCGCCTCTCTCTCCTTCCCACCCAACCCTGCTGTATCACGCAGCCAACATAGACTGCCAATTCCTGGGTTCTGTACAGCAGCTGCAACACTGCCAACGCTGGATTGCTGCTAAAACAGTAATAACAGCAAATGCAGCTTGAATGACTACAGATTACAGTGGACCCTCCAGATATGTATTAAATTCGTTCCAGGAGTCCGTCCGCAACCCGAAAAGTCCGTAGGCTGAGGCGCTACTTCTGCGCACACGGCACAATTTAGCGCTTCTGTGCACAGTGAAACCCGGAAGTATACACTTCCGGGTTTGCCGCATTCACAACCCAAAAGTTACGTATCCAGAGTGGTACGTAACTAGAGGGTCCACCGTATACTAAGAGCCCACACTGGAAAGAGGCCATGAAATTTGAAGGTTAGAGCAAATTTCTCCCGTTTTCACAATTGCAGCAGGCGGCACTTGAAGAACTTGCACTTACCGTTGTGTTGCAATTGCCGTTGTCAAATGTGAAAAGAAGGCTTTTGAAAATGTGTATCACTGGTATTAGGCTTTAGAGTGAATTGATTTGCATATGGAGAGGAACTTTGGATGTAGTCATCTGGTCCAGTGGTGGAGCCTACGATAGAATGGCATTCCTCATTGGGTGTCATCCAGAGCTGTCATGCCTTTCACAAACGCATGTGTGCTCTGTTTCAGAATGGGTTTGCTTGGTCCATTGTGTTTTAGCCCTGAAGGGCTTAACTGGTCCAGTGTAGTGCCTTGAATTGTAGCTCAAAAGACAACTTCTCACAGCACCTGCCTCTGTTTCAAAAAGAGAGCATTGCTTAAGCTCCTTCCCTTAATGATGATGTTACCACTCCCGTCTTCTATCTAGACATGTGCATTAGAGTTTTTAAGAGTTGAATTCCAGAGGTTTCTCCACATGTTGATACAATTCAGTGGCTGATAGATTGGGTGGAGCCCACTAGCATTCAGATTGTCTTAGCTGAGAATGAGCTTCCCTGGTTGCACTCCTAAAGGCCATGTGAGCAGTTTGTGAGGAAGGCGATGGGAAAGCTAAAAGGTTTGTGAGAAGTTGAGTTGAACAATTGGGCTGAGCCCACATTTCGTTCATCTCAAAAGACTGCAAGACTGACATTCTCGAAATTCATCTCAAGTCCAAATATAGCCACTGAAGAGGAATTTCTGCCATTACCAATCTTGGGATCAGTCAAAGTTGAATTTTCGCAGCTTTAATTAAAATGACGCACTGCACAGTGAATGGTAAATTCTGAGAAAGCAAGAAATGGGGCAAAAGAGGTTTTTGGCTTCTTGCGACTACTGAAAACCATGGAAGAAGATGAAGAGTCTGCTTTTGCTGAAACGGATGGGGAAATGAAGCTTTATTCCAAGATTCTAGAAGGCTTTTTTTTTAAAAAAAAGCAAAAGTAATTACTTTAAAAGTTGCCAGTTTCTTTTCCAGCACCTTTTCACATTATTCAGAAGGGTGATAAGAAATGCATTTAATCTGAGGCATTTTCCCAGTAATTGCAAACAAACAAACAAACAAACAAAGAAGCAAACTTCTCATTATTTTGGGATAATACCTCTTCCCTCCTTGTACGGAACGCAATGATAGTTGTCTGGTTGTGTTTTATTCACCTTGAAAGCAGAGAGGGAAATAACATTGTCAAGACTGTTGTTAAGGGGTGGCTATGGTACTGTCATAATTACTGAGGGAGAGTCTGAGGGAATAGCAGCAGCATACACATCTGGGAAGAAGCGTCCCTCCTTTCTGGCCTGCTATTGCACTTAATTCCTGAATATATATTGACCAGCAGGCTTGCCTTCTTGGCAGAAGGCATTTCCATGCAATTCCTTTGTCAAAATGTTGAAGAAGTGCTCATACAGCACATCAACATTCTTGGGGCAGAAGCTTTGGTTTCAGAGAATATCCATTTCAGTGAACATGGATACTGAGTTCTCATGCCTGCACCATTTTCACGTCTGCATTGGAATCCTCTGTTCAATATTGCTGCAAAAGGGTTAGTGCTTCATTTGTAAAATGAGAGGTTCCCAGCACCCGAGCCCAGAAATTGGCCTTTTGCCTGGGAGCTTAATTGCCCAGACACACAAGGCTTGCCTGTGACTACTTATGAGAGAGATGAAGGCACACTACATATTACCGAAGGCACTGTTACTTCACACATCTAATGGTGGAGTCCAGGGCAAAGTCATTCCAATTCAGCCCTGAAAAACGATCCCCTGAGCAGAGAAGTTGTTTAGCATTAGCCATAAATCAATATGTATGAACATCTTTATCTAAACCAAAAAGATGCCCAGGAAACAAGCAGCAGTCATCAAGGGAAAAGGAACTGGAAAACCTAAGATTGTCTCAGAAACTCTCCATACCATGGCCTGGTATGGCAGCTTCCAGGTACCTAAAGATTAAAGAGACAAAGGTAAACATTTTTATGAACACTTAATATCCAGCTTAAGTGAAAATTACCAGATTTTTTTTATATATATACAACAATTCTCATAATTATTTGAGTAGCAGAAAAGAACTATTCTCCCCTTATCATCTTTAGCACAGCCACTGTTCAAAAGTTATTTAGTTGGAAGCAAAGGACAAAACGACAACCACAGCATGCCCTGTTCTATTTTTTGTTTCTTAATTCCACATTTGTTTCACCCAAGGTCTCTCACTAGCTCCTAGCATATGCTATCCAAAACCAAGTTGTATACTTATCCTGGAAGCAAGAAAACTTTAGTGTCCTGTTGCATTGCTTAGAATGATTGAAAATTAAATGGGAAAGGGGGGAATTGTAGAACCTTTGGCCATCACATCTACACACAGACACAAAATACCCCCAAAAGAAGGTATAATTGTCAAACATGCACTTTGATACAGTATAAAACGAGAAGTACCAGAAAACAAGTTGTCTATACCTCTTATCCAGCAAGGCAACAACAAAATTAAAATTAAAAACAAGTGCCAGTATATTAGCTTTCCACTCAAGAAATGCTGTTGTTCCGAGGACCTTTCTGCAAAAAACCCCCTGTTTTCTGCAATAAATATGCATTTGTTTCCCATTTTAAGTTCAGGGCAGTGTTTCTGTTGCAGATACAATGCATTTCCTTTAAGTGCTCAGACCGCAACATTTTGTTCTTGGGGGGGAAAGCAGGCCTTGCCTTGAGTGGACAACTCATGCTCATTGTTCCTGTTCAAAATGCAGATGTCTAAGCCCCACACTTGACCTACTTGATGCATTGTTTCGTTTTGTGATCAGTGGGAAAAGGACACAATCCCCAGGACCATTTAGCCAACTCCCCGCCACTACCACTTGTTTGTAGAAGGGCTCATAATGATGTTCAATTCTTTGATGGCTTATGAGTTTTGCAAGGAAGTGCACATCTAGCCGGAATCGTTAAAAGAGGCAGAGGCAAATAGCAACGTTCCTGTCTTCTTCACCACCCCCAAGCACACACCCGTTACTCATTTGTCACCAAGAGGCCATCCTGAAGCTGCGAAAATGTTTGTGGCACCACTTTCAGTTGTTTTCGCAGAAAGGTCCTCTATATGGCAACAGAATTTAACAGCAGAATGGTTGCTATGGCAGTGGCACGGCTGGGGAAGCATTTATCTCGGGGTATCTCGGCATCAGAGAAATAGAAGATCGAACCACCGTTATTAGGAATTCAAGGGCCCATCACTCTTTTAATTATCCACATGGCTTCAATAAGTAATCCAAAATAAGAAAGGCGTGTTCTTACCAAGAAGAACACGAGGAAACCCTGCAAGCCCTTCCCTGTTTTAATATTAGAACCAGGAAAAAGTAATGCTTGCATTTTCATTCTCTAAGGAAATGTGGAGAAGACACGGCAGAGACTGGAGCATCCAAAATGAGGTTTTCTAACTCACTGTCTCCAACAAATGAACCACTTTCCCTTTTCTCCCATGGCTCCTCTTTGAGAAGGGCAGACGTACAAGGCCAGGGCTGAATTTCTTCTAGTGTCACATACAAATGGGACTTTTTTAAAAAGTATTTCTCCACATCTCCTTAGCAGTTCACAGTCCTATCTATTGACCCTGCTGTTGCCCTATGCTGTCCTCGGGGGCTTGCTGTTGAGATGGCATGTTATGACAGGTACTCAGGTCCCTCCCTCCCCCCACCCCGGCTCGCCAATTCCCCCACTAGTCTTGCTGTTCATTCATCTCCATATCAGACACCAGAATGTTCTTCTCTGCAGATTCACTGGGGTTGGAGTTGGTACGGCTGTAGCGGGCACTCTCAAACGCCCCTCGCTCTGAGGTCCTCCGGCGCTTGTACAGATAGATAGCAACTGCTATCAGGGCACACAGTGCTAAGGAGGAGAGGATAACCACCGCGATGGCCTTTGTGTTCTCCAGGAAAGCTGCAAAGGAGAGGGGAAAAGGGTCAAAACGGAAGGAGACCCATTTTTGTGGAAGAGCAAGGGGGAGACTTTGTGCACAGAACTGGCCGGGATTAGTTTCAGTTTGCTTAGCGGGATGCGGAATTTTAAGCAGACACATCGAAATGGGGAAACTCTTGCCATTTGGGTTTCAAAAGAAGGAAATCTCGCTAAATCTCCACCTAACATCTCTCTGCCATCTATATATAAGGGTCTGGTGACTTCTGTTTCAGTGTATCTGAAGAAGTGTGCATGCACACGAAAGCTCATACCAATAACTAACTTAGTTGGTCTCTAAGGTGCTACTGGAAGGAATTTTTTTTAATTATTATTATTTTTGTTTCGACTACGGCAGACCGACACGGCTACCTACCCATAACTATCTCTATGCCAGAGAGGCAACTTTTGCACAGATCTGTCTTGTGCTAAAAACAGCCCTTTGTGTGCCAAAGAACCAAATTCCGGGGTGAATATTATAAACAGGTGTGTTAAATTCGGTTTGCGGAATGTATTCAGCTTCTCTAACCATGGGAGAGGAGTAAGAGAAAGTATGCACAGCACTGCAGTGCCACCCACTCACTACTAGAAGCTCTGCTCATCCCTCCATCTAAATTGTTGCTTGCCACCCTGCACGCTTTTGGGAGGAAAAAAAACGAATGAATAAAATAAACTAGGTCTCCAGTTACCTAACAGTTCAGTTTAAATGTAAACAGAGTGATGAATTCTGCTCAAGATACAAGTACTATAAATATGAGAAAGCATGGATAGCTCAGTTGGTTAGAGCGTGGTGCTGATAATTCCAAAGTTGCAGGTTTGATCCCCGTATGGGACAGCTGCGTATTCCTGCATTGCTAGATGATCCTCAGGGTCCCTTCCAACTCTGATTCTATGATACTCAGCACACCTAGAGGCATAGCTAGGCTCCCTTGCGCCCTTGGCCAGGAGCTGCCTTTGCACCCCTCCCTGTCCCTTGCACCCTTGATAACTCCAAGCCAGGGCAGAGAGAGGCATATTTTTGCACCCCTTGGGCCTGCATCCTTGGCAGGCTTCAACCTGGCCAAACCCCTAGGATGGAGCAACATCACCAACTGCCTATGTGAAACCATTGAGGTTTTGAGAACATACCGTTCAGGTATTTGCAGAGTCTAAAGAGCGGTTATGACTTCCCAAAGGGCATGCTTACAAATCTAAGGTGGGCTGGCTCCTCCCTGGGCAGTTGAAATATACTCGGAGTCGAGTGTGGATTTCATGCTCTTTATTCAGCTCATAGTAGTGAGGAATGGAAGTTCCCCCAAAACGTCTGCTTTATATATATTATTTACACAATGGGCCCGTGATTGGCTAATTCCGGGATTCTCCTGTAGGCCAATCAGGTTGCGGATTCACTTCCACCTGGAGCTGGATTGGGTGGCTCCTGAGGACCAATCAGACTGCTGCATTCTGGAGCCTATTGTTCTAGGACCAATCAGACTGCTGCATTCTGAATCCTATTGTTCTAGGACCAATCAGACTGCTGCATTTTGGATCCTATTCAACTCAGTAGATAACAGCAGTTCACCTTGTTTTTTAAACAAAAGGCAGAGCCAAGTCCTACCTTGGAGAGGAGGTAGCAGAGGGCCCTGGCAGAATGTCCCTTAGTAGCATACAGCCCACTACAGGCCCTTTTCAGACAATGAATTATGGAGCTGCATTACAGACCCCACAATTTCCCTGGTGGGGACTCCTGGTGGGAATTGTTGCCATGGGGTGGTCCATTGGGACCCTTCCGCCACGGGCTTCCCCTCCTGCTTCAGGTAAGGGATAAAGGCAGCAGAGGACAGGTTGTGCTCCAAGCACAAATGAGGAGAGAGGCTGTTTGAGGTAATAATAATAATAATAAATTTTATTTATACCCCGCCCTCCCCAGCCAAGACTGGGCTCAGGGCGGCTAACACCAGGTATAAAAACAATTGATTAAAGTACAACTTAAAAACAAGATTAAAATGCAACATTAAGATGCAGCCTCATTTCAGAAGAAACTCAAATCAAAAACTTTGGGGGGATGAAAACGTCAAATCTTCACCAAGGCCAACTATCCAGACTGGTCCTACGTGGGCCAGAAAAAAGCCAAGGAAGTCCCCAAATAGGAGTTCCATCACAGAAGGAGAAAGGAAAACGGAAAGAGGGGGAGGGGATCAAGTTGATTCCAAGCCAAAGGCCAGGGGAACAACTCTGTCTTACAGGCTCTGCGGAAAGAAATCAGATCCTGAGACGGAGTGTTCCACCAGGCTGGAGCCAGTGTTGAGAAGGCCCTGGCTCTGGTTGAGGCTAATCTAACTTCCTTAGGGCCCGGGACCTCTAGGGTGTTGGTATTTATAGACCTTAGGTCCTCCGCAGGGCATACCAGGAGAGGCGGTCCCATAGGTACAAGGGTCCTAGGCCTGTCCAATTCACTTGTGCCCAGTTATTGCAACTGAAGCAGGTCTGGCTTTCCTGCTTCAAATTCTCACCCCCTTCTATAGTGCAAAAGGCACAAGACTCCGGTTTTACAACCAGACTGGGAGTCCATCTGTTTCAGGACTGGTGTTCAAAGGAGTGTCAGGAGGCAAAGCCAAGCTCACCTACAAGGAGACACGGCAACCAGTTTCCAGTTTGGTACGTACCTGATCTGGAGAGGCTGCTTTCTTCCGCTGCCATGGAAAGAGAACCCAGCCAGTGGCGGGAGAGAGAGAGAGAGAGAGAGAGAGAGAGAGAGAGAGAAAGGGTGTCATTAATTTACCTGTTCCTAGTCCTGTTTCATATGTTGCTTGAAAACAGCCCTTCAGAGCTGCTCAAAACATTCCAAAGCAACTCCCTCCATGCTTTGCTGTTGCATTCCTTTGACTTTCATTAGCTACGTTTCCCTTTCAAATCTAATAATAATAATAAAAGTAATAATATGTCCTCTCTTTCAATTGCAACCACACTTGTCCCCTTGTCTACTGGTAGAGCAACCCTACTTTCTAGCTCTTATTGTCCTTCATTTTTCTCCATAAAGTAACATTAATCAAACGTATTAAGAGTAATACCTTTACTGAACCAATTTAGGAATGATTAAGAGTATGCACGCCTTTCAGCCTTCACAGAACTCTTCATTAGGCAGAATGGAAAAGATTAGATTAGACAAGTCGCCCAGCTCCCTCTCTTATCTACTTGAAAGCTGCCTCGCTTTTCACTAGCTGATGAAGAGTTTCACGAACCCATAGAACTCTGCAGATTCACACAGCGGCCTAAGCTGACCCAAGAAACGATTTCATTCTATCTCAAGTTTTGGGACAACCAAAGGCCGTCTGCAGAGGACAATCCATGTCTAACATATTCTGTTTAAACCACCCAGCGCCCAAGAGGGCCAGGTTCCCAAAGAGCACACTGGCTGTCTTTGGTCAAGACTCTTTCTCTTTAAATTATCAGCATTATCCAAAAATCACCACCACCACAATAGTGGACTAGAAAAAGTCTCAATGCATGAAGATATATACAGGATTCTATACTTAAACAAAAGAGAAGTAAGGTCAATCCCTTGCAGTCTCTTTGAGCCACCGAAACCCACCTCATTGGCTGTTGATCATGTGTGATTTAGTGCAACTGGCCCTTACAATGTACAGTGGTACCTCTGGTTGCGAACAGGATCCGTTCCGGAGCCCCGTTCACAACACAAGCAGAACACAACCTGCGTCTGGCGATTCGCCGTTTCTGCACATGCACGTGACGTCATTTTGAGCGTCTGCGCATGCACGAGCAGCAAAACCCGGAAGTAGCCCTTTCCGGTACTTCCAGATCGCCGCGGGATGCAACCTGAAAAGACGTAACCTGAACCGAACGTAGCAAGAGGTATGACTGTAGTGATGAGGACCCATGAATAAACCCCAAGGAACTCCTGCTCTCATTCCCCGATGCTGAAGTCTGACCCATGACCATTAGAAGCCTCGCCCCACATTTTACCTCCGAGGCCTTCAAAACCACCCGCTTACCTCGGGCTGTCTTGCAGATGACTCCCATGGTGACGTTGGAGCAGGAGCCCAAGTGCCACACCCCGTTGCTGCGCTGGATCCAGTAGCAGCTGTTTTGGCTGAGCATGCTGGGTCCTGTGTCATCCTGCCCCCAGTTAGAATAGTTCACCGCCATGTTGTCATGCCAGACAAGTGTGCCCCCTGCAGAGGAAGGAGAAACATGCTGTGGAGTGGCGGGGTAGGGGGAGAGGGAGAGGGAGAGGGAGAGGGAGGGAGCACCTCTGCTGGATGGCAGAAAAGGATCAAAAATTCCTTTTCCGAAAGAGGAAACAAATTGCAAGGATTACAGTGTAGTCTGCTGAGCAAAAATGGCTGGGTATAAGCCACCTAAAGGGACGCGGGTGGCACTGTGGTCTAAACCACCGAGCCTCTCGGGCTTGCCGATCAGAAGGTCGACGGTTCGAATCCCCGTGACGGAGTGAGCTCCCGTTGCTTGGTCCCTGCTCCTGCCAACCTAGCAGTTCGAAAGCATGTCAAAATGCAAGTAGATAAATAGGTAAACCTCCGGCGGGAAGGTAAACGATGTTTCTGTGCGCTGCTCTGGTTCGCCAGGAGCGGCTTAGTCATGCTGCCCACATGACCCCAGAAGCTGTCTGCGGACAAACGCCGGCTCCCTCAGCCAGTAAAGGGAGATGAGCGCCACAACCCCAGAGTCGTCCGCAACTGGACTTAACTGTCATGGGTCCTTTACCTTTTTTTTATAAGCCACCTATCTATGTTTAGAAATGCTTTTAAATAAATGTGATTGCATATTTCCCCCATTTATCACTGTTTCCATTTCCCTCTCCTTCTGCTGTTTCCCCTGGGTGCAGATTATAGATTTTAAATTATAGACTTTTATGCATAGGAATCAAAGTGGCCAAGATCCATATGCGGGGTCAAACTGGACTGCTCCTCAGCCTCAGTCAGGCATAGGCAAACTCGCCCCTCCAGATGTTTTGGGACTACAACTCCCATCATTCCTAGCTAACAGGACCAGTGGTCAGGGGTGATGGGAATTGTAGTCTCGAAACATCTGGAGGGCTGAGTTTGCCTACGCCTGGTCTCAGTTCATGTATTAACGCCACCCTCATTTATTGCCCCAAACTCTTCCTCCTCACTGCTCTTCATTTCCTATAACGATAACATGCTGTTAACTACATGCCAATCAATCAAGACATTGCCAGCCTTACCTTTGGGGTTAAAGGCCATCCCCAGCCAAGCTCCTTTGGATTGGCTCTCATAAGCCTGAAGATGCTCCCACACGAATAGGTTCTCGATCTCATCTAGGATGGACAGCACCGTACCTCCAACTGTGGGGGAAGCGGGAGATGATGGAACAGGAGAAGAAACAGATGCACAAGCCTGAAAGTTTTACTGGGCAAGAAGAGTACAGCCGAGAGGCTCTCGCACTGTGCATTTTCTGAACGACACCCTCGTCCACGTGAAGGAAGCTCCAATTTTGTCACCAGAATAAAAAAAAAATGCAATTAAGCATCCCTTTTCATATATTCATTTGATCTGTAAGGTGAGCCAATATTACTCTCCCTCGTGCTGGGGGAAAGGATGCTGTTTCTGTGTGTCATGAGAACGCAAGGCGGGATTTGACGCAGGTAATTCTTATTCATTCCTCGATCTCATACGCATTGCGGAAAAACTTCCCATGAAAAACTTGCCAAAAACACTCATATTCAGGATACTGAGTTTGGTTGACAGAATCACAGGTGCCTGCATGTTACGTGCCTGAAGGCCGCACAAGTTTTCCCTACCTAGCTCCTGTAGCGAAACCTTCTAACCAAAGAGGACCCTTAAATGGGCAGAATAATCCCTGCCCCAGGAAAAGCTCTGCTGATTGCCTTATTGCCAATCAACTGCACTTTGCTCTCCCCTCGAGCACTGGCTCTGCAGGAGAAAGAAAAGGACAGTCTATAGACTCTTAAGAGTTAGCAGTTCTCTGACTTTGTAGGGAGAAAGGTGCCAAGGCTTTAGAAGAGAATGTCTGCAGCAACTGGGATTTCTACAGAAACGCATCGCCAACAGCGTGTGCACACCGTTCTGTACTAAAACAGGCACAAAGTAGGGGTGAGCAGATTCCTTCAGTTCTGGTATTTGGTTATTACTCTGATGTTCCATTGTTGTTGTGTGTTGTCGTCCGGGAATTGTTTGTGTGTGTGCTAAATATAAAGAGATGAGTACATTAATGACTTTGCTTTCTAAAAATTATTGTCCCACCTACAAGAACTGCTCCACAGTCCCAAGTGGAGGAATAGGCAGGTAGATGCCACTGAATAAAATCTCCAGCAGTCCACTTCCAAGACAAATGCTGGCGTGTGCTTTAGGCACAAGGAAGGAGGAAAGAAACCAAACACAAAGAGAAAAGCCAGAGCGAAAGAAAACATGACTTTGCGCCGGAAGCCATGTTCTAGGGCATGAGAAGTGGAGCATGGTTGTTCCCTCTGAGCTTCTTAGAAGCCCTTTACCTTTCTCACATCTCTTCTTAGCTTCTTTCTGGCCCAGCACGACTTCCATGTGGAAGGCATAGCAGTGATTCCGGAAGGGGATCCAGGAAGAATCCTCCACAGATTTCGGGCAGCTCCCATTGTACCTCCACTTGTGGGGGGGAAGGGCCCCTGAAAGGGAAGAACTGGTTAGAAGGAATGTCTGGGCCTTTTCTCCATTCAGGCTCAGGGCTGACTAGAGCATCCCCTCTCCCAGGTACAGCACCTGTGCTCATTTTGCAGATGGCCCCTTGAAGCTTGGTGTCGCAGCCGGCGGTCCTCCAGGTCCCATCTACATCCATGTATGCGCACCCTACAAGCTGTTGCGGTTCTCCAGCTCGCCAGTTTGTGTAGGAAAGGCTCTCTTCTGTGAACCACGTGTAGCTTCGCCTCCCCTAAAAGCAACCCAGTAAACCAATAAAAGATCTGCCAAGTCGGACCAGACAGAATAAGATTTCTGAGGGGGGAGCTCGTAACTGAGACTAGATGCAGATAAAATCCAAGCGGTCAAGAGGGTGCCCTTGTAAGGCTTGTGAAATATTCTGGATTTGTTTGATACCGTGTCCTGCACGGGTAGTTCATCTTAAGATGTTTCAGAAGTAGGATCCAGCTCTGAAAGCATCCCTTTTCCAGTGACACTTGGTCCCACCTTGCCACTCTTGGTGTCAGGCTTCGGGGAATCCTATCCCTCCCACTGTGGCAGCCAAGAAGCTGATACACAATAAAAGTTCTTACCAAGTAGTTTATTCAATAGTCAGAGAGACAAAGGAATGGGGTCTCCCTTAGATAATGGCGTTGCTCCAAGTAAAGTCCCACCCGCTACGTCTCTCCTATTCTACGTCACCCCTGTGTCGGCTAATCTGAGCTTTCTGCCTCTGAGCCTTTTTATTCTACTACCCTCAATGCTCGTCTGGTCCTGGAGAGGGGGGTCAGGAATGTTTTCCAAAGACACGGAGTCTGTCAGCTGTCTCTCCCCTGGTGCTGCTTCGTCCTGCTGTTCCTCTCCCAATATTTCCCATCTTCTCCCCTCTGCAGCCTCTGAACTGTGACCTTCTGCAAACCACCGTTGTAAATCTATAGTGTCCTTCTGTTCTCAGAAAGGTTCAGGAGAAGTCCTCCTCAGTCCAGCCCCTGACACTTGAGCTCCCATCCAGGAGGGTGTATTATAGGTCATTTGACTTCTGCAGCTCTGGCTACTGGCTCTAGCGACTGTGCCACTCCCAACTCTGATCCCCACCTGTCCACCAGCACTGGCCCAAGACACTTTGCCGCCTGAAGCAGAGCCCAAAAGCCTACCAGGGCCAACAATGTCGAAAAGGTCTTGCTATACCACTTGGACACTGATGCCTGCCTTCATCTAGTGGCGCTGTCTGAAGCAGAAGCACCACCCCGGCAAACGGCAGGGCCGGCCCTGCTTCCCTTGCTCTTGCCACTCTGTCTTAGCCAGCCCCCCTGGCTGTCTTACCTCCTCTTTGGACAAGCCAATCCAGAGCGGGGTCCGCAGGCTGCTCACTGCTTGGGTGAGGAAAGCCTGAGTGTACGGCTCCGTCATGCTCGCCAAGCTTGTATTGAGGCTCTCGCACAAGAGCATGGCTTCCTGCCACCTGAGAGGCTTCTGCAGGATGCGGTAAGTGCTGTTGAAGTACGAGAGGGTGGAGTTGGGAGCAGGGGGGAAGGTTGCTGGGGAAGGGCTCAGGGCAGGATCTGGGGGTCGGAGAAAGAAAGAGAACCAGAGCTCCTTAGAACTGGAATAACCATAGCTTGCACTTCCATCCCACCCTGCCCCAGAGCCATTAACGTAGCAGTATTGGTTTGATCGCCGAAGAATTGATGCTTTTGAATTATGGTGCTGGAGGAGACTCTTGAGAGTCCCATGGACTGCAAGAAGATCAAACACCTCCATTCTTAAGGAAATCAGCCCTGAATGCTCACTGGAAGGACAGATCCTGAAGCTGAGGCTCCAATACTTTGGCCACCTCATGAGAAGAGAAGACTCCCTAGAAAAGACCCTGATGTTGGGAAAGATGGAGGGCACAAGGAGAAGGGGACGACAGAGGATGAGATGGTTGGACAGTGTTCTCGAAGCTACCAGCATGAGTTTGACCAAACTGCGGGAGGCAGTGGAAGACAGGAGGGTCTGGCGTGCTCTGGTCCATGGGGTCACAAAGAGTCGGACACGACTAAACGACTAAACAACAACAACACTGGTTTAATTCAAAAGCATACTGGAGCTTTTTGAACACCACTCAAATGTGCTTTTTAATAATAATAATAATAATAATAATAATATAATAATAATTTTATTTATATCCTGCCCTCCCCAGCCGAAGCCGGGCTCAGAGCGGCTAACAACAATAAAAGTAACACAGCATTCTAAAATCAATTCATTCTAAAATTAATTCAGAATCAAATTAATGGCAACCATTGGGCTAGAGTTCTATGAGGGTTACCAAAGGAGGGGGTCAGACTCTGCCTTGGCCAAAGGCCTGGTGGAACAGCTCTGTCTTGCAGGCCCTGCGGAAAGACGTCAAGTCCTGCAGGGCCCTAGTCTCTTGTGACAGAGCGTTCAACCAGATCGGGGCCACAGCCGAAAAAGCCCTGGCTCCGGTTGAGGCCAGCCTAACCTCCCTGTGGCCTGGGACCTCCAAGTTTTTGTTTGAAGACCGTAAGGTCCTCTGTGGGACATAACAGGAGAGGCGGTCCTGTAGGTACGAGGGTCCTAGGCCGTATAGGGCTTTAAAGGTTAAAACCAGCACCTTAAACCTGATCCTGTACTCCACTGGGAGCCAGGTGTGTTCCCTCCCCACTCTTTCCACCACCAGCCATTTCTTGCTGCTTTCTCACTCGCAGCTCTTTGTGGGGAGGTCCGAGAAACAGTGGCACCTTGGATAATTGCCAAGGCACATTAATCCTCCCTTTGCCAGGCACAGCTGCAGCCTGCCTGACCCTTCCCACCCCCGGTCCCCACCTGCATCTTTCCTGCACTCTTACCTTTCCTCCTCTGGCAGATGAAGGCATTTTTCTCCTCCAGGCAATTCCTGTCATCCCAGCGGCCAGTGAACTGGGGCGGGATGCCATGCCAAACCACAGCGCAGTTGGTCTGAGAGAGACAGAACCAGGAGCGTCAGTCACTCACCTATGCCCGCAGTGGGAAGGCTGTTCACTGCACGCCATCAGCTGGAGCAGCGTGCAAGGCTCCATCCAGTCTTGAGGGTAAAGGTAAAGGGACCCCTGACCATTAGGTCCAGTCGTGGCCGACTCTGGGGTTGCGGCGCTCATCTCGCTTTACTGGCTGAGGGAGCCGGCGTACAGCTTCCAGGTCATGTGGCCAGCATGACTAAGCCGCTTCTGGCGAACCAGAGCAGCGCACGGAAACGCCGTTTACCTTCCTGCCGGAGCGGCACCTATTTATCTACTTGCACGCTGATGTGCTTTCGAACTGCTAGGTTGGCAGGAGCAGGGACCGAGCAACAGGAGCTCACCCCGTCTTGGGGATTCGAACCGCCGACCTTCTGATCAGCAAGTCCTAGGCTCTGTGATTTAACCCACAGCGCCACCCGCGTCCCAGTCTTGAGGGTATGCAGTTGCAAAATACCTCCACATGCAACAGCCCCTCACAACTGTTGCAAATCTGCAGCAAATTCTGCGCCAGCACCCAGTTGAGGACAGACACTAAATATTTCTGCAGAACTCACAGGCAACAAGATGTTTCAGGGGCCTCTAGTATGCCATCAAAGGATACTGTCAGCACCCGTCTGTCTCGGGAGGCAATGGAGTGTGCCTCTGAGGGTGAAATCAAACCGCTGCCTTGGCACTTAAGTGACCTCCCTGGGGTGCAAGCCTGGGCTGTGTGTATGGAGGTCCTGGGCTGCCCCGATGATAAGACACCCGCCCCACCGCAGCCTAGTTGGTGTGGCCATGGGCGATGTTAGAGGAGGAGGGCTGGCCCATTTGGCATAGCAAAGATTGAGACACGACAAGCACTTTTGCTGTTTGTTTTCACATGCGTCTCACAGCACAACAAAAAGCCAGCTACTCAAACTGCTTTAAGCAGCTGCTGAGGGCCGCCAAAGACAGCCTTGAGGGCCACGTGTTGGACCACCCTGATCAAAAAGGTATTGGCATAGGAAACAAAGGGAGGAATAGCTCGGTTGGTTAGAGCACGGTGATGAGAATGCCAAGGTTGCAGATTCGATCCCCGGATGCGACAGCTGCATATTCCTGCATTGCTAGATGATGCTCAGGGTCTCTTTCCAATTCTACAATTCTATGAAACACACAGTAAAGGTAAAGGGATCCCTGACCATGAGGTCCAGTCGCAGATGACTCTGGGGTTGCGGCGCTCATCTTGCTTTATTGGCCAAGGGAGCCGGTGTACAGCTTCCGGGTCATGTGGCCAGCATGACTAAGCCGCTTCTGGCGAACCAGAGCAGCGCACGGAAACGCCGTTTACCTTTCCGCCGGAGCGGTACCTATTTATCTACTTGCACTTTGACGTGCTTTCAAACTGCTAGGTGGGCAGGAGCAGGGACCGAGCAACGGGAGCTCACCCCGTCGTGGGGATTCGAACCGCCGACCTTCTGATCGGCAAGCCCTAGGCTTTGTGGTTTAACCCCCAGCGCCACCCATGCCCCTCTATGAAACACACAGCATCCCCACAAAAAGATGAGGCTCCCCAAAGAGACAGCTACAAAACAGGGTGAGGGGGTCCCCCAGGGTTTGGCTCACCGGGTTCTCACTAGCTGTGGATGCCCCGCATCCAGAGGGCTCACCAGGACCCCAGTTCACAAAGCTGACAGGCTCAGCTTCCACCCACTGGAACTCCTTCTTTGAATCCTGGAGGCCGATCCACAGGTCAGAGGTCACATTTGGAAGAAGAGTGGTTATAAAGGCTGTAAGTGGGAAGAAGGGCCCGTTACTAGAAGAAGTGAAATGAAGGTGCAAAGCTTTGTTTTCATAGGGACTAGAGGCCTACAAAGCCAGAGTTCAGTTTTGCCATCAAGTGCCTCCCCTAAAAAAAAGACGTCGCATGGCCTCTAACTGCCTCCGAGGTGGGCGAGGGAAAGACAACGCTTATTCAGTGGGTGAGGGAAATACATTCTGTCCTTTCTCAGAGGCACTCTGTTCTCTATTATTCCTTCGTATATTACATGGGTAGGCAAACTTAAGGCCCGGGGGCCGATTCCAGCCCAATCGCCTTCTCAATCTGGCCCATGGACGGTCCAGGAATCAGCGTGTTTTTACATGAGTAGAATGTGTGCTTTTATTTAAAATGCATCTCTGGGTTATTTGTGGGGCATAGGAATTCGTTCTTTTTCTTTTCCCCCCAAAATATAGTCTGGCCCCCCACAAGGTCCGAGGGACAGTGGACCAGCCCCCTGCTGAAAAAGTTTGCTGACCCCTGATATATTATGATGGACTGTTCTAATTTTCTTGCAGCCACTCCAATAATACAATGATGGTTTTATTTATAACCCGCCCCTCTGGTTGGGTTGCTCCAGCCACTCTGGGCGGCTTCCAGCACAAAACGTCAAACATTAAAAACTTCCTGGTACAGGGCTGCCTTCAGATGTCTTCCAAAAGTTATTTAGTTCTTTATCTCCTTGACATCTGAAGGGAGGGCGTTCCACAGGGAAGGGGCCACTGCCGAGAAGGCCCTCAAACCAAGGGTCCATTCCAGTCCAGTATTCAGAACAATAAGTCCACAGACCACCCTTTCACATGTTCAGGCAAATGCCTGAATGATCCTTGGGGATTCTTTGGCTCATGAAGACACTTGCCTGGGCCAAAAGCGAATCAGTTCCCAGAGGCGAGGCGAGGCAAGGCAATGTGTGTGTGTGTGTGTGCATGCACACACGAACAGTTGTCTTGTGAACAAAAGGCCCTTACCTTGCTCAACGTAATTGGAGATGGTTGCCAGCACGCCCCCCTGAATCTCACACCTTCGCTTCGCCTCTTGCCAGGTTACCTGCTCTTCGCTGTTAATCCTAAAGCACTGGGTTATAAAATTGACAGAAAAGGAGATTTATAAACAGCAGACATTTCAGGCAAGGTATTTCCCCTCCTGTGACTTTATAATAATAATAATATAATAGTAATTTATTATTTATACCATGCCCATCTGGCTGGGTTTCCCCAGCCACTCTGGGCGGCTTCCAACAAAATATTAAAATAAAATATTCTATTAAACATCAAAAGCTTCCCTAAACAGGGCTGCCTTCAGATGTCTTCTAAAAGTCTGGTAGTTGTTTTTCTCTTTGACATCTGGTGGGAGGGCGTTCCACAGGGCGGGCGCCACTACCGAGAAGGCCCTCTGCCTGGTTCCCTGTAACTTCTCACAGCGAGGGAACCGCCAGAAGGCCCTCAGCACTGGACTTTCACATTTATTTTATGTATTTTCAGTTTTATCCCATCCTTTCCTCCCCAAAAGCTCAAGATGGTTTCCCCTCTCCGCAACGATACCATGAGTTAAGAAGGTAAAAAATATCAAGGCATTTGAGAGAAGGGGAAATCGAACTACACACAACTGCACAGACAGACTTGCAATATGAAATAGCTATCTATCTGAAATATCACTAAGCTAGGCTGCCAGACAGTGATTTGAACCCCTGTCTCCTCAGTCCTAGATGTGACACTCAATATACTACCCTTCACACTCTCATACGTTCACGAACAGGAGGGGGAAATTAAATGGGCAAGTGGTTTTCTGGACCAGAAATGTCCATCAGCCAAATTTCTGCCCTTCTACATACTCCGCAGGAGTTATTTCCACAACACCACCTGTCCAGTTCAAGGGGGACCTGGCACACAAACATTCCTGGCACACTCCCCCCCCCTTCAAGAATGATGGTGCCCGGGGCCAGGGAAAGCACTTCCAAGTACCTTATTGCCAACAGCATGCCAGCCCTGGGCACAGCTGCCAGGAGTAGGCGCCGGCAGGGGTGGCAAGGAGCCTGTGGTAATATTGGTGCGCTTGCAAATGTAAGGCAGAGCAGTGAAACACTTCTGGTCACCCCAGTCCTCTGCAGAAGGAGAGAAAGGAGAAGATACGAGAGCAGATTCTGTATTTTGCTTGGTTACAATGGCACTCTCAAAGTAAGAAACAGCAGCCATCTCAAAGTACAGTGCTACCTTGGGTTACATACGCTTCAGGTTACAGACTCCAGAAATAGCTAACCCAGAAATAGTACCTGGGGTTAAGAACTTTGCTTCAGCATGAGAACAGAAATCGTGCTCCGGCGGTGCAGCGGCAGCAGGAGGCCCCATTAGCTAAAGTGGTGCTTCAGGTTAAGAACAGTTTCAGGTTAAGAACGGATCTCCGGGGAAGAAATGCCCACGAGAGAAGAATGGATACTGAAATTGATGGAATACGCAGAAATGGATAGACTAACGGGCAGAATTAGGAATCAAAGAGACCAGAGATTCACAGAGGACTGGAAGAAATTTACAGAGTATATCAAAAATGTTTGTGATGAACAATTAGTACTTGTTGGTTTTCAAGAAGCTCTGTGAAAAATATTGATAGAAATATTGCTTAAAAATATGATATGATTAAGATTGTTAGAGTGCAATATAAAATTGAGAAATGTGAGATGAAGAGATAACACGGAGAATTGTCAGACATGCTGATGGAAGTCTAAAAGAATGATTAAGTGAGAACTGGGTGTTTAATTCTGTACAAATCTATGTTGGAAAATTAATTTTAAAAATAGCTAAAAAAAAAAAAAGAATGGACCTCCGGAACAAATTAAGTACTTAACCTGAGGTACCACTGTAACAAACAGCAGCCATCACAGCCTGTCCCAACATTTTGTATAAAAATATTCCAACACAGAAAAACCCCAAACCTGGGTCAGGTTTCTTTTTGGGGCATAACATTCTTTTATCCAGCTGTCCGATAGTTGTTGTTATTTTTTCATGTACAGTGGTACCTTGGTTCTCAAACTAAATCCGTTCCGGGAGTCCGTTCAACTCCTGAACCGGTTCGAAAACCAAGGCGCAGATTCCGATTGGCTTCAGGAGCTTCCTGCACTCAATCAGAAGCCGCGGAAGCCACGTCGGATGTTCAGCTTCCGAAAAATGTTGCCAAACCAGATCACTCACTTCCGGGTTTGCGGCGTTCGGGAGCCGATTTGTTCAGGAGCCAAGCCATTCGGGAACCAAGGTACCACTGTATTATAACTCTAAAGACTAGGCAACTGCTTAAAAACAACATCACAATAATAAGTTAGGACACCAGTGATCTTAACTTTTCCACTGCCTACCCTATACAGTAGTACCTCGGGTTAAGTACTTAATTCGTTCCGGAGGTCTGTTCTTAACCTGAAACTGTTCTTAACCTGAAGCACCATTTTAGCTAATGGGGACTCCCGCTACTGCCGCGCCGCCGGAGCACGATTTCTGTTCTCATCCTGAAGCAAAGTTCTTAACCTGAAGCACTATTTCTGGGTTAGCAGAGTCTGTAACCCGAAGCATGTAACCTGAAGCGTATGTAACCCGAGGTACCACTGTGTGTTTTCAGGGACATCAGCCAGAAGTTCAGGGTTTGATGGGTTTCTGGAGGGATGGAATATTTTTTAGGAATTATCAGGAGGCTGGTCTGAGCTGATCAGACCAGAGACTGCAAAGGGCCATAGGGAAGAATGTTGATCTGTAAATTGATTAGGAATATCAGGCCAATGTCTGCATGCCCATTACCCACCTCGGCTAGCAGTCATGTACACACACTTCCTGTCCTTGGTGGTAGGCCGAGGCTTTCCTGGTGCCCACGAGACGAAGTTCAAGAGAGAATAATCAGACCACCTGGAGATGGCAAACAACACATTGGGGAGGTTTCCGCATTTTGAACACAAGCAGGAATCTAAGACACACCAAAAAATGCTTCTAGGACAGAAGACACTTAATAGAGAAAGAGACTCACCGAAATCGTCCATCATTCTCATAGGTGCTCAGCCCAATCCACCAGTGCTGCTCCTGTCCCCTTGAAAACTGGCCAAAGGAGGAATTATATGCAATAATGTCAAGGGGGAGAACGAAAAGACTGTCTGAGCCACCTTGATCTTCGGGTTGCCTCCCACCAGGCTTTTTTTGTGTAACGATACCAGCATGGAGTCCCAGCACCTTTTGTTTTTGCCTGCGCATAGCAGTTATTTTGTGCTGGCACCCACTGCCTACCCTACAGAATTGCTGCCTAACCACTGCTGTCCATGCACCAGTGACCCCAAGGCTGGATCACTACAATGCACATTGTGTGGGGCTGCCCTTGGCCCTGGTCTGGAAACTCTAGCTGGTGCAGAATGCAATGGCTATGGGAACACATAGCTGCCAACACGTGACATGACAGGTTCAAGGTCCTTGTATTGATTTAAGGTAAAGGTAAAGGGACCCCTGACCATTAGGTCCAGTCGTGACCGACTCTGGGGTTGCGGCGCTCATCTTGCTTTATTGGCCAAGGGAGCCGGTGTACAGCTTCCGGGTCATGTGGCCAGCATGACTAAGCCACTTCTGGAAAACCAGAGCAGCGTATGGAAACACCGTTTACCTTCCCGCTGGAGCAGTACCTATTTATCTACTTGCACTTTGATGTGCTTTCGAACCGCTAGATTAGCAGGAGCAGGGACCGAGCAACGGGAGCTCACCCCGTCGCGGGGATTTGAACCGCCGACCTTCTGATCGGCAAGTCCTAGGCTCTGTGGTTTAACCCACAGTGCCATCCGTGTCCCAGACTTGTCTTGATTTACACAGCTCTGAAAAACGTAGGTCCAGGGTGCTGCAGGGGTCACCTGAACACCTTCTAAAGTTATTATTATTTAAAGCCCTAAACAGCCTCGGCCCTGTATACCTGAAGGAGCATCTCCACCCCCATCGTTCAGCCCAGACACTGAGGTCCAGCTCCAAGGGCCTTCTGGCAGTTCCCTTCCTGCGAGAAGTGAGGTTACAGGGAACCAGGCAGAGGGGCCTTCTCGGTAGTGGCGCCCGCCCTGTGGAATGCCCTCAAGGAAATGAACAACTATCTGAGTTTTAGAAGACATCTGAAGGCAGCCCTGTTTAGGGAAGTTTTTAATGTCTGATGTTTTGTTGTATTTTTAATATTTTGTTGGAAGGTGCTCAGAGATGGGCGGGAAATATTATTATTATTATTATTATTATTATTATTATTATTTCCAAGCTCAATTACTGAGGTCATCTGTAGTTGTCCCATGAGTTGTTGAGGCTCATCTGATTATCAACCCCAAACCGAATCAGCATGCACCTTCTGTGCTAACTGTCAAATGTTTGCAGAAGTTTTCTTTGCTGCCCAGCTTACGGGGACTATTAAGTATCCATAATAGCTGATTATCCACTTTAAATTTTATTTCCGTTCTTACTGTATTTAATTGTCAAGAGCTTTGAAACTTTTAATTAAATTGCAGCAGACAAGTATTTTTATATGTCAAATAAAGAAATGAAGAGCACTTGGAATACAACAATAAAGCTGTGTTTATTGTTATTTTTATTATTATTATTGGTTATTACTGTGTGAAACACTAACTGGGAGGAGAAGGTCATAAGCAGCAGCTGACTATGCTTTTGCTACCATCTTGAAAAAAAATTCTTTAGGCAGGCCTTTAACTTGTCTAGTCAATTATGTTATGCTGCTCTTGTGTGTAGAACAATATACATATATTCGTAAACTAAAAGCCTTGCAATAGCCCAGTGAGCTTCCACTCTATAAAAGGTTGAGAGCTTGATGCTGTCTAACTGCAGCTAGGCCAAACTTTTAAATTCCTTCATTGCTTTCTATATGCAGCTCTCACTTTCGTCTGGGAAGGAAATAAGAAGCATCTGAAGGAACTGGGCCAGAAAGGCTTTGATTCTATAAATTAATAGTAGAAACAAAGTACCAAGATTCCAAGACAACTTCTGAGGAGAATTTGCTAAGCGAAAAAAATGAAAGATGGCAACTACTCAATAGTAATTTTAACATATTTTTCCTTCTAGAATGGATTCCCTGACACCCTAATACCCATATTTATACACCAAAAGCCTGTCGGGGAAATGTATTAAGATTATTGTAAGTTGGAGGCCATCTTGCATTTCTCACCTAGTAAATTTTCCTTAAATCTTTGGGAAGACCCAATTTAGTCTCCACTAACCATCAATGTTCCCTTCCTGCCTGAAGGTCCCTGCCACAACCGGATGGGATTTTTAAAATTGTTTCCTTTTGGCCCGAACCCACTGCCATTCCAGGTGGCTCCCTACCTTCTTCAAGTTCTGACCCAGGAAATCCAGCTCAGCTTGATTGTGAATTGACACCAGCTCAGCTTGGAACCAAGTGCAGATCCTCTGAGCTTGTACCCAAGTTGAATGATGGTCAAAGAACTTGTACTCAGCGTCTTGGTATTTCACCCACTCATTGCTCGCTGTGGAGAAACGGGATGTGTTAAGAGACCCTGGGGAAACTTGGTGCTTTCCAGGTGGAGATTACTTAAGGCAGCTAATACCACCAAAACCTCATATTTCCCTTAGATGCCCCCTATCAGAAGAGCTTCAGGATCTGTCCTTCAGGACAGATCCTGAAGCTGAGGCTCCAATACTTTGGCCACCTCATGAGAAGAGAAGACTCTCTGGAAAAGACCCTGATGCTGGGAAAGATGGAGGACACAAGGAGAAGGGGACGACAGAGGATGAGATGGTTGGACAGTGTTCTCGAAGCTACCAGCATGAGTTTGACCAAACTGCAGGAGGCAGTGGAAGACAGGAGTGCCTGGCGTGCTCTGGTCCATGGGGTCATGAAGAGTTGGACACGACTAAACAACAACAACAACATCAGAAGAGCTGCAACTCTTCCAAGTGTCAACGCAGCTATCTAGTCAACCTAATTCTCTTCCAGCATAAGACTCAGAAGGCACATTCTATGTTTGCTTATGCAGACAGGTTGACCAAACTGTGTAGATTCTAAGACAGTACCATGTTTATTCATTAGGTAAAAAGGTAAAAGGTAAAGGACCCCAGGACATTTAAGTCCAGTCAAAGGCGACTATGGGGTTGCAGCGCTCATCTCGCTTTCAGGTCAAGGGAGCTGGCGTTTGTCCTCAGACAACTTTCCGGGTCATGTGGCCAGCAGGACTAAGCTGCTTCTGGTGCAACGGAACACCGTGACGGAAACCAGAGCACACGGAAACGCCGTTTACTTTCCTGCCACAGTGGTACCCATTTATCTACTTGCACTGGCGTGCTTTCAAATTGCTAGGTTGGCAGAAGCTGGGACAGAGGTTCTCAAACACCTTGGAACTCAAACGCCTTGATTCCCAAACGCCAAAAACCCAGAAATAAGTGTTTCAGTTTTCAAATGTTTCTCAGAAGCCGAACATCCAATGCAGCTGTCAGCTATTGTTTCCGGGGTGCCTGCACCAATCAGAAGCTGCGCCTTGGTTTTCGAACATTTCGGAAATCAAACAGTGCAAGTAAGAAAAAAAATCAATTTTAATCTTTATCATCTACAATACTGTCTAATTTAGTTTATAGTACAGTACATTGATTATTGCTTTCATTTTATGGATCAGTGGTCTCGTTAGATAGTAAAATTCATGTTAAATTGCTGTTTTAGGGGTTGTTTTTAAAAGACTGGAACGGATTAATCCGTTTTGCATTACTTTCTATAGGAAAGCGCGCCTTGGTTTTGGAACGCTTTGGTTTAGGAACGGACTTCCGGAGTGGATTAAGTTTGAGAACCAAGGTACCACTGTAATGCTAAATGCCACCTCAACATCCTGGGGTCATGAATTTCACAGGTTAATGATGTGTTGTGTAAAGAAGCACTGCTTCTTTTTCTTAAACCTGTTTGGGGAAGATTGTAATGTTTGGTGTTTCATTGTCTTTTAGTATTTTGTTGGAAGCTGCCCAGAGTGGCTGGGGAAACCCAGCCAGATGGGCGGGGTATAAATAAAAAAATTATTATTATTATTATTATTATTATTATTATTATTCGTATCAGTTTCAAGAACAGGTGCCCCAGGCGTTGAGGCTGGGGGATGAATGTCTCCACTATTTGTTTCTGAAAATATTTATAGCCTGCTCTTCATCACACTGATCTCTGAGCAGGGCACACAATTCATTCAAAGCGTTTACAAGAATATAGCGGGAGCAGGCAAAAGTATAAATCACTGCGTCTGACTTAAAATGCAGAGCTGCAAATACCACAGGCTGCAGAATTAACAATTCATAAGGACCCTGAGAGAATAACCAGGTCTTAACCTGGCACTGAAAGAAAGCCAAAGTTAGCGCTAGCCAGACCTCATGGGATCTCAGTTTCTCCACATCACTCATGGTTTCGTAAACCTCTGTCACATTATGCATGAACAAATACACACACACACAGCCCTGCTGCCTTTTTCCTACATCAAAAACATTCTTTTCTTCAGTAAGATAAATAATCAGAAGTCAAGATGGTCCAGTTGCCCTGTTTTCCATGCTGCCTCCAGCATAGCTATTCTATTTCTAGACCTGGATGAAGCTAGGCACATGAGTGCAGGCTTCTTAAACTCATACTTTACCTCTGCAGACCTATAGCTGAGAGGGATCCAACTCTATCGATTCAGTTAGCTGATATTTTTGTTGCCTGCTTTTGACATAAGCTTGGTATAACACATAACTCCCTTTCCCAGGGACATAGCCCACATTCCCAACTGCAGACCCCGCGTCGCCTCAGCTGAGAGAGCAAGGGGCCGTGCCACATAAGACTGCCAGCAGCACTCTACCAATCCTTGACAAGACCACCTTGCTGGACCTTAATGGCAAAACCTATTTGGTGTTTCACAACTTTCTGACTAGTTGCAGGATCTTAGCCAGACCTAGCAGAGTAAACGCAGAATCCACGGAAGCAATTGGCGAGTTGGCTGCAGACAGGATAGACAAAGCAGGAACCAGGAACTTGTAGTTAGGTGTTTATTATATACAGTGGACTATTTACAGGAACAGAACATGGATCTTTTGCTAGCGCTCTCTGATACGACTCACAACTCCTACACTGACACAGAACTCTGAAACCTCTGAACTCTGAACACATTCCAGTTAGTAGGCCATTAATTATCACTCCCTTGAGAGAGCTTGACCAATCAGGGAGCGGTCTCCATGCCTCTGTTATCACCAGGCAGACTTACTCCTTCAGATTGCTTTCTGGCTGTCTGCCAAACCTTAATTGACTCTGTGTGAGTAGCTGCACGTACACAGTTTCCCAACAAACCTTTCTCAAACTTTTGGGTCCCCAGGTGTTGTTGGACTACAACTCCCATCATCCCTGACCACTGGTCCTGCTAGCTAGGGATGATGGGAGTTGTAGTCCACCTGGGGACCCACGTTTGAGAAACACCGCTCTAAAAGCACAATGCCAACAGCGCAGTATAACAGAGGCGGGAAGTTGGCACCGTGTTTCCTCTAGCTTGCATGCATCCAGAAAACACACACATACACACATGTTTTTTGCAACCACAAGTCGAGGAGTATGGGGTGAGGGTGGAGACAGAGCGATCTCTGCACAAAGAGGCTTTGCCACATGGGATGAGGGGGGTGGAAATATTCACTCACCTTGAACGGTTGTCTCTGGCTCTTTCACATCAGTGCCTATTAAACAACAGCACACGATCAGCAAGTGAGCAAGGGAGATGGGCTGGGCCTGGCCCAGAATTCATTTCAGTTCCTGATTCAGGAAAAAATGCCCCTTCAGGAAAGTAAGATATTCCCCCTATCCTTTCTGTACTGCAATCCCTGCTGGTTATGAAGGAGGAGCAACCCTCATCCTTTGTTTATTGGAATGTGGCTACTTGTCTTTATACACATTCAACCATGTATCAAAGAAATAATTAAACATTAATTTTTTAAAAATCAGAAAGGATTAGATTGTGGGGAGGAAGCACAGACACCAGAAGGAAGACAGAATGTCCCTGGAAGTTTCAGTAATCTTAGTATGAACTAGTGGAGCTGAGAAACTTTGTTATTCTAAAAATATTAACATACCCATTAAGTAGGGACACCAAGTTATCTTGGGAAGATAATCCTATTTGAGGAACTGACAAGAAACAGATGCACTTAATACAACAATCTTTATACACCTCACACTCGCGTAGAAATTTGCCATGCTCAGGGCAGCTTATAGCGTTTTTTCAAAACAGTAACATAGACTGAAACATTAGTCATGCAATCAACGGCAGCAAAAACAAACAGCAGTAAAAATGAAAGCAGGCACTAAACCCCAATAAAAAACCCCCAAAGAGGTCAGCCACAAAAAAATCCTCAACCTGGCAGGCCAAACGCTATTAAAATCACCATATTTTTCGCTCTATAAGACGCACCAGACCATAAGACGCACCTAGTTTTTGGAGGAGGAAAACAAGAAAAAATAATATTCTGAATCTCAGAAGCCAGAACAGCAAGAGGGATCGCTGCGCAGTGAAAGCAGAGATCCCTCTTGTTGTTCTGGCTTCTGGGATAGCTGCGCAGCCTGCATTCGCTCCATAAGACGCGCACACATTTCCCATTACTTTTTGGGAGGGAAAAAGTGAGTCTTATAGAGCAAAAAATACGGTAACTCATAGCACACTGTAGTGACCGATGAAGATATTAAGCTGTAAACAAAACCCTCCTGAAGCCCAGGCAAGGTACTTAAATCCTTCGCTTAATGGACATTATTGAGTTGGCTGAACATTACCTCAAGAATCCTCATTCAAAATCTCGCGTTTGAAGATATGTAGACATGAAAGAGGCGACTGCAAAGTTCTATACTGTGGCTAACTCTTCCCCTCCCGGCCAACCCATCGCCATCCTAGTCACCTTTAGGCAGTTTGCAGATCCAGTCCAGTTGAGCGTCGCACTGAAGAGGCACCCACTGCGAGGATGCCAAGTCCAGCGCCGCACAGTTCCGGATGTCCTCGTCGTCGTGATTGCTGCGGTCAAAGTTATGGTAGGAGAACTGAAGGCAAAAGAAAGATGGGGGAGGGCAAGTTAATGTTTGATGTATTACAGTATTTTAATATTTTTCTGGAAGCCGCCCAGAGTGTCTGGGGAAGCCCAGCCAGATGGGCGGGGTATAAATAAATTTATTGTTGTTGTTGTTGTTGTTGTTAATCCCTCAATGTCCTGCTTAGTCAACTGAAGCCTTAGGTCAGGGGTCGGCAAACTTTTTCAGCAGGGGGCCGGTCCACTGTCCCTCAGACCTGGTGGGGCGGCGGAGGCGGACTATATTTTTTGGGGGGAAATGAACGCATTCCTATGCCCCACAAATAACCCAGAGATGCATTTTAAATAAAAGCGCACATTCTACTCAAGTAAAAACACACTGATTCCTGGACCGGATTTAGAAGGCAATTGGGCCGGATTCGGCCCCCAGGCCTTAGTTTACCTACCCATGCCCTAGATCACTGGCTCATCCAACTCAGTTAAGTGCAGTGACATGAATACTTTCCTCTTCCCCCCCACCAGAAGGAATTCCCACTCCACACTGTGCTCTGCATTATCTCAAATGCATTTTCCTCTACCTCGGCAACAAACAAGCTTCAAGAGAGGTCTGGGTTTCTTATGGTGGCTCCTTAACAGAAGAAGCCTTAATACATTAGTAAAAGGAGAGCCATGATTTGCAGCAAGCCACGACAGGGTGAGCTCCCGTTGCTCGGTCCCTGTTCCTGCCAACCTAGCAGTTCGAAAGCACGCCAGTGCAAGTAGATAAATAAGTACCGCTCCGGCGGGAAGGTAAACGGCGTTTCCGTGCGCTGCTCTGGTTCGCCAGAAGCGGCTTAGTCATGCTGGCCACATGACCCGGAAGATGTACGCCGGCTCCCTCGGCCAATAAAGCGAGATGAGCGCCGCAACCCCAGAGTCGTCCACGACTAGATCTAATGGTCAGGGGTCCCTTTACCCTTTACCTTTTACCTGACAAAATAACTCTGGTTTGGGTTTTTTATGTTGGAAGTTTGCATTTATTTATATATTTGCATCTCTAATGAATTCTGTATCGACAAAATATCAACAAAGACAGAGCAAACAGAAAAGAATCTCTGAAATAAAGAAGAGGTGACAATTTTAAGATATCAAAGAATAGGCATCAATTCGGATACTGATCTGACAAAATAACTCTTGGGACTTTTTGTCAGATTCCTGTTTCTCCACCAATACACAATTCCTGGTCCTCTTTTCCCTCTAAATAACAGCAGAGGCATTCTATTTTACTTACTGATCTCCCAACAGGAGTACTTTGTTAAAACACAAACACACACAAACACGCAAATCTCTGTTCCCAGTGTCTTTTGAATAGCCTGGAGTTCTTGTTATTAAATATACCAAGAAAAAGCACACCAAGAACTCTGGCCAGTGTAAGTTTCAATAGTGGGAGTGGTCCCTACTCACAAGTCAATAGTAACAAAAACTAATCCATTCAAAAGTGTGTACTGTATTCTGACAAGAATTACAAACTCAAATAAAGATTACAAATTCTAACAGAGATTACAAACTCTAACTCATAAAGATACAGTGGTACCTCAGGTTACATACGCTTCAGGTTACAGACTCCGCTAACCCAGAAATAGTACCTCGGGTTAGGAACTTTGCTTCAGGATGAGAACAGAAATCGTGCTCCGGCAGCGCGGCGGCCCCATTAGCTAAAGTGGTACTTCAGGTTAAGAACAGTTTCAGGTTAAGTACGGACTTCCGGAACGAATTAATTACTTAACCCGAGGTACCACTGGATTGGATTGATCTTTATTACGGCCATTGGCCCGTCACACGACAGTTTCCCATACCAACATAATGTACTTGAACCTCCAAATTTAAAACCGTCAAAACTTACAAAAAACAGACAAGAACCAAAGCAGAACAAAAACAAAAGACCAACATCATACGTTGCAATAAATTTGTAACATAACCATCACCATCTGCTCACAAATCAATAGAAGACATCAATGGTGATTCACCTAGTTACATCCTAAAACATAGATCATGGTTTAAAGGGATTTTCCGAGCCACACAGGAGTCCGTTTCTCTTCTTTAGGGATAGGACACTGATCAAGAATCTGGCAACCGTGAGTGATCTTAGGGGGTCATCATCATTTAATAGATATCTCAGTTTGGCTTCATTCGTATCATCGGCAATTCCCTTTAGATATTGGGCAAGAAACTTGCTCCTGGCCGATGAGTGAAAAGCACAGTCAAAAATTATGTGATGCAACGATTCCGGTGCCCCACAATTACAATCACATAAGAGCGATATCTGTCCATTGGAGAATCTATTTCTCAGCATGTTCGATGGGAAGGTGTTGAATCTTGCCTTTACAAAGGCATATCTATGAGCCGAAGAAGTTAAGGAATTCAAATAGTTTGGGAGCCGTAAGAGGGGTGATAAACCATGGTTTAGAGGTGAGCAGGTACCATTGCCCAAGACCATTTTCTGCTGCAAGTCCATCTCCTCTAGTTTACAGGTTACTGTTCTTTTAGCTGGAACTATGTCCTGCTCTAGTAATTTGGATGGGGAGATTCCCATTGCCGTTATTTTCAGCTGTAAATTTTTTACCCATGGGCTCTGGAAATCATCTCTCCACATACATTGTATCAAGTACAAGTTTGGGAGATTGTGCCATAGAGAGAGGTACCACTGTATGTATAACACAATAATTCGTTACAAAGATTTTCTCTTTTTTACTCAACAATAATGTTGATCCTTATCAGCTTGCAGATGGAGACTCAGTTTCAATCACAGAGCAGAAGGCAAAAGTCAATTATGGATTAGAAGCCAGGACAGGCCCTGTTTCGATGTATTCATCAGCTGGAAGTATCAAACATTACATGAAAATACGTTTAGATTCTAAATTATCATAAATTATAAAACAATCCTAAATTATAAAACAGTATTATATACCATTTATACATATATTTATGAGTTAGTGTTTGTAATCTCTGTTAGAATTTGTCATCTTTATTTGAGTCCTTTCTTGTGCTTTTTTTTTAATAGGTTGAGCAAACCATCACTCACCCCAAGACCATCACTCCATCGCCAGCTCCTCTCAAGTCCTGGGTCCCGGCGATTCAAGCCGATCCAAAACCAATGCTGCTCATGGATTTCAGGTTCTGATGCCCTGGAAGGCATCCGAAAAGAAGATATTAATAATAATTATTATTATTATTAATAATAATAATAATAATTTATACCCTGCCCTCCCCAGCCAAGGCCGGGCTCAGAGCAACTTACAAGCAATAATAAAAACAAGTTGAATGATTACAACTTAAAAACAAAATTAAAATACAACATTAAAATATTGAAACATTAAAATATTAAAATGTAGCCTCATCGCAGAAGGAAAAGAAAAAAGAAAGAAAGAGAGGGAAGGAAGGAATCAAATTGGCTCCAAGCCAAAGGCCAGGCGGAACAACTCTGTCTTACAGGCCCTGCGGAAAGAAATCAGATCCTGCAGGGCCCTGGTCTCATGAGGCAGAGCGTTCCACCAGGCCGGAGCCAGTGTTGAAAAGGCCCTGGCTCTGGTTGAAGCTAATCTAACTTCCTTAGGGCCCGGGACCACTAGGGTGTTGCTATTTATGGACCTTGAAGCTCTCCGTGGGGCATACCGGGAGAGGCGGTCCCGTAGGTACGAGGGTCCTAGGCCGTGAAGGGCTTTAAAGGTCAAAAGCAGCACCTTAAATCTGACCCTGTACTCCACCAGGAGCCAGTGCAGCTTGAAAAGCACTGGGTGAATATGCTCCCATGGCAGAGACCCCGTGAGGAGCCTCGCTGCAGCATTCTGCACCCGCTGGAGTTTCTGGGACAGCTTCAAGGGCAGCCCCGCGTAGAGCGAATTACAGTAGTCAAGCCTGGACATGACCGTCGCATGGATCGCTGTGGCCAGGTCGGGGCGGGAAAGGTAAGGGACCAACTGCTTGATGCGGCGAAGGTGGAAAAATGTCGCCTTGGCTGTTGCTGTAACTTGAGCCTCCATGGAAAGGAAGGCGTCAAGGATTACACCCAAACTCTTAACGGAAGGCAATGGCACTAATTGGGCCCCCGCAAGAGAAGGGAGTTGGTCCCTCATCCCCATGCCATCCCGACCCAGCTATAGGACCTCTGTCTTCGAAGGATTTAGTCAGTTCTTCCATGTAACTGTGCGAAGACTTAATGCTCGACTAAAGCTCCCAAGGTTTGTCCCCCCAGCCGCCACCCGATTTGGCTGTATGTGATTTGGCTCAATTGATTCAAGCTGCTTATAGCAGGGTTGGGGCACGCGTGTGGCTCTCCTGATATTGTTGGGACTCCCAACTCCCATCAGCCCAAGCAGTATGGCCAGTTGCCCTGGATGATGGGAGTTATAGTCCTGCAACACCCGGGAGGCACCAACTTCCCCCTCCATTTTGTAGCCATGGTGACAGGAGAAGAGCAGCATCTCACGGTTGTGACGGGCAAAGCTAAGTAGCTGCCGAGGTTTCAGAATAAAAATGCACAGAGCACCATCTAGGCCCTGTTCAGCTTGCCTCCCCCTGAAAAAAATATCAAGGACTGCTGATTAACCATTATTTTTTATTGGCAAAACTTGAACCCATCATTTCCACTTCCCCCTTTTAGAAAACAGCCACGCTTCTTCTCAGTTCAGCAGATACCGTATTTTTTTGCTCTATAAGACTCACTTTTTCCCTCCTAAAAAGTAAGGGGAAATGTGTGTGCGTCTTATGGAGTGAATGCAGGCTGTGCAGCTATCCCAGAAGCCAGAACAGCAAGAGGGATTGCTGCTTTCACTGCGCAGCTGTTCTGGCTTATGAGATTCAGAATATTATTTTTTCTTGTTTTCCTCCTCCAAAAACTAGGTGCGTCTTGTGGTCTGGTGCGTCTTATAGAGCGAAAAATACAGTACCTCTCACTCTTTCCCTATCCCCACCCATTCACAACCACCAGATAAAACATTATGATTCTTCACAAGCTTCAACTTTTTAACTTTAACTTTTTGTTTCAGCTTCCATCTTCCTATTTTTTTTTTAAAGGTGGGGTTTTAAATGTGGGTTTCAACTCAACTGTATCGTCTCTCAAAGCAAGGGATGAGGAGGACGGCTGTCTATCTGTCTATATAAAACGTAATCACACTGTCGGCGCGTAAACCAAAACTCGCAAATGCGCTTACAGTGGTACCTCGGGTTAAGTACTTAATTCGTTCCGGAGGTGCGCACTTAACCTGAAACTGTTCTTAACCTGAAGCACCACTTTAGCTAATGGGGCCTCCTGCTGCGGCCGTGCTACTGCTGCATGATTTCTGTTCTCATCCTGAAGTTCTTAACCTGAGGTAATATTTCTGGGTTAGCGGAGTCTGTAACCTGAAGCGTATGTAACCCGAGGTACCACTGTACATACCAAGGAACATTCAGGTGTGCCTGAGTGCACGTGGATATATTTGCCAGGGTGTCGCCCAGCAACATACATCTCCTGTTTTTGTAACTCAGTCCTCACCCAAATATCTTGTTGAGCGTGTTGGCTATAAAATGTTCCTCCTCATAAGTGCCAACGCTCAAGAGTTGGGCTTTCCGATCGCTGCAGAACAAATGGGCCATGATCCAGTTTTTCTTCTCCTGAAGTTTGTCGTAGGTGAACACCTGCCCAAGAAAAAAGGGAGCCATTTCACAAACCGAACCCGGTCGGTGAGAGCCACCCCTTCTGAGAATTACAAGCCCGAACTGCCATGACAAATGTTAAATCCAAAACCAATTTGAGCTAATACGATTCATGTGGTGGACGTGTCCTAAGGTGAAAGACTTCTGGGAAAAGATTTATAATGAATTTTTAAAAATGTTGAAAAATACATTTATTAAGAAACCAGAAGCCTTTCTACTTGGAATAAAAGGACCGGAAAGAAGGATGTTAGACTGTTTCTGTATGCCACTACAGCAGCAAGACTTTTATTAGCCAAAAATTGGAAATTGCAAGAAATGCCGACAATAGAAGAATGGCAGATGAAGATGATGGACTTTTCGGAAATGGCTGACCTGACTGGGAAGAATCCGCGACCAGAAAGAGGAGGAAACACAAGAAGAATGGAAGAAATTTAAAGAATATTTAGTGAGATATTGCAATATAAGATAATTAAGAAATTCCTAGAAATAACAGATTAGGCTAAAGGATAGAAAAAGATTAATAATAATGATTATTATGGATTACAATTGGAAGGAAGGATAAGAAGTTTGTAATGAAAGAGGATACTGATGCTATAAATATGAAATTGGGAACTGCTAAATATGTGTTATGATGAAATTCAGATTGGCAGATGTCGAGGAAGTCTTCTAGCAATGTAAATATACCAGGGAATAAGAAGGGGGGGGGGGGAATCTTCTTTTATCTTTTGTGTTTTTACTGTTGTTAAGCCTTCATGTTGTGTTAAATGTAATGTTCGTTTCTGTGTGCTATAAAAGAAAATCAATATTTTTTTTGGAAAAAAGAAAAGAAAAGAAAAGAAGAGAAAAGAAGGAGCCATTTCACAAACTGATCCCAGTCGGTGAGAGTATTACAAGCCCGAACAAATGTTAAATCCAAAACCAATTTGAGCTAATACAATTCACTTTGCATTAAAAGTTTGGACCATGAACTGGCTGGCTGCCTCCCCTCGTTTTGTACGTACCTTGTAGCAATGCCTCAACTTGGGGCTGGTGACCCATCCCGCTGGACAAGTTCCCATGAGGCTCGGGGTGGGATGAGGCGAAGGAAGCTCAGGGTTCACCGGAGTCCCCAAATTCTGCCTGCAGATGTATTTGGCTTTGAAACTGGTGCAGTTCTTCACTTCCCATAGTCCCATGGCACTCCCCGTGGCCAAGGCAACGCAGCCGCCTTTGTTATAACCTGAAAGCCTCATGGGAAGGGGGAAATAGGCCAGAGAAAAAATTTAAGCCAAAGGAAACGGTTTCCATCTGGCTTGGCAAAATCAGGCAATAACCACCAGACTAGATAATGGCTGCGCTCATCATAGTAAGCTATAAACCATGGTTTACTGTGCATGAACAAACCACACCTCCTTTGCTTCTCCCCACGAATGGGTGGAGGAAACCTGTCACAATCTCTAATTTAACTTTATACCTGAACCAGGGATTATGGTTTGTTTAGCTCCAAACAAACTGCAACAAACCAAGGTTTCTTCTTATTGTTTCTCTCTCTCTCTTTAACTTCTTTTCTATTACTTTTTCTTTATTTCTCTCTTTTTCTTTGTTCATTCCTTTCTCTCTCTCTCCCCCCCCCCTTTATGCTTTTGTTGTTGTTAGATCAAAGTCTTAACAAAAAAAATTGAAAAGATATTTGATATTAAGTTTTGTATTCTTCTCTACAAAACCCTAATAAAATTTATTCAAAAATGAAAAAGAAAGTGCAGACAATTCAGACAGTCAAGCCAAATTTTTTTAAAAAAGGGGAATGCATAACCCACTGTGATTGCAGAAGAGAGATACATACTAAGTCACTTGAAAGATGTAAACAAACCCTAGGTACACAAACACACATAGAGAGAGAGAGAGAGAGAGAGAGAGAGAGAGAGAGGGATCTATTACCGGGCTGGTTGCGATTCCAGTGGGTGTAGGTGACTTCATCCCCGCTCAACCAACGAAAGGAGCCCGTTTCATTTATGTCCTGTAGAGCTGTCCAGAAATATTCGTCCTCCCAGCCATAAATTAGGCTGCTCACATAGGCCTGTTCAAACCTTGGCCAGGAAGACAAAGGAATGAGTCAGTCGCTTCCTCACCACATCCACCAATCCATGATCTTTCCTCCAGAGGTTGATGGTCAAATAATAATAATAATAATAATAATAATAATAATAATACAGTGGTACCTTGGTTAAGAACTTAATTCGTTCTGGAGGTCCGTTCTTAACCTGAAACTGTTCTTAACCTGAGGTACCACTTTGGCTAATGGGGCCTCCTGCTGCCGCTGCGCCACCGCAGAGTGATTTCTATTCTCATCCTGAAGCAAAGTTCTTAGCGGAGTCTGTAACCTGAAGTGTATGTAACCTGAAGTGTCTGTAACCCGAGGTACCACTGTACTCCGCTAACCCAGAAATAGTGCTTCAGGTTAAGAACTTTGCTTCAGGATAAGAACAGAAATCGTGCTCCGGCGGCATGGCGGCAGCAGGAGGCCCCATTAGCTAAAGAACGGTTTCAGGTTAAGAATTAAGTTTCAGGAATGAATTAAGTACTTAACCCGAGGTACCACGGTAATAGTAGTAATTTATTATTTATACCCCAGCCACTCTGGGCAGCTCCCAACAGAACACTAAAAACAGAATAAAACATCAAACATTAAAAACTTCCTGATACAGGGTTGCCTTCTGACTGTCTAAAAGTCAGATAGTTGTTTATTTCCTTGACATCTGATGGGAGGGCGCCACTACTGAGAAGGCCCTCTGCCTGGTTCCCTCTAACATCACTTCTCGCAGGGAGGGAACCACCAGAAAGCCCTTGGAGCTGGATCTCAGTGTCCGGGCTGAACGATGGGGGGTGGAGACACCCCTTCAGGTATACTGGACCAAGGCCGTTTAGGGCTTTAAAGGTCAGCAGCAACAATTTGAATTGTGCTTGGAAATGTACTGGGAGCCCGTGTAGGTCTTTCAGGACCAGTGTTATGTAGTCTTGGTGGCCGTTCCCAGTCACCAGTCTAGCATCCTGTTGCTTTTTGCCATGTGGCAGCCAGGAAGCATAAAGGTAAAGGGACCCCTGACCATTAGATCTAGTCATGGACGACTCTGGGGTTGCAGCGCTCATCTTGCTTTATTGGCCGAGGGAGCCGGCGTACAGCTTCCGGGTCATGTGGCCAGCATGACTAAGCCGCTTCTGGCGAATCAGAGCAGCGCACGGAAACGCCGTTTACCTTCCCGCCAGAGCGGTACCTATTTATCTACTTGCACTTTGATGTGCTTTCGAACCGCTAGGTTGGCAGGAGCTGGGACCGAGCAACAGGAGCTCACCCCGTCGCGGGATTTGAACCGCTGACCTTCTGATCAGCAAGTCCTAGGCTCTGTGGTTTAACCCACAGCGCCACCCACGTCCCTTGCCAGGCAGCATAGCTCCTTCCAAAAATAACCAAGAGGTCAAGTGCCTGGCCTAGCCTTTCCCTCTAAGTGTTTGCAGCACAATATCTGAAAACCCATTCCATGAGAATCCAATTTCTTTAAATAATAAAAAAGACGTTTGTTGAATAAAAACTCCGGGTGGCTTACAACAGAACACACACCTGTTGGTGATGGTGACCAGAGTAGACGAATAATCTGTGCACACCTTCCGAGCATCACTGTATGTCACGTGGTCGTCTCCCAGCCAATAGCAAGATGGAGTTTGCCATTTCCAACCCTGGGAAAAACGTGACAGAAAAACGTCAACGAAATGTATAAATCTAAATCAAGTAAGTGTTGGAAATGTAAAGAGAAAGAAGGTTCTTTCTGTCGTATGGTTGTAGTAAGGTTAAAGCTTACTGGGAAATGATATATAATGAATTGAAAAGGATGTTTAAAATAATCTTTGTAAAAAACAACAAAACAGAAGCTTTTCTTTTGGGAATTATAGGGGCAGAAATACCTAAACTGTATAGAAACTTATTCATGTATGCGACTACAGCGGCAAGAATGTTACTCGCCCCAAAATAGAAAGAAGCAGAAGAAATCCAAGCAAAGGAAGAATGGATACAAAAACTTACGGAATATGCAGAAATCGCAAAACTTATCGGGAGAATAAGAAATCAAGATAACAAACTTTTTATAAAAGAATGGAAATGGTTTATTGAATATTTATGGATAAATTGTAAGCAGATAAGAACATTGTCAGGATTACTGCAATAACCTGAAGTTTTATAAGAGTATATATTTAAAGTAGATGGATAAATGAGCAAATTAAGTTAATTTGGATATGCAGAAGATAGTAAAAATAAATTGAAGGAACCGCAGAGAGAGGGGAAAGGAAGTCAAGTTCTGAAATGTTTAAATGATTGTGAAATTAGTGAAATGTATAAATCTGAAAAGCATAATAATAAAAAATTAAATAAAAAAAAGAATTGCAAAGAGTAAGGCAATTTCTATTACTTTTAATCTGACCAAAGTGTTACTTTGCTTTGTTAGGTGGTTATAGCTTGATCCAACAAGAGACTTTAGGCTGTACAATACTATCAGGCCGGGAAATCAACATTAGGCAATATCAGGGAGGGCGGGGTTAAAATGGCAGTGGCCAATACTCTTCAAAACACCCACAACAGCTTTCATTGTGGACCCTACGGGGCGTTTCAATTTTTTGTCACTCCTTCCCAGTGCTCTGCTAAGTGCCGAAAAAGAGAGAAAACTTACCATCCTCCCATTCTGGAAAATAAAATCACAAACTCTCTTGCTGTTGTGAACATTTTTAGTATACAGTGGTACCTCGGGTTACATACGCTTCAGGTTACAGACTCCGCTAACCCAGAAATAGTACCTCGGGTTAAGAACTTTCCTTCAGGATGAGAACAGAAATTGTGCTCCGGCAGTGCGGCAGCAGCAGGAGGCCCCATTAGCTAAAGTGGTGCTTCAGGTTAAGAACAGTTTCAGGTTAAGTACGGACCTCCGGAACGAATTAAGTACTTAACCCGAGGTACCACTGTATAATGGTGATGCTGTAGAAGAAAAGTCAGCAGCAAATGTCATTCAATATTTCCCCCAAATTTAGATGAAACTAGAGAGAATTCTGTCCTCGGCCGGATTAATTGTATTTCCAGTCTTTGTTCATTCACATGATCCATTATTCCAGGAGGACGCATATGTCAAATTGCTTGATGGTTCGCCTCTGAAGATAACCTGATCTCCACCAAGGGAAAGCTGCCATTAAGTCAAGACTGCAGTGTTGAGAGTCTTCAAGGTATTGCGAATTCCAACACACCCTGGCCTGATCCTACTTCCCAGACTGATGTGCAGATCAAAATTTAATTACTCTTCATATTTCATACACCTCCAGATTTTGCTATGTTGCTCTCAGCTCAAAAGCCATTCCAAAAATATGATGAAAAATTCATAGGGCGGCCTAAAAATACGTTTAGAAATGCATAAATGCTAAAAAAAAAAGTTTATTTAAATATGATTTTCATATGGATTTTTCTATATAAAAAAGTAAACTCACAGATTGATGTAGAATTGGGACAGACCCAAAATATGAAAGATCATATGTGAAAATGAGAATGATTTGGGCATTCCATCCCACCTTACTTATGACATGGCTTCATTGAACAAACTTATCAAACCAACATTGTCCCTGAATGATGAGTCGACATTGCAAATTGGAAAGGAGTCACACACTTTCTATGTACAGGCGTACCTTGGTTTTTGAACAGCTTAGTTCTTGAACGTTTTGGTTCCCAAACGCCGCAAACCCAGAAGGGACTGCTCCGGTTTGCGAACATTTTTTGGAACCTGAACATCCGACGGGGCTTCCAATTGGCTGCAGGAGCTTCCTGCATACAATCAGAAGCTGTGCTTTGCTTTCCGAACGTTTTGGAAGTCAAACGGACTTCTGGAATGGACTCCGTTCAACTTCCAAGGTACGACTGTGTTATGTACTGAGTTGAATAGGATCCAAATTCAGCAGTCTGATTGGTCCTAGAACAATAGGATTCAGAATGCAGCAGTCTGATTGGTCCTAGAACAATGCAGCAGTATGATTGGTCCGCAGGAGCCACCCAATCCAGCTCCAGATGGAAGTGAATCCACAACCTGATGGGCCTACAGGAGAATACCGGAATTAGCCAATCACGTGCAGCCCATTGTGTAAATAATATATATAAAGCAGATATTTGGGGGGAACTTTCATTCCTCCTCACCACTATGAGCTGAATAAAGAGCATGGAATCCACTCTCGACTCCGAGTACATTTCAGACTGTATTTCTGTTCCCTCGTTGCTCTGAGTCATCCACATGATCATTTGAACCCGTGTTCGAAACAGTACTTTGTTAAGCCCACCATCAAGGCTTAGCAAGGCAAGCCACTTGCCATCTGCTGAGTGTGGGCCAACTTTTGGCAGCCCATCCCAGTGACTGCTTTTTAAAGGAGAAAGAAGTATTATCCGTTCAAGCTTAGCTCAGCACATTGCTAATGGTGGCTGCTTGCTTGTGGTGGTGGAGATGAAATTCAACGCAGTTTAATTAAGAGACCACAACTACCAAGTATGCAAACCTAAGCTCCCAACTAAGGAGGGCAGGCATTTGTTAAAATCACTGTTTATTTTACCATCCCAAGAGAAAATATCAAATAGTTACACCGTTTATCAAAAGCACCTTTGGCTGCAATCCTAAGCACGTTGACCGTTTACTGTAAAAAAATAATAATACTCACACACACACCCCCACTCTTTTCAAAACAGAAACTGGAGCATCTTACAACGCAGGATAAAAACTACAGCAATAAAAGCACAACCAACAATGAAAGCAAAGAACCCCAATATAGTGGAAATAAGAAACTGTTCATGATTAAAACTAAGCACCAGGGCATTACAAGAGAGAATAAAATCCTCAACACTGAATACAAATTTAGTAAATAAATAAAATAACTAGAGCAGGCCTTTTCTGTAGTGGCTCCTCATTTGTGCAATGCTTTCCCCCAGGGAGGTTTGCATGGTGCCTTCACTTTAAATTTTTCAACCAGGCCTTTGACTGATTAATAGTCTACGGCTTTTTAAATGTTTCTGTGGGAAGGTGGGGGTTATCGTTTTTGTTGTTTTGGTTTAATTATTTACTTGTTTTTTATCTTTGTGAACCGCCCTGAGATCTTTTGATGAAGGGTGGCAAACAAACAAACAAACAAACACTGAGGTCCAGCCCTGAGGGCCTTCTGGCGATTCCCTCACGGCGAGAAGTGAGATTACAGGGAACCAGGTGGAGGGCCTTCTTGGTAGTGGCACCCGCCCTGTGGAATGCCCTCCCAACAGATGTCAAGGCAATAAGCAACCATTTTACTTTTAGAAGAAATCTGAAGGCAGCCCTGTTTAGGGAAGTTTTTTTAATGTTTAATGCTGTACTGTGTTTTTAATATTTGGTTTAAAGCCGCCCAGAGTGGCAGGGGAAAGCCAGCCAGATGGGCGGGGTATAAGTAATAAATTATTATTATTATAAACAAACAAACAAATGTGGAAGAAGGGCAACCAAGGCAGCGAATTCCTCTCCCATCCCTGACTGGCACGCAGGATGCACTTTCTGAGAAATGGGCCGTATGGCTTCACAGTCCCTTCCCATCCCACCCAAAGTAGACCCACTGAATTTAATGGGTGCAAGTTAGGCATGTCCCTTAACTTCAATGGGACTTCTTGGAGCAGAATCAGCACTGGATGCAACCCTTTGGATTTCTGCAGCATCCTTTTTACGGGAAAGAAAGGAAGTGACTACTTGCATAGCTGTCAACTGACAGATTTGAAAATAAGGGACCAGCAGCCTCGAAAATAAGGGATCAGCAGCCAAAATAAGGGATCAACAATTACTTGGATAAAATACATATTTTGCTGCGTGCAAATGGCTTTAGATACCTATTAGGTCCATAAATTACCATATAGCATATATTCAACACAAAAAAGCAACAATTTGTTGTTGACAAAGCACAGCTGGACATAGAGAGGTCCCCATTACCTTCAGTAGCTTATTTAAGGGACATCATCAATAAGGGACAGCAGCAGGACATGGCGCTGGGATAAGGGACTGTCCCGCCAAATAAGGGACGCTTGACAGCTATGGACTACTTGTGTGGACTTGGCCTGTGGGTCATGGGTGGTGGGGTCTCCATTATTGGTTTCTGCCCTCTCCACCTAGGCTGGCTCTGGCTTAGTTTTCAAGGTCACAGCACAAGGAGAAGACGTTGCAGAGTTTAGAAAGGAAGAAGGAAAACACATCAAAGCCGCTTGAAATCCCCACACCCTAACCCAAGCTACCAATGCCCAGAAGAGTCTAAAAAGGGGAAGTGAACTCTCTTCCTTCGGCAAGAGAAAAAAGGGAAAAGGGAAGAAGTTCAAACTCCACCGCAGAGTGCTTTCATAGCTCTGGTTTGTTGATGTTGGAGCCTCTCCTAAGCTGGGAGCACAATAGGCAGCTCAAATTGGTCAGGCAGATGGAGGGGGAATCATTCAAAGGTCTGAAAAAGCTCCTTTTGAAAGCAACCACAGGGCTCGCCACTATCAACATGCAACGTGGGAGAAGCCTTTGAAAGGAGGCAGCAAGCAGGCCACAAGAGCGAAGGAGGAGGGCTAAAAGGAGAAGGGATCAAATGAGCAAGGAAGAAGACCCAGGGCAAGAAGGAAAGAAACAGGAGAGCTGTTATGTACTGAAGTTCTCACCCTGGGCCAGCAGGGGGATACAGTGGTGCCTCGCAAGACGAAATTAATTCATTCTGCGAGTTTTTTCGTCTTGCGAGTTTTTCGTCTTGCGAGGCATTCGTCTTGCGAGGTACCACTGTACTGTAGATAGTTTGTATGCAAATGAAGGATCAAAAGTGACGTTCAGTGATTGGCTAGTTACAGAAAATGGTTACTGTTGCATTCTAGCGGAGCTCTATATAAGCAGGCTGACTGAGCTCCTCAGTTCAGTTCTGTTCCAGCTTACAAATAAAGAGCTGCTTTGGAAGAATCGCTTGTCGTCGGATATGTTCGCCCACAACTTAACTCAGTTAGGACGCCTTAGCTAGGGAGACATCTGGACCATGCACAGACCTATCCACTCACAAGGGACCCAGTGTGTCAGGTCTGGTGTGGTTGCTCGAGAGCAAACAGGCAAGACTCCGACCTGTCTTTTCCAGGCTTTATTATCTGCACAAACCATTTACAGTGCAGAGCGTCACAAGTCCATGTCTGCTCAGTCGCTAGCACAATCTGGGAGTGGGCGGTCCTTATACCTTCCCCAGCATAACAGTCGTGTGTCCCCCACCCTTCTCCTCCCCTCTCTGCGCGCAAACCTACTGCGCAAAGGGGGACTTGCCTCCCCTCCGCTTTGCACAGGCTCGCTGTTGAGGCTCTCCCTTGCATCTTCTGATCCCTGTGCCCCTTCCTCACTGGAGGCGGGTCTTCCCTCCTCGCCAGAGGAAGAACTGCTTCGCAAGATCTTCGGAGGCTCCCTGTAACACAACTGCCCTTCCATCTCTCGCCTCTGAGCTGACGGCAGTTCCCTGACACAGTGGATCACCCAACCCCAAGGATTTTTCAGCCAGCGATGCTTCACAGCGCATCGGGTGATACGAGTACCACAGCTGAAAAACAACGGGCTATGAGATCCCCAGGAAAGACTCCAGCTCCCATCATCCCCAGCCAGCATGGCCAATGGCCGGAGATAATGGGAGTTGTAGTCCAACAACATCTAGAGGGCACAACATCAGCTATCCCCAATCTCAGAACAGATATCCTAACAGCTTCCCTGGGCTGATTCTGCACCCCAAGAATGAGAACCATCTCCCTCTTCTTGTTCAGAGAAAGATTCTCTCCCTTGCACACTCTTCTGCTTCACCTTTATGGACCATTTCTCAACCCATAATGACAAGAGGGAGGGAGGAAAGAAAGATGGAGGCCGAAATGTGCGCAACAAGAGAATTCTCTTCCTTGCAAAGACTTTTCTGTTGCAGCTTCCAATCGTTTCTTGAAGCTCTTTGAAGGAAGAGATTCCACAACTTCCAAAGCATCTTACTCCAGCGGAGAACTGCTGCTCATATATTCAACAACTGGATGCAGATTTAGAAAGGAAACTACCGTATTTTCGCTCTATAAGACGCACCAGGCCATAAGACGCACCTAGTTTTTGGAGGAGGAAAACAAGAAAAGAAATATTCTGAATCTCAGAAGCCAGAACAACAAGAGGGATCGCTGCGCAGCGAAAGCAGCGATGCCTCTTGCTGTTCTGGCTTCTGGGATAGCTGCGCAGCCTGCATTCACTCCATAAGACGCACACACATTTCCCCTTACTTTTTAGAAGGGAAAAAGTGAGTCTTATAGAGCAAAAAATACAGTACTTAATGGAGGGTTAGGAGCTGGTCTTCTGAGCTCTGCTGTTAGCATAAATGGCCTATGGCTGGGTCCTCCTAGTTACGAAGGAAACCATTTGGGAGAATACAGAACCAAGGAAATGTCAGCATGTTGTTGCTTTTTTAAAAAGTCATGCTGGAAAAGAACAGGGATATCTGGGAAGGAGAGAGGGAGGAGGAAGGGACCTGCTGGACGCCAGCCTTCATCCAAGTTCGCAATGCTGCCTGCGAGGAATGCATCCGCTAGACAGATGGGCTCACCTCTTGCCAAAAACACCATCTTGGTTGCTTTAGGACAAAAGATAGGGAGTGCTGGAGCTTTTGCTGAGCTCTGTGGGCCAGCAACCAGATCGGGAGCCTCTGACAGCTGGAGGAAACATCTGGAATGTTGACAATGGGGAGGGAAAGAAGGGAGACGAGGAAAAGAGAAGTCCAGAAGTTATCTCCTGCTTGGACTACTGCAAGGGGCTCTACATGGGGCTAGCATTGAGGGTGACCCGGAAACTACTACTAATCCAGGATGCGGCAGCTAGACTGGTGACTGGGAGCGGCCGTCGAGGCCACATAACACCGGTCTTGAAAGATCTACATTGGTTCCCAATACGTTTCTGAGCGCAATTCAAAGGGTTGGTGCTGACCTTTAAAGCCCTAAACGACCTCAGCCCAGTATACCTGAAGAAGTGTCTCCACCCCCATCGTTCTGCCCAGACACTGAGATCCAGCTCTGAGAGCCTTCTGGCAGTTCCCTCACTGCGAGATGTAGTTACAGGGAACCAGGCAGAGGGCCTTCTCAGTAGTGGCACCTGCCCTGTAGAACGCCCTCCCATCAGATGTCAAAGAGATAAACAACTATCTGATGTTCAGAAGACATCTGAAGGCAGCCCTGTTTAGGGAAGTTTTTAATGACTGATGTTTTAATGTATTTTTAATCTCTTGTTGGAAGCCGCCCGGAGTGGCTGGGGAAACCCGGACAAATGGGCGAGGTATAAGTAATAAATTATTATCCAGTGGCTTGCGCTTTTTCTTTTTTTACTCTTGTCATATCTCTGGTTGGTCCCCAACTGGCCTTAGGGGAATCAATCACTTTCAGGCTCATTTTCCCAAATCTGTAAAATGGGAATAAGGTTAACCTACTTGAGTACTTGTTTTACTCAAGTTTCTTGCCTGGTCTTCACCATAAGGTCCCAGCAATTTTAAAAAGAGCTACTCAAAAGTGTTGGCCTGCGGACGGGTGCCAGTCCATGAGCCGTTGGCTGACCAGGTTGGGTGGAATGGCTCAGGGACCAAATGCGGTCCCTTGGCGCAATGGAGCAGGGCTTGCCAATCCACCACATCAGGTAGTTGGAGAAGCACTGGTTTAAAGTGCAACGTGCAAATTGGTTTGAAGCAAATGCAAATCAAAGGAACAGGGTGCCTCCTAAATATATCTATATTGACGTAAAGCGTCAGAAGGCATAGGAAGGAGCTGCACACCTTCAGCATGCAGCAGAAACAATGAAGGGGAACGGAAAAGACGGCTGCACTGACAGCTACGGTTCCAGACACATTTCTTTATCGTCAAAGAGAACAATTCAAGCTTTGTAATAAAACTGCTTGAGAAGAAGGGAATTCTGCTGCAGCAGACTGCCTAGGTGAGCGGCAGAAAAACAAAGTCGCGAAGCATCTCTGTCTAAGCAGCTGTCCCTCTTTGTATTTGGTGAATGTTTTCTTCTACAGCCAGATCCTTTTCCTTTGGGGTTCAAGAGGCTAAATATATTCATAAAACACAAGGCGTATACAAGTCTGCAGGGCATGGGAACACGGCACCCAGAACCCCAGCAATCCATGCCTCACATCTGGGCTCTCATGTGGGCACACGACTTTTTGCTGCTTCTGTAGCTTTGCAGATCTAGGCAAAGGGGCGAAAAGCACTTGTGTACAGACTCAGCTATGTTCGTGACTTAGAAGAAGTATTATTATTCAAGAATAGTTCCTTGTCCCGAGGCTTGAGAGCTGGGGGGGGAAAGTGTTTTGGAGAAGGGAGAAGGATTTGGGTCGGGAAGGGAGAGAGGTACTGCAAACCAGGAAGGCAAGACGTGGGGTTTTCTTCTGCATGGAGTCCAAGCAATGCTAAGACACACACACACACACACACACACACACACACACACACGGCATGGCCCACATGGCAGCTGGGCTACTCAAAGCAGTCCAGATGACTCTCCTTTCAAAGAACCACCTTTGGCTGGTATTTATCAGCCTTTGCCAACTTGGTGCCCTCCAGATGTTAGATTCTTAAGAGTTGGAAGGGACCCCTGAGGAGTCATCTAGTCCTTGCAATAATAATAACAATAATAATAATTTATTATTTGTACCCCACCCATCTGGCTGGGTCTCCCCAGCCACTCTGGGTTGCTTCCAACAAAGATTTAAAATACATTAATGCAGGAATCGCAACTAAAGCACCCAATGTTGCTGGACTACAACTTCCATCAGCTCCAGCTGGCACGACCACATCTGGAGGGCACCATTCGGACTCTTAAAAAGACACACAAAACTTTCCTTAAAGCAGAACGGGATGGTAGCAAACACAATGGAAAAGAACCGAGCAAAAGCTAGATGACCAAAAACGAAGGAAACATCTAAAGGGAAACTTAGAGGCATCTGCTAGATGACCCAGAAACCAGCCCAGTGTCTACTGCAACTAGTGACATGGTGGTTTTCAAAGGTGCAGACAACCCCAATGCATTCTGATCCTAGAGAGCAATTCAGAGCTCCCACCACAACTTTTGAGGAATGATGCGGCTTTACTTCCAGCCCATATCTAAGTCAAGGGACCAGCTGTCCAAAGGCAAAGGTTGCCATTTAATGTTTATAAGAAGTTGCGTTCAACTTTTAGCAGGCCAATCTTTTACCCTCATCCCTCAGAGCTAAACAGTGGGTTTACTTAAAAGGGAGAATTTAAACAAGCATATAAACAAACTGACCAATGCTCGTAAACTTCAGCCACTTCTCCTCTCTGTTATCCTCCTCCACACCCAAACATCAATTCAATTCAAAAACAGTATTCTAAGGAATCTTACAGATTTCTTGTGTCTCTCCTTGCGGCTCCCGCCTTCGGACGAAAGCCTTGGGGACTCTCAGCTGGGGGAAAGTCCGAAAGCTTTATCGATAAAATCTGCACACGGTCTTGTGGTGTAGTGGTTAAAAGCAGTGGACTCGTAATCTGGTGAACCAGGTTCGCTTCCCCGCTCCTCCACATGCAGCTGCTGGGTGACCTTGGGCTAGTCACACTTCTCTGAAGTCTCTCCGCCTCACTCACCACACAGAGTGTTTGATGTGGGGGAGGAAGGGAAAGGAGATTGTGAGCCGCTTTGATACTCCTTAAGGTAAAGGTAAAGGGACCCCTGACCATTAGGTCCAGTCGTGGCCGACTCTGGGGTTGCGGCGCTCATCTCACTTTATTGGCCAAGGGAGCCGGCGTACAGCTTCCGAGTCATGTGGCCAGCATGACTAAGCCGCTTCTGGCGAACCAGAGCAGCGCACGGAAATGCCATTTACTTTCCCGCCAGAGCAGTACCTATTTATCTACTTGCACTTTGACGTGCTTTCGAACTGCTAGGTTGGCAGGAGCAGGGACCGAGCAACGGAAGCTCACCCCGTTGCGGGGATTCGAACCGCCGACCTTCTGATCGGCAAGTCCTAGGCTCTGTGATTTAACCCACCTGCGTCCCTTTGAGACTCCTTAGGGTAGTGATAAAGCGGGATATCCAAACTCTTCTTCTTCTTCAGCTCAAAGTACAGGATGCACGATTTGAAGCATGATACATGGCTTGGCATAACAAAATACCTCTACTTTTAAAGAGCAGGGTGTGGCCCATCAATGGCAAGGCGCTCATCACAAACGGGAAGGCTGGGCTTAAAAGTGTGCACACCGGAGTGTGGGGCTGAGTTTGCACGACACGGATGGCGACGGGACCCCCTCCCTGAACTAGCCCTGCCAGCTCTGCCTCCCCTTCTGTGACCCATGGCAGGACTAAGTCGCAGCTTGAACTTCATACCCCCCCACCACTCACACCTTGGGACCCCTCTCTGACACAGACAAACATTCCTGCCCCGTCCCAGCTGGTGCCACAGGGCCCTTGACAATGCCAGAATTCCCTTAGCTAAAAGCAGTTAATACAGAAACGTTCCATGTCCCCCTTCCCAGCTTGCACTGTTGTTGCAGAGGGAGAAAGGCGAGCACATTCCGGCCCTGGCCAGCTGGAAAGGAGATGTAACTTTGACAGCTGAGCTGCAGCGGAAAAAGGAAGTCTATCTGGACAGCACACATCTGGACAGACAACATGCAGCTGGTACAATGTCTCTCTCAAAGGGCAATAGCTTAGTTTAAACAGAGTACAGGACACACATCTTGCTTTTATTTTAGAAAGGGTTTACGAACTTCTGGTTTCTTATTTGTTCACTGCTCTGCTCCAAATGAGTGTTTAGAAATTACTTATTGTAACTGTTGAGTGGATTTCTGTTTAATTTTGAAATGCTGATATTTAATATTATTCTATATTGTTTTAATGAATGTTGAATGTTATTTTATTTACATATTGTATATTGTATTATGCATATTGTCTTATTTATATGATGTTAGCCGCTCTGAGCCTGGCTTTGGCTGGGGAGAGCGGGATACAAATAAAATTTATTATTATTATTATTATTATTATTATTATTATTATTTCCAAAGCAGCATTTGAAAACACAGAGACTTCTCCTCGTCAGTCGCTCATGAGTCAGAAACCTCACATGCCTTGGGCAGGGCAGGCCTTGGGCCTCATCCTTCTCCTCTCCAGAAGTGCTCATATGTCAGCCTGTAGAGGCCTGTTCCCCAAGAGGCAGCCTTTGGACCGCAACTCCCAACCTCCCCTTCTCCCCTTCCTGCGGCCTTCCGCCCTGTCACCTTTGATTGCAACGCCACCATTGATCTCTTTACCTTTCTGCAGCCGTGGTCCTCCTCCTCTCTCCCCTGGCTCACGCGGCCACGCTTCTTGCACACGGAAGGCAACGTCAGGTTGCAAGGGCTATCGTTCCACCTCCCCTCCTGGACAGAGAGAGGCAGAGAAGTCCCAGCTCAAGGAAAAGAATTCCTCACAGAAGGCAGCAGCTTCAAAACACGTAACCCAAAAATGTAAGCCTTCCGCCCTACGGAGTATCCCAGTCCATCCTTTCTCCAACCTAGTGCCCTTCGGATCTTGCGGGACTCAAATTATTTAAATCATTATGCAACTGTGGGGGCACCACTCCTATGTTCTTTTCGGAGCACTAGAATTACTTGCAGTTTGTTCTCCCCTAATCTCACCTTGGTCCAGCAAAAGAGAGCTCCTAAAATGAGCACAGGAAATAAATAAGTCCATTGAAGGATGCACTGCACTGATGAAATTTAATTCTACAGTCATACCTCGGGTTGAATGTGCTTTAGGTTGAGCGCTTTCGGGTTGCGCTCCAAGGCAACCCGGAAGTAACGGAGCGCGTTACTTCCGGGTTTCGCCGCTCGCGTAGACGCTCAAAATGACGTCATGCACATGTGTGGAAGCGGCAAAACGCAACCCGTGCGCATGTGCCATCGCGTCTTACGTTCCATTCAGAATGCAAATGGGGCTCCGGAACAGATCCCGTTCGCATCCCGAGGTACCACTGCATTTAAAAAACAAACACACAAACAAAAACCTCAGGACCAATACAGTCCTTTATCGCAGGGATGAGAACCTGCAGCCTTCTGGATACTGCTAAACTACAATACCATCATGCTTGACACATGATCATGCTGGATGGGGCGGATGGGAGTTGGAATCCAACAACATCTGGAGGGACAAAGCTTTCCCAGCCTTGCCTTATCGTAAGAATTCTGCATCGGTTAGAAGCCTTTGATTTCCCCCACCTCCACCCCCTAAAAACAGGCTATTTGTCTCTGTGCCCTTCTGCAGCGATACTCCATCTTGCCTGCTACTCCATTTCAATCTAATTTTCTCCTACACATCCTCACTTTCCACTGATCAGTCCTGAGATCCATTCCCTACCCTTGTTTTACTTAATCGGAATTGCAGCAAAAGTTATTCCCAGGTACAGTGGGGGGGGGGACTCTGTAAGAAAATAAACATATGTTCAAGATTATCATTACTGTTAAAAAAAAAAAAAAAAGGTAAAGGACCCCTGGACGGTAAAGTCCCATCAAAGGCGACTATGGGGTTGCGGCGCTCATCTCACTTTCAGGTCAAGGGAGCCAGCGTTTGTCCACAGACAGCTTTCCGGGTCATGTGGCCAGCATGACTAAACCGTTTCTGGCGCAACAGGACACCGTGACGGAAACCAGAGCACACGGAAATGCCGTTTACCTTCCCGCTGCAGTGGTACCTATTTATCTACTTGCACTGGCGTGCTTTCGAACTGCTAGGTTGGCAGGAGCTGGGACAGAGCAACGGCAGCTCACCCAATCACGGGGATTCGAACCGCCGACCTTCCATTTGGCAAGCCCAAGAGGCTCAGTGGTTTAGACCACCTGCGTACCTTACCTTTACTTATCATTACTGTAGGATACGAATGGGGAAAGCCAGCCAGATGGGCGGGGTATAAGTAATAAATTATTGTTATTATTATTATTATTTGATCCAAGAGCCATATTCCCTTCTGGACCATGTGCAATGGCTAGGTGGTTACCCAGAAAGGAACGCGGGCAGCACAACATATGTGGATTTTACCTTTGCACAGTACTGTAGACTAGTTTATTCACATTCATTCATCCCTCTCCATCCTCCAGCAAGGAACATGCTCAGAGTTAATTCCAGGACCACTGAGGGCTGTGGCCTGGGAAGAGGGGGTGTGGCCTGAGGACAGTCCTAAGGGCCAGAGAGGAGCCTGGGGCCAAATTAAGCCTCTGGGCCTGAGATTCTCACTTGACTGGGGTTTCACCTGGACACTACTACCCAATTTAGTTGTCCACAGGCTCTTACTGAAGAAAAACCATTTGCATTACACACTTGCTTTGCGGCCAAGTTAGTCATCACTAAGTTTCTTTTTCCATCCAATCTACTGAAAGGATGAAGGAGCTGACCCAGTTGCATGACGGCCCACAAAACTGCCTGTTCTTTAAGGCTCTGAATTCCAACAACTTTGCTAACTGTCAGCTCAGGTTTGCCCAGGAGCCATATTTACAAATATAATTTTCGCCAATCAATTGCAACCTCCAGTTCATGAAAGCTTGCATTCCTAAGTGTTGCACGACAGATACAAAGTGGGTTCTATCCTGTATGCTCGGAGCTATGTCGCCTTCTCGTGATGGGTACCCTTTCAGCTCTTATACATACCGGTCCCCAGATCGTCACGCAGTCCTCCAGGCTGTCTCGGAAATTGTTGGGCTCAAAGGGGTGCCAGAATGTGAACTGCACTGGCGTGCCGTCTGACCACTCAAAGCTCATCTGCCGCTTGAGATCGTTCAGGCCAATCCAGAGCTCTTCGACATCTGCCAAAACAAGCAGGGAAAAGGGGGACTTCTACTAAATGAAGAGGAAAAAATCCTCTTCACCTGCCAGTTACTGCCCCACACAATACACCCAGTCGATACGATACGATATCTTTATTGTCATTGTCCCTTGCAGAACAATGAAATTGAAAACTACATAAAACTACATAAAACTACCACAAACCTACATAAAACTACATAAAACTACCACAAACCTACATAAAACTACATAAAAACTACATAAAACATTCAAAAACCCCTAAAAACTTTAAAACCCCATTTTAAAATACACTATACTACAGCATATACCTTATGCTGCGTTTAGAACCAGAATTGCATTTGCGTAGAAACTGTTTCTCAGGCGGCTAGTCCTGGCCTTTATAACCCTATACCTTCTTCCAGAAGGCAGAAGCTGAAAGAGATCATTTCCGGGGTGCGTACTATCCTGCGCTATCTCTGCCGCTTTCTTATGGCACCTGACAGCATAGATTTGATCTAAGGTGGGAAGAGTGCACCCAATTATTCTCTCTGCAGTCTTTACAACCCTGGATAGCATTGTTTTTTCCCTGGCCGTGCAGCTCCCAACCAGCTTTTACCAACCAGTTCCCTCTGGTTTGTGAGCATTTAGCAAAACACATGATCCTCATGAAGACTAGAAACTTGAGGAAGAGGCAGAAATAGCTCCCTACAGAAGTAGGGGAGCATTTCCCTGCTGTAGCTCCTCCCCATAACCTTCACTCTCCTCGATTTTGCTCTTCCAGACTGTGACATTTCAAAATGATTTTTCCAGACCCCGCGGCATGTTTATCCATTAAACATTTATTCAGTGCTTAAAAAAAAAAAAAATCCAGATTTTCTAAAAGACTCCCTTTTTAACACCCTGTGCTCGAGGTGAATAGCTTCAAGATTGTCCCCAAAACATCTGGATGGCGAGCTGGGAGGGAGGCAGCTTTGTGATTGTCACAAGAGCCAGCCAATCAGCATTCTGCACAGCCAGCTTCTCCTGGAAATAGAGAGAATCAGCTGATCCTAGGCTTGATTCATTTTGGAAGTGTGTGCAGATATAAAAGGAGCAACTCTGGTTCTACAGCAGAGTCACTGCTCGATATTCAAATAAGCTTTTGCTCACATTAAAAAAAGTTAAATCAGAGATAATCCACATGTTGTTGTTGCTGTTGTTTAGTCGTGTCCGACTCTTTGTGACCCCATGGACCAGAGCACGCCAGGCCCTCCTGTCTTCCACTGCCTCCCGCAGTTTGGTCAAACTCATGCTGGTAGCTTCGAGAGCACTGTCCAACCATCTCGTCCTCTGTCGTCCCCTTCTCCTTGTGCCCTCCATCTTTCCCAACATCAGGGTCTTTTCCAGGGAGTCTTCTCTTCTCATGAGGGGGCCAAAGTATTGGAGCCTCAGCTTCAGGATCTGTCCTTCCAGTGAGCACTCAGGGCTGATTTCCTTCAGAATGGAGAGGTTTGATCTTCTTGCAGTCCATGGGACTCTCAAGAGTCTCCTCCAGCACCATAATTCTAAAGCATCAATTCTTCAGCGATCAGCCTTCTTTATGGGATAATCCACATACACACAAGCAAACACACACACAGAGCACATGTGACACAGCATTGCTTACCTTGCTTGATTTGCTTGGTAACAAATTCCAGTTCGTTGAGGGTGTGGATACTGACCAGATCCCCTTCGCTCCGCAAGCAGGTTTTTTTGGCATCTGGCCAACTCTTCTTTTCACTGATCAAGCGGTAGCAGTTGGTCTGGAAAGGCTGCCAGCCTGGATCACAGTCAACCTTCACATCAGACTCCACTGCAATTAGGAAAAGCAAAGCTTTGAGTAAGCAGTATCCGGGGAAAGTTGTGGGAGCGATATTTTAATTAGGAGCGCACACCCAAGATCCGCAACCCGGAAAGCAGAAATTTCACATGCCCTCCATGAACAAACTAGCAAGCATCTTCACATCTTCATTGTCTAGGTTCTGTCGTGTGCTGAAAAGACGCACCTCTTTAACTCTGGCCTCTGTCAATTAATGGATTGGGTTTTTTTTTGAAGGACTCACTTCCAGTTTTGATTGGAACTGTTTTATTTGTTTTTTATCATTGCATGCACAGTCGTAACTTGGTTTTCGAACAGCTTAGTTCTCAAACATTTTGGCTTCCAAACGCCACAAACCTGGAAGTGACTGTTCCGGTTTGCGAACTATCTTTGGAAGCCGAACATCCGACGGGGCTTCCGATTGGCTGCAGGAGCTTCCTGCAGCCAATCAGAAGTCGTGCTTTGGTTTCCGAACATTTTGGAAGTCGAACGGACTTCTGGAACGGATTCCGTTTGACTTCCAAGGTACGGCTGTAAACCCTTTCCCTTCTTTTATTTAGTTTTGATTGTATGGGGCCTTACAGGGTGGGCCAGGTCAGAAATCGTATAAAGTAAATAAATATATGAATCCAAAAGGCTCCATCTGACAGAGAGCTAATAAAATCCTTCAAACTGCAGACCCTGCAGCCAATGCAGATGAAAGTGTAAAATTCCCCTCCCTCCTCACTTAGACCCTCTAGGACTACCTGGCACTTTTTCTACAAACCGACATTGCTTGCCTACTTCCTTCCAACCAACTGCATGTATTTCTGCCCCTAAATCCAGCAAGATGTTTTCCACCAGGTCTCCCTCCTTCATTTTCCCCTCAGGCTTTTGTCTTTTTCTCTCAACAGCACTGCTTGAAAGCTTCTTCTGCCCACTCTCTGCTTTATAGTCATGCTTTCCCCTAGGCCTACTCTTCCTGTACAGCTTCAGCCAGGAAAAAAAAGACCGCAGTTAAACTGCCCTTTCACTTGTCTCACAGAAGCTGCGCTCTTTGGAGCATTCCGTTCCCGACACTCACTTCTACTCCAGACAGTCAGCACATGTTTCACGGACATTTCGTGACATCAGAACAGCTCGGCCAATAGTTGTTGGGGTTGCAGAAAGGCAGGCATGAGATAGGTGGCTTTCAGATCATGATATATATACGTCAAACCAATCGCTTTCTGCATATTACTCACGTAAGAAGTATATATTAGAAGTGGCATTGGGTTTCTTCTTGCAGATGTAAGGCAAGGCCATGCTGCAGTCACGGTTCTGCCATTCCCCTGACGACTCTGTCCGTATCACCCCACAGTTTTCTTCGCTGGGGTTGTCAGGCTGATCTGCAAGAGGCAGCAGGAGGAGGTCACCAACCTTTGCAACTACAGTGGTGCCTCGCAAGACGAAAAGAATCCGTTCCGCGAGTCTCTTCGTCTTGCGGGTTTTTTCGTCTTGCGAAGCAAGCCCATTAGCGGTTTAGCGGATTAGCGCTACAGTATTAGCGGCTTAGCGGGCTTAGCGGATCAGCTGTTAAGCGGCTTATCTGATAAGCGGCTTAGTGGCTTAACGGATCAGCTGTTAAGCGGCTTAGCGATCAGCTGTTAAGCGGCTTAGCGGCTCAGCTGATAAGCGGCTTAGCGGCTTGGGAGAAAGGGGGGGAAAAGGAAAAAAACCCCGCAGAAACTCGCAAGACATTTTCCTCTTGCGAAGCAAGCCCATAGGAAATTCGTTTTGCGAAGCACCTCCAAAACGGAAAACCCTTTCGTCTAGCGGGTTTTCCGTCTTGCGAGGCATTCGTCTTGCGGGGCACCACTGTACAGCTGTTATTTACACAGAAAAGCACAGCCTGACAGTGCTTTGCTGTGCGGCAAGAGGCAAAACCACACCCGAGGATGTTCTGAATCTCAAATACAGAGGCTGCACACACACATTTAAAACACATGCCCCCCCCAAAAAAGAATAATGAGAACTGTAGCTCATGCCATCACTGAACTATAATTCCCATAAAAAAGTACAGTTTTCAGGATTTTGGGTGGAATCCTGTGCTTTAAATATATGGTGTGGAGGCAGCCTATGCATTTACAGTGGTACCTCGGGTTACAGACGCTTCAGGTTACATACACTTCAGATTACAGACTCCGCTAACCCAGAAATAGTACCTCGGGTTAAGAAGAAAAAGAAGAAGGGTTTGGATTTGATATCCCGCTTTATCACTACCCGAAGGAGTCCCAAAGCGGCTAACATTCTCCTTTCCCTTCCTCCCCCACAACAAGCACTCTGTGAGGTGAGTGGGGCTGAGAGACTTCAGAGAAATGTAACTAGCCCAAGGTCACCCAGCAGCTGCATGTGGAGGAGTGGAGACCCGAACCCGGTTCCCCAGATTACGAGTCTATCGCTCTTAACCACTACACCACACTGGCTCTCTAAGAACTTTGCTTCAGGATGAGAACAGAAATCACGCGGCGGCAGCGGGAGGCCCCATTAGCTAAAGTGGTGCTTCAGGTTAAGAACAGTTTCAGGTTAAGAACAGACCTCCAGAACAAATTAAGTACGTAACCAGAGGTACCACTGTGTTCCAATGAGAATCGGAATAAGAAATGCGCTTTGGATGTTGTTGTTGAGACTTGGAAGAGGCAGCCAGTGGGGCAGCTAGGGTTGTGCCTTCTGGATGAACTCCCAAGGCCCCACAACCCAGCCACCCACAATTACAGCAGGCGATGGGGCAGTGGCAAACAGGCTTGGTGTCAGCACCAGGGTACCCATGGGCCATGGGTCACTGGGGCCAATGCTGGCTGCTGCAGTATCCTTAAGACTCATAGAATTGCAGAGTTGGGAGAGATCCTCAGGATCCAACCCCCCCACAGTGAAGTCCCATACTGAGATCAGACCTGCAACCATGCTCTAAAGCAGGGGTCAGCAAACATTTCCAGCAGGGGGCCAGTCCACTGTCCCTCAGACCTTGTAGAGAGCCGGACTGTTTTTTTTGGGGGGGGGGGGATGAACAAATTCCTGTGCCCCACAAATAACCCAGAGATGCATTTTAAATAAAAGCACACATTCTACTCATGTAAAAACACGCTGATTCCCGGACTGTCAACAGGCCTGATTTAGAAGGCGATTGGGCAGGATCCAACCCCCGGGCCTTAGTCTGCCTACCCATGCTCTAAAGAACTGAGCTATCCAGGTTCGTCCCTTGATCTTTTTGCTTTAATATATATATATATACAGTGGTACCTCGGGTTAAGTACTTAATTCGTTCCGGAGGTCCGTTCTTAACCTGAAACTGTTCTTAACCTGAAGCACCACTTTAGCTAATGGGGCCTCCTGCTGCTGCTGCGCCGCTGGAGCACAATTTCTGTTCTCATCCTGAAGCAAAATTCTTAACCCGAGGTACTATTTCTGGGTTAGTGGAGTCTGTAACCTGAAGCGTATGTAAACCGAGGTACCACTGTACAGAGAGAGAGAGAGAGAGAGAGAGAGAGAAGAAATGGCCAAGCACCAATGTACAGAATGCTCGTTTCATTATTTACTTTAGAACCATTACATCCTTTTCCATAACAAGCAAATATGATGCTTATTCCCAAGTAAATCCATTCAGCAGAACCATTTTATTCCTGTAGTCCAGATGGCTAGTTTAAAATGAGAAACTCCACATGCTCCTTAAAAAATAATAAAAAATCAGAATTCACAAAGTGTTTCTTGCTCTGATTTATCAGAAACGTAGAAGCAGTTTTAAAGTATGGAGGAGAGCTGGGAGGGGATGGAGAAGAGAAATGTGAATTGTTTGCTTCACAACTGCCCACAATACACATGGGCGTCAAAAGCCCCCCACTGCAAAAAAGAAGAAGAAGAGGGAAAAAGGTCACTAAGTCTGGGGTTTTAAATTATCTAGCTGCATCACTGAAGGCAGGAGAGAATTTATACTGCACAGCTGAAGAGCTTGATTTGCCAACTGTGACCCAAGATCAAGTGACTGCTCACGGTTGACATTTGTGGGGTACCTTTGGCCAAACCAGTATCAGAAGTGTCACAACACTTTGTATTCCAAAAAGTGATATAGTAGCACTAAGGTAAGGTAAAGGGACCCCTGACAGTTAAGTCCAGTCGTGAATGACTCGGGTTGCGGTGCTCATCTCGCTTTATTGGCCGAGGGAGCCGGCGTTTGTCCGCAGACCGTTTTTCCGGGTCATGTGGCCAGCATGACTAAGCCACTTCTGGCAAAACCAGAGCAGCGCACGAAAACACCGTTTACCTTCCCGCCGGAGCGGTACCTATTTATCTACTTGCACTGGCGTGCTTTCGAACTGCTAGGTTGGCAGGAGCTGGGACCGAGCAACGGGAGCTCACCCCGTCGCGGGGATTAGAACCGCCGACCTTCTGATCGGCAAGCCCAAGAGGCTCAGTGGTTTAGACCACAGCGCCACCTGCATAAAATTAGTCTCCAGCAAATACCAACAGCCCATGCCAGCCATGTGGCTCATTTGTCAATTCAGTGGGATAATTCACCCATCCTCTTGGTATTTTTCTTACTTACCACTCTCCCAGTTAAGGAACTTCAAAGGTGAGTTGTCTGACCACTGCCAGCCCCCGTTGAGGTCCAGATCATTAAGCCCAATCCACAGTGTGGAACCATATCCCGTTAGCAGTCCTGGTGTAGACAGGAAAAGGGCAGTCAGATCCTCCACCTTCTCAGCGTAAGACACATCCAGCAACGCAAGCACTTCCTGGTCCCTGACAGAACCTAGACCCCACTTCCTCCAGCCACAGAGACCTCCTTAAATCTTGGACGCTTGCCCTGCTGACCACATAACACAGCCTGATTTTCCCCAGATCCTATCTCTCTCATTTGCAACAAGAGCCCGCCAGCTTTCCTTTTCTTCCGATACTGAAGAGATTCTGAATTTCTGCAACAATACAGTCAAACCTCGATTGTCGAATATAATCCGTTCCGGAAGCCCATTTAGCTTCCAAAATGTTTGACAACCGAGGCGCGGCTTCCAAAAAACATTCGAAAACCAGAGCATTTACTTCTAGGTTTTCGGTGTTTGGGAGTCGAAACGTTCCAAAATGGAGGCCTTCGGTATCCAAGGTTTGACTGTACTGAAGAGCTGTTCCGCCTGTCCTTTGGTTTGGACTCAGTCTGACCCTTATGTTTCCCTCCCCTTATCGTCTTGATTTATCGTCTACTTTTAAAATAAGGCTGCATTTTAAATTGCATTTTAACCTGTATTTTAATTTTGCTTTGCTTTTCCTTTTCCTCCTAATATGTTTTTACTGTAATTTTATTGGTGTTAGCCGCCCTGAGCCCGGCTCTAGCCAGGGAGGGTGGGGTATAAATTATTATTATTATTATTTTAGAGAGACTGTGAGGGGAGAGACTCCATCAGGCAAGGCCTCCGTCCACCTGCCCTGCCCCACCCTCTGCTTCTTAATGTGTATTGTATTGTTTTATGTACTGAGGCTTGCCGTTTTATTGATTATAGTTTAGATACTATTGTAACTGTTGAGTGGATTTCTGTTTAACTTTTATATGTTGATATTATTTTATACTATTCTAATGATTGTTGACTGTTACTTTTTTGATGTAGGTTGCCTATTTTAAAGTTATGCTTTATTATCATATTTTTGTATTGCATTAGATTGTTATAAGATGCACATTTTTTTTTCTTCAGCTTGTAAACCACCTTGAGCATTGTAAGACAGAAAGGCAGTATACAAATTAAAAATGAAATGAAATGAAATCCGCTGCAGAATCTCAAGTGATCACAGAACTGCAACTCCAAATCTCCTGTCGCTGTTCAGAAATACATTTGCACATATATTTGTATTTTAATTGATTGTCTGATTTTATGTTAATGTGTTATACATTTGATATTAGCCACTCTGAACCCGGCTTCGGCTGGGGAGGGTGGGATATAAATAAAATATTATATCTTATATAGTGACTGGCCCACTTTTCCAGAGTCAGTCCTCAGTATAGCCCCTTCCCAAACTGAGTTCCCACTCACTGAAGTAGACCAGGAGAACAAACATGACTGGAATGGCCTATTGCTGGTGTGCATGTCAGGAGAAAGGCAATCAGGGAACCGTGTACACTTTTGGCAGCAGGGACTCCTTCAGTTCCCTGTGCCCATTGCTCACCATTGATGTAGGTCTGTTCGTGGACCTCAGTGATGCTCAGGAGGCTGGCCCCTTGCTGCTCACAGCTCTTCCCAGCCTCCTGCCAAGACAGGGTGGACTGGAAGTTGAACTGGTAGCAGCTGTTGGTGAGCTGGTCCCTGTCCCAAAATGTATCGCAGTCATCGCCTAAGAGGACAGGCAAAAAAGAAAGAAAGAAGGGCATTTACTACTGCAAGTCAACGTGACCATTATCCATACCCTGTGGGCAGCCATCTGTAGGTAGCATCAAAGGGGAGTTGTCCCTTTTGCTGACCACAACAGAATGGGAGGTGGAAAGGAGACACACACATATACAGTGGTACCTCGGGTTACATATGCTTCAGGTTACATACGCTTCAGGTTACAGACTCCGCTAACCCAGAAATAGTACCTCGGGTTAAGAGCTTCAGGATGAGAACAGAAATTGCGTGCTGGTGGCGCAGCGGCAGCGGGAGGCCCCATTAGCTAAAGTGGTGCTTCAGGTTAAGAACAGTTTCAGGTTAAGAACGGACCTCTGGAACAAATTAAGTACGTAACCAGAGGTACCACTGTGTGTGTGTGTGTGTGTGTGTGTGTGTGTGTATACACACACACAATTTTTATTAAAATTTCTGTTTTACAATTTAAAATACTCATTTTACACCCTTGAGATATCAATGACTTCCCTTCTTCTCTTTCCATGGTTCATTTTACATATCATAAATGTAAATGGTAAAGGGACCCTGACCATTAGGTCCAGTCGTGGCCGACTCTGGGGTTGCGGTGCTCATCTCGCTTTACTGGCTGATGGAGCCGGCGTACAGCTTCTGGGTCATGTGGCCAGCATGACTAAGCCGCTTTTGGCGAACCACAGCAGCACACAGAAATGCCGTTTACCTTCCTGCCGGAGTGGTACCTATTTATCTACTTGCACTTTGACGTGTTTTCGAACTGCTAGGTGGGCAGGAGCAGGGACCGAGCAATCGGAGTTCACCCCATCGCAGGGATTCGAACTGCCAACCTTCTGATCGGCAAGTCCTAGGCTCTGTGGTTTAACCCACAGCGCCACCCGCATCCCTTACATATCATAAATCCCTGCATATTTTACAGAAACTATATCATTCTGTATTCCATTATTACACCCACCATCACTTATTTATACTGCTGAATTTATCTTAATGCTGCCAACGTTTTCAGCTGTACACAATTATTTCCCATATATTCAATAAACGGTTTCCAATCTTCTTTAAACTTTTGACCCTCTTGTTCTCTTATTCTATATGTTAAGTCTGCGAGTTGTGCATATTCTGTCAACTCTAGTTGCCATTAGAATGTCTTTGGTTGGGACCTTGCTCATTTTCCATTTTTGGGCTAACAAAACACGGGCCGCAATAGTGGCATACATAAATAACCTTTTTTGACACCTGGGAATTTCAGTCTGAATTATCCCCAACAGAAAGGACTCTGTTTTTTTTGGGGGGGGAGTACTTTTAAACATTTTTTTCAATTCATTACGGTTCATTTCCCAATATTCTTTTACCCTTTAACACGTCCACCACATATGAAAGACCATTCCCTCCGCCTCTTTACACTTCCAGCACTTATCTGATCAGTCTTACACATCCTAAAAAACCTACTCAGAGTTAAATACCATCTGTGATTCATTTTCAGATAGTTCTCCTTCAAAGAATAACTTTTCCAGAGTTTTAGGGAAGGCTTTTTCCAGCCTCTGTGTTCTGTGACAGGGTCCTGTGAGGTGCGGGCAGAGGAGAGAAGGCAGTGACTATACCTTATACAGTCATACCTCATGTTGCGTTTGCTTCAGGTTGAGCGTTTTCAGGTTGCGTCCGGGTTACTTCCGGCTTTCACCGCTCGCACATGTGCAGACACGCTAAATGACATTACGCGCATGCGCAGAAGCGACGAATCGTGACCTGCACACACACAGATGCGGGTTGTGTTCCTTTCAGGTTGCGAACGGGCCTCTGGAACGGATCCCGTTTGCAACCAGAGGTACCACTGTACTTTATACAGTGGTACCTCTGGTTACATACTTAATTTGTTCCGGAGGTCCGTTCTTAACCTGAAACTTTTCTTAACCTGAAGCACCAATTTAGCTAATGGGGCCTCCCACTGCCACTGCGCCACTGGAGCACGATTTCTGTTCTCATCCTGAAGCAAAGCTCTTAAGCTGAGGTACTATTTCTGGGTTAGCGGAGTCTGTAACCTGAAGCAAATGTAACCCGAGGTACCACTGTAGCAGGAATAAGAGAAGATGGGACAGCAGTTTGGGAATGGCGATACGGCCTTCTATAGGCTTGCACTCCTTCCTTATCTTTCAAACTGAGCACTCTGGGAAGCACCTATTCAATGTCTGTTTTATTTTATATACAGTTGCAAGACATTTAACTCACTTTGAGCCCTGAGGGTAAAGGACAGTCTCAAATTAATGCGTATATTGTTTACCCTTTGTCACGATACAGGAAAGAGACCGATCATTGGTGTCCTTCTATACCAGACTTCCTCAACCTCGGCCCTCCAGATGTTTTGAGACTACAATTCCCATCACCCCTGACCACTGGTCCTGCTAGCTAGGGATCATGGGAGTTGTAGGCCTAAAACATCTGGAGGGCCAAGGCTGAGGAAGCCTGTTCTATACACTACTACAGCTTCTGCAGCTCTTGCATGCCTATCTTATCTATTTACAGCGAACGCTACTTGTTTTAGTCCCTTGTCCCTGGACACCAGCATGGAATATTCATCAATACTCCAACTCTTGAGGGGGAAGACTGAATCACAGAAAACAGTGCAACCACTCAGGGAATGTGTTTTTGAACAGGGCACTTACAGAAGGGTAGTTTTTTGGAAACCAAAACCCTGGAGGCTTAGAAGGCAGAAGGAAACCTCCCATGGTGCCTTAAGAAAGGAGGACTGTTTTTCGGTTCAACAGTTGGCACAACCATCTGTTCACTCCTGTGGTTTGGCCCATCAGTGCCCGTGATTTCCCACCCCACAGAAGCAGCTTACTCTTAATGGGGCAGAACCCCCATCTTTCATCTTTGCCGTAATCCTGTGTGGTGGCACACCAGAGGTGACCATCTCCACGCCCCATGCTGGTGCAGTCATAGAACCACTGGCTGTCGTACTTGAAGGGGATAGTACAGGGCTTCCCGTGAGAGTTGCCTTGAATGGTGTAAATTTCTGGAGGAAGAGAAGAGAGAGATAAAACACAGAGAGAGAAAGAGCTCCTATGGAGAGTCCTTCTTTGATATGGAGAGAGAGTGACTGCTTATCATTTAACCCCAAAGGCCTTGGCAACCTACAGGTGAAACTCGGAAAATTAGAATATCATGGAGAAGCTCTTCTGTATTGCTGGGTCTCATGTCTCTCATCTGTCTCTTGACTAATCTCTTTTCTGGTGAGAGCAGCTTTTGCATCTCATTTGGAAACCAAGGACCCAGAGTCTGGAGGAAGAATGGGGAGGCACACAATGCCAGATGCTTGAAGTCCAGTGTGAAGTTTCCACAGTCTGTGTTGATTTGGGGAGCCATGTCATCAGCTGGTGTTGGTCCACTGTGCTTCATTAAGTCCAGGGTCAACGCAGCCGTCTACCAGGAGATTTTAGAGCACTTCATGCTTCCTTCCGCAGACGAGCTTTATGGGGATGCTGACTTCATTTTCCAGCAGGACTTTGGCACCTGCCCCCACTGCCCAAAGTACCAAAACCTGGTTCACTGCCCATGGAATTACTGTGCTTGATTGGCCAGCAAACTCGCCTGACCTGAACCCCATAGAGAATCTATGGGGCATTGCCAAGCCAAGAGAAAGATGAGAGACATGAGACCGAGCAATGCAGAAGAGCTGAAGACTGCTATTGAGGCATCCTGGTCTTCCATAACACCTCAGCAGTGCCACAGGCTGATCACATCCATGCCACGCCGCATTGAGGCAGTAATTGATGCAAAAGGGGCCCAAACCAAGTACTGAGTACATATGCCTGCTTCTACTTCTCAGAGGCCCAATATTGCTCTATTTGCAGTCCTTGTTTTGCTGATTTCGTTTAAAATTCTAATTTTCTGAGATTGTTAATTTGGGCTTTTCATCAGCTGTACGCCATGATCATCACAATTATAACAAATAAAGGCTTGACATATCTCGCTTTGCATGTCATGAGTCTATCTCCTATATTAGTTTCACCTTTTAAGTTGAATTACTGAAATAAATGAACTTTTCCACAATATTCTAATTTTCCGAGTTTTACCTGTATGTTCTTGCAGCCCTAAGTTAACATTCAACACGCCATTCCACAACTCCTCCGGCTAGCTGTGCCCTCACAGCATACCCTGCCTGACTTCAAATTAATCCAGCACATATTTGGGCTGTCGAGCTGCTCCACTGAGCACATGATGAAATTTTTTCCACATGCACCAAGAGTATGCGCGAACTGCGCTACCAAAACAAACATAAAAATTCTGCATCAAGCGGGTTCTTCAGAACACAGGGCTTGTTTGTTAATGGTAGGATGCTGACTGAAGCACAGCTGGCTGGAAAAGCTTCAAGGTCATCAAACTAGCAAAAGGCAAAGACATCAAATAAGACCATTTGCATCTGAGCCCCTAAATAATCAGCAGGGAAACTGATCTCTCACAGGGTTTGGAAATGTACATGCGTTGGGCTTAATTCCCAAAGCAAAAGGTTTAGTCTGTTTACTGCGGCAAAAATAGGAGACACTTAAAAAAGGTCTTCCCGACTATTCAATCCAGAATTGGATCGCAAGGTTTTGGGGTTTGGCATTGTCTGAAAAGTTAGCACATCAAAAGCGACCGGGAAGAGGCAAAGCAAAACAAGAACTTCTTTGAAATGCGATTCCCCCCTTCCTCTCTTAATATATCAACAACGCAGAGGTGGTGAGGATTTGCCCTCTGTGAGCTCATTTGTCCTTTCAGAAAGACACACTGACTTGACTTATGAATTTTGGGCTACGACTCTATTCATATTCGTAAACCGCTCTCTGGTCCAAGTTCTGAGTTTCTTGTTCATTTGGTCACCTTGCAATACATGTATATGTACTCAGGTATTTTTTCTCTCCCAAAAAAGTCTGCATCAACATAGCCCAAATTTTCTGCCAAAGAACAGCTCAGTTCCGTGAAGTAAATAAATTACTCAAATTAAACAAAAATGGCATTTTTGTCATGCACTTATTTTGAAGAAAGGTTAAAGAGCACTGGAAAGCCAGACTCCTCCTGGTCCTCTGGAAATTTGGTCCTCCATCTGGCTCCTTAGATTCTATCAGGTACCTGCCTATGTACCTCTGCCTTGAGAAATAGAAAAGCAACCTTTCGCAGAACAGTTCAGTGCCACATCACAGAGCAGTTTTATGCTGCAATTTAGAACAAACATAGGTTTGGTGAAAGAGGCTAAATTAGCTGAATTTTAATCCTGCGCTCATTTTAGTGGAACCTTCGTTAAAAAGGTAAAGGGACCCCTGACCGTTAGGTCCAGGTCGTGGCCGACTCTGGGGTTGCGGCGCTCCTCTCACTCTATTGGCCGAGGGAGCCGGCGTACAGCTTCCGGGTCATGTGGCCAGCATGACTAAGCCGCTTCTGGCAAACCAGAGCAGCGCACGGAAACGCCGTTTACCTTCCCGCCGGAGTGGTACCTATTTATCTACTTGCACTTTGGCGTGCTTTTGAACTGCAGGAGCAGGGACCGAGCAATGGGCGCTCATCCCATTGCGGGGATTCGAACCACCGACATTCTGATCAGCAAGTCCTAGGCTCTGTGGTTTAACCCACAGCGCCACCCGCGTCCCCTTAATGGAACCTTCGTTAGTCATGGCTAACTTTCCTCGCTGGAAATCAAAGGGTGCTCCCAGACGGGGACAATTTAGCAGCACGGAATCGTTGTTCTGCTTTAAGCTGGAAGTGGAATAGCCACTCTAATACTCTGAAGCAAAATGGGCAATCTCTCTTTCCCCAGCCTTGTAAGTTAAGGGAGAGAGAATCTGCTTTGCGACCATTGTCTGAGGATAAAAAAGGCAAAGGGACCCCTGACCATTAGGTCCAGTCGTGGCCGACTCAGGTTGCGGCGCTCATCTCGCTTTATCGGCCGAGGGAGCCGGCGTACAGCTTCTGGGTCATGTGGCCAGCATGACTAAGCCGCTTCTGGCGAACCAGAGCAGCACATGGAAACGCCGTTTACCTTCCCGCTGGAGCGGTACCTATTTATCTACTTGCACATTGGCGTGCTTTCAAACTGCTAGGTTGGCAGGAGCTGGGACTGAGCAACAGGAGCTCACCCCGTCACGGGGATTCGAACCGCTGACCTTCTGATCGGCAAGTCCTAGGCCACCCGCGTCCCTACTGTGTGAGGATAAAGGATTACAAACTCTCTCCGCCTGCCTCACTACCAATCACAGTTGCCTTCAACTGCAGTCTCTTTTTTTGGCGGTGGGGGAAACCAGATTTAAAGGTAGTATTATTTAGGTAAATGGAAGGGTTATTGTGACACAGCTGATTCGGAGGAGAGCTAGACCCTAGAGAAGGAAATGGTTAGAACGCAATCGACAAAACAGCTGAGCAATCTCCAAAGGCCATATGATCTAACCCAGGCATGGCCAAACTTGGCCTGCGAGCTGTTTTGGGGACTACAGTTCCCATCATCCCTGACCGCTGGTCCTGTTAGCTAGGGATGATGGGAGTTGTAGTCCCAAAACAGCCAAAATTGTAATGAAATGGATCATCTAAACCTGGAGAAAATGTACAACTGTTCTATTGGGCTATAAAACTCAGAATTTTTGAGCTATGAATAAAAACAAAATATCAACTGCAAACATGTTTATTTTATTTTATAAGATTTGTACACTGCTTGATTGTGGGGGGCAAAAAAAAAAAGCCTCAAGGGGTTTATGAAAAGATAAAGTGGGGGGTGCTTTGTTAAGATGTTTTGCAGATACCTCGTTGAAAGTGAGTAAACGCGCAGCTATTTCACAGCAGGGGCCCAGTGTGGAAACAGCCAGAAGGCAACCAACTTAACCTGGATTCAAACTAAAGCAATTTAAACCACAATTTCACTATGCAGCTGTTTCCAATGCAAACTGAGGCTGATGTTTGAACTTAAGCATTATTTAGACTGAATGGTGGTTGGTGGCTTTGGCGACAGCCCAGACTTTGGCAAAATGAAACTCATGAGAGACAGTTAAAATATGGTGGGAACGCAGCGAGCATCACGGAAGAGAGGCAAAGAATCAAGGACCCATCTTTCAGAAACACAGCACCATTTTCCCGTTTGCCTTGGCTTTTACAAACAGTTGGAAATTTTACGATTGCTGACTCTCCACTCAACTATGATTTGCAGAGCAATCCTAAGCTCTGAAAACTCTTACAACTCAGTGCGGAACGTAGAAGGAACCACTTCTGCTTTGCTAGACCCAGCACTGGTGCAGTTGAGAGACCCGCCTTCTGAATTCGCACAGCAAACCCGTGAAACACATACAGTGGTACCTTGGTTCTCGAATTAAATCCGTTCCAGGAGTCCGTTTGACTTCAGAAAACGTTCGCAAACCAAGGCGCGGCCTCCGATTGGCTGCAGGAGCTTCCTGCACTCAATTGGAAGCTGTGTTGGACGTTTGGCTTCTGAAAAATGTTCGCAAACCAGAACACTCACATCTGGGTTTGCAGGATTCGGGAGCCGATTTGTTTTGGAGTCAATCCGTTCGACTACCAAGGTACCACTGTGCTACCAGTAACAGCAAAGAATGAGAAAGAAAAGTTTCAATCCTCTACTAGAGGCTTTACCCGAATACGGCCTGGAGCACAAATCTTCATCGTGGCCATAGATCTTCCACTGGCCTCCTCGTGCCTGATCGCCCCTCTCCGATGGTGTCAGTGACCAGTTCCCCAACCTGGAGCTCAAATACTGGGAAAGCTGGTCACCTAGGCTCCGGCAGTTCCACCGCATGTTGACAGATTCCCGGTCACACTCATAGGTGCCTAGTGCCTGGGCTGTTGCGCTGGAGTTTGAAGACTTCCAGGAGACCCCCAAGCATTGCATAGCCCCAATGTTGAAAAGCCGGTTCCGGGAAACCCATTTCCACTTCTGGGCTGGGAGGCTGGTGTTGCAACTCTTGGAAATTTTCACTAGAGAGTCCTTAGTCTCCAAGCAGCCTTGAAGACCACTGCTATAGATGAGGAATATCCCAGAGTCTGTGAAAATTAAAACAAAATACAGTCATACCTCAGGTTACAGACGCTTCAGGTTGCGTTTTTTCGAATTATGGACCTGCCGAAACCCAGAAGTACCGGAACGGGTTACTTCCGGGTTTCGGCGGTCGCACATGTGCAGAAACGCTAAATCACGCTTTGCGCATAAGTGCCGAATCGCAAGCCGCGCATGCACAGACGCGCCACTGCGGGTTGCAAACGTGCATCCCGCATGGATCACGTTCGCAACCCGAGCGTCCACTGTATACTTTTTATATACAGTGGTACCTTGGGTTACATATGCTTCAGGTTACATACGCTTCAGGTTATAGACTCCGCTAACCCAGAAATATTACCTCGGGTTAAGAACTTTGCTTCAAGATGAGAACAGAAATCGTGCAGCGGTGGCACAGCGGCAGCAGGAGGCCCCATTAGCTAAAGTGGTGCTTCAGGTTAAGAACAGTTTCAAGTTAAGAACGGACCTCTGGAACGAATTAAGTTCTTAACCCGAGGTACCAGTGTATAAAAAAACCCTCCATGTTAGCAACTCCCTGTCACAGACAGGACCATCCTCACAACCCACTAATTCAGAGGCCAGGTTGCTCACCAAGGCAAGTCAGTTTGAACCTATTAAACTGATCCTGGCCTTACTGCACTAGCCAACAATTAAGTTTATGAGCCCAAATCAAAGCGCTGGTTTTGACCTACAAAGCTTTAAAAGACTCAGGACTGCAATATCTCAAGGGTCGCCTCTCCCCCATATGAACCGACCTGGACCCTGCAATGATAATCATCTGAGGCCCTTCTCTGTGTGCCTCCTCCATGAGAAGTCCGGAGGGTGACAACATGAGAAAGGGCCTTTTCTGCAGTGGCTCTCCGTTTGCAGCATGCTCTCCCCAGAGAGGCTCACCTGGGGCCTTCATAACGTACAGTGGTGCCTCGCAAGACGAAATTAATTCGTTCTGCGAGTTTTTTCGTCTTGCGAATTTTTCGTCTTGCGAAGCACGGTTACCCTGGGTATTAACGGTTTTAAGAAAAAGGAAACAAACTCGCAAGACGTTTTCATCTTGCGAAGCAAGCCCATAGGGAAATTCGTCTTGCGAAGCAACTCAAAAAACGAAAAACTCTTTCGTCTTGCGCGTTTTTCGTCTTGCGAGGCATTCGTCTTGCGAGGTACCACTGTACCTTTACGCACCAGTCAAGTGTTACGTTCTACTCAGGATGCGAATGGGGCTCCGGAACGGATCCCGTTCACATCCAGAGGTACCACTGTACTGTATTTTGTGTTCTTATTTTGTAATTTTATGTTCCCCTGTGAACTTTGGAGTAAGATTGGTATACACATTTAATAAACAAATGCATGAAATGAAATGAAAACATGAGTTAGAGCAGGCATAATGTGGAATAGTGCCCAGATCTGGTGGGATCTGCTTTCAATAGCCCCATATTGGTAGCAAACAGCTCTGCAGGAATCAAGTATGAGGTAGTTTCCCAGATGGCAGGGGCAGCCAACCGGAGTAGTACTGTATACAACCACCTCTGACTATGAAAATATGCATTCTTGCAGAACCGCATTTTACTTGCTGCTTTGCTTAAAACCCCAAACGGTTATTAAAACCTGCAATTACCTTCTCGCACCAAGCCAATCTCTTTAGCAAAGTTTCTCACAAGACACAGGCCATAGCTGGAGTCAGGCTTTAGCCATGTTTCTGGCTTAAGGGCAAGGTTTCCAGCTGATGAGATGTTGCTTCTAGATTCTATACAATGTGCTGTTCCGATGACCGTAACCCTTCCGTCAGCAGAATGTGAGGGGAACTGGTTTTCCTCCTGTAGCTCCCTCCATTCCATAATTCTGCTCCAAAGGGTTGGGGAACCCTCCACAGGGAATCGCCAGAAATCGATTGCTTCCATGTCCTGCTGATGGAAGCCATACTAACACCACAAGATACAACCATCTCAAACCCTCCAAGAGTCCCTATTTCCCAGGAACAGCCCCAAATTTACAGAAGCAGTTTATGATTTGATCCCAGAATATCCCGCTTTTTCTTAGGACATCCCTATTTTCCTCAGAGAAATGTTGGAGGGTATCAGGGTGGATTTGATTTAAATCAAATCTATTTAAATCACAATTTAAATTACTAGTCGCTGTGGTCTAAACCACTGAGCCTCAAAGGCTTGCCGATCAGAAGGTCGGTGGTTCGAATCCCCGTGACGGGGTGAGCTCCTGTTGCTCGGTCCCAGCTCCTGCCAACCTAGCAGTTCAAAAGCACGTCAAAGTGTAAGTAGATAAATAGGTACCGCTCCGGCGGGAAGGTAAACGGCGTTTCCGTGCGCTGCTCTGGTTCGCCAGAAAAACTGTCTGTGGACAAACGCCAGCTCCCTCAGCCTCTAAAGCGAGATGAGCACCACAACCCCAGAGTCGTCCGCTATTGGACTTAACTGTCAAGGGTCCTTTACCTTTACCTTTTAAAGACTTGATTTAAATCACTAGTCAGTAAGACTTGATCTAAATCACTTTTTTACAGAAAGACTCTTTCTTGCGGGTATAATCTTAATATTTACAACCAGAAGAAGGTTTCAGTTTTGGAATGATAAATTTTCAGAGTTGTTTTTACAGTTATATAAAAAATTCACTGATTTGGTTATACTATTAGAAAGACAAAGACGGGTAATTATGAAATTATTGTTTATATTTCTGCTGTACATTACTGGAAGGAGAATAATAATCATTTCCTTAATAACAATTTAAACAATTTATTTAACTAAAACAATAACATTATAGCCTATGTATCCATGTTTGTTAACTAATGTGGTTAAACGATTTTTTTAAAAACAACAACACAACCTTATACTGAGTTTTAGCACACATGAAAAGCTTAAAACAAATCCTTATTTCCCGATGAATAGCCTTTGGACTATAATGTAACTTAAATAGAAAACTACCATTAGAAAGATTTTTTATCCAAAAGCATTTTATTTTAAAAATCCGATTTAAATAAAAAAATCTGATTTAAATTTTTAAAAATCCGATTTAAAATTTAAAAATCTGGGGGTTTTTTGTTTGTTTTTAAATCCTTGATTTTTATCCACCCTGGAGTGTATGTAGTTATATGACCCACCAAGCCAAGGAGATAAGTAACTACACAACATTACAGGGAAGCTTTTTTTAATGTTCAATGTTTTATTATGTTTTTATATAGGCTGGAAGCTACCCAGAGTGACTGGGGCAACCTAGTCAGATGGAAGGGGTACTGTTGTTGTTGTTGAATAGTACATCCCTATTTTCATTGGAGAAATCTTGGGAGGGTATGCCATATGGATTTATTTTTTTAATCATTCACTCTCAAGATCCCTTTCCTTGCAGGTACAAAAGGAGGCAGTGGTGTCAGCACCCCCAAAAACAAAATGATGATGATAATAATAATAATAATAATAATAATAATAATAATAATTTATATCCCGCCCTCCCCAGCCGAAGCCGGGCTCAGGGCGGCTAACAACAATAAAACAGTACAACAGTACAACACAACGCAACACTCTAAAATCATTCGTTATAAAATTAATTCAAGACATGACAGGTTCTGGGAAAGATGAGCTCTCCCGAGGCTTCGCCATGCTCCAGGATAGATGAGTTTAGAAACCATAAGGTCAAACTCAACTGTCCAGACCAGAAAAAGAATTTGCGCCTATGACCGAAAGGGAGAGATCGGCTGACTCTAAAAACAGACAAAGGGCTAAAAGTAGAAAATTACCACTTGCAGGAGAACTTAGAAAATTACAGCCGCTGGAGATTTCAGAACCTTTTACAGGAGGGGCAAACAGAAAGGCAAGTTACCTGAGGAAGGAAAGGCACATAATACTCTCTAAATACGGGACCTCCTAGTCCTGCCTTTGTGATCTAGCAAGTCTCACAAAGGGAGTCAAAGTGCCGAAAAAAATGGAGATAGGAATATATTTTCCTCCATTACATTTCCTGCTCTTCGGATGTGGCTGTATGACGCGGAGCCATAATATGCTGTCTAAACATGTTCTTAGCCTTTTTTTAAAAAAACAACAACACACACCCTGAAATGTGAATTTCAGCATTGCTAAGGATGCTTCCAGACTGCTGACTCCTGGCACAACCCGAGCGTTGCTCTTCTGTCGTAAATGGCTAGCAGAATCCCAACCGGTGCCGGATTAAACCCTGCGGAGGCCCCTAGGCGGTCAAAATCTTGGGGGATCCCCTCACAAATTTTAGGAGAGAAGAAAGCTTGATTGACACTTTCTTTCAAGATCAGTATTTCAAAATTGATTATTATTTTGATCCGTTGTCCCAGCGCCCCCTAAAAGGGGGGAGAATCCGCGACCAGAAAGAAGAGGAACACCAAGGAGACTGGAAGAAATTTAAAGACTATTTGAATAAATATTGTAATATGAAAGCTATGTAATCACTTGAAAGAATCAATTAGGCCTAGGATTAAATTGGGATTAAATAAATAAATAAGAAAATGTACGACAAGAAAAGTTAGGAAATATGATTATGACTGTGATATGGTTTTATGAAATAATGATATTGGAAACTGCTATATATAATTACTAAGAAACTCAGATGGAAGAGATTTGAGGAAGTCAAGTAATATGTTTATGAAGATGGATTTTAATTAATTAAGTTTTAGTTTATGTGGTGATTTGATGTATTTTATGTTTTATATCCTTTCTTCTTTTTCTTTTTTCCGTTTCATTCTTTTTCCTTTAGTATTGTTAACTTTTTCTTCTGTTATGCTTATGTATGGAAAATAATAAATATTATTGTGGGGGGGGGGGAGGCGTGGAGCCCACAGGCCAGTGCCTAATCGGCCTACAGTCATACCTTGGGTTACTACCGCTTCAGGTTGCGTTTTTTCGGGTTGCGGACCGCCGAAACCCAGAAGTACCGGAACAGGTTACTTCTGGATTTTGGCGGTCGCGCATGCGCATTAGCGCTAAATTGCACTTTGCGCATAAGCGCCGAATCGCAACCCACGTGTGCACAGACGCGGGTTGCGAACGTGCATCCCACACGGATCACGTTTGCAACCCAAGCGTCCACTGTATCTGGTAAACGGGCACTGATCCTGACCAACTTTCCACATTACGGCCGCATCCACGCACCAGGGAACTCTGGGAATTGTAGTTCTGTGAAGGAAATCAATGCAAAATGACTCCTTCCATCTGTGGCTAAGGACTCCTCTCAGGCGATGCTCCTTTCCTAGGAGGAAGAGAGCCTGTGGACCTAACCCCAAGCCAGGAAGTTGCTTTCGAGGTTAGAAAATATAGCATTTTTTTTATTTGTATTTTTGGGTAGCAAGACCTGGAGGAAGTGGAAAACTCTATATCCAACTTTGTGAAAGGATTCTCTTAAAACAGGCGCAGGCAAACTCGGCCCTCCAGATGTTTTGGGACTGCAACTCCCATCATCCCTAGCTAACAGGACCAGTGGTCAGGGATGATGGGAGTTGTAGTCCCAAAACATCTGGAGGGCCACGTTTGCCTTTGCTTGTCTTAAAACAACCCTCAAGTACTGTTGCTGAAGGAAGCACGTCCAGTTGTGAACTCAAGAAGGCTCTTCTGTTCTTTGGATATGTTAGATCCTGCAGATAATAATAATAATAAAAAAAATTATTTATATCCCGCCCTCCCCAGCCGAAGCCGGGCTCAGGGCAGCTAACAACAATAAAATAATACAACATTCTAAAATCATTTCATTATAAAATTAATTCAAATCAAATTGATGGCAACCATTGGGCTAGAGTTCTGTGAAGATTGCCAAAGGAGGGAGTCAGGCTGTGCCCTGGCCAAAGGCCTGGTGGAACAGCTCGGTCTTGCAGGCCCTGCGGAAAGATGTCAAGTCCCGCAGGGCCCTAGTCTCTTGTGGCAGAGTGTTCCACCAGATCGGGGCCACAGCCGAAAAAGCCCTGGCTCTGGTTGAGGCCAGCCTAACCTCCCTGTGGCCCGAGACCTCCAAGATGTTTTTGTTTGAAGACCGTAAATTCTTCTGTGGGACATACCAGGAGAGGCGGTCCCGTAGGTACGAGGGTCCTAGGCCGTATAGGGCTTTAAAGGTTAAAACCAGCACCTTAAATCTGATCCTGTACTCCACCAGGAGCCAGTGCAGCTGGTATAGCACCGGGTGAATGTGATCCTGCAGCGAGGACCCCGTAAGGAGTCTCGCCGCAGCATTCAGCACCCGCTGGAGTTTCTGGGTCAGTCTCAAGGGCAGCCCCACGTAGATGAGATGCTACTGTTATCAAGAGGGCTATCTGCAAAGCAGTCATACCAGGGACTCAATTTTCTCATTGCAGGAAGATTATTTTGTGGTCTAGTATCAAACTGGCGTCGCCTCAATACGTTCTAATGCTCTGCTCGGACCTAAACTTAATAACTGATGTGGTTGAAAAGTCAAATGTGCATAACCTTAAATCGATGGCTTTCATTCAGCTTGCTTTCAAGGGAATCCAGCGGAACGAAACGAACCAAGCCAATGGCCTCATCCAGGCCTGTGTGAGAATGGAAGCTCAAACGTTGCAAAGTGACATTTGAGACCCAACCTGGTGCAGTGGAAACGTGTCAAAGGAATTTACACTGCACAACATCCAGAGGGTTTAAATTAGCATCGGAATCCCATAAAGTAACTGAGCTCAAGGTTTAGCCAAGTACTGCAGAAATAAAGTTATGGCCTTTTGTTTGGGGTTTGTTTTTTTTTAAAAAAAGCAGAAGAATTTGAATAGCTTCTTCTAAGCCAATATTCTTGTTGATCTGTTCAGAAGGTTGAAAATCTCTTCCCAAATAGTTAAAAACTGTTACTTGTTCAATAAGCTGCTCATCTAAATACCATTTGGGGAAGGTGTGTGTATCATTTAGAAAACACCATTACCTTCTTTTTAACAATATTCAGAAAATACCCTCACACCCATTTTTTTCTGGACTATAACTGTAGGATCATCTGCATCCAATAAAACAGAATTCTTTTTGTGGCCAACTTGGAGACGCGATAAGTTAGTGATGACAGAAACTCAACAATATCATTTGTATATAGGTGAAATAGGACAACAGCTTAAAAATGGCATGGGATCTGTAAAAGATGGATCTCTGGTACACTGCACTTTCCGACACGTATTAATATACAAAGTTTTAAAGGGAAAAGGGAGAGTTTTTTATAGTTAATTAGACCACTTTTCCCGAAATCCCAAAAGGGCAATGCTGCCTTTAGATCAATAAAAGCTGCATACTATATAAGCACCTCTGAGGGTTATGTGTTTGTGTGTGTTTATATGCAAAAACAGCCTAAAAGGTGGGGGGGATTAAATCATTGCTCCCGAGCTTCTGTTGCAAGCTGTTTCAGAGCTTTTACACAAATAATAATAACAATAACACCCTTTTTAAAAACAACACTCAGAGGTGTTAAATGGTGCTTTAAAACGCTGCCCACACACTTGGCCACTGTTGGTGGCCAATCTGGATTTCCAGAGAGAAAAGGTTTCCTATACAAAGCATACCTCAGATTGCTCCAGAAGGTCAGTCGAGTTAAATTGCCTCCATGGGGACCTTCCATCCACCCTCCCAAGGCAAATCCATGCTGCAGTTGCAGGCAGAAGACTCAGGTCGCATAAACACGGATGCAAGTACAAGAAACTTTTGCCCCTACCAAACTAAAAGGTAAAGGGTCCCCTGATCATTAGGTCCAGTCATGGCCGACTCTGGGGTTGTGGCGCTCATCTCGCTTTATTGGCCGAGGGAGCCGGCGTACAGCTTCTGGGTCTTGTGGTCAGCATGACTAAACTGCTTCTGGCGAACCAGAGCAGCGCACGGAAACGCCGTTTACCTTCCTGCTGGAGCGATACCTATTTATCTACTTGCACTTTGTGCTTTCGAACTGCTAGGTTGGCAGGAGCAGGGACCGAGCAACGGGAGCTCACCCCGTCGCGGGGATTCGAACCACCAACATTCTGATCAGCAAGTCCTAGGCTCTGTGGTTTAACCCACAGCGCCACCCGCGTCCCCCCTACCAAACTACTAAAGTTAAATTCTGAATCAAACTGGAAGCCCGTCAGTGTGCACAAATCTAGTTTTTAACAGGTCTGCGGTTCTACTAAGGGAAACCTGGGAGAAATGGAGGACAAAACTGGAGCAAATTCAACAGGGGCATACATGGAGAGAAGCTGCAATGGTGCAGTGCAGAGCAATAAAGGGTCGAGAATCCTGGAATTCCTGTGGAGGAAAAGCTGAAGTCCACCCCATACATTTACACCCCATGCTTCCCCCGATGAATCACGGGGATGGCATTTCTCTCAACAACTTTCAGCACCCTTAACAAACTTCCCTTTCCCAGAATTCTTTGGGTGAAGCCATGACGCTTGACGTGGCGTAACAGTGCTTTAAATCATGGGTAGGCAAACTAAGGCCCGGGGCTGGATCCAACCCAATCACCTTCTAAATCCGGCCGGTCCGTGAATCAGCGTGTTTTTATATGAGTAGAATGTGTGCTTTTATTTAAAATGCGTATCTGGGTTATTTGTGGGACCTGCCTGGTGTTTTTACATGAGTAGAATGTGTCCTTTTATTTAAAATGCATCTCTGGGTTATTTGTGGGGCATAGGAATTCGTTCATTTCCCCCCCCCCAAAAAAATATAGTCCGGCCCCCCCACCAGGTCTGAGGGACAGTGGACCAGCCCCCTGCTGATAAAGTCTGCTGACCCCTGCTTTAAATGTATCAGTTGGGTGTGACCTACAGCACCCAAATGTGGTAGACAGACCAGGTTCCATTGCAGCATGTTGATACTGATAGCTGGTTTGGCCAACTACAAGATGTTTCACAAAAAGCCTTTCCACATCACTGATACAGTGGTACCTCAGGTTAAGTACTTAATTCGTTCCGGAGGTCCGTTCTTAACCTGAAACTGTTCTTAACCTGAAGCACCACTTTAGCTAATGGGGCCTCCCACTGCCGCCATGCCACCGGAGAACGATTTCTGTTCTCATCCTGAAGCAAAGTTCTTAACCTGAAGCACTATTTCTGGGTTAGGGGAGTGTGTAACCTGAAGCGTATGTAACCTGAAGCGTATGTAACCCGAGGTACCACTGTATTCGGGTCTGTTCCCTACTGGCCTGCCTTCTTCTGAGCTCACATGCCACATACAGAACCAGAGAAGTGACTAACCAGAAAGTCTTCTGTTTTGTTGCCTGCAGTCCTGCGACAACTTCCAAATTCTGGAAAAATAATGTTCGCTACTGTTGGACTGGAATATCGTTCTGGTTTCCCTATTTTAAACAGCGGTGATGGGTGTTGTTTGCTTTTTGTGTTTTTTGCTTCACAATTAGGAGAGAAGACTGCATTCAGGAGGTACTTTATTTCAGTTTCCTTCTGACAATTTTCGTGTTCTTTCACAAAACGCAAAAGCCACTCCCGGGAAATCCAGCTGAATCCCAGGAAACTGAGGGAATTTTGCATTGCAATTTCACGCGATGAAATTCCGGGTGGTATCCTGGCATACAGTTCTTTCCCACCACCTTAGCACAACATGGTAATACCCTGATCAAAATGCTGGTGTAGCGCAGCACACAGGGGACTCACTGAGCGGGCAGTTCGGTGGCGGCTCGTGGGCCGGTAAAACCGTCTTCGTGGGCCACATCCGGCCCACGGGCCGCACGTTGCCGACCCCTGAGCCACAGCATCCTATAGACATGTTAACAGTGAGCCAGGAATGCCCCCAAGTGACAGCAGCAGCACTGACAGGAATTCATAGGTTTGGGTTGGAACCAGTGCCGGATTTACGTATAAGCTAAACAAGCTATAGCTTAGGGCCCCACTCTCTTGAGGGACCCCCAAAAATTTAAAAGGGGAAAAAACTGGATGTACATTTCCAAAATATAAGATAAAAAACAAATAAAATAAAACCTACTTACAGCAACAGTGTTTTGTGTTCTGTGGGCTCCTATTTGTTATGTGCAAATAGCTTTAGATAACTATTAGGTCCATAAATCACCATATAGCATATATTCAACACAAATAACAGCGACAATTTGTTGTTGACAAAGGACAGCTGGACGTATAAAGGGCCCCATTACCTTCAGTAGCTTAGGGCCTCATCAAACCTACTCCAGACCTCACCTGGAGTACTGTGTCCAGTTCTGGGCACCACAGTTCAAGAAGGACACTGACAAACTGGAACGTGTCCAGAGGAGGGCAACCAAAATGGTCAAAGGCCTGGAAACGATGCCTTATGAGGAACGGCTAAGGGAGCTGGGCATGTTTAGCCTGGAGAAGAGGAGGTTAAGGGGTGATATGATAGCCATGTTCAAATATATAAAAGGATGTCACATAGAGGAGGGAGAAAGGTTGTTTTCTGCTGCTGCAGAGAAGCGGACATGGAGCAATGGATCCAAACTACAAGAAAAAAGATTCCACCTAAACATTAGGAAGAACTTCCTGACAGTAAGAGCTGTTCGACAGTGGAATTTGCTGCCAAGGAGTGTGGTGGAGTCTCCTTCTTTGGAGGTCTTTAAGCAGAGGCTTGACAACCATATGTCAGGAGTGCTCTGGTGGTGTTTCCTGCTTGGCAGGGGGTTGGACTCGATGGCCCTTGTGGTCTCTTCCAACTCTATGATTCTATGATTCTATGAAATCCGGCCCTGGTTGGAACAAAGCACAAGCATCTTCCAGGATGCTTTTTCCTTTTAGGCAAATGTTTTGGTGTTGAGAACTATAGAAAGAAGGCTTTGATCTGCTCATTCCTTTCTTCTCAAGTACAGTGGTACCTTGGTTCTCAAACGCAATCCGTTCCGGAAGACCGTTCCAGTTTCGAAATGTTTGAAAACCATTTTCGGCGTTCAGATTCCGAAACATTCATCAACGGAGATGTTCAAGAACCGAGGTACCATTGTATTATTATTATTGTTAATCAATTAATTAAATTACTCTACAGCCCTTCATACGAATATTACAGGGCGGTTTACAACATAAAAACAAAACAAAAAAACCATACCATAATAGCAAACGAAAAGAATGACCCGCCATACAGTTTAAAAATCCATAGCTTGTTTAATTAGCGAGAGGCCTGGGAGAAGAGGAATGTTTTTGCCTGGCGCCTAAAGATATGTAACAAAAGCGCCAGGCAAGCTTCCCAGGGGAGAGCACTCCACAAATGGGGAGCTACCACTGAAAAGCCCCTGCTCTCGTATTGCCCCCCCCAGACCTCTTTTGGAGAGGGTGTATGAAGAAAGGCCTCAGACGACGATCACTGGGTCCAGTCTGTTCATATGAACGGAGGAAGGTCCTTGAGGTATTGCAGTCCTAAGCCATTTAGGGCTTCACAGGTCAAAACCAGCACCTTGAATTGGGCCTGGAAACTAACTGGCAGCCAGTGCGGTCGGGTTGGCATTATATGCGCAAACTGCCTTGCCCCGGTGAGCAACCTGGATGCTGAATTCTGCACCCGCTGAAGTTTCAGAACATGAATTGCAGTAATCTAACCTAGAGGTTAGCAGAGGCTCTTGACTCCCATCCTACACATTACTTCTCTTTGTTCAAATAATAATAAAAAGGACTCAAAATTGTCATGTTGGTTTTTTTAAGAGATCTCACAGCTTTGCTTCTAATTCCTTCCACTCCATCCAACATGTAGGTAGAAGTGACGCTTTCAATAATCAGAGAGAAACTATCTTTGAGCAAATTAAATTAGAAAAAAGTTAGATGCCAGTTGTCCGATGGATGACTAAGTTGTGCCAACAGTTCACTTCTCATTTTAAAAGCGGCCTTCGAAAGCAACAGGCCACCCACAGTACAACATAGTTATGCGGCTTTTAAAAACACACATTAGAAATATGCCAGTGCTCAAAAAGAAGTCCATTAATATATCTTAACGCTCAAGAGTGAGAGGCATTGGAACCTGTCTTCCTTTTACACTGTGCGGTGTTCACACCATATTATGAAAGCATATTACTGCCCCAAAATAATTACGGGAACTGTCATCTACCTGTCACAGAACTGTAATTCCCAGCGCCCTTAAAGAACTGCAGTTCCCAGGCGTCTTTGGGGAAAGTCATGTGTTTTAAGTGCGCTTTAAATGTATGGTATGTAAGCAGCCTCAGTGAAACTGCACCAAGTGTTTTCAAAACACGTCATTTCACATTCTGTGAACATCTTGACTCTTCATTTCATTTTAGCTTATTTCACTTGCTAAGCAGCAACAGCATTCTAAGCATGTAATACGAAAGTCCTCACAATGCCAGAGAGCTAGGACATTATTATTATTCCCATTTTACAGAGAGGAACATTGTTCATGGCCACTGTTTTGTGGCGTGAGTTATGACCGCAGGTCTCCCACATCCAAGTCCAACGTATTAGGGAACGAACTACAGTGGTACCTCAGGTTAAGTACTTAATTCGTTCCGGAGGTCCGTTCTTAACCTGAAACTGTTCTTAACCTGAAGCACCACTTTAGCTAATGGGGCCTCCCGCTGCCACCGCGCCGCCGGAGCACGATTTCTGTTCTCATCCTGAAGCAAAGTTCTTAACCCGAGGTACTATTTCTGGGTTAGCAGAGTCTGTAACCTGAAGCGTATGTAACTTGAGGTACCACTGTACATTCTGGCATCTCTTTGCATTCTTTGTTTTACCAGCCTCCTCCAAGCCAGTGCTCTCCAGATGTTTTTGACTACAATTCCCATCTACCCCAGCTGGTTTTTACTTGTAAAAGGAGCTGCAGGCAGCAGAGTTCTGCATTTGATTGGAGCAGTGTGGGAGTGGGGTGGGCCCATTCCTCCTGCTCCCCATTTTCCAGGGGGTGAGGCAGGAATACAAGTTTCTGCGAGTGTTGAACAGGTACCTGGCTGGCTACAGAGGTGCGCAAGCCGCTGGGTGGGAGGAGAAAGAGAAGAGCATGTGGTTGTGGGCGATCTCCTACCCCATTCAGCCTATGCAATTAGCCATATATAAGCTGCTCTGATGTTGGTCCCCATATATAAACTGTAGTGATGTATGGACGTGAGAGCTGGACCATAAAGAAGGCTGATCGCCAAAGAATTGATGCTTTTGAATTATGGTGCTGGAGGAGACTCTTGAGAGTCCCATGGACTGCAAGAAGATCAAACCTATCCATTCTTAAGGAAATCAGCCCTGAGTGCTCACTGGAAGGACAGATCCTGAAGCTGAGGCTCCAATACTTTGGCCACCTCATGAGAAGAGAAGACTCCCTGGAAAAGACCCTGATGTTGGGAAAGATTGAGGGCACAAGGAGAAGGGGATGACAGAGGATGAGATGGTTGGACAGTGTTCTCGAAGCTACCAGCATGAGTTTGACCAAACTGCGGGAGGCAGTGGAAGACAGGAGAGCCTGTGGTGCTCTGGTCCATGGGGTCACGAAGAGTCGGACACGACTAAACAACTAAACAACAACAACAAAGCTGCTCTCACTCCATCATTGCATCTTTTGCTCTAACTTCCCACCCAAAACTGAGACAACCCACTGACCACACACTGCTTCATTCCTGATCCTTTTCCCAATGGCTTCCTGCTCCCCCCATTTCCCAGCGGCTTCCTGATTTACTTTAAATTGCATTTTTTTTCGCTTCGTAATCCACAATGGGGCTCTTTTTGAAATTTATCACGCTGCAACGTTTGTTTGTTTTTGTTAATCCTTTGGTTGCAGACTGCATGGAAACTGGAGCAAAAAAGCAGGGGTTTTATTTATTTCTTTAAATGTCACTGTCTGGCACAACTGACCGGGTCCAGACACTGGAGCAAGTTTTGCAAATTTGGCCAACTCGCAAGGCCAGTGTGCTTGTGAAGCAAATACACTGAGCCTTTGACAAAGCTCTGGGGACCAACAAATGCCTCTCATTAGTTTCTCGTCTCTATCACTGTTGTTGCTGGCCAAATCGCTATCCTCCTCCGAGGGACAATTGGGAGACCAGCTTGGAAAATGCGCTCGCTCTTGCTTTTGGAAACACTGATTCCTCTGGAAAAATCCGGTGGTGCGTTGGGGTTTTTATTACGGCTGGACACATGCAAAAAGCCTGCAGGGTTGAAAGGCAGGACTGGTGGGCGAAAGAATAAAATTCCCAAACCTCAGGGGTGCAGAAACAAGAGCATTTATTTCAAATGCAGCAGGGATCCGATCTTGCAACTGGAGAAAAATCCTCCTTTTTTTTTGCTGATGGGGAGGTAGAAGAGAACCAAGTCTGTGCCCCCCCAGTTTCTTTCAAAAACAGCCGCTTCCATCTCCTCCTCCCTTAGCAATTCCAAACCACATCTGGTTCCATTCAGGTTTCTCCTCCCCTCTTGCAAAACGCAAGCTCGCATACACCCCCCAAATGCCCCAACAACTGCCCAAAACGTGGGGGGGGGAGGGAAATCGGGGTGGGGAGAAAAGTGCATGCTAACTTTGTGAGGAGCCGACCCCCCCCTTCTTCTTTTTTTAAAGAGGCAGATCTACAAGTACCTCCTTTCACCACCACCACCCAACCTCCCGCCCTTCTTAAAAGACGCTGCAAGTTTGGAAGGGAGGAAAAACAAACACATTTGGCCAACTCAGCCCTACCTGGGAGAAGAGCGCAAAGTCCGAGTTCAATGGTCAGAAGGATGCCCAGGGCGCATCTCAGCAAGCGAGGCCGTGGCGAAGAGGGGGGGCTGGGAAGTTTCATAGCGGTGGGGGTGGGGGCTGGGACTGATCTCCCTCTTCTCCTTCTTTTGCGTCTTTGCGCACTCTGTCTCTCTCTCTCTCTCCGTGCTGACTCAGGGTCCTTTGCTTCCCCTCCTCCTGTTGGGAAGGTGATGGGAGGGTAAAGAGACAGGGAGATGGGAGAGAGACAAGGAATGCGCCCCCCCTTCCCAAAAAAAAAAGAAAAAAGCGCCCCTCCCCTGCCTTCTAAGAATTCAGACGCTGCGTCACGAGCCCCACAGGCTGCCCAGCCAGTTGTGGGCGGAAGGGAAATGGGGGGGGCGGGGGGGAGAGAAGCTTTCTCCAAGACTTCTCAAACTTTTTCCGCGGTTTGGCAAGCTGGATGTGCGCTAAGAGGAATTGCAACACGTTGCAAGTGAGGCGGAGGGGGACGGAGAGGAGGAAAGGAGAGAGAGAGGCTCTGGTTCCTGTTCTTCCCAAAGCCCTTCTTGCAAAGGGGGGCGGGGGGCGGGAAGCAAGCTCTCTCCCTCTGCCCACCTTAAAAATCAAGAGCATTTCTCCCCACCGCAGCCGCACTTTTAAAAGACACCTCCTTTTTCCTCCCAGCTGCACTCGGGCATTTTTAAATGGGCGCGATGCTGCGCGCGGGTGCATGTTTTGTCTTGTTATGCACGCAACGCAAGGAGAGCAGTTTTTGCAAAAGCGGAGATGGCATGGGCTGCCTGGGATTGCACGACGTTATCAGGTCTACCTCCATTCAGCCCCCAAATTATTGCACTAGATGTCTCGCAAATAATAAGGCTTCCCCCTCCCGCTCCAGTATTTTGCAACCCTGCATTTTAGGATGATTGGTCACCACCAATTTATTATATTGAATATGCAACTCAAAGAGCTGCAACGCTCCATCTTTCGGGGTCGCCCCCCCCCCCCCAGTACGATAATCTGCTTCCCAATTTGCCACATTGGAAACTTCTGCCCCCCCCCCCCACACACAAGGAAAAAGCATAAAATAGGCGGACCTCTTATAAAATCACTAGACTGCAATGCATCCAAAATATTATCAAGACCAACTCTCCTCCCCAAGTCACAGCCCCGATATGTGGAAATCTGACACGTTGAAGGCACTGTCCTCCAATTTGTCTCTTAGCCTATTAAAGCAAGCTAATTTTCCATTCCTTGAGGGCACAAGGAGAAGGGGAGGACAGAGGACGAGATGGTTGGACAGTGTTCTCGAAGCTACTAACCTAAGTTTGACCAAACTGTGGGAGGTAGTGGGAGACAGGAGTGCCTGGCATGCTCTGGTCCAGGCTTGTAGTCTCAAAACATCTGGAGGGCCGAGGTTGAGGAAGCCTTTCTGGTCCATGGGGTCACAAAAAGTCGGACACAACTAAACAACAACAACAACAATTCCATTCTGGGCAAGAGACAACACTGTGCACTTGAAAAGCCTATACACTTTTAGACTGATGTAAAATACAGTGGTATTACTTTGCAAATATGGATATGCCTTTCTGGAGCTGAGGTTAAGCTTGACTGCTTTTATTATTTATTTGTTCATTACCTTTCAGAAAAGAGAACTCAAAGCGGCTAAAAAAAACAAAAAAATAACCCTGCAACACCACCGTCAATTTATTTGTATGCCGCCATTCCATAGTTTAAACCCTGCTCAAGGAGGATTACAACTTGAAAAGATTGGCATAATAACAAAAGTAGCCATAATCAATATATAAAACACCTCAAAACGTACACAGGAAAATTGAACATTTCCTCATAAATCGCCATAGATTTAAAGAAATAAATATGCAGAAAATTAATACCAATAATGGCAACAACAAAACCAACAAAATTCCCTAAACGATACCCCAGCCCAACATGATAAACTTCAAAACTGAGTTATTATATATGTGTGTTTTAACAGCCATTACAGGGCACCACAGAACACCTGAACTCACCCATGGTCATAATAATGTTCAGTGAAAATGGAACAAAAGGGCTGGAGTTTTTTAAAAATATGTCTCTAGACACACATGACTAGACATAGACTAGGAAATACAGTCATACCTCGGGTTACAGACACTTCAGGTTGTGTTTTTTTGGGTTACGGACCGCCAAAACCCAGATGTACCGGAACGGGTTACTTCCAGGTTTCAGCGGTCGCGCATGCGCAGGAGCGCTAAATCGTGCTCTGCGCATGTGCGGAAGCACTGAATCACAACCCGTGCGTGCGGAAACGCGCCACTGCGGGTTGCAAACGCTGCAGGTTGGGAACGTGCATCCTTCATGGATCACATTCGCAACCTGAGCGTCCACTGTATGTCATTCCCCTTTCTGATTGAGGTCTATCACCCAGAAAAACACACGCACACACACACACACACACACACACACACACTTTTACAGGGAAATCATATCTTATTTTAAAGGGCCTCTTCTACTCTTGACTATGTAGCAGGGGAGATCATGACCTCACCACATTGGGCTACATGTGGATTCTCTTCCAGTACCGGCCCTACCATTAGACAGAATGAGGCAACCTCCTTGAGCACCAGGTGCGAGATTGCAGAGAGCAGTGGCAAGATGATGAGGGACAGAACTCTGCAAACCACCATATGAGCCATCTGACCTGCACCTTCTAAACTAAACTTGCTGCCCTCAGGTGCAGTGGAAGGCTGTGTCATGACTCCCATACTGAAGTGAGATTGAGCTGCCAGTCTGGTCAGCTTCTGTGCATGGAATGGGAAGGGGCGCTGTTCTTTGCCTCAGGCGGCAAAATGTAACGGGCCAGCTCTGTACAAGATTTAAACTACAGTGGAGGCCTTCTTGACATGGAAATCGGGGCCTAGATGCTAGCCAGTCACTTTGAGGGCTGATGCAGAATGTGGCATCTTCTTTGTTCCTGGCTGGTAATCTTCACAACCTGAGTTTCTACGAACCGCTTTGAGGGAGTTCATTTTATGAAGAAAGCAGGTAGATTAAAAAAAACCCCCAGAAACATAAAATCGCTACCCCTTACTACGTTGTTTTTCGGCAAAGCCACACATGTTTTTCGGCAAAGCCACACATGCAAGCCGTAGGCTGCTATCCTGGAGGTCATCCAAATACGAGCTACTGTGTGTTCAGCAAAGCAATATCAGCAAAATAATGCAGGAATGTCAGAAAAGCAATACAGTGGTACCTCAGGTTACATATGCTTCAGGTTACATACGCTTCAGGTTACAGACTCCGCTAACCCAGAAATAGTACCTCGGGTTAAGAACTTTGCTTCAGGATGAGAACAGAAATCGTGTGGCAGCAGCGCAACAGCAGGAGGCCCCATTAGCTAAAGTGGTGCTTCAGGTTAAGAACAGTTTCAGGTTAAGAACGGACCTCCGGAACGAATTAAGTACTTAACCCGAGGTACCACTGTACTATGGATTAACCAGGGCAGCGGTTCTCAAAAGTTCAACGGCATGTCCTATGCACAAAGCCCATTAAGCCTCATCTTAAGCCCCATTATTTTTTAATACTGAATTTAGGCCGCCCTGTGCTAATATGTTTGTATGTTTATTGTATTTTAGTGTTTTGTTGGAAGCCGCCCAGAGTGGCTGGGGAAACCCAGCCAGATGGGCGGGGTATAAATAATAAATTATTATTATTATTATTATTATTATTATTATTAGACGTTCCCTTCCCCAAGGAATGGGTGGATAGCACACATGAGGGAATTCTCAGGTGTGGAGAAGTCAGGAAAAGTTGAAGGATGATCCCCCTCAAAGAGTGTAAAATACTATTGTGTATGCACGCCTTAATTTTTAACCGGCTCCATTCTTCTACATTGGAGGTCGAGGAAGACGGAAGGGAGCCATAGAGAGGGGGTGAAGAGGGAGAGAAATGAAGAGGAAGGTGGTTGTGGTGGCCATGCTCCTGACTTTGGACCTCTCCAGACTGGCGCTTTATTCTGGGTGTATTCTGCAACATTTCTTTAAGAGTAAAGGTAAAGGGACCCCTGACCATTAGGTCCAGTCATGGCCGACTCTGGGGTTGCGGCGCTCATCTCACTTTATTGGCCAAGGGAGCCGGCGTACAGCTTCCGGGTCATGTGGCCAGCATGACTAAGCCGCTTCTGGCGAACCAGAACTACTTGCACTTTGACGTGCTTTCGAACTGCTAGGTTGACTGAGCAACGGGAGCTCACCCCGTGACGGGGATTTGAACTGCCGACCTTCTGATTAGCAAGTCCTAGACTCTGTGGTTTAACCCACAGCGCCACCCACGTCCCTTAAGAATAGTGTTGGATTTATTCCACTTTGTTCCCCGACGCTACCACGTCATTGCTTGTCCGGAAGGGCTACAGTGCAACAAAAGTGGGACAACCAACCCCTGCCTAAAGAACATTTGTCGTATGAAAAGTTATAGGATTTCACCAAGAAGTTACAGGTTGTGCGTTTTTTCGGAACGAAACAGTATGACTGCTCCCAAAACCTTTGCAGTACAGAAAGCAGGACCACGCATGCCGACCGTGAAAGCGTCATGAACACAAATAATCACAAATGAGCAAAAGAAAGGGGTGTGGGTGTTTGGTGGGGCCCTTAGGAAGGTATGATACCTACCCACCCACCAGGCCAGACAATCACATCAGCACTACGAGGGCGTGGGTCAGTGCTGGATTTACGTATAAGCTAAACAAGCTATAGCTTAGGGCCCCACTCTCTTGGGGGGCCCAAAAAGTTTAAAGGGGAAAACAACTGGATGTACATTTCCAAAATATAAGATAAAAAACAACAAATAAAATAAAACCTACATACAGCAACAGTGTTTTGTGTTGTGTAGGCTCCTATGATGTAAGTAACGGGCCCCTCCTGCTCCCTAAAATATCACTGGTTTGCTCATTTCTATATATAGGGTGCCTACATTCTGCATGGACCAGTTGCATGGCAATATGTAGCAAGCAGCTGCAGACTGCAGTGAAGCACAGTTGAATGTAGGTCAAGCTGTGGTAAAGGTAAAGGGACCCCTGACCATTAGGTCCAGTCATGGCCGACTCTGGGGTTGCGGGGCTCATCTCGCTTTATTGGCCGAGGGAGCTGGCGTACAGCTGGTCATGTGGCCAGCATGACTAAGCCCCTTCTGGCAAACCAGAGCAGCGCACGGAAACGCTGTTTACCTTCCCGCCGGAGTGGTACCTATTTATCTACTTGCACTTTGATGTGCTTTCGAACTGCTAGGTTGGCAGGAGCAGGGACCAAGCAACGGGAGCTCACCCCGTCGTGTGGATTTGAACTGCCAACCTTCTGGTCGGTAAGTCCTAGGCTCTGTGGTTTAACCCACAGCGCCACCCGCGTCCCTTCAAGCTGTTGTACCTGTTATCTAATATTAAAGAGTGCTTGTACACTGATGATCAGGCAGCATAGACTAAGGGTATGAGTCTTATGCCTACTGATGGATTTCATGTAATACATAATTTACTTATTTTGATCCCATTATGGCTTTAGATACCTATTAGGACCATAAATGACCATATAGCATATATTCAGCACACACAAAAAAATAGCGACAATTTCTTGTTGACAAAGGACAGCTGGACATATATAAAGGACCCCATTACCTTCAGGAGCTTAGGGCAGGCATCCCCAAACTCGGCCCTCCAGATGTTTTGGAACTACAATTCCCATCATCCCTGACCACTGGTCGTGTTAGCTTGGGATGATGGGAGTTGTAGTCCCAAAACATCTGGAGGGCCGAGTTTGTGCCTGGCCTAGGGCCTCATCAAACCTAAATCTGGCCCTGGTGTGTGTGGGTCATCGATCCCCACATTCCCCTAGCATTGAACAGGTACTGCAAACACTTAAAGGAGCAGTAGTAAGGACCACTAACTCCAAGCATCGCCATCTTTTTTTAAAAAAAATAAGATATTTATTGAGAATTTAAAATTACAGAGAAAAAAAGAAAGAGAAAAAAGGTAGACAAAAAGAGAAACCAAACAATACAAGTCAATAAAAAGAAAAAAGGGGGGGAAAGCAAAAGCAAAACACACAATACATCAAAACCAAAAACAAAAATAAACAAAAAATTTAAAAACAAATCCAATATTCCCAAATCTTTATCTTTAACTTGTTTCCTCGACCTCCTCACACCTCCCTTTTTTGTATTCTAGTTATTAATTATCTCAGCAAATCCTTTCCATCTTTCACTACCTTAATTTAATTTGACCTTATCTTACCATAAAAAGCCCTAAAGCTTAAAACTTAAAACTAATTTATACATAATTCCTTTTAACATTTCTACTAAAGCCAAATAGTTTCATTCCAACATTTTTCTAATACTCATTAATTTTACAATGATTTTCTAAATGATTTTTTAAAAACTTTCTTCCAATCTTCATCCGTCGTCTCTTCTTCCTGGTCTCGGGTTTTATCAGTCCTTTCTATCCCTTCCATCTAGTCCATCAACCTGGTGACCTTCTATCCGAGGCTCTTAAGTCTTTTCCATGTCCCTTCCGCAGGTCTTCTTCATGTTTATACCTGCACTTTACTTTATCTTCTGCATCGCCATCTTTTATCCTTCCTCCTATAATAGGCTCATGTAACCCGCACACACCAGCACCACAGCAAAGCTTGTTGTGGGTCACACTTTTATGTCGTGTTAGCAATGTCTCGTTTCGCTTCCTCTTTTTTACGGGCCATTTTCCCCCCAGTGCCCCTCACCCAGTTCTTGCCATGTCTATGGCCGCCTGCCAGAGTTCTCAGTGGTTCATTTGTATATTTTGCCACAGCACCCACACAAACAGATCGCTGTAGAAAGTTGCGTATGAGTTGTTGTTGTTGTTGTTATATATTTATTTATACCCTGCCTTTTCCCCTGATGGGATTCAAGGCGGCTTACAGATACAAACAAGAATCACTAACAACCAATAAGGTTACCAGATTTTTTTCAATGAATCCGGGGACACTTTTCAACTTCAATGGATTTTGTATGGGGACTGATTTGTAAATCCGGGGACTGTCCCTGGGAAACTGGGATATCTGGTAACCCTACCTTGATATAATTAAGAGTATAGGCATATATAAAACCTGTTTGAAACATACAAATAATTACAATAAAAAAAGCACAGCACCAGCCCTTTCATTAAAAGCAGTTACTTCCCAGAAGCCGCAGCACAAGGAAGGAGCCAGTCTAGCTTCTCCAGGGAGGAAGTTCCAGAATCTGGGAGCAGTCACTGAGAAGGCCCTTTTCTTTTGCTTTTTTTAAAAAAAGCTCTCTTTTTTTTTGGAAAAGTCAGGCCCGTTCAGTAATGAAGTGTCAGAAGAGGCTGAATCCTGTCACTAACTACACAACAGAAACAGCTTTTGCAAGTTAAGAAGAAAGTGGAATACAGTGGTACCTCAGGTTAAGAACTTAATTCGTTCTTGTGGTCCGTTCTTACCCTGAAACTGTTCTTAACCTGAGGTACCACTTTAGCTAATGGGGCCTCCCGCTGCCACCGTGCTGCCGCCGCACAATTTCTGTTCTCCTCCTGAAATAAAGTTCTTAACCCAAGGCACTATTTCTGGGTTAGCGGAGTCTGTAACCTGAAGCGTCTGTAACCTGAGGTACCACTGTAGCTGCTCAAGCCTTCAGCGAAGTAAAGAAGAAAGCCACTGTAAATGTGACAATCTTGGGGCAACTATTAGAGACTGCGATTCCACGTCACAACACAATGCAGCAATCCAGGACAGATTGATTTCCAGTCCACTGTAATGTGGATTAGGTACTTGGAACTGATTCCGAGAACTGTACACAGTTTACTTACAAAATCTGAAGTTTACCAAGTGATGACTTCATTTTGTTCAGCGGGGGAATCAAACTGATGAATTCCTAACATTAGCACCACTCCCTGAAGAACTCACAGCTTAGTATAGTAAGGAGATGGAAGCTTTTACAGACCATTTCACAGGAAATAAAAATGTGATCTGAGCGGGCTAAATTTAATGTCTGCTGTCAAGGGTCCTTGCAAACTGTAGGCAGTTTTATCATTTATTTACACACACATGAATAATCCCGCATGTTATTCTCATATCAGATTTTAATTGTGGGCCATCTTGAACTAATCTTAATGATGACAAGTTGTCACAACAACTGGATCCTGTGTTAGTTTTCCAAAAGACCATTACACAAGTTGAGCAGCAGCAAGAATAATAACCTTTAAATTAGTCTTCAACCTCATCAGGACACCACAGATTTATGAATTACAGAGCAAGCCTCTACATGCTTACTCTGAAGTAAAGCCCCACTGAGTTAAAATGGTCTTTGTCTCTTGTAGGTGTTTATAGGACCAGTTTTTCATGGTCAACATATTGGAGACATTAGGAAACTTTACAAAACTAAAAACTTAACATAGGCAGATGAACACACATTGGTTAGTACAATGAGTGGCTTCCACATAATTAATCTAAACAAAATAGACATAATAAAGGTTACTGGGGGGAGGGTGCAGTAAAAATCCCAACGTTTGCCTGCTCAGCCAGAAAAGTAATATTCCAAAGTTGCAGAAAATGGCCACATTCTGTGTTGACAGAGCATGTTGTCCTCCTTGGACCCTTTGTGGGAGTCTTCCTCTCATTATTTTTTTCCCCTATATACAGTGGTAACTTGGTTCTCAAACGCCTTGGTTCTCAAACGCCAAAAACCCAGAAGTGAATGTTCCGATTTCCGAACGTTTTTCAGAAGCCAAACGTCCGATGTGGCTGTCAGCTATTGTTTCCAGGGCACCTTCACCAACCAGAAGCTGCGCCTTGGTTTTCGAACATTTCGGAAGTCAAATGGACTTCTCGAACGGATTAAGTTTGGTGTTCTTGTTTTTGCTATTTATTTTGCGTTTTTGTTTTTGAGGCTTTTTTGGTTAATCTGTTTTTGTGACTGTGTGGAACCCAGTTCAGCTACTGATTGATTGATTGATTGTGTGACTGCGGAAATGGATAAAAGTCTGCCATCCAAACAATGACTATCATCAGTGCAGGTAAGGAAAAAAAAATAACTTTAATTTTTATCATCTTCCATACGGTCTTACTCATTTTACAGTACAGTACATTGATTATTACTTTCATTTCATGGATCCAAAGTTTTGTTAATTATTCACATTCTATGGGGGAAATTCTGAGTTTTTGCTGAAACAGCTACTATTATTCCTCTTGGTCGTGACCTGTCTAAATATTTCTCAAAGCTGGAAAGATGCTTTGACCTTTGCTTGAGATGCGTGGTACAAGAAAGCCTTGCTTCTCATCACCCAGGAAAATCCCACACATGATCTTAGGGCTACCAGGGGCAAAGCATCCTCAGATGATTTTGCTGCAGTGCGCTGACCTTCATATGACCTACATGAACAAACACATGATAAACTGCTTAGTCCTGCCAAGTATGACTTCATTTTGGAAGAACTACTGAGTTGCATTCTTGTTTGGGCCCCTTCGGTGCTCCTCAACTGTACGTCTGTTCGTATTGTTTCCCACTTGTGACTTGTGCTATAATAGATATGTTGTTGTTGTTCTTTAGTCGTTTAGTCATGTCCGACTCTTTGTGACCCCATGGACCAGAGCACACCAGGCACTCCTGTCTTCCACTGCCTCCCGCAGTTTGGTCAAACTCATGCTGGTAGCTTCGAGAACACCATCCAACCATCTCGTCCTCTGTCGTCCCCTTCTCCTTGTGCCCTCCATCTTTCCCAACATCAGGGTCTTTTCCAGGGAGTCTTCTCTTCTCATGATGTGGCTAAAGTTTTGGAACCTCAGCTTCAGGATCTGTCCTTTCAGTGAGCACTCAGGGATGATTTCCTTAAGAATGGAGGTGTTTGATCTTCTTGCAGTCCATGGGACTCTCAAGAGTCTCCTCCAGCACCATAATTCAAAAGCATCAATTCTTCGGCGATCAGCCTTCTTTATGGTCCAGCTCTCACTTCCATACATCACTACTGGGAAAACCATAGCTTTAACAATACGGACCTTTGTCGGCAAATAGAACCATAGAATTGTAAAGTTGGAAGGGACCAAGAGAGTCATCTAGCCCAACCCTCTTGCATTGCAGGAATCTCAACGTGCGGCCCCTCCCATCCGATTTGTAACCATACCAGACCCTGCTTAGCTTTGCAAATGTGCCTGCAGCTTTACTGCTGCGCCACTAATATAGTTTTAGATGTCGCATTTTCTCTGTTCTGGAGGCCCGCTTCGGTTGGTTTCTTCTCTATATTCATACCCTTGTTTACGTAAATAAACATTATGAAATAAAAGATGATTGCTGAGTTGTCTCACCTTGAGATCCTATGGGAATCTTCAACATAGAGACTATTTCTGCAATTCAGCAGCACAGATGCTTTAGCTGGGATTCCAGCATTGGACTAGAAATCAGTGGTATCCAAACTTTTTTTCAAAGCGGCCCTTCACTTCAAAGTGATGAAGTGAAGGGCCGTGAGGGCCAACCAAAGTTGCTGAGCTTTTTTTAGGATTGAAATTGTTGAGCTTTCTTTTAGGATTTTACCCCCAAAGTTGTTAAGCTTTTTTTAGGATTGCAGTTCTTGATTGAAGTTGTTTTGAGTTTTTTGGGGATTTTACCCCACAAAATAAGCTGCCACAGGGGCCGGATTAAAAAAAAGGACCCAAAACAGACTTTGGACATGCCTGGACATGCCTGGACTAGATGATGCTTGGGGTCTACAATTCTATGATAATCATGGAAATCTGGGAGAAATTTAAGAGAATGCTTAAACACCCCCCCACCCCGGTTTATTAACTTAATTTAAAATAGCATTACAAGTGTAAAAAGCACAAGGTAGCAAGGCTCACACTTAGAAAGAATGAAGAGGCCTTTGTATTCCAAGCACAAATCCTATCATAGCCTGTTGTTGGTTCCCAGTGGTTCATTTCCACAGAATCCTCTGTTCTACTTCAAGGCGGTACGAAGATCACTTTAGTAACTCCGGGAATGTCAATTTCTTGCCCACCGAAGGCCTTCAAGGTCACTTTTCTCTCCTCGGTGTCGTTTTTAAAGAAAGCTCTACTTATAAACAGGAGATTCCTTCTCGTCCTGCTCTCAAAAAGTCATACAAGTTTATTCTTTTAAATTAATTTAAACCAGATGTGTTCACTGCTTGGAACTGGAGCAAGGAATGTCAAGCTGCTGCTGGTTGTCATATATCGAGCTCTTTGGAATTATGAAGAATGGTTAGGCAAAGTCCTTTCCCTTGATCGCTCTCCGCATCGCAGCGGGAGGGAAGCCGACGGAACACAGAGGCATTTCTCTCGCTTACAAAAGGATTTTTTTCCAGCAGTTTGATTGCAGACACGAGGAGGGGGCATACAGGGCGACATTGCGTTCCTCTTTTCTCCTTATCCTCTTTACAACTGCTTGTATCAAAACAAGTGCAAACCCTACTGTAGTATAATCAATGCTTGCACGAACTACATTAGGATGGATCTGTGGAGGAAGCTGGTCCCCTCTCAGTGCGCATTGGACATCTCTGGATTGAGGTGGTGGCAGGGGGAGGAATAGAAGAGTGTGCAAGATGTCTGTGTCTCTGTTAACAATATTAGTAGTAGTGTTTATCCCCTAGAAGTGAGCAGGCAGACTATCAGAGTGTGTGTGTATGGATAAAAAAGTCGTGTGCCACCCCCAGCCTCTGCAAGATTCCCAGCGGTTCCAGACACTCACCCAGTGTCTGTGTTCTTTTAGAGCATGGGTGGGTTAAGAATTTTGCTTCAGGATGAGAACAGAAATTGTGCTCCAGTGGCGCAGCAGCAGCAGGAGGCCCCATTAGCTAAAGTGGTGCTTCAGGTTAAGAACAGTTTCAGGTTAAGAACGGACCTCCGGAACGAATTAAGTACTTAACCCGAGGTACCACTGTATATATATATATATATATATATATATATATATATATATATATATATTAAAGCAAGAAGATCAAGGGACGAACCTGGATAGCTCAGTTCTTTAGAGCTTGGGTAGGCAGACTAAGGCCCGGGGGCCGGATCCGGCCCAATCGCCTTCTAAATTCAGCCCATGGACGGTCTGGGAATCGGTGTGTTTTTACATGAGTAGAATGTGTGCTTTTATTTAAAATGCACTTCTGGGTTATTTGTGGGGCCTGCCTGGTGTTTTTACATGAGTAGAATGTGTGCTTTTATTTAAAATGCATCTCTGGGTTATTTGTGGGGCATAGGAATTCGTTCATCCCCCCCCCAATATAGTCTGGCCCCTCACAAGGTCTGAGGGCCAGTGGACCGGCCCCCTGCTGAAAAAGCTTGCTGACCCCTGCTTTAGAGAATTGAGACACAGCGGAGATGGTCTTGCTTTAAGAAATATGGTTTATTCACCTATTTACACCTGCATGGAGGGAGTCCAGATCGTACAGCATGGTCAAGAGGGGCTTGTACCCCACAGCAGTGCAGCCAGCCTTCAGCCAGCCTGCCCAAGATGGATCCCAGTCTTTCTTTCTTTCTCCTCCTCCTCTTCAGAACACCCTGCTAAAAACACTCTGTTCCTGTCACTTCACACCCTGGCTACCTTCCAAACCCCGTGTCTCTGTTCACACCACCACAGCAAAGACGAGAAGTGGGTCTTGAAGTCTGGGCAGCCCAGGACCTCCAAACACACTGCCCAGGCTTGCGTCCAGTTCACTTCGGTGCTGAATATCCAAGCGATTTGATTTCACACTCCATCATCTCTCAAGACGGAAGGATGACAACCACAATACAGTGGTACCTTGGGTTACATACGCTTCAGGTTACATACACTTCAGGTTACAGACTCCACTAACCCAGAAATAGTACCTCGGGTTAAGAACTTTGCTTCAGGATGAGAACAGAAATCGTGCTCCGGCGGCGCGGCGGCAGCGGGAGGCCCCATTAGCTAAAGTGGTACTTCAGGTTAAGAACAGTTTCAGGTTAAGAACAGACCTCTGGAATGAATTAAGTACTTAACCCGAGGTACCACTGTACATGTGTGTGTACACAAACCAGCTTCCAGACAGAGAGAAAAAATGTGAAGACAACTTTTCATTTAAAGAGTCCTCCTTGTACCACAGACACCTGGGACATAAAGGAAGATCACACAACCTCTCTTAGCCCTCTCAGCAGGCAAGCAGAAAGTTGCCAGCAATTGTAATGAAGGGGTGCTGTGAAGAGTCATAGAGCCATCAAGGAGGCATTGTGCTCTCTTCTCCACTCCCTCAACTACATCTGAATCTCTACTGCATCTCCTAAAACAGGTGGCTTTGCTGGGACTACAACTCCCATAATCCCCAACCACTGGCCTGAGAGATGGAGGGAGGTTGAAAATAGCTCCTGAAGGACTACAGGTTAGTCACCCCTCCCTGGTACTGCAAAGGCACATCCAACCTTGAGGACAGAGGACATTTTTCACCAAACGCAAATAAGATCGTACAGAAAAAGACAGACAAAAACTCTGATCTAGACAACACGGCCTCCAGCTTTTTTTTATTTTCTTCAAATTTAAAAACTGCTTGGCAATATTACTGACGAAACACAGGAGTGTTGCTTCAGGTGTCAGTGAATCCTTGGGGGAAAAAGAGAACAGCTTTTTGTACACTGTTTGGGCTCTGACAGGAAGTGGGCAAGCAACATGGCAGCACAGCTCAAGACCACATTCAAGAAAGGCCACCAGTGTAGGGGGTCTGGGTATTTGTCTTGTTTCCTCCAAGAGCAGTCTTTTCAAATGTGCTTCCAGAGGGTTGCTTTGAAGAAAAAATACGGTAGTTCTAAAGGGAAAAGGTCACACGAGAGCTTTGTGTTCCCCTTTCGGTTCCCGTTTGGGGCAGCGGAGAAAGGAGGCCTTTCGGTAACAGAGGGGAATTCGAAACCGCACGCCAACTTTTGACCCTTGCACAGTGCAGGAACGGCAACAAAAGAAAATATCCCGTGAAGAAAGGTGTCTCTGAGGCCAGCCATGGTGGAGGCAGTGCCTTTAAGAGCTGGCACTGCACCACTACACCTTTTGGTCTTGAAACGTACATAGCAAGTTGTCCAGATATGCCCAAGGCTGGACCGCGTGATGGTGCTGTGTCCAGCCACCGTTCTTGGCAGACGAGGAGGGCTCACCGGCGCCTGAAGGCTCGCGATATTCTCCAGGCGTTGGGCTCTTCGTAGCGGTTGTAAAGGGGCTCCAGACGCTGCTGTTTCTTCTGCTTGCTCAGTTTTGTGGGGTCAGAGACCTTGAAGAAGGCAGGGGCGAACTCCACCAGCCAGCGGGGATCGATGGTGGTGACTTCCCGCATATACTCTTTAGTGGTGAGCACCAGCTCATGATATACAACCCTGCAGGACGAGAAAGGGGGACGGGTGAATTAGGACATCCCTCTCTCCCCAGAATGCGGCTCACTCTAAAAACCCTTTCCTCTATGTGCAATATGAAGGCAGATCTCCTACACCAGGCATGGTCAAACCTGGGCCTCCAAAATATAAGATAAAAAACAAATAAAATAAAACCTACATACAGCAACAGTGTTTTGTGTTGTGTAGGCTCCTATGATGTAAGTAATGGGCCCCACCTGCTAGCCTTCTCCCTAAAATATCACTGGTTCGCTCATTTCTATATATAGGGTGCCTACATCCTGCATGGACTGGTTGCATGGCAATATATAGCATGCAGCTGCAGACTGCGGTGTAGCACAGTTGAATGTAGGTCAGGCTGTTGTGTCTAATATTAAAGAATGCTTGTAGACTGATGATCAGGCAGCATAGACTAAGGGTATGAGTCTTATGCCTACTGATTGATTTCACATAATACATAATTTATTTTGATCCCATTATGGCTTTAGATACCTATTAGGTCCATAAATGACCATATAGCATATATTCAGCACAAAAAAACCAGCGACAATTTCTTGTTGACAAAGGACAGCTGGGCATATAAAGGACCCCATTACCTTCAGGAGCTTAGGGCAGGCATCCCCAAACTCAGCTGTCCAGCTGCTTTGGGACTACAATTCCCATCATCCCTGACCACTGGTCCTGTTAGCTAGGGATGATGGGAGTTGTAGTCCCAAAACACCTGGAGGGCCAAGTTTGGCCATGCCTTCCCTATACCAAGGGTAACTATAGGGCAGTGTTTCTCGAACTGGGGTCCCCAGCTGTTGCTGGACTACAACTCCCATCATCCCTTGCCACTGGTCCCGCTGGCTAGGGATGATGGGAGTTGCGGTCCAACAACACCCGGGGACCCAGGTTTGAGAAACACTGCTGTAGGATCAACAAGAACGAGGACATAAATCAAACAGAGCTTGCAAGGTGACAGCTGGTTTGGAATCCCTCCCCCAAACAAATTTGGCTTTGAAATATGACAAGACAAAAGCATGTGTATTTCAAAAGGTCTCCAGGTGTGACAGGTGCAAATTCCCACAGGATAAATAAATATCGTATATTTATTTTAAAATGCATGCCACACTTTTATTAGTATTCACTCTGCTTGCCAACCCCCTACTCCCTCCTCCTGTAATGCTTAGACCAGGACTAGGAAAGCATTTTGGCTCCACAAGACAGACCCTTATCAGGATTTGCCTTGCGGACCAAATTTGACCGTTCGGCGTCACCACCTACCTGTCAATTAAGTGACATCGCAATTGGCGTCGTGCTTTGAAGCCTCAGAGTTGGGACTTCAAAGCACTTTTGCAAGGAGCTTGAAGGCCCTGACTTCAGGACCTTAAAGCCTAGCAAAGCAAAGTGCATGGGGTGTGCAAGGGATGAAGTTCTCTTGCACACCCCAATCAAGCTGGATTTATTTCCCTTTGTACCAACTGATGTGCAGGGGGGTCAATCCTACTTAGCATCTTCCTTCCAAAAATTTAGGGGGTGGGTAATGCTTTGCGGGGGATGGGGAGCTTGCTTTGGTGACTGGGAGAGGCCGCCGGGACCACATAACACCAGTCCTGAGAGATCTGCATTGGCTCCCAGTATGTTTCCGAGCACAATTCAAAGTGTTGGCGCTGACCTTTAAAGCCCTAAACAGCCTGGATCCAGTATACCTGAAGGAGCGTCTCCACCCTCATCGTTCAGCCCGGACACTGAGGTCCAGCGCCGAGGGCCTTCTGGCAGTTCCCTCATTGCGAGAAGTGATGTTACAGGGAACTAGACAGAGGGCCTTCTCGGTGGTGGCGCCCACCCTGTGGAACGCCCTCCCTTCAGATGTGAAGGAAATAAGCAGCTATCCTATCTTTAAAAGACATCTGTAGGCAGCCCTGTTCAGGGAAGTTTTTAATATTTAATGCTGTATTGTTTTTAACACTCGTTTGGGAGCTGCCCAGAGTGGCTGGGGAAACTCAGCCCTCAGCCAGATGGGCAGGATATAAATAATAAATTATTATTGTTGTTATTATTATTATTATTATTATTATTATTATTATTATTATTATTATCATTATTATTATTACATGCCACTTCCCAGGAGTGCAGTCAAATCAAGTCCTTTGCAAGCCTCCCCATGTGGTTCTGTTCAACAGTAAATGGGGTTGCCCCACCAGGCTAAGCCCATGAGCTCCCCCTTAACTTTCAACTGTGTCATACAAACATCCCTTTTCTTGGTAGAAACAATGACGTCCGGCAGCCCCAGCCTCCTTACCATTCAGGCTGGCGGTTGAAGAGGGCACTTGAGGGGTGGATGTAGACGACCTGCTGGTCAATCAAGGTCCGGTAGCCCTCTTGGGGATCCTTCTTGGCGGCATTCCGGAAGAAACCGCTGCAAATGGCTTTCTGGACGCGTACGGTGGCTTTTCCACATGACACTACGTCCAGCTTGTGCCTGTCCAACCAGAGGAGTGGGGGAAGAGTTTAGAACAGAAGCTTCAGTTGATGCAAATCTAGGCTGCCCTACACCCAAGTCCACACACAAACTCCACAGCTAAAACTTTGCTGTGATCCCCAGGAAAGCGCTCTGCTCGAAAGAGAGTTTTGCCCAGCTCAAAAACTCACGTTCAGCTTTTTGAACATTAGATTATCTTCGTCAGGTGTACTATTTCTGCCGCTCTAGTGCTTAGCGGTAGGGGAGGGAACAGGTTAAGTATTGCCTCCTACCATGAGTGGGATGCGGGTGGCGCTGTGGTCTAAACCACTGAGCCTCTTGGGCTTGCCAATCAGAAGGTCGGCGGTTCGAATCCCCGCGACGGGGTGAGCTCCCTTTGCTCGGTCCCTGCTCCTGCCAACCTAGCAGTTCGAAAGCACGTCAAAGTGCAAGTAGATCAATAGGTACCGCTCCGGCGGGAAGGTAAATGGCGTTTCCGTGCGCTGCTCTGGTTCGCCAGAAGCGGCTTAGTCATGCTGGCCACATGACCCGGAAGTTGTATGCCGGCTCTCTCAGCCAATGAAGCGAGATGAGCGCCGCAACCCCAGAGTCAGTCACGACTGGACCTAATGGTCAGGGATCCCTTTACCTTACCTACTATGAGCACATTCCTAATTAAGACTAGGGCTGGGCAATGTCTGGCTGTGTGTTTGCCTCCTCGCAAGCAAGCGAGGCAGGCAGTCTCTGTCCTCCCAAGCGACCACTGGGGAGGAAAGAGACTGGCCGCCCACCACACTTGCTCACAGCCAGGCAGGCAGGCAGACGGGAGAGCAGGTGATTTGAGCTGAGAATACATCATGGCGTTGCCAGCACAGTGCAGGTAGGCAGGCAGGTGTGTTGGCGGTGGCCAGGGAGCTACTATGTATTGCCAGCTCAAAAAGTCTGAAACCAGTACAATGGTACCTAGGGTTACATACGCTTCAGGTTACATACACTTCAGGTTACAGACTCCGCTAACCCAGAAATAGTACCTCGGGTTAAGAACTTTGTTTCAGGATGAGAACAGAAATCGTGCTCTGGTGGCGCGGCGGCAGCAGGAGGCCCCATTGGCTAAAGTGGTGCTTCAGGTTAAGAACAGTTTCAGGTTAAGAACAGACCTCCAGAAAGAATTAAGTACTTAACCTGAGGTACCACTGTATCGTGATCTGAACATCATACGGGTTTCGGATAATGAACTGAAAACCGGCCAGCTCTAATTAAGACTCTGGAAGGCTGAGATGCCTTTGGGAGAACTGACACACAGAATGGATGCTTCCCCCATTGTCTCCCCCGCCCCAAGGAAGCAATAGAAGAAGAAAATTAAAATACAATTAAAAAATCCATATGAGAACTGAACGTAATGGATGTCCCAGCTCCCATCTTCAACCACGAATCCACCGGTGAGCTGCAGACCACCTGAACGAAGCTCATGGATCACTGGTCCATGACAGTTTGGGAACATCCTGTTCTAGCACATTTCTCCTGTCCGTGGCCAGACCCTCACCTATCCATGATGCCTAACATCTGTTTGCGAATATCCTGGGCACGGCGCAGCGAGCGGGCTTGGATGAAGTTCTCATAGCACCAGGGATTGGAGAACTTGTTGTTCTTCCAGGAGTTGTACACGGCCAGAAGCGTGAGGTGGTCCCCTTCCGTCTGGTGAAACTTGGCTTTCTTCTGGTCAGCGAGAGCTTGCTTGTCCTACAACGCACACAAGCAAAACAGGAAGTGAGTTTTCTCCAGCAGCCCCCCTGCCATCAGGAACAGCAAAAGAACAGGGACAGAACTCCGGCTTATAAGGAATCGGTTTCTGGAGGAGCCAATATAATTTACCTAAAATTTACAAAATGGCAACAAGTGCATGCACAAAATGGTAGTATCTACGCAGGTCAGCTAAAAAAAGGCACAATTGCAAATATTTTTAACAACATTTACAGTCTTGCCTTGGAAGTTGAGCGGAATCCATTCTGGAAGTCTGTTTGACTTCCAAAACGTTCAGAAACCAAAGCACGGCTTCCGATTGGCTGTAGGAAGCTCTTGCAGCCAATCAGAAGCCCCGTGGACATTTGGGTTCCAAAGAACATTCACAAACCGGAACACTCACTTCCAGGTTTGTGGCGTTCAGGAGCCAAAACGTCTGAGTACCAAGGCGTTTGTATAGCCTTTGAACAAATTATTGGAACCCATAACACAATTTTCTGTAGTCATTAGTTGTTATTGCACTATTTTAAGGGGCTGACATTACCAAGGGATTTGTGCTAATGTTTCTGGACAGATGCAGACAGACTGTGGGGTGTGGGAAGAAGAGAATTGGTTTGCCTTCTATTACACTGGCACCTTCAATTACTTGTGCAAACTGAACACACAAACTGTTTCTATATATATGTATTTCAACACCACATTTTGATTTTCATCTTTAGTTGATGAAGCAATTCAAGGCTGGCTGGCTCATGACACAAACTGAACAAAAGTTGCACATTTTATTGGACATCAGCTCAGCTGCAAGGGGCCACTGCCTATGCTCCTTCCCCCTTTTGACATCATTTTAGGCTCTGTACACCTTCTAGAGCGGGTGTGGGGAACCTCTGGCCCTCCAAATGTTGCAGAAATACAACTCCCATCCACCCCCAACAAGTATAGCCAATGGTCAGGGATGATGGGAGATGTAGTTTAGCAACACCTGGAGGGCCAAAGGTCCCCTACATCTGTTCCAGAGTAAGGCATCTGACCTGCTGAAATATCTGCTAAGTATGGGACGGACAATATCAAATAATGGTCAAGGATTTAAAACATCTGCTTATTACAAACGTTAACACAAGGGAGTCAATGATAATTCAACATTAGTTAACAGGGAATCAATCACAGCTTACTGACACATCAAACCTGCGCATTTCCTTGTTTGCCTGATCTACATCATCTTCTTGTTGATTTTTGTTATTTTGAATTTACTGACATGCTCTGTTGTTTTGTACATTTGGTATTTCCAACGTTCTCCTTTTTTAACGTTTTGAAGGTTTGTTGCAAGCCTCTTTGAGCACAGCTCGTTGTGGAAAAGTGGCACGTAAAGTCAAAAAATTAATCAATTTTCCAAAACAAGGAGTTGATGCCGGGTAACTCTAGCTGCGCAAAGTGAATCCGTGACAGGGAACTGCAGTCTCCCACTTCTAGGTCCGATTCACTACCCACCAGACCAGCACTCCATGTTCTTTTCCTCTTCCCCGGCGCTGGCCCAGCTGCGACCAGTGCCAGGCTGCCTTGAGAGTCCAATCTCCCAAACGTGCCCATTTACCTTGGGTCGGTAGAAGACGTTCTGCACCGACAGCATGGAGACGATGGTGAGCATTTCCTCGCTGCATCCCAAATGCACCGACATGATGAGCATCTTGCACAACATGGGCTCCAGGGGGAACTCGGCCATCTGTCGGGAAGGAAGGCAACGGCATTCACAGCTGGTTATTTCTTCGAATCTGTGCAGCCTCCCCAAGCAGTGGCAGTCAACCTGATTGCAGCAAACCACCGAACTTTGTCTTGGGGGGGGGGGGCAGGAACAGAATGCCCCAAGTACTTGCACACACATTTCAATACTCCCTCTTTGATTTTCATTTCTACCTTATGAAGCTGGTTGTCTGGTATAGCTATCATAACTGAAGCTCTTCCTTCCCAGAGGTGGTTCCCAGAGCATACCAGGCAAATCCAGGGCTAGGGACCTCTAACCATCTCTTGCTCCAGTGCTGCACTGGGAGCTTTCCCCCACCCCCAAAGTCAGGGCAGGTCACAAGGGTTTAGCACACCCGCAATGGATTTCAGGATTCTGGCAAGCTCAGCCAGCTTGTTCTCTCCTTTTGTTAAACAAGTTTCTAGTTCTTATGGGTGAGAAATTAGAAATACCGTATTTTTCGCTCTATAAGACGCACCTAGTTTTTGGAGAAGGAAAACAAGAAAAAAAATATTCTGAATCTCAGAAGCCAGAACAACAAGAGGGATCGCTGCGCAGCGAAAACAGTGATCCCTCTTGCTGTTCTGGCTTCTGGGATAGCTGCGCAGCCTGCATTCACTCCATAAGACACACACACATTTCCCCTTACTTTTTAGGAGGGAAAAAGTGAGTCTTATAGAGCAAAAAATACGGTACGTATCATCTATCTTCTGTTTCTGGTACAATCTGAGGGGTAAAGGCTGAGCAGAGCTTTCCAGATCACTGGGGTAGGGAGAAAAGGGTTTCCAACACCCTCTGTGGTTCCTTCTCCCCCATACTGCTGCATCTATTTCCTTGCCCATTTCCACTATTTTCAGATCTACACTGGCTCACAGTATGTTTCTGAGCACAATTCAAAGTGTTGGTGCTGACCTTTAAAGCCCTAAACGGCCTCAGCCCACTAGACCTGAAGGAGCGTCTCCACCCCCATTGTTCAGCCCAGACACTGAGGTCCAGCTCCGAGGGCCTTCTGGTGGTTCCCTCACTGTGAGAAGCGAGGTTACAGGGAACCAGGCGGAAGGCCTTCTTAGTAGTGGCACCCACACTGTGGAAGGCCCTCCCATCAGATGTCAAGGAGATAAATAACTATACAACTTTAAGAAGACATTTGAAGGCAGCCGTGTATCTGGAATTTTTTAAATGTTTGATGTTTTAATCTGCTGGAAGCAACCCAGTCAGATGGGCGGCATATAAATAATCACAATCAAAATCCCAGAACTTTAATGCAATAACAAATAAGGAGGAACAGCAAATGTAAGCAGACTCAAGTTGCTTATTCTAGCTGCAAACGCTAGGTTCTACAAGTAGTGTTTCCCAAAGATTCCCCGAGCTTGGATATCCCTTCCATCACCCCCATCCCCACAGCCATGAGACCTGAACAGTGCAGGGCCTACCCGGCGTCCCAGTCGGGTGAGCAGCCCTTCGTCATCCAGGGCACCCAGAGTGTACAGCTGCTCCATTGCGGTGATCAGAGTTTCCATTGGCGGAGCATCCATGAAATCAAAGGAGAGCAGGTCGTTGATTCCCATAGCCTGTGTGTGTGCGTGAGAGAGAGGGAGGAGAGAACATGAGGTGTGCTGTACAAACATCTGGATAAAAAAGGTAAAGGCAAAAGACTAATTCATCATGCGAAAGGCTGGGCTGGATGAATCCCTAGCCGGAATTAAGATTGCCGGAACAAATATCAACCTCTGATATGCAGATGACACAACCTTGATGGCAGAAAGTGAGGAGGAATTAAAGAACCTTTTAATGAGGGTGAAAGAGGAGAGCGCAAAATATGGTCTGAAGCTCAACATCAAAAAAACCAAGATCATGGCCACTGGGCCCATCACCTCCTGGCAAACAGAAGGGGAAGAAATGGAGGCAGTGAGAGGTTTTACTTTCTTGGGCAAACTGCGGGAGGCAGTGGAAGACAGAAGTGCCTGGAGTGCTCTGGTCCATGGGGTCACGAAGAGTCGGACACGACTAAACGACTAAACAACAACAAAAGACCCCTGGACGGTTAAGTCCAGTCAAAGGCGACTATGGGGTTGTGGCACTCATCTCGCTTTCAGGCCGAGGGAGCTGGCGTTTGTCCGCAGGCAGTTTTCCAGGTCATGTGGCCAGCATGACTAAACCGCTTCTGGCACAGCAGGACATCAGGACAGAAGCCAGAACGCATGGAAACGCCGTTTACCTTCCCGCTGCAGTGGTACCTATTTATCTACTTGCACTGGCATGCTTTCGAACTGCTAGGTTGGCAGGAGCTGGGACAGAGCAACGGGAGCTCACTCAGTCGCAGGGATTCGAACCGCTGACCTTCTGATCGGCAAGCCCAAGAGGCTCAGTGGTTTAGACCATGCCTTGTACAAACATCATCCACCGCCCTGACCAAATGAAAAGAACCCAGCTCAAACGCTACAAACAGAAGGAAGGTTCATTTTACAAGGCGCTACAAAGATACTCTGCAAGGCTTTTCTAGAGATGGCTCTGCCATAAGAGACCAGCTGCTGCGTCACCAGCGCCTACCTTAAGGGACAGCACAGTGCTGGCCAAGTTGGTCCTCTGGATCTCAGGCACGTTGGTGGTGAGCATCTCGTCGCGGTAGGCCCGTTCTGTGTACAGCCGGTAGCACTTGCCTGGCCCGGTCCTCCCAGCCCTCCCAGCTCGCTGCTTGGCTTGGGCCTGCAGGAATCATAGATAACAAACCAGGTCAGCAAATTACTTTCTCTCTCTCCCCCCCTTTCTATAATTTTTATTAGATTTTCTGTTCTACATTTTAGGATATTCATTTAAGCAACCTTAAACTATCAATGCTTTCCCTTCTTCTATTTCCATGGTTCATTTTGCATAACGTAAATCCCTGCATATTTTATATAAACTAAACCAGTTTTCCATTATTACATTCATCAAAACTATTTACACTATTGAATTTATCTTAACGCTGCCCATGTTTTCGAATATACACAATTCCGCCCCCCACATATATTCAATAAACATTTTCCAATCTTCTTTAAACGTATGTTCTTCTTGTTCTCTTATTCTATACATTAGGTCTGCCAGCTGCGCATATTCCATCAGTTTAAGTTGCCATTCTTCTTTAGTTGTGACCTTGCTCATTTTCCATTTTTGGGCTAACAGAACATAATCCGCAATAGTGGCATACATCAAGGTAAAGGGACCCCTGACCATTAGGTCCAGTCGTGGCCGACTCTGGGGTTGTGGTACTCATCTCGCTTTATTGGCCGAGGGAGCTGGTGTACAGCTTCCGGGTCATGTGGCCAGTATGACTAAGCCGCTTCTGGCGAACCAGAGCAGCGCACGGAAACGCCATTTACCTTCCCGCCGGAACGGTACCTATTGATCTACTTGCACTTTGACGTGCTTTCGAACTACTAGGTGGGCAGGAGCAGGGACCAAGCAACGGGAGCTCACCCCGTCGCGGGGATTCAAACCGCCAACCTTCTGACCGGCAAGTCCTAGGCTGTGTAGTTTAGACCACAGTGCCACCCGCATCCCTAGTGGCACACATAAATAACCTTTTTTGACACCTGGGAATTTCCATCTGAATTGTCCCCAACGAAAAGGACTCTGGGTTATGTTTTTTAAGTACTTTTAAACATTTTTTCCAATTTATGACAAATTATTTCCCAGCGAATTACTTTTGACTGCCCCCTCAGCACATTTTATTTCGCACCAGGGAACTATAGCTGCAGTATGGAATATGGAAACCACACCATCACAGGTCTTGCAGGTCCGAAACAGGTGTGAGAAAATATGAAGGAAGGAAACATGGTTAGCAGTGAAGCAGCCCAGAGGGAAGTGAGGGGAAGATGGGGCTCGTCATCCTGGGAAGGTGGCCCATCTAGGAGAAGGGAGTCTCTGATCCTAAACCTCCCCTGCCTTGATTGGATGGCACCTTGTACGCCTCCTTCCAGCAACTCCTGCAGCCAAGCTGGTGCCAAACATATTGCTCTGCTTTCTTTTGGACCACACCAGCGAGGCCGAAAGGGGTGTGTGTGTCTTGTTGTCCGGGCAGCCCAGGACCTCCATACACACTGCCTAGGCTTCCGCACTGAGGAAGGTCACTTTGGTACTGCTAACACAGCGGGTTGACATCAGTCCTGGAGGCGCACTCCACTGTCTCTCAAGACAGGCGGACGCCAACAACAACCAGCCCAGTTGTGACAGAGGAATATGAACCAAGCAAATCTGGTTTTTAGCTTACTGTTGGTTTTAATTATTTTTCTAAGGTTTGAAATTGTTGCTTTTTAACCGGGTTTCCCTGATCATTTTATGGTTTTATTCTTTTTGTAAACCGCTTTGGGGATTTCTTTGCAGTGAAGCGGTATGTAATTTTTTGAAATACGTAAAAATATCTAAATGAGGAAATCCGGCAAAAGGTACAACAACATCTCTGTGGAACTAAGGGAGGCTGTTTAGGGTATCCATGGATGCGCCGCACAAACACAGAACTCAGCATTCTAAAACTCAAAAATTTCGTTTTTAAACAAGCAAGCATGTTTCTAGGCCTTAGATTTGGAAATGTGTGGTTATTCCACAAAATTTCAGAAGTGAGGAAGACACACGTGTGTGGCCAAGTCTGAGCAAGAGTTATTCAGAAGCAGAAGACATTCAAATTTCAGAATTCTTGCAGCCTCCAAATTCAGCTACCCTTGGAGTAGAGCATGGGTAGGCAAACTAAGGCCCGGGGGCCGGATCTGGTCCAAACGCCTTCTAAATCTAGCCTGCAGACGGTCCGGGAATCAGCATGTTTTTACATGAGTAGAATGTGTGCTTTTATTTAAAATGCATCTCTGGGTTATTTGTGGGGCAAAGGAATTCGTTCATCCCCCCCGCAATACAGTCCGGCCCCCCACAAGGTCTGAGGGACAGTGGACCGGCCCCTGCTGAAAAAGTTTGCTGACCCCTGGAGTAGAGTATGGAAAAGGAAATACAAAAGATGAGAGGGGGCATTCACTGATTAGGGAACACAACTAGAGTGCCATAAAAAGGAGCAAGTTATTCCTGAAGTTTATTTTTATTTGTGGAGCGTGTCTTGGTGACAGGGAGGTGCTGTTCCTGCCGCACTAGGATAGAGCCAGCGTGGTGCAGTGGTTAAGAGCAGTGCACTCGTAATCTGGTGAACTGGGTTCGATTCCCTGCTCCTCCACATGCAGCTGCTGGGTGACCTTGGGCCAGTCACACTTCTCTGAAGTCTCTCAGCCCCACTCACCGCACAGAGTGTTTGTTGTGGGGGAGGAAGGGAAAGGAGATTGTTAGCCGCTTTGAGACTCCTTAGGGTAGTGATAAAGCAGGATATCAAATCCAAACTCTTCTAGGACATCCCTATTCACCGTAGAGCTGGATATGGAACAACTGATCGGTTCAAAATTGGGAAAGGAGTACGACAAGGCTGTATATTGTCTCCCTGCTTATTTAACTTATATTCAGAACTCATCATGCGAAAGGCTGGACTGGATGAATCCCAAGGTGGAATTAAGAGTGCCAGAAGAAATATCAACAACCTCAGATATGCAGATGACACAACCGTGATGGCAGAAAGTGAGGAGGAATTAAAGAACATTTTAATGAGGGTGAAAGAGGAGAGCGCAAAATATGGTCTGAAGCTCAACATCAAAAAAACCAAGATCATGGCCACTGGGCCCATCACCTCCTGGCAAATAGAAGGGGAAGAAATGGAGACAGTGAGAGATTTTACTTTCTTGGGCTCCATGATCACTGCAGATGGTGACTGCAGTCACGAAATTAAAAGACGCCTGCTTCTTGGGAGAAAAGCAATGACAAACCTAGACAGCATCTTAAAAAGCAGAGACATCACGTTGCCAACAAAGGTCCATATAGTTAAAGCTATGGTTTTCCCAGTAATGATGTATGGAAGTGAGAGCTGGACCATAAAGAAGGCTGATCGCCGAAGAATTGATGCTTTTGAATTATGGTGCTGGAGGAGACTCTTGAGAGTCCCATGGACTGCAAGAAGATCAAACCTATCCATTCTGAAGGAAATCAGCCCTGAGTGCTCACTGGAAGGACAGATCCTGAAGCTGAGGCTCCAAGACTTTGGCCACCTCATGAGAAGAGAAGACTCCCTGAAAAGACCCTGATGTTGGGAAAGATGGAGGGCACAAGGAGAAGGGGACGACAGAGGACGAGATGGTTGGACAGTGTTCTCGAAGCTACCAGCATGAGTTTGACCAAACTGCGGGAGGCAGTGGAAGACAGGAGAGCCTGGCGTGCTCTGGTGCATGGGGTCATGAAGAGTTGGACACGACTAAACAACTAAACAACAACAACAACAACATTCACCTAATAGCACAAGCAGACAAATCATTTCCTTCTCCATATTTCATAGGCCTGAGCAAGAGAAATCCATCACATCTGCCAACAGAAATTCTTCTAACTCCCACGGACCCCAGTCGCAGATCTTGTGTAGAACAGCCACCCAGCCACGTACCTGAGAAATAGGTGTCACAACCAGTTGGTCAATTCCTGTCTTTGAGTTGTATACTTTCTGCTTCACAAACCCAGGGTCCACCACGTAATAGATGCCGTCAATTGTGAGCGAAGTTTCAGCGATGTTCGTGGCAATGACCACCTAGATAGGACGAAAGAGACAGAGACGCAGGGTCAAACAGCATGCTAAACAGGAGGCAGCAAAAGCCTCCACAGACTGGTCCAGAAGGGAACTTTCACAGGAATCGTAATGGGGGGGGGGGGCGCCATCTTTGCCAGAAAGTGGTGGAAGCAGCTACCTTTCGACTCCCTGGGGGAGCTGGGTCAAAGATGCGTGTCTGCATCTCGCTAGGCAGTGCTGAGTAGACGGGCAAGATGATCAGCTCAGGGACGTCGGGACCCAGGGATTTCATTCGCTCATAGAGGATCTCGCAGGCCGTGTCAATCTCCTCCTGGCCAGTCAAAAACACCAGGATGTCTCCTGCAGAACAGAAAAACGGTTCCTCTGATTAGCTCCACCCACAGGCAGGCCAGGGCACAACATTTACAACTTCAGGAACAGATAATAATAATAATAATAATAATAATAATAATAATAATAATAATTTATTTATACCCCTCCCATCTGGCTGGGTTTCCCCAGCCACTCTGGGCGGCTTCCAACCGAATATTAAAAACAATACAGTGTCAGACATTAAAAACTTCCCTAAACAGGGCCGCCTTCAGTTGTCTTTTAAAAGTAAAATACAGTGGTACCTCGGGTTACATACGCTTCAGGTGACAGACTCCTCTAACCCAGAAATAGTACCTCGGGTTAAGAACTTTGCTTCAGGATGAGAACAGAAATCCTGTTCCAGCGGCGTGGCAGCAGCAGGGGGCCCCATTAGCTAAAGTGGTGCTTCAGGTTAAGAACAGTTTCAAGTTAAGAACAGACCTCCGGAACGAATTAAGTACTTAATCCGAGGTACCACTGTAGTTGTTTAATGCCTTGACATTTGCTGGGAGGGCGTTCCACAGGGCGGGCGCCACTACCGAGAAGGCCCTCTGCCTGGTTCCCTCTAACCTCACTTCTCGCAGTGAAGGAACTGCCAGAAGGCCCTCGGTGCTGGACCTCAGTGTCCGGGCTGAACAATGGGGGTGGAGACGACCCTTCAGGTATACAGGACCCAGGTCATTTAGGGCTTTAAAGGTCAGCACCAACACTTTGAATTGTGCTCGGAAAAATACTGGGAGCCAATGAAGATAAAATGTTCAGCATAAACAGAGTAGTTGTTGTCTTCTCTGGTGCTCACTCATAGCTGAGCGAGATTGTCTTCCATGAACACGGGCTTAACAGGGAGTCTGTAAATAACTATAGAGTAGTATGGTTTGGGGAAATGTAGCTTCTCGTTTGCAAGATGGGTGCACATAGGAGGGTAGTGTGCTACAGATCTGGGATAGCTCAGCTGATAGAGCATGAGACTCTTAATCTCAAGGTCGTGGGTTCAAGCCCCACATTGGGCAAAAGATTCCTGAATTACCCTGGTGGCCCCTTCCAACTCTACAATTCTATTATTCTAGGATAGGTAAAGGACTCCTGACCATTAGGTCCAGTCGTGACCGACTCTGGGGTTGCGGCACTCATCTCGCTTTATTGGCCGAGGGAGCCGGCATACAGCTTCCGGGTAATGTGACCAGCATGACTAAGCCGCTTCTGGAGAACCAGAGCAGGGCACGGAAACGCCGTTTACCTTCCCGCCGGAGCGGTACCTATTTATCTACTTGCACTTTGACGTGCTTTCGAACTGCTAGGTTGGCAGGAGCAGGGACCGAGCAACGGGAGCTCACCCCGTCACAGGAATTCGAACCGCTGACCTTCTGATCAGCAAGCCCTAGGCTCTGTGGTTTAACCCACAGCGCCACACACCATCAAAGGTTTCTTCTTGTTGGCCAGTGAAGAGTATCTACAGCAGACTACCCCACTCTCATAGCAGGTCTCTTCAGATGAGATAGACCTTAAAGTGTCTGTGAACTTCGTTGTTTTTTTTAGAACTCCAAAAACAAAACTGATGAACAGAAAAGAGAGGACTTAAACATCATCTAGCCCAAGCCAGCCACCCTAGGTAAAAAGAAACGCAAAAGACCCCTGGATGGTTAAGTCCAGTCAAAGGCAACTATGGGGTTTGTGGCACTCATCTCGATTTTAGGCCGAGGGAGCCGGCACTTGTCCACAGATAGCTTTTTGGGTCATGTGGCCAGCAGCACTAAACTGCTTCTGGTGCAATGGGACACCATGACAGAAGAAGAGTTTGGATTTGATATCCTGCTTTATCACTACCCGAAGGAGTCTCAAAGGGCTAACATTCTCCTTTCCCTTCCTCCCCGACAACAAACACTCTGTGAGGTGAGTGGGGCTGAGTGACTTCAAAGAAGTGTGACTAGCCCAAGGCCACTCAGCAGCTGCATGTGGAGGAGCGGAGACGGGAACCCGGATCACCAGATTACGAGTCTACCGCTCTTAACCACTACATCACACTGGAAGCCAGAGTGTACGGAAACACCATTTACCTTTCCGCCACAGTGGTACCTATTTATCTCCTTGCACTGGCGTGCTTTTGAACTGCTAGGTTGGCAGGAGCTGGGACAGAGCAACGGGAGCTCACCCTGTTGTGGGGATTCAAACCGCCGACCTTCTGATTGGCAAGCCCAAGAGTCTCGGTGGTTTAGACCACAGGGCCACCTTGGAAGCTGCAGGAGTGCTCTATGATTACTACATGGGACTGAAAGCCTTCCATCCTCCAACATGAAGCAACCTTCAAGGTGAACACCAACATTCCATGCCTTACCTGGTGGCTCCGTCAAGTGGATCTGCATGACTGTGATCAGGCTGGCATCCAGGTAATCTGTCTCTGGCTCCTTAGTATAGAGAATCTCCACCGGGTACGTCCTGCCTGGGATGGTAAAGATGGGAGCCTCGTAGAAGTACTGGGAGAACTTAACCGCGTCCAAGGTGGCTGACGTCACTATCAACTTCATGTCTTGCCTCTTCTGAACCGTCTGCAGGAGAGAAGTTGGCAAAACATGTTCAGGGAAGGAAAAATTGTACACAGCAACAAAAGCCATGAGGGGGCAACAGCCCTGGCTGGCAGCCAAACTAATCCGAGGACCAATCAAGAGCTGGGGCCCAGGACAGGCAGGCTTCTTTCTTATTTTCTGAGCACAGGGTTACACAGTGGAGAATCCATATCCTTGTTAATAAAGCCTTCCATCGTTGGGAAATGATATATAAATAATAATAATAATAATAATAATAATAATAATTTTTATTTATACCCCACCCTCCCCAGCCAAGGCCGGGCTCAGGGCGGCTAACAACCAATAATAAAAACAAGTTGAATGATTACAACTTAAAAACAAAATTAAAATACAACATTAAAATATTGAAACATTAAATATTAAAATGCAGCCTCATCGCAGGAGGAGAAGGAAAGGAAAAAAGAAAGAGAGGGAGGGAATCAAATTGGCTCCAAGCCAAAGGCCAGCCGGAACAACTCTGTCTTACAGGCCCTGCGGAAAGAAATCAGATCCTGCAGGGCCCTGGTTCATGAGGCAGAGTGTTCCACCAGGCAGGAGCCAGTGTTGAAAAGGCCCTGGCTCTGGTTGAAGCTAATCTTCCTTAGGGCCCAGGACCACTAGGGTGTTGCTATTTATGGACCTTGAGGCTCTCCGTGGGGCATACCGGGAGAGGCGTTCCCGTAGGTACGAGGGTCCTAGACCATAAATAAATGAAAAAAATGTTTGAAATAACTTTTGTTAAAAAATCAGAAGCCTTTTTATTAGGAATTATAGGTACCGAGACTCCAAAGGACCAGAGGAAATTGTCCATGTATGCTACAACGGCCGCTCGGATTTTGGTAGCCCAGAGGTGGAAGGAAGGGACAACCCCACAACCAGAGAAGAATGGCAAATCAGGTTGACGGACTATGCCGAAATGGCAAAACCAACTGGGAAGCTCGGGAATCAAGAAGACAAGAAATTTTAAAAAGAATGGGAAATGTTTATAATGTATATACAAATTCACTGTAAACAGGTCAAAACATTAGCGGGATTTTAAATACAATTGAAATGTAACAGAATGTATAGATAACTGAGGAAGATGAAAAATTGGAGAAGTATTGATATATAATTGAAAATAGAACTAAAAGGACCCATGGAAGGGATGGGGAGAAGTCAAGAGATTCAGAGTAATCTCGATATTTGGATTTCGCATTGTGTTTCGTTGTACGTTTTTATTTTTGACAATCAAATTAAAAAGATTATAAAAATAAAATAAAGGTTTTCGTCAATTGTTCTTTTCTAAGTCATTATTTTTAGGAGGTTGTTGGGGGTGGTGGGGAGAGGGATTTGAAAGAGCTGACACCTTTTTCAGGAGACCAAAGAGCACATCGGTGTGTATGGTGCGCTCGTGGGCTTCATCCAACATGATGATGGCATACTGCGTCAGATCCGGGTCGATCAGGCACTCTCGCAGCAACATCCCGTCCGTCATGTACTTGATCACCGTCTCGGGACTGGTGCAGTCCTCAAACCGGATGGTGTAGCCAACCTGCCAAGGAGAGTGGGGCAAAACGATCAGAAGGGGGTGAAAGGGCAACCATTTCTGCTCTGGCAATTACGTCTTGCCTGCCCGCCTGCAAGAAACAACTGCAAATTTAAAGGTGTAGAGCAAGAATAATAATAATATTTTTTATTTATACCCTACCCTCCCCAGCCAAGGCCGGGCTCAGGGCGGCTAACAAGCAATAATAAAAACAAGTTGAATGAATACAACATTAAAATATTGAAACATTAAATATTAAAATGCAGCCTCATCACAGGAGGAGAAAGGAAAAAAGAAAGAGGGGGAGGGAATCAAATTGGCTCCAAGCCAAAGGCCAGGCGGAACAACTCTGTTTTACAGGCCCTGCGGAAAGAAATCAGATCCTGCAGGGCCCTGGTCTCATGAGGCAGAGCGTTCCACCAGGCTGGAGCCAGTATTGAAAAGGCTCTGGCTCTGGTTGAAGCCAATCTAACTTCTTTAGGGCCCGGGACCACTAGGGTGTTGCTATTTATGGACCTTGAGGCTCTCCGTGGGGCATACCAGGAGGGACGTTCCTGTAAGTACAAGGGTCCTAGGCCATGAAAGGCTTTAAAGGTCAAAACCAGCACCTTATATCTGACCCTGTACTCCACCGGCAGCCAGTGCAGCTGGAAAACCACTGGGTGAATATGCTCCCATGGCAGAGACCCCGTGAGGAGCCTCGCTGCAGCATTCTGCACCCGCTGGAGTTTCTGGGACAGCTTCAAGGGCAGCCCCGCGTGGATGGGAATGGATGGATTCATGGATGGATGGATGGATGGACGCATTCCCGCGTGGATGGGAACCTCTGGCCTGTGGAACAGATCTGCATTCCCAACTGGTCTCTTGCCCATTCCATTGTGTTGGCCCTGAGCACAACCTCCCACCGCCTTTCCACTCCTGCCAGCTTGAGGAAAGTAAGCCACCATGGAATTGTATGATCTGCCACTTCTGGCACATTGCAGGGTCAATCCACCAAGCACCAGTGCATCTTACCTCCTGTCCCAGGCAGCAGCCAAACTCCTCCGATACCCGCTTGGCCACGGACATGGCAGCCACTCGCCGAGGCTGGGTGCAGCCAATCTTCCCGCGGGACGTGTAGCCAGCCTCAGCAAGGTACTGCGTGATCTGCGTCGTTTTCCCAGAGCCCGTCTCCCCGATGACTATCAGAATCTGGTTATCGTGAACAGCCTAGGACAGAGAAGCCATTGAATGCTCAGGTATCCTCACTGTTCAAAGGTACTCAAATCTCTTCCACCTGCTACTCTGTCTGTTCTCCTCCGTGAACATTACGTCCAATAGGGAAGCGTGCTGCTCTTTGTCTGCACGAATCGGTTTTTCTTTTAAAATCAAGCCGCAGGTTCGGACGCTACAGAAAGGGGCCTACAAATCTGCATGGATGCAATAGCACGGCAGGTGGAAAAATGTTTCCTCGAAATTATTGCCAATACTACAGAACCCGATGAATCTAAATGTCAGAGCTTTCTGTTGGAAGTGTATGGTTCTTAAAGTGTTATCCAAGAAAGAGCTCAAATGGAAAAAGATGCTCAAACAAACTAACACCGGGGGAGCTTCCAGTGACCAGATGGTGACTTTTAGCTGAGCAGGAACCATTTGCTTTGCATCCTTCCTCTATACAATTAATTCTATCTGGTGTTCTCAAAGTTCCTTATAGGGCAACTTCTGGTTTCATACACCCTGCCACACCCTGCTCAGGTTCTGAACATCCAGAAGAGCAAACCTACATGCAAAGTACATATACCACATTCACAGCCCTCTCTTTATAAAGCTGATGTTATGCTTCTACAGTCGTACCTTGGAAGTCGAACAGAATCCGTTCTGGAAGTCCGTTCGATTTCCAAAACATTTGGAAACCAAAGCATGGCTTCTGATTGGCCGCAGGAAGCTCCTGCAGCCAATCGGAAGCCTTGGAAGCCCCGTTGGATGTTCAGGTTCCAAAGAACGTTTGCAACCTGGAACACTCACTTCCGGGTTTGCGGCATTCGGGAGCCAAAATGTTCCGACTTGCAAGGCGTTCGGAATCCAAGGTATGACTGTATTGGCCTTCCAGTCTGTTCGACTGCACGATATTAACCAATTTGTTTTTACTGTTTTATTCTCTGGGTTGTAAGCCACCCTGAATTTTTGAAACACAGGCAGGGTGTGCAGCTTTAATGAACTAAAAAGGAAACATTTGCTAGGTAAGGGCATTCATATATGAAGCTGCATCAGCTCCCAACAATCACAGGTTTTCTGTGTTTTTCCGCTTGCAGAATTTAACGGGAGAAGAATTGGCAGGAATATAAAAGCTCCTTAGGATTTTGGAACACCATGGTCATCTCCTGTGGAGGCCAAACCACCTGATATCGGCATGCTGAGATGCTGGATTTGATGACCCTTGGTTCAATTCCGGACAGCTGGCTTTTTTCTTCTTCTTCTCCTCAGTCTTACCTGGATAAGCTGATCCTTCAGCCGGTATATTGGGAGACTTTCCCTCTGCTCAATGATCGACAGCTGAGTTTTCTTCCCATAAGAGGCTTTATTGCCTCCGAAAGCGTGTTTCTTCCACTCTGGGATGTCGTTTGGCATCATGCCAATCCCTCGCATGTTGGCAGCGATTTGTCTCCCATCCACTGGAAAGAGAGAGGAAAATTTACATCACACTTTGGTCCGTATGGCAACATGAAAGTGGTAAGAGAGGACTGACTAGAAAGGGGTGTGAGTGTTAGTTTCTGTGTGTTGCCACTGTGCAGTGCTTTTGGAGTCACAAGACTCTGTTTACATTCCAGAGACCTTCCAGGCTGTTGGAAGTCTCACGGAAGACAGGAGACGGATGTGATGTTTACTGGTTTCCTGTTCCTTTGTTCCTTTGTTTCAGTTGCTCTCTGCTTTCACAGAGAGAGGATGTAGATTTCTTTGCTGTCTGAGTAGTAAGAAATAAAGCATAGCGATGTAGCCATAAATCTCATCACTTCCCTGTGCTGGAAACTCTGCTGAACGGGAATGTGCCTGAGGCCTCATCAAAGGCTCAGGTCGTTAATTATCGTCGGAGGACTCGGCCAGAGGAAAATGAGTTTTATCAACTTGGCCGAACGGTGATCCTGACAGTGAGCACACGGGCTCAGGTAACAGGACAGCGAAAACCATTCATTCCACAGCTGCTTAGAGGGGGAAAGAAGTTGGCTATCAAGGCAGCCAGAATTTCTGGATCTCTGCGTCTCCTAAATTGCCTGATGCATCTCAATTTACAGTACACGTTACATGTTACAGCGGGTTCCCACATTGATGTCTAAACAGAAGTACATTTTACAACCAAAAAACATCAGGAGGGAGATTCGGTTACCGTCTGGGAGGGGATCCACCCAGTGTTTGTTGAGTCCCATGGGGATGGAGTCCATCTCTGCCTCCCTCTGGGCTTGCTTCAGCTCTCGCCTCTCTTTTGCTAGCGCACTCTGCATCATGGCAGCTTGAGACAGGGAGCCGTCAGGGTTCTGGAGTAATACAGGAAAACGTATTCAATTACTCGCAGCAGCTAAGTTTGTCCAAGAAGTCCTTGCTGAGCTTCTCTCATCTCGGTAGCCACCCCAACAAATTACACCCCCAAATCAAATATCAGCACACCCTTGCCATCCCTCCCCACTTCTGGCAATTATGGAAGGGCCCGGGGTCTGGATCTGGTCACCTTCACAATCTTGATGGGGCTCATGTCCATGCTCTGCTTGGTGTGTCCTCGCAGGAACGGCGGCTCCTCCTCTACCAGTTCGATTTCCAGGTCCTCGTCTGGAAGAGGGAATCAAGCTCAGTCCCAGGCACATTTTAACAAGGTTCCCTGCTCTCATGAACAAACTCCAACCTGGGATGGCACCTGGGATAGCTCAGTGGGTACAGCCCCATATTGGGCAAAAGATTCCAACAGGGCAGGAGGGGTTGGACTAGATGACCCTCGTGACCCCTTCCAGCTCTACAATCTTATGATTATCTAGCAGCCTCTAGGCTAATCTAGCCCCTGCAAAGAGAGCAGACTAGTCCCTGTATTGGAAAACTTTTGCCTAATAATAATAATAATAATAATTTATTACTTATACCCCGCCCATCTGGCTGGGTTTCCCCAGCCACTCTGGGCGGCTTCCAACAGAACACTAAAATACAATAACCTATTAAACATTAAAAGCTTCCCTAAACAGGGCTGCCTTCAGATGTCTTCTAAAAGTTTGGTAGTTGTTGTTCTCTTTGACATCTGGTGGGAGGGCGTTCCACAGGGCGGGTGCCACTACCAAGAAGGCCCTCTGCCTGGTTCCCTGTAACTTGGCTTCTCACAGCGAGGGAACCGCCAGAAGGCCCTCGGCGCTGGACCTCAGTGTCCGGGCAGAACGATGGAGGTGGAGACGCTCCTAGCCTCTGGAGAACACAGAAATACAATGGAAAGAGACTCTCCCTTGCGTTCTACCTTGCACATGTTCTCAGCCAGGGGCAGGTAAACTGTGGCCCTCCAGATGTTGGCAGACTAACTCCCATCAGTCCCAGTCAGCAGGGCCAAAAGTCACAAGACGATGGGAGCTGTAGTCCAGCAACATCTGGATGGGTGTGGATGTTAGCCATGTTTCTAGGCAGTGTGGAAGGCAGGGGAGCAGTTAATTAGTCTTGATAGTGGAAGTACAGTGGTACCTTGGTACTCAAACGGCTTGACCCCCGAACAAATCGGCTCCCGAAAGCCGCAAACTAGGAAGTGTTCAGGTTTGCAATCATTTTTCGGAAGCTGAACGTCTGACGCTGCTTCCGCGATTTCCAATTGAGTGCAGGAAGCTCCTGCAGCCAAATGGAAGCCGCACCTTGGTTTTTGAACCATTTCGGGAGTTGAACTGACTGCCAGAACAGATTAAGTTTGAGAACCAAGGCACCACTGTACCTCAAATCCACCATTCTCCAGTTCAGAGTGGGACGTGAGCAAAATGAATTGCTAGATGAGGAACAAGCACAGAGGTGAATCAAGTCTAGACCATCACAGAGCGCAACTTTCCTTACCTTCCTCATCATCAACCTTTGGCAGGATCCCCGTTTCCTCGTCGAAGTCAGGGAACTCCTCCTTGGAAAGCACGTTGGCAGCAATCATCTGAAGGGGGTGGGGAAGAACAAGGACAAAACCTTCAGCCAAAAAGTTAAGAGGTCTGTCTTGTTTCAAATGCAAGTTCCTTTAAACGACGGCCAACACCCTCTTCATGCTCGGGCAAAGGACTCAGGACTTGTCTCCCGCTTGGTTGCCATTGGTAATTTAGTCCCAAGCCAGAAATCGTTACCTGCTTGATTTCCCATTTCTCAGGGTCAGAAATGCGGGTGAGGCGCTTTCGTTCCAACGTATCGTCCTCTACCTCCGGAGCGCTGACCAAGGACAGGTGGGTTGGCCGGTCTGGGTTCCTCATGGCTGCCTCCTCAGACTCCCCGACGAGGTTCCGACGTCTGTTTGGGTTCAAATCCTCCCCTGTGTCTTGATCTACATCCTAAAGCACACATAAATCACAGGTTGGCACTCCCATCAATGTAGCAATGCAAAAATTAAAAAAGATTACCGTATTTTCCGCCCTATAGGACGCACTTTCCCCCCTCCAAAAATGAAGGGGAAATGTGTGTGCATCCTATGGGGCGAATGCCGCATGCCATCCCGCTGTCCACCGACCTGGTTTGAAGGCTGGCGGCGGGGAGAAGCCCGCTTCTCCCTGCCACTAGCCCCACAAGTTCGGGGGACAGCGGGGAGGCGCAGCGCGCCCAGGCTTAGCTTCGCGCAGCTCTCCGCAAGCCGTGGGAGCCCGTCGCTGGGCTCCCACGGCTTGCGGAGAGCTGCCTGTTCTGGGGGCTGGGGTCAGGGGAAGCTCGGGCTTCCCCTGCCCCAGCCCCGCATCGGGGGGGGGAATAATTTTTTTCTCCTTTATTTCCCCCCTCAAAAAATTAGGTGCGTCCTATGGGCCGGTGCGTCCTATAGGGCGAAAAATACGGTACCTTAGTTCCATTTTGCAATTTTTTAAATTTATGCTTTATTGTACACAGACAACAACAAACACACACACACAACAACCATACATTTACATCACCCGCCACCTCAAATACAAAATAAACAAAAAAGTATTTTTTTATGTTTTGTCAGTAAGCCTTCTCAAAGTACATCCAACTTCCCGTCTTCTCCATACTTCTTTCAAAATTTACAAACTTATTGCGTAAATCTGTATGTTCATTTTACAATAAAATATTACTCTTCTGTGTCTTTATTTCTTATTTAGTACAGCTGCAAAAGTTATTCAAACGCAGCGACCGAATTCATAATGCAACAGTTATTTTTAAGATATGTTTTGAAAACTTCCCATCCTGCAATAAATATTTGTTTTGACTTGTCTTTCATTTTTTCAGATACAGTGGTACCTCGGGTTACATACGCTTCAGGTTACAGACGCTTCAGGTTACAGATTCCACTAACCCAGAAATAGTGCTTCAGGTTAAGAACTTTGCTTCAGGATGAGAACAGAAATCGTGCTCCGGCGGCGCGTTGGCAGCGGGAGGCCCCATTAGCTAAAGTGGTGCTTCAGGTTAAGAACAGTTTCAGGTTAAGTACGGACCTCCGGAAAGAATTAAGTACGTAACCCGAGGTACCACTGTAGTTGGGCCAGCTCTGCATACTCAGCTAGTTTTGTAACCATTCTGATCTGGAATGACTTTTATCACTTTTCCAGTTAGTCACTTTTAAGACTAACAAATAAAATGGCGTATAAAAAAACCCTTCTTTTACCTTTATAGGAATGTCTGGTTCTGTAATTCCGAGTAGAAAGGCCCCTGTTTTTTTTTTATTAAATAAGACCCTGAACATTTTCCTAAGTTCACCGTATATGTCATCCCAGAAGATCTTAATTTTTTTACACAGCCACCACATATGAAACATGGTACCAATTTCTACTCCACATCTCCAATAGTTCCATTTCGCAATTAGTGTGCAAGCTTAGCGTGTCGCCCAGGTGAGACATGTAGCGGCATGGTTGATATCAACAACAACAGTTCCTGTCTTGGGGTTTCCCAGTAAGCAAGAAGCACTGGCTGGTAAACAATGGCCCATTTGCATCTGTCACTACCTCCGAGGTCAGTAGCAGATGGCTCTTGAGATTAGTGTGGTCCATGCAGGATTCCCCACTTTTACTCTCTTCCTTAAAACTGCTGGTGCCAATTAGAGGAAAGGGCAGGTGAGATATCCCAAGGCCAAAACAACTGCAGAGCAAGGGTGAATAGTTGAAGTCCAGGGTAGAAACAGTGCCTTGGCACTATTCCCTGATAGCAACCGCTCACCTCCTAGGGAGCAAGTGTTTTCACACCACAATACATTGTCCTAAAAGAGACCCACCCCTTGGCCCAAATCAGAGATGGAATTGTTTTATTATATGGCCAAAGTAAGGAGGAGTGGAATGAGGATGGCCAGGGACTGAGAAATGAGCACTGGAGGAGCAGCAAGGCAAGATGAAGCAGACAGAGGAAAGAGATGCTAATGTCCCAGGAAACAAGGAGCAAGACAGAAGGGAAGGACAGAAAGGGAAGGGAAAAGAAACAGAAGCAGACACGAGGTGGGCTTTTATGGAATGGACCCTCTCTTACCTTCATGCTGAGGCTAGTTTTAGAGCCAGTGAAGGACAGAACTTTGACTTTGACCCTCTGCCCTTTGCTCACCACGTCGGCCACGTTAGCAACACGCCCCTCGCGGCGCAGCTCTGAGATGTGGACAAGTCCTTCCCAGCGCTTCCTAAAAAGGGGAATCAGACACAGAAAGAGCCAGTGGGTATCTGCTACATCTCACGCAGGAGCTTTTCGAAGTTATACACTGTAAGTTCCACCCACCGTAAAGGTATCAAGACGGATATGGTAATAACACACTTAATTGTTGGACTAGGAGGTGTATATAATCCCAAGCAAGCTTACCCAAAACAAAAACCCCTGGACTTCAACGTAACTTACTTTGTACGTGCCTAAGATGCCATAAAATCCCCGCGATGGGGTGAGCTCCCGTTGCTCGGTCCCTGCTCCTGCCAACCTAGCAGTTCAAAAGCACATCAAAGTGCAAGTAGATAAATAGGTACCGCTCCAGTGGGAAGGTAAACGGCGTTTCCGTGTGCTGCTCTGGTTCGCCAGAAACGGCTTTGTCATGCTGGCCACATGACCCGGAAGCTGTACGCTGGCTCCCTCAGCCAATAAAGCAAGATGAGCACCGCAACTCCAGAGTCGGTCACGACTGGACTTAATGGTCAGGGGTCCCCTTTACCCTTTAAAATGCCATAGACATGGCTTTGCAGTTAAAAAAAAGTGTTCTGTCAGTTTCTCACTTTCTGGAACTGCACAGATCAGTGGCAGCCAGGGATGCAAAAGGTGAAGCCCACCTTGTATCAAATACCTGAGTCCTTCAAGCTGGACAAAGCAGCCAAACTGCATGATGCTGGTGACTTTGCCGTTGTAGATATCCCCGATGGATGGCTCCTCTGGTGGGGGCCGGTCCACGTGCTTATCCCGCCATCGCTCGTTGCTCTTCTCTGCAGGCTTCTCCCGCTCCTTCCGGTCCCAGCTGGGGCTTCTGCTCCTGGAACGGTACCTGGACTTTCCCTTATTCCGCTCCCTCGTCCGGGAACGAGAGGGCGACTTCCGCTTCCGCTTCTGGTCCCGGCCCCTGCTGCGGCTGCGGCTCCTCCGCCTTCTCTTGCTGCAAACAACAGAAAGTATGAGTACTCAGGTGCACTCTTGATTCAGACACTACTTTAATACAGTGGTACCTTGGACGCGGGTGGTGCTGTGGTCTAAACCACTGAGCCCAGGGCTTGCCGATCGGAAGGTTGGCGGTTCGAATCCCCGCAACGGGATTCCTTGGGAGACCAAGGAGAGCTGTTTTTAAAACACCTCTGCAGCCTTTTCCTTGGTCAGTCACGTGGAAGACTACAGGGCATGGCAGAATTAGTGACAGCAGCAGAGTCTGGTTAGGCAACCTAATTTGGCTGATAATAGTTAAAATACTGGCAGGTGCCTTTTCTTCCTTTTTTACAGAAACAAAATGGCAAAATTCAGCAGCTTCTCCAAGCTGCGGTCTGTACTCCAATACTGTCCACTACGATGGTGATATTTGTGGATTCGTGATGGAATATCCTACCTGAGATAAGAGTGTTGAATTAGATCAGGGGTGGGCAGACTTCAGGCTTTCAGGATCTACTTTATTTTTTAAGTAAAATCTTGAGGTCCACCAATAAGAGGCAGGTGCAAAACAGTAGCTATTTTGGGAGGGGCGCTAAGAATTAAGAAAATAAGAGGTACACGTGCCATCAATAAATTTGCGATCAATAACAGAACCTTGCAAGTCCTTTCACCTTGTCATCCGCACACACCCTTTGTCACGCTGTGACATTCGTTTTTACCTGGCTCATTTAGAGGAGAGGAACCTTTTAGACAAGGCTACTGTTAGACAGGGGAAGTGGGTGGCGCTGTGGGTTACACCACAGAGCCTAGGACTTGCCGATCAGAAGGTTGGTGGTTTGAATCCCCGCGACGGGGTGAGCTCCCGTTGCTCCGTCCCTGCTCCTGCCAACCTAGCGGTTCGAAAGCACGTCAAAGTGCAAGTAGATAAATAGGTACCACTCCGGCAGGAAGGTAAACGGCGTTTCCGTGCGCTGCTCTGGTTCGCCAGAAGCGGCTTAGTCATGCTGGCCACATGACCCGGAAGCTGTACGCCAGCTCCCTCGGCCAATAAAGCGAGATGAGCGCCGCAACCCCAGAGTCGGTCACGATTGGACCTAATGGTCAGGGGTCCCTTTACCTTATTGTTAGACAACTGGGAATCAGAAACTCTTAGCAATCTACTGTGTGCCATTCTTAAACCTACCAGTAGATCCCAACCTGCCTTCTGCCCACCTCTGAGCTAGATCACCTATGATTTTTCCAAAACAACAACGACACACTGAAAAAGTTTCCTTCTTGAGGAGATGAAGCCCCAGGAACCTACTGGTCCTCACTGCTTCGGTGCTTCTCCTGCCTGCCTGCAGTTGGCATCAAAGCTTCCAGTTCCTTGAGGGCATCGGCAGCGACCTTCACATCATCTTCATCCAACATTGTCTGTGAAGGAAAGGAGAGAACCCCCCTGAATAGACCGCTGATACACTAATTCAACATCTCTTTCAGATCCATGTGGCGACAGCTGAACTAGAACTGAGTTCTTCTTGGCACCAAAGTCAAATCTCACCACACTTGGACCCCACTGTTGAACTCAGTAGCACTTGCTTTTAAGTAGGCATGGTTAGGATTCTGCTGCTGATCAGGGAAGCAAGAGAAAACAGAAAGGAGCGTATCCACCTCCATCGTTCTGCCCGGACACTGAGGTCCAGTGCCGAGGAACCTCTGGTGGTTCCCTCGCTGCGAGAAGCCAAGTTACAGGGAACCAGGCAGAGGGCCTTCTCGGTAGTGGCACCCGCCCTGTGGAACGCCCTCCCACCAGATGTCAAAGAGAACAACAACTACCAGACTTTTAGAAGACATCTGAAGGCAGCCCTGTTTAGGGAAGCTTTTAATGTTTGACGGACTATTGTATTTTAATATTTTGTTGGAAGCCGCCCAGAGTGGCTGGGGAAACCCAGCCAGATGGGCGGGGTATAAATAATAATAATTATTATTTCTTGGGAATGCTGTTATTTTGCTATTATTCACAACCCCCACTCCATTCCCGCACTTGGGGTGCCTGGCTCTCCTCCCTAATCTCACAAATCTCCTCCCTCCAGCCTTCATGCCTGCAACCCACACTCTTGTGTGCAAGTCCCACCCACTCACCCTGTTCCTAATGTGCTCTCTTGCCCCAGATTCCTCTGGACTCTGCTCTTCCCGTCTGCAGCTAGTAATGAACAAAAACCCACCTACCCTGACAATGGGATTGTCTGGTCGACAGAGGGCTGGAAACAACTCCTTGTACTTTTCTTTTTCAGTTTTCGGTTTTACAGCCTCTACAGCGATAATAAACAAAAGAAAACACACACGACTTGAAATTTCATTTCATTTCACTTTTAACCTGTATATGTACCTCCTTTCTTTTATTACTTTCTCTATTAGATTTTCATCTAAATGCTATGAACACTGCTGCGTTACTTGCACTCTGGAAAGGTGAAGGGCCATGGCAGATTTGTATTTTGAGGAGCTCTTTCTCTTGGTGACAGGCAGGTGATGGGATCCCTTCTGACAGGCCAAGCACTGAGGATGGCAAGGTGGGCACTGAAACCCTGTAACTTACGGTGTGGAATTTTGGCAGAAATCCCAAGACCGCTTACTAAAGTGGTGCACTCTTCCCACCTTAGATCAAATCTATGCTGTCAGGTGCCATAAGAAAGCGGCAGAGACAGCGCAGGATAGTACGCACCCCGGAAATGATCTCTTTCAGCTTCTGCCTTCTGGAAGAAGGTATAGGGTTATAAAGGCCAGGACTAGCCGCCTGAGAAACAGTTTCTACGCAAGTGCAATTCTGGTTCTAAATGCAGCATAAGGGGTCTCTATAGTATAGTGTATTTTAAAATGGGGTTTCAGAGTTTTTAGGGGGTTTTGAATGCTTTATGTAGTTTTTCAATTTCATTGTTCTGCATGGGACAATGACAATAAAGATATAATATATCGTATATATAAAGGCTCACACTATGAAACTGTAAGAGAGACTTCAAGTGTGCCGACCCAGAATCTGGCTTGTACCAACCCACAGTGGTATCTGTTTTTAACCCATATTTTTGTTTATTTGTACACCTATTCCAGAACTGTGCAATGGTTGTTTTCTAACCACAACTTGCAGCTGCTAGGTCCCTTCCATCCCCATTCTGCCTGTGTGCCCGTGAGGCTTCACTTACCTTTGCTAGTGGAAGGTTTTGCAGGCGGTCGCATCGTCTGTATAAGACGCAGCAGGTTGCTAATGAGGGAATCCTGAAATACAGGATTTGGGTTTAAAAAAAGAAGCAGAAACAGAATTTATTGCTCCTGCAATTCTTTCCCTCCCCACCAGCTCAACCACCAACACCACCCTCTGCACCTGCTGCCTTCAAAAGATTTTGGCACTCACTGTAAATTCGGCACCATTCTTCACCAAGGCTGCCTTGAATGCATCAAAGGTTGTATTTCTCTCTGCGAGGTTTATCACAAATTCAGCTGTAAACAATTGGAGGGTGAAAGGAAAAAGGATTAGGCGAAAAGGGCTCACACTGTTTTGGAGCAGGCATAGTCCCAATTCTTAAAATACCTGCATATACAGTAGTACCTCGCAAGACGAATGCCTCGCAAGACGGAAAACTCGCTAGACGAAAGGGTTTTTGGTTTTTTGAGTTGCTTCGCAAGATGATTTTCCCTATGGGCTTGCTTCGCAAGACGGAAACGTCTTGCAAGTTTGTTTCCTTTTTCTTAAAACCGTTAATACAGTTGCGACTTGACTTCGAGGAGCAACTCATAGCACGCTGTGTGGTAGCCTTTTTTGAGGTTTTTGAAGACTTTGGTGATTTTTGAAGCTTTTCCAAAACTTTTCCGACACCGTGCTTCGCAAGATGAAAAAAACCGCAAGACGAAAAAACTCGCGGAACGAATTAATTTCGTCTTGCGAGGCACCACCAAACTACCGTATTTTTCACTCTATAGGACGCACTTTTTCCCCTCCAAAAATTAAGAGGAAATGTGTGTGCGTCCTATGGAGTGAATGCAGGCTCCTTGGCTTCAGTGATAGCAACGCGAAGCCTCTGAAGCGCAGAGGGAGTGCTCCCTCCGCGCTCTGGAGGCTTCGTGTTGCTTTCGCTGAAGCCTGGAGAGTGAGAGGGGTCGGACCCCTCTCGCTCCCCAGGCTTCAGGGATAGCCGCCTGAAGCCTCCGGAGCGCAGCGGGAGGTCCCGCTGCACTCCGGAGGCTTCGCGTTGCTTTTGCTGAAGCCAGGAGAGCAAGACTCTCCCGGCTTCAGCAGAGAGGGAGAGCTGCGCAGCGCCCCTTCAGCCAAGCGGGAGGAGAAATGGAAGGGGCTCCGTTTCTCCTGCCGCTTCGCTGAAGGGGCGCTGAGCAGAGAGAGGGAGAAATTTTTTTCTTGTTCTCCCCCTCCAAAACAAGGTGTGTCCTATGGTCGGGTGCGTCCTATAGAGCGAAAAATACGGTACATATTGCTTGGAAGAACAAGTGCACTCTCTTTGCAATTCACAGGATGCTATAAGCAGATAGCAGATTTAATGAAGAAGAGATTCCTACAGCTAAAAACAGTCCAGATTACATTAGCAAGCCAGTCAAGAAGCATATCCCCCTCTAGGAAGGGCACTCTCAGATTTAGGAACATCTCTAACAGAAGCCTGGCAACAGGTAGGGGTGTACTGGGGGTGGGATAGGGGAAACAGAATTGATTATAATGAATTTAAAAGAACTGTTTAAAATATATTAAATGGTACCAATGATTTTTAAAATTGTTTCATTGCTTCTTGAAGGAAAGGCAGAATAAAAATCCAACAAATAATAAGTTAAAATGCATACATTTGTCGCATGATAACTGAAGGCATCATTGTCAGTCATATGACCACAGGTGAACATTTTTATTTTTGTAGCTATTTCTGAATTGTATCCTTTCATCATATACAAACATGCTACAATGAACCACCTATCTAGGGCAGTGGGAAGTTTTCTACTGCAGGAAAATTCACACCATTGGTAATTTGACTGAGGGGAGGAGGTAATCCTCTGCCTCTGTGTGAGAGCGTTTCATATCAATGGCTACCAGCCATGATAGATATGCTCTACCTCCACTGTCAGAGGCAAATCTTTAAAAAGTATAGTATAAATACCGACAGCTGGAAATCATTGGCCTGCGAGAGCTCCAATGGGAGAACAGCCTTTACCAAAGGTGTTGTGGACCTTGAAGAGACTCAAACTCAGGACAAAAGGAAGAAACATGCTAAGAGGAAGTCATGTTTGTGACTGGGCAAGAGACGTTGGACATAATATAATGTTGGAAGATTGGGAAAGGTTTTGGAAGAAAGGGGTTAAGTTTGCTGCATGTACGATGCTAAAGGAAAATATTATGAAAATGATGCATAGATGGTACTTAATCCCTGTAAAATTAGCAAAGATTTATCATAATAGTGATAATCTCTGCTGGAAACGTAAAGAAAAAGAAGGTACCTTTTTTCATATGTGGTGGACCTGCACCAAGGTGAAAGACTTATGGGAAAAGATTTATAATGAAATGAAAAAAAATGCTGAAATATACATTTATCAAGAAACCAGAGGCTTTTCTTCTTGGAATAACAGGTTTGGAACAGCCCCAAAAAGATGTTAAATTTTTTTTGTATGCCACAACGGCTGCTCGAATATTACTAGCCAAGAACTGGAAAATACAAGAAGTACCAACAGTGGAAGATTGGCAGATGAAGATGATTAACTTTTTGGAGCTAGCTGACCTGACTGGAAGAATCTGTGACCAGAAAGAAGAGGAATACCAAGAAGATTGGAATAAATTTAAGGACTATTTGAATAAATATTGTAATATAAACGATTAGAAGTCACTTGAAAGTACCAAATAGGCCTAGGACTAAATTAGGACTTAATTATATAAATGTGATTTAGAATGGTAAGAAAATGAATAAGATAGATAACAGTTGGAAATACTTTTGTTTAAGAATGATATTGCAAAGCTGTTACATGCAGATACAAGGAAATTCAGAAGGGACAGATTAGAGGAAGCCAATTAACATGTAAATAAGGATGGGTTTTCAAAAGATTAAGATCGTTTTTATTTTTTATTGTGATGGGTAGGGTGGTTTTGTGTACTGTTTTTTTCTTTGGTGTACTTCTGTTTTGTTTGTTTGTTGTTTTGTTATGTGGTATTTGTTATAATATTGGGACGCGGGTGGCGCTGTGGGTTAAACCACAGAGCCTAGGACTTGCCGATCAGAAGGTTAGCAGTTTGAATCCCCGCAACGGGGTGAGCTCCCGTTGCTCGGTCCCTGCTCCTGCCAACCTAGCAGTTCGAAAGCACATCAAAGTGCTTCTGGTGGGAAGGTAAACGGCGTTTCCGTGCACTGCTCTGGTTCGCCTGAAGCGGCTTAGTCATCCTGGCCACATGACCCGGAAGCTGTCTGCGGACAAACGCCGGCTCCCTCGGCCAATAAAGCGAGATGAGCGCCGCAACCCCAGAGTCGGCCATGACTGGACCTAATGGTCAGGGGTCCCTTTACCTTTTATGTTATAATTGTGGAAAATTTAATTTAAAAATTTGAAGGGAAAAAAAAGTAAGTTATGTTTGGCAAACCCTCACCATGATCAACTCCTGCCTGGAAACCTATGTCCCCACTGTGGAAGGACATGTGCATCCAGAACTGGCCTTCACAGTCCCTTACGGACTCACTGTTAAGACCATGTTCATGGAAGACAATCTTCCTTGGCTATGAATGATCACCAAAGAAGTAGTCTCTAAATACCAGTTGCTGCAATTTGCAGGTGGGAAGGGAGCGCTGTTGCACTCATATCACGTTTGCGGGCTTCTCACAGGCATCAGGTGGGCGACTATGTGAACAGGATACTGGGCTAGGTGGGACATTCACCTGATTTAGCAAGGCTCTTCTGGCATTCTTATTTATTAATTCCCCAGCTTCATAAACGCTGCCTCCAGAGAGCACAAGGCAGCCCAGCAAATGTGGGATTTTCATCCCAGAATCCCCTCACCTCCTTTCTTTACCAACAGACAAAACAAATACAGGGGTACCTCGGGTTACATATGCTTCAGGTTACATACGCTTCAGGTTACAGACTCCGCTAACCCAGAAATAGTGCTTCAGGTTAAGAACTTTGCTTCAGGATGAGAACAGAAATCTCGCTCCAGCGGCGCGGCGGCAGCAGGAGGCCCCATTAGCTAAAGTGGTGCTTCAGGTTTAGAACAGTTTCAGGTTAAGTATGGACCTCCGGAACGAATTAAGTACTTAACCCGAGGTACCACTGTATTACTACTACTACTACTACTACTACTACTACTATTATAATTTTTACCCCACCCATCTGGCTGGGTTTCCCCAGCCACTCTGAGTGGCTTCCAACAGAATATTAAAAACACAATAAAACACCAAATGTTAAAAACTTCCCTAAACAGGGCTGCCTGTTCAGATGTCTTCTGAAAGTCGGATAATTGTTTACTTCCTTGACATCTGATGCAAGGGTGTTCCACAGGGTGGGTGCCACTACCGAGAAGGCCTGGTCCCCTGTAACCTCACTTCTCGCAAACTCACTATTTATTTGATTTATAGATCACCCTTTATCCAAAGATCCCAGGGCTGCGTACAACCATAAGAACATAATTTGCACAGCGTAAACCAGTGAGTCACAACCTTCTTCTTTTTTTGCCATGCTCCGCCTAAACATCTCTAAAATCCTGTGACTTATAATTCTTATTATTCAAAAAGTGAACTCCTATTCATGTGGAGGAAGCCTAAAAGGCCATTCACTTGGTCTAACCAAGCTTCCAAAGAACATGGCATCCATGAAAGAGAAAAATAAAAGAATGAAAGGACAGTTGAAGTACTGAGGAAGAAATCACTAAGAAATTGTTAAAATAATAATAATAATAAGCGATAACCTCTCCACTGTCACCAGGTGACTGCCATGTACATTCTAATTTTAATTTTAAAAATGGGTATGTCACAATATATATTTAGATACTGTGTATGAGGGCCCTAGAACCATAAGAAATGCCAAAAATTCACTGTTAATAACACATTGGGAAGCATAAATTATAACCATAATAAGAGCCCCCTAACACATTTAAGAACACGTTTAAGAAGTCACAGATGACACAACCTTGATGCAGATGACACAACCTTGATGGCAGAAAGTGAGGAGGAATTAAAGAACATTTTAATGAGAGTGAAAGAGGAGAGCGCAAAATATGGTCTGAAGCTCAACATCAAAAAAACTAAGACCATGGCCACTGGGCCCATCACCTCCTGGCAAACAGAAGGGGAAGAAATGGAGGCAGTGAACGATTTTAATTTCTTGGGCTCCATGATCACTGCAGATGGTGACAGAAGTCACGAAATTAAAAGACGCCTGCTTCTTGGGAGAAAAGCAATGACAAACCTAGACAACATCCTAAAAAGCAAAGACATCAACTTGCCAACAAAGGTCCGTATTGTTAAAGCTATGGTTTTCCCTGTAGTGATGTATGGAAGTGAGAGCTGGACCATAAAGAAGGCTGATCGCCGAAGAATTGATGCTTTTGAATTATGGTGTTGGAGGAGACTCTTGAGAGTCCCATGGACTGCAAGAAGATCAAACCTATCCATTCTGAAGGAAATCAGCCCTGAGTGCTCACTGGAAGGACAGATCCTGAAGCTGAGGCTCCAGTACTTTGGCCACCTAATGAGAGAGAAGACTCCCTGGAAAAGACCCTGATGTTGGGAAAGATGGAGGGCACAAGGAGAAGGGGACAACAGAGGACGAGGTGGTTGGACAGTGTTCTCGAAGCTACCAGCATGAGTTTGACTAAACTGTGGGAGGCAGTGGAAGACAGGAGTGCCTGGCGTGCTCTGGTGTATGGGGTCACGAAGAGTCGGACACGACTAAACGACTAAACAACAACAACAACATACAGTGGTACCTCAGGTTACATACGCTTCCCGTTACATACGCTTCAGGTTACACACTCCGCTAACCCAGAAATAGTGCTTCAGGTTAAGAACTTTGCTTCAGGATGAGAACAGAAATTGTGCGGCGCAGCGGCAGCGGGAGGCCCCATTAGCTAAAGTGGTGCTTCAGGTTAAGTACAGTTTCAGGTTAAGAACGGACCTCAAGAATGAATTAAGTACTTAACCCGAGGTACCACTGTATTTATTTATCTGTACCCCGCCTTTCCCCCCTGACATAGGCTCGAGGCGGCTTACAGATAAAAACAGTAACAGCCAATATGACAAAATGGACCCCTTTACACCCTCGGAGCCTACCCAGATCCTTGTCGTTGATGCCCAAGTGGTTGTCGAGCTCCGTGCAGACTTTGGAGACCAGGGACAGGTACTCGAGCTTAGCGAGCTCGTCCACGGGCTCCGCCATGGCGCCTCCGCCGCCCTGCGCCCACCGCGCAGCCTTCGGGCGTCCGACGACCGGCACTTCCGGGGGCGCCTCTACAGCGCAAGGATCATAGAGAAAGTGGGCGGGGCGGAGAGCGGGAAGAAAGAAAACAACCGCAGTCACTTCCGGTTTCCTCTTCCTACGGCGATGCCCATAGACTTGAGGGGGAACCATAGACAAGGACAAGCCTAGACAAGCCCTTCTCGAGATTGGTAACTGCCGTTGAACTGCAAACCCCATCATCCCCCGGCGCTGGTCCCGCTAGCTAGGGATGATGGGAGTCGTAGTCTAATCAGACCAAGGCTTATTAAAGGCTGCTCTATAGAGTCTAGACTGAAGGTTAGAGATGGGTGTTCTGCTCTCAGTGTAATTTTTATTTATGTTCACTCCCCCCGGGCTGTCCATAGGAATCAGGGGAGAATTTTTTTAAAAATTATGATTTAACTGTGACCAATCAGCTGGTTGTCCCCCTCAAAAAAAAAAAAAAAAAAAGGACCGGCAAAGAGAGATGTTTCTGCTCCTACTTCCTTGTGATTTCTAATTAAAATAATAAATTATAATTATAATTATAATTTATTATTTTATACCCCGCCCATCTGGCTGGGTTTCCCCAGCTACTCTGGGCGGTTTCCAACTGAATATTAAAAACAAGACAGCATCAGACATAGAATTTGTTTTGTGCTTTTGCAACGTCTTCAATTGCCACCTGCCTGTCTATGGAGGCTTCAAGCAAGCAGTTTGCAAAGAGGGTCTTCTGCAAAGGGAGGGGGTGTCTAAGAGGGGCGATTTCGAGCCCATACAGCCTGAGGGTTTGTGTCATAGCTGTCAACTTTCCCCTTCTCTTGCGAGGAATCTTATTCGGAATAAGGGAATTTCCCTTTAAAAAAAGGGAAAAGTTGACAGCTATGGTGTGTGTGCGTGTGTGTTGACTCGAATGTCAAACTAACCTCAGCTTCAAACCAGCATTAGGGTACTCTGCCAAGGCTATTGCACACTTCCCCTCAATCTGGTCCCCGATGTGGGAGCAATAGCACTGGGCTATTGCTTAGAAAGCAGAGACATCACCTTGCCAACAAAGTTAAAGCTATGGTTTTCCCAGTAGTGATGTATGGAAGTGAGAGCTGGACCATAAAGAAGGCTGATTGCCGAAGAATTGATGCTTTTGAATTATGATGCTTTTGAATTATGGAGGAGACTCTTGAGAGTCCCATGGATTGCAAGAAGACCAAACCTCTCCATTCTGAAGGAAATCATCCCTGAGTGCTCACTGGAAGGACAGCTCCTGAAGCTGAGGCTCCAATACTTTGGCCACCTCATGAGAAGAGAAGACTCCCTGGAAAAGACCCTGATGTTGGGAAAGATGGAGGGCACAAGGAGAAGGGGACGACAGAGGATGAGATGGTTGGATAGTGTTCTCGAAGCTACCAGCATGAGTTTGACCAAGCTGTGGGAGGCAGTGGAAGACAGGAGTGCCTGGCGTGCTCTGGTCCAGGGGGTCACGAAGAGTCGGACACGACTAAACAACTAAACAACAACAACAACGTTATTGCAACTGCAACTCAGCTAGTGGTATCCCTGCTATCGATGATCTCGCAGTGCATGGTCACTTGTTTTTTTATTAGCAGCTGCATTACATTTTAAAAGGATTGCAGGGATCTGTCGCGACCTTTGGCTAGTGCAATAAATTTATTGATGATGATGATGATGATGAAGTCTGCGGTGCATGTGGACAGAATACGGCTGGTTGGCTGGCCTACCCTGCAAGGTGTCTGAGTATGTGTATGTGTGTATGCATTACATTTTAAAATGATTGCAGGGATCTGTCGTGGCATTTGGCTAGTGCAATAAATTTATTGATATAAAAAAAATTCCTTCCAGTAGCACCTTTAAGACCAACTAAGTTAGTTCTTGGTATGAGCTTTCGTGTGCAAGCACACTTCTTCAGATAACGGTATCTGAAGATAATGGTATCTGAAGAATAATGGTATCTGAAGAATAATCTGAAGAATTCAGATAATGGTATCTGAAGAAGTGTGCTTGCACACGAAAGCTCATACCAAGAACTAACTTAGTTGGTCTTAAAGGTGCTACTGGAAGGAATTTTTTTTATTTTGACTATGGCAGACCAACACGGCTACCTATCTGTAACTAAATTTATTGATGATGATAAAGGTATGTGTATGTGTGTGTGCATTGCATTTTAAATTGATTGCAGGGATCTGTCGCGGCCTTTGGCTAGTGCAATAAATTTATTGATGATGATGATGATGAAGCCTGCGGTGCAGGTGGACGGAATACGGCAGGGCTCCTGAGTGTGTGTACTGTATGTGTAATCTTTCGCCTGGTCATCCGAGCGCACTCCCTTCCAAGAATATGCCCTCCCGCAGCCCTGATTGGGCGACGTCACGGCATGACGCGTGACGCTGTGCCAGACCCGGGGGCGGAGGGAGGGGGGAGGGTCTGGAAAGATGGCGGAGCCGTCGAGCGTTTCTCCGGAGAGCTCCTGGACGGCCAGAGTGAGTGAGACCGGGGGGTGTAAGGGCAAGGCGAGCGGGTGGGGACCGAGGCTCAAGCCATGGGGCAGGTCTAAGGGACGGGGCGGGTGGGTCCCGGTCGCCTGCTCAGCTCGGAACCCGCGAGGCTCTGAAGACAGTGTCTCTGAGCATGTGAAGAATGCCCCTTCCCCCCTGGGAAGCAGGCCTGGGGCCTTTTCAGTAATATATAACTTAAAAAAAACACCCCAGGTCAGTGAATAGGGAGAAGTGGGAAGAAAGGCGCTCGCTTGATCGCCTCTGGGGCGGATTTCTCTGGTTACGAAATCAGCTGAAATCTGGGCTTAGTTTAAACGTGGCTTAATGGAGCTGATAAACAACCCCTCCTAATTGCATTAAAAGATGCCAAGGAGACTTAAAGAAAAAGCAGCAGTTGGTTCTCCCGGGATTGCATAGCTGTCAACGTTTCCCCTTTTTTTTAAGGGAAATTCCCTTATTCCAAGTTTGATTCCCTCCCCCTCTTTCTTTTTCCTTTCTCCTCCTGTGAAGAGGCTGCTTCCTAATGTTTTAATGTTGTATTTTAATCTTGTTTTTAAATTGTATTTTAATCAACTTGTTTTTATTATTGGTTGTTAGCCGCCCTGAGCCCGGTCTTGGCTGGGGAGGGCGGAGTATAATTTTTATTATTATTATTATTATTATTATTCCGAGTAGGATTCCTCGCAAGAAAAGGGGAAAAGTTGACAGTTATGGGATTGGCATTCTGGGCTTTCAAGACTCCTCCTGCCCCTTTGACAGCCTGAACTGACCCTCCCTCTGCGCTCACGGTGATGGAGCCTTTCTCAGCTGTGGGTTCCTAGATGTTGGACTACAACTCCCATCGTCCCTAACTAGCAGGACCAGCCGTCAGGAATGATGGGAGTTGTAGTCCAACAGCCTGGGGGGGGGGGACGACCCAAGGTTGGGAAAGGCAGAAGTAAGGAGAGACCCTGTTGAATGTTTGTGTGTATTTGAGCTGCTAAGTTCATAGGAAAAGAGCTGGAAAAGATTATAGTGCCCATTGCTCGTTTTCCGCTGCATTGCAAATGGGCCAGAATGAAAGAGGAGTGGGGAAAGCTCAGCACTGAGACCTCTGCTCCAAAAGGCCTGAAATTGTGAGGCTCCTGTTTCAGGAATTCTGCCTTAGACCACTTAGCCATCCCACCTAGTGTTGTTTACTGGCAGCAGCTCTCCATGATCCTTTCTTAGGCCCTGCTTCTGCTGATTCTGGGATAGTTCCCAAAGCTACCCCCTCCCCTCCAGAAGGTGGGAATATTGCTTGTCTCCTATCCAGAGAGGGACGCGGGTGGCGCTGTGGGTTAAACCACAGAGCCTAGGGCTTGCCGATCAGAAGGTCAGTGGTTCGAATCCCCGCAACGGGGTGAGCTCCCGTTGCTTGGTCTCTGCTCCTGCCAACCTAGCAGTTTGAAAGCACGTCAAAGTGCAAGTAGATAAATAGGTACCATTCCGGCGGGAAGGTAAACGGCGTTTCCGTGCGCTGCTCTGGTTTGCCAGAAGCGGCTTAGTCATGCTGGCCACATGACCCAGAAGCTGTACACCGGCTCCCTCGGCCAATAAAGCGAGATGAGCAACCCCAGAGTCGGCCACGACTGGACCTAATGGTCAGGGGTCTCTTTACCTTTACCTATCCAGAGGCTGCAATATACAACTTTCAGTTTCCTCCCTTTAGTGCTATAAAATATATGAGGGCAAAAGCAACCTTTCAGCAGGTTGACTTCCTGCATTGTCACTTTGATCTTTCTACACAGAGAGTAATTAGGTTTTGAAAAAAATGTTTTAATGGGGGTCGATGGAATGATTTTGTTTTAGTTTTACTTGACGTGAGATAACAGCGTATTTGTTGAACATTCCTCTTTGTGCACTCAGCACAGAGGTATCAGTTTTAGAGATGCTTAAGAACCAGCCACAGTTCAAGTAAGACATTGGCATGTGTCTAAAGAAAAAGTTGTCTTATTTCCACCCCCTCTCTTCTTGTGGCACAACAAACCAGGTTGACTCGACGTTTAGCGACAACGGGCTGGATCCTGGTAAGTGTTTGGTAGCCCCTCTTTCTCATGACTTCTTGGATTGCTTTTCGTCTTGCTAAATATCCTTAGCTGCTTCCCCTGCTTCTCCCTGGGCCCTTGTGTTTTAACAGGTGCTATTCCCTTCCTTGGTGGATTCGCGTTTTGGGCCTACACATTTCAGCTGGGCTTTGGATCCACAAATTTTGGCTAGCCATCGTTTGTGGTTGCCACTGACTCTTCCCCTCCCCTCCTCAGACACACACAGGATTTGGGAAGGACAAGGTCTCCCGTGTTGCCCTTTCGGAAGCGTTCAGCTGGGAACGGAAGGGTTGTGTGAATCTGTGAATCTGCTACATATTGCACCCATATTCTTAGAGTGGGAGAGGGACGACGCCTCATCTTTGAGCTGGAAGCATGAAATGACAAGGGACAATTGCGAGGGAGGCAGGCAGTTATGGTGACCTTGTTTGTGGGCCTTTTGTGCCGTACATACACACTTACCAGAGATATATATGACGGATCACACCACTGCATTCAGCTAATGTAGCTTAGCTCCCGGTTGCCCAATTGCAACCAGTGAATCCCTGCTTCACATAAAAGTGTGCTATCAAAGAGGGAGGACCGAACCCTTTTCTCCCCCTAACTGCAAACGCAGTAGGGTGGATAGAGGGTATTAAGGAGTAAAATTATGTGGAGGAATTATTGTCAGGTCTACTTTGGTGGTGTTTCTCTTTCAGCACTCTTTGTGGAAAGCAGGAGGAAAGGGAGCATTGCATCAAGAGCAAACAGCATCGGCTCCACCAGTGCCTCTTCAGTGCCCAACACAGGTACAGCCCACTGGCTTCTCTGTCAATGGAACAGTCACTCGTCTCCCAACTGTGAAGTGAACAGAGCCTCTCACCTGTAGCCCTGCATTATTATGGGAGGCAGTGTCTTAAGTATTCCAATTGAAGGGAGTGCCATGGAAGGGAAGAAGAGAGGTATTAAAGGACTACCAAATGGGACATCAGGTTCACCATTGGTTGGTGATGTCTTTTGGAAACTGCACTCCTAGTTTGACATAGCCAAATTCTCGGCTAATCCCTGGCTTTTTTGCAAGGTGTTAACGTCCCATCCCTCCTTCTTACTGGCCCATGGAAGTGTGAAAATGCAGAGAAAAGGAAGCCCCCTAGCAGGGGTGTATTCCCTTTTAATTCCCAGAAAAGGGATCCGAGGCTGGCTTGCGCTTTCACAGCCTACAAATGGCGATTCTTCCAATATACCCGTGCAGTTTTCTCGTCGCAACTTGAGCCTGATGAAATCTTGCGGTGAGGAAGCTGCTGGGCGCCCTCCCCCGCTTCCCTTAGGCCCCTTCCTGCTGCCTTGCCCCTTAGCTGACAAGGCCTGTTTTCCTGCTGCAGATGATGAAGACTCCGACTACCAGCAGGAAGCCTACAAAGAAATCTACAAGGACCGCCGCCGCCGCGCCCACACACAGGCTGAGCAGAAGCGGAGGGATGCCATCAAGGTCAGAAAGTGTGGTGACCTACACATCCATACATGCTCGACGCCCCTTTCTGCCCCCCTGGTATAGCAAGTTTGCACTGCCCCTCCCCTGCAGCAGCCGAGAAAAGAAATGGCGGCTGGAGGTGTGCTGACTTAGCTAATCATTTGGGAGGGGACAGCCTTGCTTTGTAAGTTTTAACACCGCTCTCCCTCTCTCCTACAGAAAGGCTACGACGATTTGCAGTCGATTGTACCTACCTGCCAGCAGCAGGATTTCTCCATAGGTTCAGGGAAGTTAAGCAAGGCAATTGTGTTGCAGAAAAGTGAGTTGAGGAACTGCTTGGGTGTGTTTGGCTTTCGGTCTTCCTTCCATTTGCATTGTGCATCTTATTTCTTACTATCTTCTGTCTTATTTCTTGCCAAGCTCCCGCTAGTCTTGAAACCAGTTTCATCCTCTGCTCGCTCACTCTCCTTTTCAGATTATGAAACTCTGAATAGATTTGTCTAACTAGCACTAGTGCCTAAAGGGAGCCTAGCTTGCTTGTCTTCCTCCTAGGGGGAGAGAGAGACTGCAACATTCCTGAGTTAACAGGGCAGAATAGCCCACAGGTTCTGGTTATGTTTTGAGAAGCCCCTCTGTGGTTGCGTTCTAACCCGCTGGTGTCTTTGCTCCTCAGCCATTGACTATATCCAGTTCTTGCACAAGGAAAAGAAAAAGCAGGAGGAAGAAGTCTCCACGCTCCGGAAAGATGTAATGGCCTTGAAAATCATGAAAATGTAAGACCCTCTGTTAATGTACACATGACATTAAGACAGCATGCTTCAGTAGCAGCTGTTCCCACAATATTTATAAGGGACAGAAGTGAACTCCTTAATTGTGAGCAGTCAATTCTATCCTGTTTCTTTGAGCTTTTAGCTTTCCCCGCTGCAACAACTGCTATAAAGCATCCCTGAGTTCAGATAAGCCCTCCATGTCTTTCCAGCCCAACCTACTTCTCCTAAGCCCACATTTATGCATTTCAGAAACTACGAACAGATTGTCAAAGCTCACCAGGACAATCCTAATGAAGGGAAGAACCAGGTCTCCGACCAGGTGAAGTTCAACGTTTTCCAGGGTATCATGGATTCCTTGTTCCAGTCCTTCAACGCCTCCATTTCCGTGACAAGCTTTCAGGAGCTCTCGGCATGTGTCTTCAGCTGGATAGAAGAGCACTGCAAGCCACAGGTAATTCCGCAGTTTGAGAGCATGTGACTAGCCGTTTCGTGCAGCAAATACGTGCTTGTTTTGCTCATGCTAACCTCTTTGGAGTCTGTGCTTGCCTCCTGCTCAGAGGCAAGCAGGTGGAAATTGAATCGATCGAGGGCTCATGAGATGGATTTCCTTAACTCCTCCTGCTGTTGCTAAGTACCACTCAGTAGCCTATGGCGTTCATCTCTTTGTACAGCTGGAACTGGGTAGATTGAACTCCTGATAGGAGAGAAATGGTTTCCTTATCTTCCACAGTACCTTAATTATGCAAATACGCCCAAGTCAGCAGGGCACTAGAGCAGGGAGGAAAGGGTTAACCCCTTCCACTAGAATGCAGGGGCAAAATCAGGAAAAAAATGGCCTTCTGGAAAAGTATAACGCTTTCAGCCTACGTGGGAGCTGCTTGTCCATCACTGGACTCAAAAAGATGAGGGCTGCTGGCCAGTCTATAGCATGCTCTGCCCCAGACTGACTCAGGAGACAACGGGTCTCTGATCTCGTGGACCTCAGTGTCCCCAGCTATGGCAGCTCCTAGTCCATCTGCCTCTCCTCTCCAGTGTCTGATAATCGGTTCATTTAGTGCCCAGGTGGTTTCAGCTGCATATCTGAAAACTGAATAAATGCAGCTCTGAGACTCAGGACTGTCAAGAGTAGCTCATACCAGCCTGGTCCTCAGCAGTGAGATGGCAAAGTGCTGTGGAAGTGGTACAGTTGTGTCCCAATGGACACAACTTCGACTTGGCTCCTAAGATGTCCCACGCCTGCTGATTTTGGCCTTGGTTTTACTGCCTACTGCAGAATTCTGTGACCAGAACATCTCAGTTCTGCACCCACATTAACATTTACCTAGGTAAATTCACAATTTAGTTTGAACAGTAAGATCGGAGTGTTTACACTTGCACAGTTTTTTGGAAGGGAGTCGAGATGTGAAGGCAGATATGTATTTATAGAAGATCTCCCCTCCCATTACTAGAAGTCTCATCCATATTTGCTCAATGCTGATAAACTGCTCAACTTTATCAAGCGTTCCCCCGCCCCACCTCAGATCCTCAGGATCCCCATCAGGCTTTGATTACCAGCACTTTATGCAGGATGATCCTAAGGAACTTGACAAATGGCTCCTCCTCCAACTGTTGTGTAGTATTTGCTTATAAAAAGATTTATATACTGCTAACTCATATAGAAAATGTCTAAGCTACATACAGCAAACATAAAATCAGAAGGAACTCGCCAATCACATGAAATCCACCCACCCAAGGAAGTCGTCTAAAAATAAGATGTGATGTTTCTTGGCTGATCTCCATCGCGAGGGCATTCCACATTGTTGGATCAGCCATGCTGAATTTTTCATAGATACTAACAGTCCTCATTCACTTGAGAGACAGTTAATGGCATTCCTCCAGTAGGTCTCAGCGATTAAACAGGGACATAAGGGGAAACCCAGCCAGATGGGCGGGTTATAAACAATTTATTTATTATTATTATTATTATTATTATTATTATTATTATTATTATTACTACTACTATGTCTCAGGTGGTCCTTAGGGTAAGGTGCAAGACTGTGGTGTCCCCCTGTTAAGAGGTTGATGATTCCCATGGGTCAGGAGCCTGAAAACTAAAGGTTCTGGTTTAATTCCATCCAGGCTAGTTTTCCCTGTCTTCCCAGCCCTACCAAAGAATACCCTTTAACCTGAACCAGCTTCTTACGAATTCCTATGGACTTTCCCCTCCTAGACCCTACGGGACATTGTGATTGGCGTCCTGCAACAACTGAAGAGCCAGCTCTACTGACCACACTTGGGCACCCCAGGAGGGGTGTGTTGTAGCCTGGCGCTCTGTAGCCAAGAGGCTATTCCTGCCCGTACTTCCTCTTCAAGCTTTTTTGGAGGGCTATTTGATTGTATTGACCTCTGAAACCCTTCTCTCGGCCTCCTTATGTGAGCAGGAAAGAAATTAGCTGTCTGTTCATGAGGATCAGTCGCTGCGGTCTCGCTCTTTCAAGCCTCGGCCCTGATGTGTTCTTCATGTTGACCTAGCTTGTCTGATAAAAACCCATCTACAACGCACAGTCCTAGGGTTTGATTGTGAGCAAAGTTCCTTCCCTAAGGGTACGCAAGTACCGGGACTCAAGCTCTCTTCCAGCCTTCGCTTCACCTCAAATCAAGAGCAGACGCTCTTAAATTCTCAGTACACATAAGGCTTTGGTCTAAGTGGCATTAACTTGGTGTGGACACTTTAAAACAGAGCCCCCTCTCTATTGTGTTTTATTCAGACACCCAATTTGCACACCCAGATGCCTTAGCCCAGCATTTAGTTTGGGCTACTAAGGGCTGTGACCTGAACAAGTTATGCAATAAATGGGTGTGTTTTGCATACATGATGTATTCTGCTTGCCGTGCAGAAGGGCAGTAAGCTAACACTGAAGCCTTGCTCTCCAATTCCAGCTTCTGTAATTGTTTGACCAGGTCACAATACCGTTTGCCTTCAGTACCACAGATTGAGAGAGGCTGGCAAGGCTTACATGGCAGGGGAAGCCTTTTCAGCCCCTCGGAGCCCCCCAGTTTCTAAAAATGCAGCAAAAGTGAGCCTAAGCCAACCCTCCTCTGCAGCTTCTGCTTTCTGTTCTGTAGCTACAAAGAAGGAGGGTCCCCTGTCCTTTTATAAGCACCACTTTCTAGATCTGCTGCTGGCTGGTGGATAAGGACTCGCTTAGACAGACCTCACTTGTGAAAATGAAAACTATTTTTTTATATCATGACAAGCAATTCTAATAAATTTTGCTAAGTGTTTGAATGACTGGAGTGTGCTTGCCTGTTTGTTTTCAGCCACACATAGCCAAAGCTAAATTTTAGAAACCGGCTTCTCCAACACACTGACACATCCATCTCTGAATACCTCGAAAGTTCCAGCACTAAAGTTATTCCAGCATTTTTCTCTTCTCGTTGAGAGATGGAGTGAACATCTAGACCCCCAAGTGTTACTTGCACAAGTCAGGCTATCTTAGGCTAAAAACACACCAGCCTTTTAAGTCAGGGGATGGCAAGATCCGGCCCACGAAGACCGTTTTACTGGCCCCTGAGCCGCGCTGCCCGCTCGGTGAATCCCCCCCGCGCTGCGCTAAACTTGCGCAGCACGGGGACTCGCAAGCGGTGCCGGAAATCGCACCTGCACACACGCAGATACCAGAAATCGCTCCTGCACATGCCCAGATGCCCAAAATAGCTTCTGCCTAGGCGTGGTTTTCGGCGTCTGGGCATGCACAGAAGCGATTTCCAGCGCTGCAGACATGTGCAGATGCAATTTCTGGCGTCGTGCTGTGCCATCCCGGCCCACGGACAATCTCTGTTTTAAGCAAACAAAGAAATGCTGCTCTGCAAAAAATATTTCTATGGTTAAAATCTCAAAGGAACCTACCTGAGGTATCTCAACCACATATGTCTATGGCTAAGCCAGTTTTAAAATATATATTCAGCCACCCTTCCCAACGCATAAATAGTCTAGACGAAACACAAGTTCCCCGAAGCAGACAGAAGAAGCATTAAACGCAGAACGCAAAGGAGCTGGCTGGGTTTAATATGCACAACACACCATCTATACAGAATGCAGGCTGGTTACAAACAGAGAAAAATGATACAGCCTTTAGAGTTAATTCAAGTATTTTATTTTGTGTCCCGCACCCCACCCCCAGACAATTTTCTCAAGTGCTTATCAGCAGTCCTGTGTAGTGAGACTAACAGCTTTAAGAACAAAATGGCAATTAGCCTGACATGCCAGGGGAGAGGTGCCGGAACTAAGAAATAATAGTGCAGTAGGCAGGGTCTGCATATCTCCATTCAACGCAAACGTAGTTTCAAAAATATACAGCAATGTGGAATATGTAGGACTGAAACTTGAGTGCTAAGTAGGTGACAGTTTCATAAAACAGGGAAGCCCTTGGGTTCAGACGGTGGGTAAAGTAACATTGAAATCTTCATCTGTCTCAATGCCAACTTCCTCCTGCACAAAGGACAACACAGACTCCTTAAGATGCAGGGCAGGAAAACAGAAGCATCCTATATCCCACCTCTCTGCAGTAGTTGGACTATTGCATTATGGGAGCTCGCCGAGAACAGCCTGCTCAACCCACTGTTATGAGGCCATGTCATTCAGTGGCAGATGGGTTGGGTTTGTTACTCACAAAGAATTGCTTCTTGCTTTTGGGGTAGCCTTCCAAGATCGCGTCAAGTAGCTCTGTCGCCTGTTGAGAGAGTCAAAGCACACACTTGGCTACTTGGCCCTTCAACCAAGACAGAATTATACCACAGTGCTGGTAGACAGAAACAAGCCCTCTTGATGGTACAGACAAAAATGACCAAAAAAAAGGATGAGCCTAAATATTGCAGGGGTCATGGTTGAGTTTACAGGTTGTAGCTGGGAGGGACAATGGCAGCAAGCTATTCCGTATTTCTCAACCTCTTGAAGAACACGCTCCTCAGAGTACTTAGTAGTGCAGAATACAACAGTCTGGTATGATTAGAGATGGGAAGCATAGCTGTCAACCTTCCCTTTTTTTGCGGGAAATTCCCTTATTCCAGCACCATTCCCTGCTGCTTCCCGCTGCTATCCCAGATTGTTAGATATCCCGTAGACTGTCCCCGGGACAGGTGAGGCTGCTGATCCCTTATTTTCGAGGCTGCTGATCCCTTATTTTCAAATCTGAAAGTTGACAGCTATGATGGGAAGGCCTGGAAAAAAACTGGGGAAAATGGGGGGGGCAGTCCTGCCCCCCGGTTTTTTCTAGAAAAAATGAAAAAAAAAAGGGTGTGAAATATTCAAACTATATCGGACTGTTCCCCCAATTTTTCTGGGGTTTTTCTAGGCCTTCCCATCTCTAGGTATGATCCTGACTTACCATTCTGGAGACCAGATTCAGAAGTAATGCTGATCCAAACGATGGTTTTGCTCTTGGTAGTATAGAAAGAGCAGGGAAGGATCAAATCAGCTGTGATTTACTAAACGTGCATCAGCACACTTGCGGGATCATGCTAAACCATGGTTTAGCTTAGTATTATAATGCTGAGCCAATGGGAAATACAAAAGGTCCAAACCTCATATCCATCTTGAAACTTGAAATTCCTGGGCATTCTCTTTTAAAAAACCAGAACCTGTTGTTTTGTTCAGCAGACTACAGTGACTAAAGCTAGAATTAATATTTAGCTCAAAATACAAAAGAGAGCCAATTGGACTGTCTGGTACAGCGCTCAGCTACAAACCTCAAAAGAGTTACAGTGGTACCTTGGGTTACATACGCTTCAGGTTACAGACTCCGCTAACCCAGAAATGGTACCTCGGGTTAAGAACTTTGCTTCAGGATGAGAACAGAAATTGCACGGGGGCAGCGGGAGGCCCCATTAGCTAAAGTGGTGCTTCAGGTTAAGAGCAGTTTCAGGTTAAGAACGGACCTCCAGAACAAATTAAGTACTTAACCCGAGGTACCACTGTATAAGGAAACAAACTGAAGAAAAGAGATTTCATAAGCAAATAACTATTCACGTGTGTGGGCAAGATCCTCAGCAAGGAAGACATGGTGCAAAACGACATGCAAACCACAGCCCCTCATAGCTCCCACCACAGATTAGCAATTATTCAACAGAAAGCATAATCCCAGGAACATTAAACATAATGAGCTAGAATTTTCGAGAATGTTCAGCCTGCAATCCCATTGAACTCATCAGGACCAACAAACAGAATCAAACCGTCAAACTTACAAAGGAGAAACTGATGAAATCTTTCAATTAAGAGACATCTGTCATTACTTCTGGGGTTCCGATCTCTGGAAAGGGCATCTAGAAACTTCTCCCTCCTAACTTGCAACCCAATTAAACTGGGCAACAAAGTGGATCTGCATTTGAACATTGTAGGGCCTTGCTTTTTTTGTTTCTCTAGACTTGCGTAGCACCTATCACATGTGTATAGCATTTTCTATGCACATCTGGATGGATGAAGTTACAGAACCAAACAATTGTTGGCATCTATCTCTCAAGAGAGGGACAATGGAGTGCACCTATGGGGATGAAGTGAAACTTCTGCATCAGCGGCACCAAAGTAACCCGAGCTCATGGGCAGCCCAGATGACAAGATCCCCCTCTCGACCTTGCTGATGTGGTCCGAAAGAAAATAGAGGATCACATTCAGCAGCAGCTTGGCTGCAGGAGTTGCAGGAAGGAGGCGTACAAGGTGGCATCCAACCGTCTTAGAGACTCCACTCTGGATTTGTGTGGGGTTTGCTATTTAGCATTTTCTTCTCCTGGAGAAACCTTGCAAGGCAGCAGAGGTTTAGGATCAGAGCTTTCCTTCTCCTAGGTGGGCTACCTTTACAGGTGGATGAGCCCCATCTGCCCCTCACTTCTCTCTGCAGCACGTGCAGAAACCACCTTCTTGACCGTTGAACGCACTACAGTCATACCTCGGGTTACAGACGTTTCAGGTTGTGTGTTTTCGGGTTGCGCACCGCGCCGAACCCGGAAGTACCAGAATGGGTTACTTCCGGGTTTCAGTGCTCGCGCATGCACAAAACCACTAAATCGTGCTTTGCACGTGCGCAGAAGCACCGAATCACGACCCGTGCGTGCACAGACTGCAGGTTGCGAACGGGCCTCCCGCACAGATCACGTTCGCAACCCGAGCGTCCACTGTATTGGTTTTGTCCGCTCAATCCGCTGGAACCTGTCTTTTCATGCAGGGGAAGTCCCTAACTCACAGAGGGTTTGAGACCAATTGATCACTCTCGCCTGTTTTAGCTGGCCAGTGAAGCCATTCCTGGCATGTGGCCACTGTCGCACGCTGACATCTTCTAAGAGCCACAGGTAAGACCTGAGTAAAGGGTGGGAACCAAAGGTGGGCACACTACTCCAACATGACATGTACGGGGTGTTAGGGGAGGGGTAGTACCTCTGATCTAAACAATAGTATTTTTTAAATTGCTCTTGGTGCTGTGCGCACCACTTATTCTTTTCATCCTATATGAAAGACAAGTTGCCTTACCATTCTCTTCCGGCGACGCCATTCCCTGCAATACAACTTCTTTTCATTGTACACCTGCAACAAGCAAAAGGAAAACAATTCTTACACTCAGTCCCCAACAGAATGGCCAGTAACGCAGCCGGCTATGATGTGAGAACCAAAACCACAATTATAGTGTTGGACAGTGTGTGCACAAGCTTTCTGTGTGGGAAAGAATCCCAGAAATGGCAGGCAGCTGTGCTTTTACAGAGGGGACTGTTCACCTTGTGAGTAAGGACATCCATAGTACAAAAATTGCTTTGGTGAAATTCTAAACAAGCCCCACAGCTAAAAGGTTCCTGAGAACATGTGCTCACTGGTTGCCTTGATTTGATTAAATGCCAGACAACTCCAGACAAATCAACATTTATCCCCATTTGAATGCTCTAGGTACAGGATGAATGCTGGGACTGCCCAGATCCCAGGAAGAGTAATAAATAAATAAATGACAGTATGCATTTTGGAGTTCTCCCATCCTTTGGTGTTTGAGGCTAGCTGAAAATTCAGCAGCGCTAGGGGCCCTGCGTATGGCTGGCAGAGATTGGCAGGGCACCCAGAAAGAACTATACCTGTCTGGACCGTGCCAGTCTCCACTATTGGCCTCTCCCTTGGCGGCTCCATTACCTTTTCTTTCTCCTCAGGAGTCACATGATTGGCAGCAGATTTAATTCGCTCCAGTTTCTCTGTATAATTGGCACAATCTTTTTTTAACTCTTCAATCTCCTTAACCATCTCTGGGGTTGTCATAGAGCCCTTCAGTTCTTTCAGTTCTGGAATGGAATTGCTAGTTACAACATCTGAGATGGCATCGGTCAGTGGGAAGGACTCTAGGCATTCTGTGTACTATGGCTCAGATACAAACATTTCACAAAGGCTCCATACTGTTCAAGTGCTCAATCGCACATGCACTCACTCAGCAAAGGCTAGCACAGCAGACGGACTGAACCTGCCTGAACACACCTGACTCCATATGACGACAGTTCTGTTGGAGGGTCTGTACTTTGCAAGACAGTTCCGAAATCTCATTGTCCAGGCCTTTGAGCTCTGAGTCATTCACACTACCAAAGCGATCCTGCAGGACCAAAGACGTGAGGGTTATTAGCATAATAAGACCAATGGAACAGAGGATAAAATTGCTACCATGCCACAAACTCTACTTGCCTGTCCAGCAATTACATTTCACTCATGGAATTTGAGTTTCCTACACAGTTGTCATTGAAAACCTTTTTAATAGTTTGCTTCAGTTACTGGTGTGAGCAAATATTTACTTCCCATGGAACCTGAAAGGCATTTCCCTTACCTGATCTGGAAAATAAATTTTTTGCTTTCCGTACACTTTCTCTTTGATCTTCCCTTGTTGAGCCAACTGTTCTAGTGCCTTCACTACAGCCTAAAGAAACAAGAGAAGGAATGGACTGAGAAAAAAAATAATATTCACAAGATATCTGTGAAGTGGACAGACTGATCTTCTGTATGTGCATCTAAGTATATTTGTCAAGCAACAAAAACTGAAAATTAAAACTTTGAGGACTCTCCTTCCCACATGATACTTGCACATCGAAGGAGACTTACTAAACATGAATTCTAAAGTCCAGCATGATACAGTACTTGACAACTCACATCGCTATCTACTAGTAGCCAGGAAAAAATCAGTAAGCTGTGAAAGTGGGAAGAGCTGTAGAGCCCAATATCCTAGGAAGCACAGTGTGAGATTTTTTACAGCCAGCCGCCCATGCTGCAATGTCACTACACTGTATATAATATGATGAGAAACTGCTGCTGTAAGCAGACAAAGCTTAGCTGAATTTATAACTTGTATAGAGAAACAAGTATATATCTCTGTCAGTCAGTTACCACTCAATGTGCAGCATTGTGAAGTACAAAATATTTGTCAGATTTGCTTAAAATCAAGACAATATCAAACTAAGATTACCCGATACAGTGGTACCTCGGGTTAAGTACTTAATTCGTTCCTGAGGTCCGTACTTGACCTGAAACTGTTCTTAACCTGAAGCACCACTTTAGCTAATGGGGCCTCCCACTGCTGCTGCACCGCCGGAGGACAATTTCTGTTCTCATCCTGAAGCAAAGTTCTTAACCTGAAGCACTATTTCTGGGTTAGCGGAGTGTGTAACCTGAAGCGTATGTAACCTGAGGTACCACTGTATAATTGGGGGCCTTTGAAAGGTATACAGAGTGTATACCTTAGCTTTTGAAAGATGTTGTACATGTCTATTTTGCACTAATGGTGGATGATACAGCCCCCACACCTTCACCTCTAAGATCTTCTCTCACCGTCTTGCCCAGGCCATGCTCTCGTTGTAAGTTGCCAAAGGCATCCTGAGCACTGTGAGGCCGGTTCTGCTCCTGGAGGTAACGCAGCAGGATGGCAGCTGCACCTTCTCCAGCTCCTTTGGAAACAGAAAGCAGCAGTGTGAATCAACGTGCTCTACGTGGGGCTACCTTTGAAACTGCAATTAATCCAGAATGCGGCAGCTAGACTGGTGACTGGGAGTGGCCACCGGGACCACATAACACCGGTTCTGAGAGATCTGCATTGGCTCCCAGTACGTTTCTGAGCACGATTCACAGTGTTGGTGCTGACCTTTAAAGCCCTAAACGGCCTCGGTCCTGTATACCTGAAGGAGCGTCTCCACCCCCATTGTTCAGCCCGGACACTGAGATCCAGCGCCGAGGGCCTTCTGGCGGTTCCCTCACTGCAATAAGTGAGGTTACAGGGAACCAGGCAGAGGGCCTTCTCGGTAGTGGCGCCCGCCCTGTGGAACGCCCTCCCATCAGATGTCAAAGAGATAAACAACTACCTGACATTCAGAAGGCATATTGAGGCAGCCCTGTTCAGGGAAGTTCTTAATATTTAACGCTGTACTGTTTTTAACACTTGATTGGGAGCCGCCCAGAGTGGCTGGGGAAACTCAGCCAGATGGGCGGGGTATAAATAATAAATTATTATTATTATTAAAGAAAGAGGAGCATGGGGATGGGGAGAGAAAGCAAAATTTAAGGCAATTCCATCAAGAGTGCAGGCCCTTCTATTGCTGATGACGGCAACTTGGGAAGAACTGTAGTGGGGAAAAATAGGAGGGATCCTCAGTATGGGCTATGTTCATATAGGAAGAAAAAGTGGCGGTTAACAAACATGTATTGATGCATTCTCCCCCCTCCCCCGGTTTTAATGTGTCAATGTGAGTTTTTCTGTTTCTTTGTTGGCAATTTGCTTTGGGTTGCCCCCAACTAATAATAAGCACACAGAGAGAGGACTGAGGGCTTCCATTCTTGGTTCAGCCCATCCCAAGGGCCTGCTCCAACATCACATGAACAGACCCAGATCCTGCGATGATCAGTATACCTGAAGGAGCATCTCCACCCCCATCGTTCTGCCCGGACGCTGAGGTCCAGCGCCGAGGGCCTTCTGGCGGTTCCCTCATTGCGAGAAGCAAAGCTACAGGGAACCAGGCAGAGGGCCTTCTTGGCGGTGGCACCCGCCCTGTGGAATGCCCTCCCATCGGATGTCAAAGAGATAAACAACTACCTGACATTCAGAAGACATCTTAAGGCAGCCCTGTTCAGGGAAGTTTTTAATGTGTGACATCTTAGTGTATTTTTGGTCTTTGTGGAAGCCGCCCAGAGTGGCTGGGGTACAAATAATAAATTATTATTTTTTATTTTTATGATCACCATCCGAGGCCCTTCTCTGTGCAACCCCCTTCCTTGAGAGATAAGGAGAGTGGCAAAATGAGAACGGGGCCTTTTCAGCGGCAGCTTCCCTTTTGCGGGACACTCTCTCTGGGTAGGCTTGCCGGACGTCGTCATCGTACATCTTTAGGCGCCGGGTGAAAATGTCCCTGTTTATTCGTTTACTGAATTTATATACCGCCCTATACTCGGAGGTCTCACAACCTGCTCCTCATAACCAGGCCTTTGGCTGATTAAAGGAGGGTTTGCTTTTGTTCCTTTGTTACATATTTCGATTTCCTTTGTTGTTGTTCTATTTATTTACTTATCATTATTATTAGTTGGTAAGGCGCCCTGCGGCCCTCAGATGAAGAACGGTATACAAATGCAATGAATAATAATAATAATAATAATAACAACAACAACGATATAATAATAATAATAGCGATAGTAATCGCCACGCAACCTCTGCGGCCTTCCAGAAAACGGGAGAATTGGCGCCTGAAGGAAGGCAAGAAGCAGGTAACAGGTCTCCGGACACACCGCCAGAAGAGGCCCGGATCCGGACTCCGCGGGCGAGGGAGGCCTGCGGCGAGAGGCCCGGCCGTTGCCTAGCAACGCCAAGGACCGGAGGGAGGAGGGAAGGCCCGAGCCGCGGCCTAGAGGCGGCGACGCGCACGCACGCTCGCTCGCGCTCATTCTCTCCCCACCCCCTCCGCCTTCCCCTCGATCCCCCACGTTCTCCCCACCCCGCACTGCCTTACCTGCAGCTCCCTCCCGGGTTTTCCCTGCTCCGCTCATCCTGGCCACGGCGGAGACCCCCCTACCGGAAAAACCCGGAAGCGGAAGCTTGCCGCTAAGAGGGCGGGAAGGCGGGCCCAGTGGAAACCATAGAGCTATACCTGTGGGTGGATAGGCCCTGCCCGGCTTCCGGGAGCGCGTTCGGGCGAGGAGAGGGAGGGCGCCCTGGAAACCACGGAGCTATAATTGTAGAGGGATAAGCCCTGTCTTTAGACAGCATCTTAAAAAGTAGAGACATCCCCTTGCCAACAAAGGTCCGTATAGTAAAAACTATGGTTTTCCCAGTAGTGATGTATGGAAGTGAAAGCTGGACCATAAACAAGGCTGATCGCCGTAGAATTGATGCTTTTGAATTATGGTGCTGGAGGAGACTCTTGAGAGTCCCATGGACTGCAAGAAGATCAAACCTATCCATTCTGAAGGAAATCAGCCCTGAGTGCTCACTGGAAGGACAGATCCTGAAGCTGAGGCTCCAATACTTTGGCCACCTCATGAGAAGAGAAGACTCCCTGGAAAAGACCCTGATGTTGGGAAAGATGGAGGGCACAAGGAGAAGGAGACGACAGAGGATGAGATGGTTGGAGGGTGTTCTCGAGGCTACCAGCATGAGTTTGACCAAACTGCGGGAGGCAGTGGAAGACAGGGGTGCCTGGCGTGCTCTGGTCCAGGGGGTCACGAAGAGTCGGACACGACTAAACGACTAAACAACAACAAAGCACTGTCTGGCTTCCGGGCTCGCGGGGAGTAAACAAGGAGAAATGCAGTTTTTGCGGGGTAGATGCAGCTGGTGGCTTCGGCAAGGAATCGGTAAACCCGCCTGTTCGCAAAAGGGCAGCCACGGAGACAAGAAAGTTCAGGCTCTTCAGGGAGTTGATGCTACAATTTCAAAAGGAGTTTAGAATGATTTACAAGGCTGGGCTGCACTGATTCCTGTTGTCTTTAATAAATTCTGGCAGCATTGGGATCATTATTCTAATTTGCACGAAAGTAACCATTTGATCGATGGCAAGGCGAGGAGAAAGGAATTTGAAGGGTTGTTTTTATTTTTATTTTAATAAACCTTTATTAACCAGTACACTTTGCGGTACTCAGAATGAAAGTGCGGCCAAGACCTATTCCAAAACCTGCCACCTTACTTGTCGCAGATGGCACTTTGTTAAACCTTTCCCTGACCTGTAAGATTGGGCCCTGATTAATGCATATAAACCCCCCTGAATCTGTTTTATTTACTTTGATGTTGTCATACCGTTCTATTGATTCATCGTCTGCACTTTTGTTATAATGAATATCGTTTTTAATATTGTTCATAGTGTAAGTACTGCTTGGAGATTTCAAAAAAATGAAGTTTTTTAGAAAGGTTTTTAAAATAAATAAATATACCTGTTTTGTGTGGGTTGGCAGAACCAAACAAAACCTATGCAGGACACTTTAAAAGTACTATGATCATGTAGGAAGGGGGTGGTCTTGCTGTTCTTTTTTGTGCTGGATATTATGCACCTGTGCAAATTTTCATCATACTTACCTGGCATCACTCCAAACTGAGGCTTGAGTGAAGCCAATCCAACCGTCTTTAGTCCTGGCAAGGTCAGTGGCTCAATAATACTTATTGCTTGATCTGAACCAGGAAAGCCTGCCATTAGCACTCAGTGTAGGCCTAGATAGGGGCAGGGACGCATGCAATGTCCCTGGGCTCCTCTCTGGCCTTTGCACTTGTAGCTTCAAGGTCCGCTAAGGGTTTCTAAGCATTTTGAAAGCCAGGTTCTCAATCACAGGAAGCTTTGCACATCTAAAAATGAGTTCATTAGGGACATTAGAGATAGGGCTTGCATGTGTACCCATGTCCCATTGAAGTATCTCTGTATTATAAGTGTAGCACTGAAGAAACCAAGAAACCGGGCTTGTCTCAAATTCTTTATTTTGCACCAGTTAGGGCAGAAAGAAACACTCAATAAAAACAAAAAAAAAGTATCATCCCACTACTGATACAGTGGGTAAGGTATGGTTGTTTTATTGCACTAAAATCTTGTTCTAATCCACATAACACAAAACCTAATGAAATAACGTCAGTTTCCCACCTCAAAAGTTATCAGCATCTTATTTTAAAAACTTCTGCAAGATGACAAATTACTCTATAAACTTCCACAATATTGGCTGATTTGTAAACACTAAAAAAGGCAGTTAAACACCATGATATTGCCACACAAATGCTACCAAAACCAAGCTGTTTCAAATATACAAAGCACCACCCTCTTGAGTCTTTTCTGCAAGAATGTGCTATTTAGGCATATAGCATCTACATCACATTACTGCTTGGCCAAGAAAACAATAGGCAGCGTATCACAGAGGTCTTCAGGTGCGAAGTTGGAAAAAATATGTAAACGCCTAACTACAGAGCCTGAAATGGGATGCAAGTTGAGCTGGAACTATGGGAACCTAGAAGGCTAATTGGATATGCAGGTATTCAAGATGGTTCAGTTCAGCAGATTCACAAGTTGTGAAAGTAGACTGGAAACCTTTTAAATAAAACTAAAAGTAAAAGCACAGCATTTATTCAAGTCTCTCTTCAGTCCACAGAGGGTTATCAGAATGGCTTTGCACCAAGAATAATTATTTCTAAGGTACACTCTTCCAATCTTTTTGTATACAAACCCAAAAAGTCTGGATGTAGTGTTCTATAAGGGAAGATATGGATCACCAACTTACTAGCTGCAGCACATAGCTCCACACAGTATGTTCTGTGAAGGTTCTTTGCAGGTCTGAGACGCTGGTTAAAATCATACCAGCATAGTTAACAACTTGTGCCGGTTTTACTGAAACAAGGAGAAACAGGTATCAGGGGTCCTGTGAAAATCCACACCAAAACATTAGCAACATCCAGATGCCATTTGTAAATGGTTTATTCTTGAGGAACACAGCACCATCTTCACAGCAATGCACAGAGTGCAACCAAGATATGGGAATTTGTTACCCCAAATCAGTCATCGAGCCAATCTAAATTTGGTCTTCAAATACCTTTAGCCAAAACAATGCTGCCGCCATACTGATTGCAGAGATCCACAGAAATGATGATATAGTCTCATTTTGTATTAACAGAGGTTTTTTCTAATGAAATATTCTGAAGCCGTGATTCCCACTTTTATGCTCTACTTGCAAAACTGCACATACTGTGGGTGAGCAGGCCCTAGGAATCTGGCTTTGCTACTCGTTTTCATCTGTGATCCTCGGCTAAAAAAATTCTGTAGTAGCTATATTGTTTTCTTCAAAAAGAGGGGGCCATCTGAGAGCATAAAACATCCATGAATTCTGAAACAGGTGTCAAATGACAAGTGCATGGACACGTCAGACTGACAGACCCTTTGCCACTACAGACTGCAGACTGTTTAGTGAGGAAGCATGTTCATGGTTCCCGCATAGGTGCTGGCTTTGGTGACAGACAGAGGGTAACTAGGAGCCAAATCTTTTGTTGCTTCTGCCCAAACCTTTATGGTGCAGGGTGGAGGGCATTTTTAGTGCTGGGAACTTCTCTGAAATAGTTAATAGTAAAGTGTGTGTGTGACTGTGTGACTGTTTGCATGAGTGTCCAACCCACCAAAATATTATTGCCATTATCATGTGCGAGAAGAGCCAGAATAGAGCTCCAGAAGTTCAAAACATAAGGATTTGGGGTCATTACGTGCAAATGCTTACTGGGGATAGATAGAGGCTGCTTCCTATACCTTGCAGATGTCAGGGTCCCATACACAAACATAACAGAGGTACACTCAGTTAGATCTGAAGATTTCCTTCTTACAATCAGTAGCTGGGTACAAGTCACTTCCATCACTCAAGAGATTTTAGAACTTGTTCTTTATCTGGCTTTTGAATAAAAGCCAATTCCTGTTGCCTGACTCCTGTTGCATTAAACACAAGCTGAGATCTGTCTTCCAAGGCCCGATTTGGAACGTGAACCACGGCAGCGGGACATTTTGGCTTTGAACAAAGAGTGCAACACACAGCAAGCTAGAAAGGTGAAGGGCATGGCAGGTTCAGCAACAAATATCTTCCGGTTCTGCACCAGAAGGGTTTTGTTCTAAAATTCACACTGTCTTCCAAATTTGCCCAATCAGGCTATACATCAAAGAATGGGGTATTATCCTACTCCTGCACAAGGCTCTCCATCTGTGCTTCATGAGACAGAAGAGCCACAGCAGGGAAGGGAAGACAACTGTTTATTGGCCGCGGGAACTGGATGGATCCATCTGATTCAGCTCTGACTGATCCAGCAGTTCGAAGTCATCTCCTTCAGCATCCGTATCAAGCTCCGAGCTGGAGGTCCGGAGGAAGGCCCTGGCACTTTGCTGCCGTCTGTTGCCAGGCACGGAGCCAGACTGGGAGGCTCCTGACAAGGCCAGCTGGATCATTCCCCTGGTTACAAAGCCAGCCAAGTCATCTGTGAGGTTGTGCATTAATGGCAGGTTACCTAGGATATCCGAGGTCACTTCCTCCCGGTCATGAGAAAGTCGCAGCTCTTCCTGGCCTTGTACACGGCAGGCAAGGCTTGGTATACCTAGGCTGGTATCATCTTCATCGTCTATGCCTGTCACCTCAGGGTTTATGGAAGGGAAATCTGGAAGATCTCGGGCAAAGGATTCCTCAGGGTCGCTGTGGCCATCAAAGTCTATTGAGAGAGAATTAGTTTGGCGAAAAGTCATTACTCGATGTCTTTGCCTACCACTAAGTAGTCTAACTTCCTATTGGAAAACAGGCAATAATTTCTTTAAAACTATATTGTCTTCCCACAGGGATCTATAATGTTGGGGGGGGGGAAATAAAAAATTATAGAGTTATGAAACCTATTCCCAAATACTTGACTGAGCTGCCTCTTCTGCATGAGAGAGAAAATTTACAAAGCTTCTGTACTGCAGCAGACCTCAGAATTGAATCTGAGGTACCAAGAACTAACTATCTGGGTTCTGGCATTCTTAATTTGCAAATGGGTCTTAAAACAATCCGACAGGCAGAAGAAGCCTTTCTAACTCTTAACACCAGAAAGTTCCCATTTCAAAGAATAAAATTCCAGATTCTGTCACTCCGTGGACCAGTGTACTCAACGTCTGCCTGCACCAATCTTTGTCTGCTTCATTCAATGTAAACTACAAGCTTTTTAGAGCAGGACCAAGGCAAACCTTCACTTTATCCAGGTTCTGATATCTTGCTTTTTTTATCCCAACAACCAACAGCTGCAACAGTACGATTAATATGTTATTTGGTAGCAACTATGTTCTTTAATAACTTCGATAATAGCTGTCCTCACCTTCAGATCCCTCTGTCAGGGGGGTTTGACCTCGTGAGAGATTAAATGTCCCATTCTCAGTATAGGATACTTCTGCATCAGAGTGCTCCGAATCAGAGATAGCCAGCTCTTTGGCAACTATTGCATCATCCAACTTGAAAAGAAGCAAGTGATAAAAAAAAGATCTAAGCGAGGTAATTTGGGGTTACTGGAGAGCACACATACCTCCACAATGCCATTCAACACCACATGGACCCAGAGACATTCCTCTCAGCAATGGAAATGAGGAACTTGAAAGCCAGGCACTGCCCTCCAGTTCTTCATTTCCATTCTGGAGGTCTTTACTTCATTTTACAGCCATCCAGTGTTGCCCAAAAATTGTTTTATGAAATTAAAAATGCCTAAATCTGCTTCTGAAAGTATGAGATGTAGATGTTATGAGAGAAATCCAATGGCACTATAAAAAAATTCAACTTCATATTCAAGTTAAGAAGAATAGAGCCAGCAGGAGATGCTATATCTCAGAAATCAGGCAAGTTTGACCATGAGTAAAAACTCATAGGCCTCCTTGTTGCTTACCCTCCCCCACCCCAATCTTAGCAGCACCCTATCTTAGCAGCGGGTGGCGCTGTGGTCTAAACCACAGAGCCTAGGCCTTGCCAATCAAAAGGTCGGTGGTTCAGATCCTGGCGACGGGGTGAGCTCCTGTTGTTCAGTCCCAGCTCCTGCCCACCTAGCAGTTTGAAAGCATGTCAAAGTACAAGTAGATAAATAGGTACCGTTCCAGCGGGAAGGTAAATGGCGTTTCCGTACGCTGCTCTGGTTCGCCAGAAGCGGCTTAGTCATGCTGGCCACATGACCCGGAAGCTGTACGCCGGCTCCCTTGGCCAATAAAACGAGATGAGCACCACAACCCCAGAGTCGTCCGCGACTGGACCTAATGGTCAGGGGTACCTTTACCTTTATTTAACAAGTTCCATGCCCTATTTACCGTGGGACAGAAAGCAGCAAGTTCTTCTTCACTGTCGCTCCCATCAGCACTAGCAGCATGATGGCTCAGCATCTGGTGTCGCACTGCAGAGAAATCAGAGCACGGAAGAGCAGTTATAATTGGGAAGGAAACAACTCTGCATGCCCATAAAGAAGCCAAGCAGAAGAAACAGGCGTGATCCAGAGAGAAGACTTTGGGATTGCAAACCAGAGGCTGCAGAGGGCAAGGAGGGGCACCCCAAGAGCTGAAATGCTAACTGACCACTGTGCCCTAATTAGGACTGCAACAATTCCGGCCCCATGTTAGAAACAGTTCGGACATTCAATTGCTCATCAATTGTGGGAAATGCTCATTCCCTTCCTCCCCCCCCAACCCCCCCCCCCAAACTGTGGTCAGGGATGCGAGGAACATTCTTAGGTAACTACTGATTCATTCAGTGTTTTCATCCGATCTTCTCAGGTTCCTCACATCACCAACAAGAAGAGGTCGCAGACAAGAAGTGGGTGAGTTGGTACCAGCCCTGCACAAGACTTACATTGCCTCTCCTTATGTTTGGACGTCATGTAGCCATGAACACTGAAGTCCAGCCGCTGCAGAGCTGGCTCCAATTTGGTGTACAGGCGGTGACCCAGCCGGTGGTAGACAGCAAGTGGCCACAGAAGGATGGAAACCACTGCAGGAGAAGGATAACAACAGGAGGACTCAAAGAAGGAACTTTTGGAAACTCAAGGCAGTAGAAACATAAGATGATTGGAACCCACTGAACTTGAAGCATGGGAAGCCCCAACAAAAAGTTATAATTTGGCAAAATATGTGGACTTTATGATATGAATTTGGAATATTTAATGTGATTTGATTGGATTGTTAAAATGGAAGACTTAATAACAATTATTATTAAAAAAAAAGGAAACCAGTGAAGGAAGAGGATGATTAGAGGGTTGGTGCTCAATAAACACCCTCAGATGGCATTTTGGGATACAATATAATAGAACAGAGATATCATGTATTATATCATACATAAAGATCTTATCTAAACGTATAGATATGTTTGTGGTTTTATTGTTTGCTTTGTACTTTCTTCTTTTTTTGTAAACCACTTAATGGACTGTTTAAACATTTTGTACACACAAGTTTGCAATGCAACCGACTTGGAACAGCTCAGAATAACCTTGTTTGCAAATGCTCTGTACTTTCAAGTGAAGGGCACACTGTTGCCCAATCCCCGCCCAGCACACAGATACTCACTTGTTAGATAGGCAAGACAGACACCTGGAATGTACTGGCCCAACACAGCCAAAAATGTGAGGACACCGCAAGCCAGAAGGCAGAACTGGAAAACAAAACCCAAAGTTAGTCTCTACTGAATTTAAAAAAGTGAGCAAAGTGGCTCCTACAGCTCAAGATCATACAGAGACACTGCCTGCTGCCAGCAAGCTCACTGCTTGGGAACAGAGACCAAAACAGAGGAATTCTGCTTGAGAAGCCTTGCATAAGCATTAGGAGAGAGGGAGGGAGGAACATCATGAGCCACAGCTGCCTTTGGACCAAGCCCTGGAGTGATTTTGACAGAATCAGGGCAACATTTCTACTTTGGAATGTAGGTGGAAGCAAGACCAGTCTGATGAAAGCTCCATCTAATAGGATGGCTGCAGTATTTTCCATTTTGGCATCCCATTCCTCTTCCCCTTTGTACCTGCCTCTCAACCCTCCAGTTTCCTTCTTTCCCAGTAATGAAGGCACACCTGTACAGAGCACTTTGCGTACAGTTACAGACGGATTATACCTCTACATAAATAAAAGAGTAATTCAAACTGCTGCTATTCTTTGTTCTTTGCTCCCCCTTCTCCTCCAACCCATTCCCTGATGGCTAATACCAATGAGAACTGCTTTTCACCTTGCCAGGATTTTGCCTTTTGAAGCCCAACAGGTTCCTCATGAAGCTGTCTGCTGTGACCCATCCTTCTGCCAAATAGTGACATAGTTCAGGCACACTCAGCAGTCGGGGGTGGACATAGCCCCAGCTGGAGGGACAACAAAAAAGGACATCTTACCTTGCTGATAGAATATCAAGAAAACCTACTAGAGTTTTAAAATAGCCCTCTTCTCATTCCACCTCATCAAAGCTGCTCAGGGTTCACGTTTCGCACGCAAGAAACGGACCCTGCATTTGAACTTGAAACCCACACTTGCTTAATCTGAGCCCTTTCTAAAGCAGCAGCACTCCCAAACACATAACCCACGGAAGTGAATGAAATTTTCTCAATTCATTTCAATGGGATATGTGCAGAAGAATTTAACACTGGAGGAAACCTTCTAAAGGGCAGACAAGCCACTCACATGTATTCACAATTAGGCTGTTTAAAGGGTGTTAATAAGTACTTAAATCTCCATGTCCTCGGCTGTGCACTCACAGAGATTAAGGAGCAGTGAAGGGGTTGGATTTCCCCAGCTTTTCAACCCATTTTAACAGGAAAACTGGGGATTCTAAGAACCCAGTGTATGCAGAGTTCAAGGTCTCAGATTTATGTAGCTTGCAGCCTAAGCCTAATACAGTGGTACCTTAGTTTACACATAATCCGTTCTGGAGGTCCGTTTGTAAACCAAAACAGGTTGTAACCCAAGGCATGCTTTCGCCAATGAGGCCTCCAAAATTTTTTTGTTCGGTTTAAAAAAAAAAAAAAAAAGGGTTGTAATCCAGAAAAAGGTTGCAAACCGGGACACGCACTTCCGGGTTTGACGTGTTTGTAATCCAAAACGTATGCAAACCAGGACGTATGCAAACCAAGGTAGCACTGTAATGGTTTACAGCACAATACTCTACATGGCAACTCAGAATGATGTCCTATTCACTGCAATAGGACACAGAATTGCAACCTTACTCTGGAACCTAGCAGTAGACTTTCTCCCAAGCAAGCATAGGATCGCAGCCTTAGTTATAAACTATGAGAAGAGGTAGGTAAGCGACAATATTTAGGAGCAAGGGATCTTTCCTTTCATCCAGCCATGGAAGGGCATTCATTTGCCAATAAGGTTTAAATTAACAAAAAGCATTACAGCTAAGCCACACAAGCACATGTAACATGAGACATGCTACAAAGAAAAGGATATTCAATTTTTCATACCTTTCATTGTCTAATTCATCAGGTCTTGCTACTAAAACATTAAAGACAGATGAGGATTAGTTGTGAGGGAAATGCCTGGGAAAACTCTTTGCTGCATAATTAAAATACACAGATGACTTGAGAATAATGCATAATTGTTTCCCACTGACAGCCTGCAACCGAAAACATCCTGAGCTTAGTATTTTATCCTGTGCCCCCACTTTTATAAACTCAACTTTTTTATTTATTATGTTTGTAATTTTGTACAGATGCAATTGTACAATTGTAGAAATGGTTCTGTTGCCTTTAGTTTACAAATGCAAACATTTTGTATTTTATTGCACACTGCTATTTTGTTGTTGTTTGTGAGGCAGTTTATAAATCTGCAAATATATTTAAAATGTATTTTAAAAATTAAAACACTGCTCAAGATAGCTTCTTGTAATGCTCTTATTATTATAGCAGCCTGGGGGTGGGGCTAGCAGTCAATGATCTGGTTAGCATGTAATGCTAAACCTCACCATAGCTTAGTGCAAATGTGTGGGTTGCCAGAGAAGATATTACGGTCACTTTGCTTTTCAGTCATTCATGTACCGTAATCTGAAATCAAGCTCATGGTCTGACACAAAAGTAACTCAAGTTTACCCTTGTTTTACAGCTCATGGTTTATCTTATGGAGACAGACCACAAGCTTGGGTTTGGCTGACAAACTAAGCCAAACTATGGCTTGGCTCATAGCAGCAGGACTGGAGGAACAAGAAACCACCATCTCCTCTCCCAAGGACCTGCGGCCTTGCACTAAACCATGATTTTGCTTAGCATTATGTGCAACCTGAACTAATACTCTTTTAGTTCTTATCTAAGATGATAGTTCTCAAAATGCAAGCAGGCTTTCAATTGGGAACAAGTTTTTTTTAAATCAAATATTACCTCAGCTCCAGCATGTTAGAGAGAAAAACCATCAGGTTTCAGTGTTCAATGAAGCCTTTAAAACTACTGCTTTAATTTATTCTTCCATCCTTCATGAATACAGCTTTCTATATCATAAACTACTACTATAGTCAACAAATAATTTTTTTTACCATGGTTACCTCCCCAAGAAATTATACTATGGTTTTTTGAATTGACTTGACCGCTTTCAGACTAAAATATAATTTAAGATATACACCAAGATGTTAGTTCAATGCTCAATTTAATGATGAACTAAAGCCTGGACTGTATGTCACTATAACCAATAAGAAAAAATATCCCTTTGGAATATGTTTTAACATTGATAAACAAAGGCTTTTTCTGGAGCTAGAGAACAAAAGCAGATCTTTGGAACATCTGAGATCTGGGTAAGTGAACTTGGAAAGCAAAGCTCCTACACATGAACAAGTAGTGAAAATGCAGCAAACTGAAATACAAATCCCAATTTTCCAAACCGCCAGTTTCATTATGGTGGAATTGCTCTTCTCCCTCCCACCATCTGAGCAGCCAGGGAGCCTTTTCAACACTATCAACTCCTAAACATTCATTTCAACTAGGAAGGCGCCCAGTTTACAAGATCTTTGTCAATGACTGTTTTGATTAATGAGACCTGCAATTTCTTGAGTTCAGAAATGGGGGTGGGGGAAGAGACCACAGCTGAATTCAAGGGTCAAGTGGGGAAAAACATACCTCTTATTTCAGGCCATATTTTATTCTTCCACTGATCTAAACACACTATTAGTATCAGGGTGAAAGCAACCAAGAATAGCAGATGAAGAGACGTCAGAGCAAAAAACCTGAGGGAAAATAAAGCTAGTCAGTACACAATTTTCCTCTAGAAATGTTACCTTAAAAGCAAGAGCTGATGTTACGCCATGGAGCAGGAGAATCCCAAGATAAATAATCATTGCCTTATGATTGGCAGGAAGAGGTTAGAAAACAACAGGAAAGGAATGGAAGGTATCACAACAGCTTTTTGGAGTATATTTCCATTAGGGTTAAATAATGTGAGAGAGACGATTTTGTGTGTGTGACCTCTATGACATCCACCAAATATCACCCTGTTTCTGATCAATGATCTGAAAACTGATCATTTTAGCTATTCACTCTGCCAATCAAGAAGGAAACTGACATTTATGGCAGCTGCAGCTTATTTATTATCATTATATTGAAATCTTAAGCATATGAGTTGCTACGGACAGGAACCAGTTTACAATGGCTTGTACCTTCTGGCAGAACAATGTTTAAAGAGACAAAGATCAAGGGGAGAAAAATTGTTCGGCATCAAGTGTCAGGAGTTTGCAGAAAAGCGGGAGAAAGCTTAAAACTGCCTATGGACTACAGAAAGATGGCTGTGTGTGTATATATATTCTCATGTTATTCTTATTTATCTCTTAAGAGTCATTATAAACAAATGAGTATCAACATATCCGGCATTTAGAAAGTATTCAAGTCAGTGGTCACTTTCCACTCAATTATAACCAGAAGCAAAATCTGCAGTGCTAGTAAGCTGTGAATAAGAGTTACACAGCTTTCTATAGTCAAAATTATTTTTACCATAAATGTAAACATGTAAATAACTTTGTATCCATGAATACAAAGAATGATTGATTACACTTTTTTCAAACTGAAACACTCAGCAGCCAACACAAGATCCTTGCCATTATGTTTCAACATAAATTACTATGGATTTTACAGTCTTAATATCTCTGGTAAGCTAAGGCTGAGCCTTGTTGAATGGCTGCAGTCTGTTAAATGTAGCAAGAGAGATACTCAGCGAATGCCAAGAAGCCTGTTAAGTCAGTGAGAGGCAGAACCACTCAGCAGTGACACACAAAATGACATGTGAGCTCAGAGGTTCTGTTTTTTTTCCAGAAGATTTGAAGACTTGCTTGTTCCCTCACTGAATAAGAGCAGTGTGCTTGCTCTGCAACGATTAGTCAAATATAATCAGTATTGTTGGGAAGGAGCTGCATCCACCAGAATCAGAGACAGATGGCTATTTTCAATCATTTAATGAGAAGCAGCCCTTGGGAGAAAGTCACAAGCCATCTGTAGCACTAATGATATAAATGATCAGTCTGAGGCATGTAATAAGGGGCTCTTCAATGAGACCCAATTACACACCAGTACTTAGCAAGAAGATACACAGAAGACCTCAGGCTCCTATCAAGAACAATGCCAATCTTTCTTTGGTGTCCTACCTATGGAATTAACACACTTCAGATCTGTTTTCCAGAATACAAATTACCGTATTTTTCGCTCTACAAGACGCACCTAGTTTTTGGAGGAGGAAAACAAGAAAAAAATATTCTGAATCTCAGAAGCCAGAACAGCAAGAGGGATCGCTGCGCAGTGAAAGCAGCAATCCCTCTTGCTGTTCTGGCTTCTGTGATAGCTGCGCAGCCTGCATTCGCTCCATAAGACGCACACACGTTTCCCCTTACTATTTAGGAGGGGGAAAGTGAGTCTTATAGAGCAAAAAATACGGTACTTGGCTGATAAATACAGTACAACCAAAGGAAATGTGTGTGCATTTAAAGCAATCTTGCTGCGGTGAAGGTCATACTGAATGGGGAAGCTTCCCAGGGCTTCACCCAATAACAACAGGTTATCAATAATAGATTATCAAGCATCAGGGGATTTCCCTTTGAGAACAGGGTAGACCAGGGTTCCCCAGCCACTTGTGCAGTGTGTAACTGCCTGCATTCATCCTCTGTTTTTATTAATTGCAACTGAACTTTTTATTTCCAGAAGTAGGTGAGCAGGTACATGCTTACGCTCACATGAAGGCAGTTCAGGGGACTACACATTTCCTATTGTTTCCTTAAAAGCACTGCTGCAGCCATAGCAGCTTGGTGCTCTGAGAAGCAGTCTATCACAATGAGACACCATTACTCTCTAGAACAGGGAATCAGAAGTCTGTAATCTGGCTTTCCAGAACCACTTTCTGGAAGCATAGGCAGTGACCACATAAGAGGCAGATTTTGGCTGGTCAAGGACAAAGCTTTGCTCTGCTGGGTTGAGAATCAGTCTAAGAAATTGAAAGGGGTTCTATAAAGGGTGCCTGAACCTCAGGGAGGGGATCATAGCTTTGCCCATCGATGCTGAGCGAAGCACTAGGAAAGCTAAGATCCTAACTTTCCCATCCAGTATCCAAACAGCTCCATCAAGTCTCCAGGTGTTCCCATGGCAAGTGCAGGATTGGCCAGCACACCCATCACTAGCCCTCATGATTCATAACAGAGAGCAACTGAACTCTGTCAATTCAGCATGCTCCAACCTGCCTAACAAACCCACATTATAAAACAGATCTAGGCAATGACTTCTGCCGGCAACCTTTTCCCTTGGGTCTAAGTCTCTAAGAGTACACATGAACTTTCTGGCTCGGAAAAAACTAAAGCAAAAATAATATCAGTTCAAATCTCACTTCTGGACACAAAGAAGGCTCTATTCCCATAAATACTTTTATCCCATATACTGTCTTGATGTCAAAACACTAGATGCAAGCTAGTTAGCAAACAGAATTGTCTTCACAATGGAGGGTGGAGAGAGGAGCTCTTCCTCAGGTCATTACTTTTTGCTTTTTTTATTCAAAACTGACAACAGGCATGCAAACAGGAGGGATTAGCAGGGGCAGTAGCATATGGGCCCCAACAACAGGTCACTTGCTAGAGCATGAGACTCTTGATCTCAGGATCTTGGATTCGAGTCCCACATTGGGCAAAAGATTCCTCCATTGCATGGGAACACCACTGCAGGGGGCTGGACTGGTCCCTTTCAATCCTACAATTCTGTGACTTCTACAAATTCTTCAAGAAGCTGCCAACCCCTGGATTGGCGGTAAGAAGGGTGATGGAGTGGTAGTGGCAGCTCACTGAGGCCAGCCCGAGGTTGGTGGCGCAGTGCCCCATTCCCCAAATGGACCAGCCTCCAGCAAGTCCCTTTCTTCCTAGCCTCTAGGCCAGGCTCCCTGACAAGAGCTCAGCAAAGCTGCCACATAAGCCATCCTTTTAATCACAATACCACCATGCTTCATAAAAACATAATGGATATTCCTCTTCAGAGACTCATTTCGTTGGGAGAGTTTAAGCCACCTGTTGTAAGACCTGGTAGTCCCTTGTAGTCTGGGGGGAAAGGTATAGTATAAATAAGCATATAATTGTAATTATAATAAATAACAACCAGGGATAGCTCTGTTGGTAGAGTATGAGCCCCCTAATCTCAGGGCCGTGGGTTTGAGCCCCACCTCGGGCAAAGTATTCCTGCATTGCAGGGGGTTGGAATAGATGACCCCTGGGATCCCTTCCAACTTTGTGAAAGGAGGCTAAAAGAGTACTTCAAGTCTGCTTCCACACCACTCAATAATAACTTATTACTTCAGGTAGTGCTAATAAACAAACAACAACAACCTGGGACAGCTCAGTCTGAAAAGCAGGAGCCTCTTGATGATGATGATAATAATAATAATGATTTATTTATACCTTGCCATCTGGCTGGGTTAATGCCAGGGTCGTGGGTTCCAGCACCATTTTTTTTGGGGGGGGGGAATTCATGCATTGTAGGGGGGTGGGACTAGATGACCCTCAGAACCCAAGCCTGCAATTCTATGACTTTACCCGACACCCCCCCCGCCAAAACCAAAGCAACCCCCTGAAAAGGATATTCCCTCATGATATGTTACTTCAGGTAGTGCTCAGAAGCACCGCAGGAGAAGGAAAAGCTTCACCCCACGTCCAGCCCGTTTCCCGCCCGCGTCCCCTCGCCTCCTCCATCCCTCCGAGAGGCCCCTTTTCCTGACCCCCCTCGCCCCTCGCACCCGAAGGCGGCGTGAGCTCCGGCCCAGCCCAGCGCGCTCCTCGCCGGCCTCTCCCAGACGAGCGTGGCCTGCAGGGCGCTCAGCGCCGGCTCGTAAGGCCCCAAGCGGCCCTTCAGGTAGGCGCTCAGCGCGCGCACCCGCCGCTCCCGCTCCGACGCCGCCGGGGCCTGGGCGCCGCCGCCGCCGCTGAGGGAACCTTCGCCGCTCCGCCCGCCGCCGCCGCCTCCTCCGGCCTCCATCCTTCCTCTCTGCCCAGCGTCACCGGGAGACCCGCGGATAGCGGAGGAGGATCATCGTTCTCCGTCACCAACGGACACCGCAGAGGCAAGCGGCACTACCGCCGCCGCCGCCTCTCACACACTCGCATGGCCGCCCCCATAGCGGCGACAACATAGGGCGGCGCCATCTTGCCGTACGGAGAGCGCGCTTCCTGCCGTTTCGGCGCACGCGCGTTGCCAAGGGAAGACAAATATATATATATTTCTATACCGGATTCATAGGGTGTGAGGAGGAGGTGAAGGCGGGAAGAGGCGTAGCGGGGCTGCAAACGGCATTTATTTTCCTTTTTATTTATTTTTTAAGAAGGGGACGCGTCTCAGGCCCGGGAGGAGCAGGGGCCTGGGGCCGGAGCCGCCATGCCGCGGGAGATCATCACTCTGCAGCTGGGGCAATGCGGCAACCAAAGTAAGGCCGGGATGCGGGGGAGGTCTATGGAAAGGCGCGCAGGGCTGGGGAAGGAGCCGTGGGGACAGCGAAGGTTCCAAAGGGGCGGGGCCTGGCGTTGGCCGCGTTCTATTGGGGCGGGGCCGGAAAAGTGTTGAGGACTAGACACTTGAGTTGAAGATTTGGAAGGTACGCCAAGGGCCATCTAGTCCAGCCCCTCTGCAGTGCAGGAACAATAATGATAATAATAATGGTTATTGTTATTATTATTTATTTCTTTATACCCCACCCATCAGGACGCTGGTGGCACTGTGGGTTAAACCACAGAGCCTAGGACTTGCCGATCAGAAGATTGGCGGTTCGAATCCCTGCGACAGGGTGAGCTCGGTCCCTACTCCTGCCAACCTAGCAGTTCGAAAGCACGTCAAAGTGCAAGTAGATAAATAGGTACCACTCCGGGAGGAAGGTAAAGGGCGTTTCCGTGCGCTGCTGTGGTTCGCCAGAAGCGGCTTAGTCATGCTGGCCACATGACCTGGAAGCTGTACCCCGGCTCCCTCGTCCAGTAAAGCGAGATGAGCACTGCAACCCCAGAGTCGGCCACAACTGGACCTAATGGTCAGGGGTCCCTTTACCTTTACCCCACACATCTGGCTGGGTTTCCCCAGCCACTCTGGGCGGCTTCCAACAAAATATTAAAAATAAAATAAAACATCAGACATTTAAAACTTCCCTAAACAGGGCTGCCATCAGATGTCTTCTAAAAGTCAGATAGTTGCTTATTTCCTTGACATCTGATGGGAGGGCGTTTCACAGGGCAGGCGCCACCACCGAGAAGACCCTCTGCCTGGTTCCCAGTAGCTTCACATTTTGCAGGGAGGGAACCGCCAGAAGGCCCTCGGAGCTGGACCTCAGTGTCCAGGCTGAACAATGGGGGTGGAGACGCCCCTTCAGGTATACTTTTGCCTGACATGGTGCTCGAACTCACGACCCCTGAGATTAAGGGTCTCCTGCTCTACCGGATATTTATTTAAAACCATGTATTTCCCCCTGAACAGGGACTCGAGGCGGCTTACAGATAAAATCAAGAACAGCCTGAACACAGAGCGGCCATAGAGGTGGTGGGACAGGGAAGAGGAAACACAAATCATTAAAATAAAGAATTGCTCGAATTAAACCTATATGTATAAATCTATTAAAGCCGCACCAATAATTATAAGGAAATAAACAGCATGGCACCTGCCATTTCGTTAGAAGGGAGAATGTGGTGGGGCTGGGAGTGGAGGAAAGAAGGGCCGGTAAAAAACAGCGCAGGGGCTGAGTCTCTGACTCTCTTGTGTTGCCAAGGCTACTAGTCCCTGTGGAATTGGGGGGGGGAGGGGCTGGCACTGTGATGTGCAGCAGGTGGAATACCTCAGGCTCCTTGCCTCCTGCCTGAGAACCATTTTTGCACCAAAGATGATGCATATTTCATTTCTTTCTTTATTAAATTTATAAAGGTATGCAACTCACTCTTCCTCCTCTGCAGCACCCCCCCCCCAAATGCAGGCTAGTTTTGGGGTTTTTTTAAGTAAGCTGGTAACTTCATGGGCTTATTTTCATGGGCTAGTATTGTATCGTCAAAATTCTGTGGGATAGGGAATGCAGCTGCCACTGCGCACGCATTATTTCCCCCTTAGTATTAGGGCGATGTCTTTAGCTTCCTTTGTACTTGATGGCAAGGCAGGGTATAAATAATAAATTATTATTAATATTATTATTATTACCACTTTTATGCTTTCGTTCCTGTTGCAGTTGGCTTTGAATTCTGGAAGCAGCTCTGCGCAGAGCATGGGATCAGCCCCGAGGGCATTGTGGAGGAGTTTGCCACCGAGGGCACTGACCGAAAAGATGTCTTCTTCTACCAGGTACAATAGGCTTCTATTCCCTCTGCCTTGTGGGTTCTGAGGGGAGGTAGCCTCCCTCTGATTCTGCAATGAACAAAATGCTCTGCTACGAGTGGGAACTGGACACAGCAGCCAAGAGTAAAGTGAAAGGAGAAGTGTCATAGCAAGCAGGCAGAATAATAATAATTTATTTATATACCTCCCCTCTTATTGGGTTGCCCTAGCCCAGGGGTCTGCAACCTTTAAGACAAAAAGAGCCACTTGGACCCGTTTCCGAAGGAAAAAAAACTGGGAGCCGCAAAACCATTGCAAAATTTAAAACAAATATAACACTGCATATATTCTTAATGTCCGATCTGACAGCGGGTGGGAAGGTGACGTCGGGACGGTTCGTGACTAACGCACGCACCGCCCCCATGCGACGTCACAGCCAGTACAGCGCCCGCCACAGTGGGGAGTGTCGGGGCGCACAATGCGCCTCCTCCCCTCGCTAGTATCCGCCCCGGAGCCGCGGCAAAGGTGTAAAAGAGCCACATGCGGCTCCGGAGCCGCGGGTTGCAGACCCCTGCCCTAGCCACTCCGGGTGGCTTCCATTAGAGCACAGTAAGACATCAAACATTAAAAACTTCCCTATACAGGGCTGCCTTCAGATGTCTTCTAAAAGTCAGTTGTTTATTTCCTTGGCATCTGACAGGAGGCTGCTCAATAGGGCAGGCGCCACCACCGAGAAGGCTCTCTGCCTGGTTCCCTGTAGCCTCACTTCTTGCAATGAGGGAACCACCAGAAGGCCCTCTGAGCTGAACCTCAGTGTCTGGGCTGAGCGATGGGGGTAGAGATGCTCCTTCGGGTATACTGGGCCGAGGCCGTATGGTATCTGGGCAAATAAAGCAAACTACAGTGGTACCTCTGGTTACGTACTTAATTCATTCCAGAGGTTAGTTCTTAACCTGAAACTGTTCTTAACCTGAAGCACCACTTTAGCTAATGGGGCTTCCCGCTGCTGCTGCTGCTGCACGATTTCTGTTCTCATCCTGAAGCAAAGTTCTTAACCTGAGATACTATTTTTGGGTTAGCGGAGTCTGTAACCTGAAGCGTATGTAACCCGAGGTACCACTGTAAGTGGTTATTATGCCTGCACATTGCATCTGTTTGAATATGTTTATTTTATTGAAATATGAAACCATTTTTTATAAAAAAGACAAAATAACAGCAACTGGTAAGGCGCATCCACTGTGCCCTCTTGTGGCAATTCTCACTATCTATGTGTGGCACTCATTTTAAGATTACAGGTTTGCCGGCAGAAAATTCCTGGAAGGGGCAGAGTGCTTTTCTTGGTGCTGTTGTCCTTTTGGTTCAAGGTGCTTGCGTTTCATGTTAACAGGCAGACGATGAACACTATATCCCGCGAGCTGTCCTTTTAGACCTGGAGCCACGAGTGATCCATTCCATCCTGAACTCTCCGTATGCCAACCTGTACAACCCAGAAAACATATACCTGTCTGAGCATGGCGGCGGGGCCGGGAATAACTGGGCCAGTGGCTTTTCACAGGTAAGAGGCTTCACGGAACTGGGGGCTGAGCAGCCTTGGTTCCTTAAAGGTAAAGGTAAAGGGACCCCTGACCATTAGGGTTGTGGCACTCATCTCGCTTTATTGGCCGAGGGAGCCAGTGTACAGCTTCCAGGTCATGCGGCCAGCATGACTAAGCTGCTTCTGGCGAACCAGAGCAGCGCACGGAAACGCCGTTTACCTTCCCACTGGAGTAGTACCTATTTATCTACTTGCACTTTGATGTGCTTTTGAGCTGCTAGTTTGGCAGGAGCAGGGACCGAGCAACGGGAGCTCACCCCGTCGCGCAGATTCGAACCGCCGACCTTCTGATCAGCAAGTCCTAGGCTCTGTGGTTTAACCCACAGCGCCACCCACGTCCCTTGGTTCCTTACTGGTGGGCAAAGATACCCCCTTCATAATAGCATCATGTCTCATAGTTTTTAACTGCTTGAATGGAAGATATAATCAGCAGTAGGGTTTAGTTTCATAGTTTTCTAATTTTCTCTCGGCTTAAAAAGTCAAACGGAGGATAAATACATGGGTTTGTTTTGCGATTCTTTCTTCAGGGAGAAAAGATCCATGAAGATATATTTGACATTATCGACAGAGAAGCTGACGGCAGTGACAGCTTAGAGGTAAGAGAAACCTTAAGAAGCAAGGAGGGAGGGACTGCCTTCAGGACTGTCCAAAACACAGCTATGGCTGGCATTTTGCTGGTCCAAGGAGGCCTTCCTGGTCTGTTTTCCTAAACTTTTCTGTTGGAAGCAGCTGTTTCTCTCCAGATGGATTCCAGTCCGTTTGTTCCAAATCTTTAGCAGGGATACAGTCATACCTCATATTATGCTTGCTTCAGGTTGAGCATTTTCAGGTTGCATCCCACGGCGACCCGGAAGTACCGGAACGGGTTACTTCCGGGTTTCGCTGCTCGCGCATGCGCAGACACGCAAAATGACGTCACGCGCATGTGCAGAAGCAGCGAATCGCGACCCGCGCATGCGCAGATGCGGGTTGCGTTCTTTTCGGGTTGTGAATGGGCCTCCAGAACGGATCCCGTTCGCAACCAGAGGTACCACTGTATACTGCTTTTGTCCCTCTTTGAGGCCTTTTCCTGCATGCTTGTTCCAAAATAGCTCAGTAGTTCTTCACCCCCACCCCCTGTGTTTTGCTCTTCAAAAACAAACTTCTACTCACGTACAGGCAGGCTAAATTTGGCTATATTTTAATCCACATCACTAAATAATTGCATTGTTGTTGTTTGTTTAAATCCTGCCTTTCTTCCAAAGAGCGCAAGCTGGGATATGTGGTTGTGGCTTCCTTCACTATCCCTTTTTTTTATTCTCGCAACAACCATGCGACCCACGTTAGGCTGAGTGGTGGAGATAACTGCTCAAAGAAGATCACTCAGTCAGGTTTGTGACAGACTCTCCCCCATGTTCCCCCCACTCCTTTGTTTAGCTCAAAGCAGCTACAGAGGTAGGTGGCCAATTAAAGGAGTGGCTCAAGGAAAATATGTTTTAACACCACCACCACCCTGGATTTTTCCTTATCTAAATTGCAGCTCACCCCCAGCTAATAATTTGCACTTTGGGGGAGGACATAAAGATACCATTCAGGTTTATGTGTGCCTTACCCCATTGGGCAAGTAGCAGCTTGGGAGTAGAGGAAGCTGTGGGAAACGGTGAAAAGTAAAGCATTAAAAACCCTCTCACTGACAACTGAACTAAAGTCATACCTTGGGTTACAGATGCTTCAGGTTGTGTTTTTTGGGGGGGTTTGGGACCGCTGAAACCCGGAAGTACCAGAACGGGTTACTTCTGGGTTTCGGCGGCCACGCATGCGCAGAAGCGCTTAATCGCGCTTTGCACATGCGCAGAAGTGCCGAATCGCAACCCGCGCGTGCGTAGATGCACCGCTGCAGGTTGCGAATGTGCGTCCTGCACGGATCACATTCACAACCCGAGCATCCACTGTATTAAGAAAAACCTGCAGATGAGCTCCTAGCATCTGGCTAGACCTCAGTCCATCCCTTTGACTACCACAGCCAGCGCTGAAATAATAATAATGATAATAATAATAATAATAATAATAATAATAATAATAATAATAATAAATAATATAATTTATCATCTGGCTGGGCTTCCCCAGCCACTCTGGGCAGCTCACAATAGCTCACGATAAAAGATCAAACATTAAAAACTTCACTAAATAGGGCTGCCTTCAGATGCTTTCTGAAAGTCAGATAGTTGTTTATTTCCTTAACGTCTGACGGGAAGGCGTTCCACAGGGCGGGTGCCACCACCGAGAAGGTCCTCTGCCTGGTTCCCTGTGACCTCACTTCTCGCAGTGAGGGTGCCACCAGAAGGCCCTTGGCACTGGACCTCAGTGTCCGGGCTGAAGGATGGGGGTGGAGACGCTTCTTTAGGTACACTGGACGGAAGCCGTTTAGGGCTTCAAAGGTCAGCACCAACACTTTGAATTGTGCTCAGAAACGTACTGGGGGCCAATGTAGCTCTTTCAGGACCGGTGTTATGTGGTCTCGGCAGTTACTCCCAGTCACCAGTCTAGCTGCCGCATTCTGGATTAGTTGTATTTTCTGGGTCACCTTCAAAGGAAGCCCAACGTAGAGCTGGCTGAGGAGGGACACAGCCTGCTTCGTAGCAGGTAAAAAACAGCATACTGGCAAAACTACGGTTGGTGATGTTTCTGGCCTTGTATACAAGGCTGCACCAGCTCTTGCAAACAGCTGTGTGTCACTCTTGCTCGTAGGAAGAAACACTTCTTTAAAAATTCTTTTTAACTCCCCCAGATCCCTTTCGTTTTAATTCACTAGGTTACTCTTGCTATTCCGCTGGCAGCTGCAACGAGGCACGACCTATCTTGGCAGTCCGCCTGGCAGACCTCAGCAGCAGCCACCCTCTCTGGGCTCCTCCCTCCAGAGGAGTTCAGACTTTTGCTCGGCTGCTGCTTCTAGGTACAGACTTACACCTTGGGGATTTGTCTGTCTCCGGCTGCTTGCGTGCCACTGACACTAGTGAAACGAGAGAGACGCTTTTCTGCTTCACAGTCAAGGATGGCAGTTCTATTCAATGCGACGCCTTGTTACTTCCTTTAGCTGTCAGTGTGCAATCTGTGGTCTGGTTAGCTTCTGCCTGTTACTTGCCTTTTTGGAAATCCTCCAGGTATACTGCTTTGAATCCCTTAGGCAGATAGAAACTGTTGCTATTCCCTCTCATGCCAAGCTTGAGTGATCAGGTGTCTTGATACAGGGCTGTCCAAAAACAAGTTAGTGTTTTCTGCTTGTATGAGATTCCACTAGGCACACATGCATTGCCTTGTAGATTAAAGGAAGAAAAGTTGTTGTTGTTGTTTTAAAGCAGCTCAGTTAGGCTCAGTAAATTTCTGGAATTAAGGAAAAGTTAATTCTCGTCTCTCTCTAATATGGGGAAGTTGATTTTGTCTCTCTCTTTCCATCTCTCCCTCCCTCTCTCTTTCTCTCCATATTCAGTGGTACCTTGGTTCTCAAACTTAATCCATTCCGGAAGTCAAAACCTGCCAAGCAGTCCAGTTCATTTTGGTGTCTTTTTAGATAATTTGTAAAAAGTTCCCATTCTTCCTTAAAGTCACCGTTGTCCTTCTCTCGCAGTTTGTATGTCAATTTAGCCAATTCTGCATAACTCATCATTTTTTCTTGCCACTGTTCTTTCGTTGGGATTTCCTCATTCTTCCATCCTTGTGCTAACAAGACTCTTGCCACTGTTGTAGCGTACATAAATAAATTCTTTGTTTTTCTACTAACCTGTAAGTTATAAGTCTGCATTCTGAATTGAAAACAGGTTTCAAGGTCCTTTTCTTCTCTTGACTCCCCAACAGATTTATGTAATCCACTCTGTTTTTTCAGGCAACATTGAGGAACATGGTTACAATTTGGGTTCGGGGACAGGGGTGCGGCAAATCTCCTGGGGCGTTTGAGCTGCGGATGTTGTGTTGTCCTTAAATTTATCCATCGCCTGTCTCGAGAAGATTCAAGGCGGCTTGTAGAAATGCAAAGTATGCAAAAGGTTAACAAAAAAGCTAACAAACCCCAAAGTAGCCGTTTATCCATACAATATCGAAACAGTTGAGCTCCGCTAAAAATAATCCTAAAGTCAACATCGACGCAGTGGACAGATCAGTTGGAATTAATAACGAATAAAAGCAGGAAATCCCATACAAAAAACCCAGCGGAGTAGGGGAAGGTTTTACAATAAAATAAAAGCAGTGAGGGCAAGGAATAAGGTTGCAGCTAAAAAACAAAGGAATCCTTCCATACAGTCTGCCCTTTCAGATTTGCTTTTTATTTTATTTATTTCAGGACTGAAAAGGTTACAAGACAGTAATGCAGAAAGCAATTGGGCAGCAGCGTTGTCTGAATTTTCCATGCAAACTCAATGAACAGAGCATGGCAGTTTTTTTAAAAAATGGGCTAATTCAACCATCCTTCACCTGTAGGTTGTAATGTGCATTGACATATTTTCTGTTGCACGTCATTCTTTCCTCCAGGGTTTTGTCCTGTGCCATTCCATCGCCGGTGGGACAGGCTCTGGTCTGGGCTCTTACCTCCTGGAGAGATTAAATGACAGGTGAGCAATGGCACAAAAAACCCCACACATGCATGGACCCATATGCACACACCACTGGGGGAGCGGTAGGCGATGCAGCCAGGCAGGCTACTTTGGAGAGCAAGCAGCCCAGCGGATGAGTAAGACGCCCGGCTGACTCAGAGTCAGGCCTGCCCCACCCAGACACCAGCTTGGGCAAGCCTTGGAGCTGGTGAAGTTGTGACTTGAAACGGGGGGAAGAGGCTGAGATCAGCCTGCCACCACAGGCAAGGAATGTTCTTGAGCTTTCGCTAAAGCAAACCGCATCTCTTTGGCGTCGACACGTAGCGATTTGCGAGCCTGTATCATTGCAAGGTTTTCAGAAATTGCGAGGAAGGGGATGGAGCCGTTGGTGACGGTGCAGATACATCGCAGCCTTTACTTGACTCCTGCCCTTTGGCCTAGGAAATAACGCCCCAAGTAAACACTCCATGGTTGTGGTTATTTTTCATTATGTTTGAAAGCGGCAACTTCTCGGTTTTTGCCGAAATTGGTGGGCTGTGATTTCCCCACACAATTGTAGTATAGTGGTACCTCGGGTTACATACGCTTCAGGTTACATACGCTTCAGGTTACATACGCTTCAGACTCCGCTAACCCAGAAATAGTACCTCGGGTTAAGAACTTTGCTTTAGGATGAGAACAGAAATCGTGCTCCGGCAGTGCGGCGGCAGCAGCGGGAGGCCCCATTAGCTAAAGTGGTGCTTCAGGTTAAGAACAGTTTCAGGTTAAGTACGGACCTTTGGAACGAATTAAGTACTTAACCCGAGGTTACCACTGTAATCTCATTTTGACTCAAGAAAATCATCATTTTCTAGTTCAAATCATGGGAAATAAATACAGTCTAATAAGAAGTCTAATAAGAACTCATGTACTTGTGCCCCATAGTATTATAGTGGTACCTTGGGTTACATACGCTTCAGGTTACATACGCTTCAGCTTACAGACTCCACTAACCCAGAAATAGTACCTTGGGTTAAGAACTTTACCTCAGGATGAGAACAGAAATCGCGCAGTGGCAGGAGGCCCCATTAGCTAAAGTGGTACCTCAGGTTAAGAACAGTTTCAGGTTAAGAACAGACCTCAAGAACGAATTAAGTTCTTAACCCGAGGTACCACTGTACTTGAAAAAACGACATGTTTGTCCCACTCCATTAAATCTTCCTCTACCTCTCAGTGGGAAGTAAAGCATGCAGATGACCTTGTGATTACTGTGGAAGACCTGATGGTCAGTATACCACGGGTCTTGGATAAGATTTGTGAGTTTGGGCAGGTAGCGGGTTTCAAGTTAAAAAAAGTAAAATGAAAACGGTGAAAAATGTGGCAGAACAATATAAAAAAGACCTATAACGAATTACGGAATTGATAATAGAAGAGAAGGTCAAACACTTAGGAGTGTGGTTGACAGCTAAGAATATAAATATCTTTAAGGATAACTATATAACTAACCTGGAAAGAAATAAAGAAAAATTTGGAGGTATAGGGAAGGATGAATTTATCTCTGTGGGGGAGGATATCAGTCATAAAAATGAATGTATTGCCAAGAATGTTATCTTTGTTCCAATCGATACCCGTAATCAGCGGCGCAGGACACTTCAAGGAACGGCAGAAATATATATCTAAATTTATCTGGCAGGGGAAGAAGCCAAGAATAAAGTATAAATTGTTAACGGACTCTGCCAGGAGTCAGTAAGATACCGCACGAGGCTCATCACCCCAACATCTGATTAGACCTCAGCCCAGTAGCACATCTAATCTCCTAAAATGGTTCCCGGGTCGTCATGCACACCCACTGTGGCCACAGAAACAAGTCCTTCAAAAGCACACAGAGATACAGGATGTTTGTCTTTACTGAAGCGGCCGTCTCTCTCCTCGCAGGTACCCCAAGAAGCTGGTGCAGACATACTCGGTCTTTCCTAACCAGGATGAGATGAGCGATGTGGTTGTTCAGCCGTACAACTCTCTCCTGACCCTCAAGCGGCTGACACAGAATGCCGACTGTGTGGTAAGGGGTACAAAATTGGGGGTTGCCACGGGGGGTGGGGAGGACAAAACTCCCTTCCTCCCTTCCCTCCCCCCCTACCTATACCTAACACCCTATACTTAAATACAGTGGTACCTTGGTTCTCAAATTTAATCCGTTCCAGGAGTCCATTCGACTCCCGAAATGGTTCGAAAACCAGTCAATCGGAAGCTGCGTCAGACATTTGGCTTCTGAAAAGCGTTCGCAAACTGGAACACTCACTTCCAGGTTTGTGGCGTTTGGGAGCCGATTTGTTAGGGAGCCAAGCCATTCAACAACCAAGGTATCACTGTATATGGAGAGATGGACCACGGGAACAATTTCCGTAGAGTTGGTTGGTATTTTTTTAAGGTTTTGCTGGTCGTACGGCAACACAGTCAGAGTCAGGGAGCTTCTGGGTGTTTCCTGAGCTTCCATTGTTGTTTTATATGTTGTTCCCTAGTACCTCCATGTCAGTTAACCCTGTAATGTGGCTGAGAATTCAGCTGAGAGCAGTCAAAAACAAATGGGGATGTGGGGTGGAATTGGAACATTGTGTGTCCATTACATCTGAAGGAGCGTCTCCACTCCCATCGTTCTACCTGGACACTGAGGTCCAGCGCTGAGGGCCTTCTGGTGGTTCCCTCACTGCGAGAAGCCAAGCTACAGGGAACCAGGCAGTGGGCCTTCTCTGTGGTGCCACCTGCCCTGTGGAACAACCTTCCACCAGATGTCAAAGAGAACAACAACTATCAGACTTTTAGAAGCACCTGAAGGCAGCCCTGTTTAGGGAAGCCTGTTTAGGGAATGTTTGATGTATTACTGTATTTTAATATTTGGTTGGAAGCCACCCAGAGTAGCTGGGGAAGCCCAACCAGATGGGCGGGGTATAAAAAATAAATTATTATTATTATTATTATTAAGCGGGCAGAGGGATGCCCTCCCTCACCGCATGTACTCATCCTTTGCTTCTTAACCCCTGCCTCCCCTTTAATAGGTGGTTCTAGACAACACAGCCCTGAACCGCATTGCGACTGACAGACTGCATATCCAGAATCCCACCTTTTCCCAAATTAACCAGCTGGTGAGTAAGCAGGGATGATGGGAGAAGAAGATGTTGTCCCCGCCCCAAGCCTCTGAAGAAGGAAGGCTGGGGGTTAAAGTGATGTCAAAATACAGGGCAGGGAATTTAAATCTGCTGTTTACTATAACTTTGGTTCTGCAGGCCCTTTTAAAAATGGCAACTGTATGCCACTTTAAAGAAAAATGTGCTTATGAAAAGTGGCACGTAATGTTTTCAGGCAAATAAAAGTGTGGGCTTCGAATGAACTTGACCCAAATGACATTTTCGCCCCACCCTATTCACTTGCTAGGGACGCAGGTGGCGCTGTGGGTTAAACCACAGAGCCTGGGACTTGCCAATCAGAAGGTCAGCAGTTCGAATCCCCGCGACGGGGTGAGCTCCCGTTGCTCGGTCCCTGCTCCTGCCCACCTAGCAGTTCGAAAGCACGTCAAAGTGCAAGTGGATAAATAGGTACCGCTCTGTCGGGAAGGTAAAGGGCGTTTCCGTGCGCTGCTCTGGTTCGCCAGAAGCGGCTTAGTCATGCTGGCCACATGACCCAGAAGCTGTACACCGGCTCCCTCAGCCAATAAAGTGAGATGAGCGCCGCAACCCCAGAGTCGGTCACGACTGGACCTAATGGTCGGGGTCCCTTTACTCGCTAGAAATAAGCAAACTCCTCTTTTTCAGATTTCAGCGTTGGGCATTTCTCGTTTGCCAGCTATTGGTTTTTCTCATGTTCTCTGCAAGTTTGAGTATTTGGGTGTTTTTACTGGCTTGTGTTGGGTTGTGTGTAGTTAATTTAAGAGTGCTATTACATCTTGCAAGATTAATTGCCTTATTCCAGAGATGAGAGCCCAGTAGAAGGGCTGGTTAACCTGGTTCTCATACGTCCAAGCCCAATATTTGCATCCCAGAAAAGGCTCCATTTTGGCTCCATTTATTTTTTAAACTTGGAAGGATTTGGAATAAACTCTTAGCGCTGGCACATCTCCCTCTGACTCAGCTTTGTGGCCCACATTGGACCTGGGATAACCCAGTCAGCAGAGCAGGAGACTCCTCATCTCAGGGTTGTGAGTTTGAACCCCACATTGGGCAAAAGATTGCTGCATCTTTGGGGTTGGACCAGATGACTTTTGTGGTCCCTTCCAACTCTATGATTCTGTTATATTTTAGGATTCTGAGAGGAGGTTGAGAGAAGTGGTCCTGGAAAATAGACACATGTTCCTTTTCCTGGAGCCCCTTGAAAACAGTACAGTACCTTGGAAGTTGAACGGAATGTATTCCGGAAGTCCGTTCGACTTCCATTCGGAAACCAAGGCGCGGCTTCTGATTGGCTGCAGGAAGTTTCTGTAGCCAATCGGAAGCCGCAGATATCATGGCAAGAGAAATTGATGGATTATGCAGAACTGGCAAAATTGACACATAAGCTACGGGACAAGGATAACTGTGATTTCAAAGATGAATGGGAACCCTTTACAAAGTACTTGATCACACAACAAATTGGACTCTGGCAGGTTTTGAATAAACACAAACTCTTTATTGACAATAATCAGATAATTTAAGGATTTATACAAATTTGTAACGTGCAGAGAACAGTATCCACAGAGAAACCAAAGATTGGAACTGAGGGGAGTCGGTGGGGGAATCCTTTATGGGAGGGTGGAGGGAGGGAGGAAAATAGGGAAAATTAAGGATGCGATATTTTTGGATAATATGTTTTGTTTAAGTTTCTAAAAAAAAAATTATTTAAAAGAAGCCACGGATGCCCCGTCGGACGTTTGGGTTCCAAAGAACGTCCGCAAACCGGAACACCCACTTCCAGGTTTGCGGCGTTCAGGAGCCAAAACGTCCGAGTACCAAAGCGTCCGGGATCCAAGGTAGGAATGTGTTCTCCTTTTGGTGTTGGCAAAAAGTCTTGCCCTGGCTTACGGTTTTGCTTTTGCATCCTTGGCTAGGTCTCCACCATCATGTCTGCCAGCACCACAACGTTGCGCTACCCGGGCTACATGAACAATGACTTGATCGGGCTGATCGCCTCCCTGATTCCCACTCCCAGATTGCACTTCCTGATCACGGGCTACACTCCTCTCACCACAGACCAGGCTGTAAGTACTTTCCTGCCTCTGATTCTAAGCCAAGCTCTGTGAGTTCTCATGTTTGTTCCATAATTGGCTCTTGGCCCCCCTCTGCACCCTCAAGGGGTCTGAGAAGAGACCGTCTTCAGTCTCCTGCCCTCCTGTTTTAATGGCCAGCCATTGCACATCCTAGAAACTGTGAAGTCAGAATGCGTCCGGTCTATGGTTGCAATGATTATAATGGTGTTAAAGGCCTGCGGGCAGTGCTTTTCTTCTAAAACAATGCTTAGGGGTACTCTCATTTTGACTCAAGAAAATCACCATCTTCTAGTTCAAATCGGGGGAAATACCGTATTTTTCGCTCTATAAGACGCACTTTTCCCCTCCTAAAAAGTAAGGGGAAATGTGTGTGCATCTTATGGAGCGAATGCAGGCTGCGCGGCTATCCCAGAAGCCAGAACAGCCGGAGGGAGCCTTCATCCCCGTGCCCTGTGGAGGCTTCGCGGGGCTATCCAAAAGCCAGAACAGCTAGAGGGAGGGCTGCGCAGCGCTTCCTCTAGCTGTTATAGCTTCGCGCCAAGCCTCCGCAGGGCACGGGGAGCCTTCATCCCCGTGCCCTGCGGAGGCTTCGTGCAGCTATACCCCAAGAGCCTCGCTCCCTTTAAAGAGCTGCAAGGTGTGTGTGTGCGGCGCTTGCAGGCTTTTCCCCAAGGAGGGAGAAGGGCAGCCCGTCATCTCGCGGCTCGTGAAAGGGAGAGCTGAGCAGAGCCTGGGATGCATACGGGCTCTGCTCAGCGCTCCCTTTAAAGAATTTTTTTTCTTGCATTCCCACTCTAAAAACTAGGTGCGTCTTATGGAGCGAAAAATACGGTAAATACAGTAAATAGACAAAAGCACAAAGAACATGCATTGCCTCCTATTACACAGCTGTCAGCTCCCAGCAACATCCACATTGGCATGAGGTTTTGTGCACGAATATCTTCCCGAAACTGACCCATCGCTGTTCTAGATTCCAACTCCTACTTCACACATTAAACGCTCGCTTCCGTCTGAGACTCAGGAAACACCGTGACAGGGAATGAAGCCGCCATCGGGGGTAGCAACAGAACTGACGATTCACCGTGCTAGAGAAGAAACTAATATTTTTTTTGGAAATTTTTAGTTTCTTCTCCCGTTAGATCACAAAATGTTTAGGGGTATGTGTCCCCCTGTGTCCTCCCCAGAGAAAATCGCTGCCTGCAGGTGCGCAGAAACGAAAAGGAAGGGTAATACCTGAGGCTGACCCCTTTGGCAGCACTCCCACCCTGCTAAATACAGATGTTTTCTCCCCTTTTCACCTCTTCCCTCGCAAGCAGCAGCAGAAGATGCAGAAGGGCAGATCGCAGAGGCTGGCAGTTCAGAAGAGGGTATCAAATGCATGGTGTGGGTGTGACGACTTCAGTGTGTGAGAGAGCTCTCTCGCTCCCTATTTTCTTGACCTTGATCTGTGGATACAGGGTTTGACCTGGCAGCTGGTCTTTCTGTTTCTATCTCTGTCACTTAAGGGAAGCCAGGGTGGCCCAAGAAGGTGAATCTGCTCCCCCAAATATCAGAAAAACTTGCTCTATGTGGGGCTGCCCTTGAGACTGACCCAGAAACTCCAGCGGGTGCAGAATGCCGCAGTGAGATGCCTTACGGGGTCCTCGCTGCGATATCACATTCACCCGGTGCTATACCAGCTGCACTGGCTCCCGGTGGAGTACAGGATCAGGTTTAAGGTGCTGGTTTTAAGCTTTAAAGCCCTATACGGCCTAGGACCCTCGTACCTACGGGACCGCCTCTGCTGGTATGTCCCACAGAGGAACTTACGGTCTTCAAACAAAAACAACCTGAAGGTCCCAGGCCACAGAGAGGTTAGGCTGGCCTCAACTAGAGCCAGGGCTTTTTCGGCTGTGGCTCCAATCTGGTGAAACGCTCTGTCACTAGGGCCCTGCGGGACGTGACATCTTTCCGCAGGGCCTGCAAGACGGAGCTGTTCCACCAGGCCTTTGTTCAGGGCACAGCCTGACTCCCTCCTTTGGCAATCTTCACTGAACTTTAGTCCAATGGTTGCCATCAATTTGAGTTGAATTAATTTTAATGAAATGATTTTAGAATGTTGTATTATTTTATTGTTGTTAGCCGCCCTGAGCCCGGCTTCGGCTGGAGAGGGCAGGATATAAATAAAATTTATTATTATTATTATTATTATTAAAAGAGATGTTGTATGAGGCGTGTTAACTAAAGCTGGGAGGCTGAAACATTTTCCTTCCGAATGGTCTTGGAACCTAGGGGTGATTCTTCTGTAATGTCTCAGGATAGCCTCTTGGTGAAGACACTTCCTGAAATGGATAATTCTTCCCAGCTGTGATGATCCACTCTCTGTGTGCGGCATGAACATTTCATTTCTCCTACCAATACTGACCTCTCTACCAATACTGGCCTATACTGACCTCTTCCCCCCCCCCCCGCAGGTGGCCAGCGTCCGCAAAACCACCGTCCTTGACGTGATGCGGCGGCTGCTGCAGCCCAAGAACGTCATGGTGTCCATGGGGCGTGACCGGCAGACGAACCATTGCTACATCGCCATCCTTAACATCATCCAGGGAGAAGTGGACCCCACCCAGGTCAGTGGCTAGAGAGAGATCAGCCTTAGGAGAGGGACTATATGGAAGAACCTGCACCAGGGGGGTCACTGCTCATGATGGGCAGTGTCAAGGAAAGCAATCTGAGAACCGCATACCCACATTTCATTCATAAATAAAAAAATAACCCTGCCCATCTGGCTGGGTTTCCCCAGCCACTTTGGGCGGCTTCCAACAAAATATTAAAAACATTATAAACTTCACTAAAGAGGGCTGCCTTCAGATGTCTTCTAAAAATCAGATAGTTGTTTTATTTCCTTGACATCTGACAGGAGGGCGTTCCACAGGGCGGGCGCCACTACCGAGAAGGCCCTCCGCCTGGTTTCCTGTAAGCTCCCCTCTCTCAGGGAGGGAACCACCAGAAGGCCCTTGGAACTGGACCTCAGTGTCTGGGCTGAAGGGTGGGAATGGAGACGCTCTTTCAGGTATACTGGGATGAGGCTGTTTAGGGCTTTAAAGGTCAGCACCAACACTTTGAATTGTGCTTGGAAACGTACTGGGAGCCAATGTAGCTCTTTCAGGACCGGTGTTATGTGGCCTCGGTGGCTGTTCCCAGTCACCAGTCTAGCTGCCTCATTCTAGATTAGCTGCAGTTTCTGGCTCACCTTCAAAGGTAGCCCCATGTAGAGCACATTGCAGTAGTCCAAGCGGGAGATAACTAGAGCATGCAGCACTCTGCGGGCCAGATGGAGCTGGTAGACAGGTGTCCTGGACACAGAATTGTCCTGCGCCTCCATGGGCAGCTGTGAGTCCAAAATGACTCCCAGGCTGCGCACCTGCTCCTTCAGAGGCACAGTTACCCCATTCAGGACCAAAGAGGCCCCCACGCCTGCCCACTCATCCCCCCAAAACAGTGCTTCTGTCTTGTCAGGATTCAACCTCAATCTGTTAGACGCCATCCATCCTCCAACCACCTCCAGACACCTCTGCGGTGCCTGTGGAATGCTGAAGAGGTCCACCACTACTCAAAATATAAAGCGTCCACAGTCTCTTCCTAGCCTGGATAGCTCAGTTGGTTCAAGCATGGTGCTGAGAATGCAAAGGTCGCAGGTTCGATCCCAGTATGGGGCAGCTGCTTATTTCCATATTACAGGGGGTTGGACTGGATCAGGGGTTTCCCGAACGTGGGTCTCCAGCTGTTTCTGGACTACAACTCCCATCATCCCTTGCTAGCGTGGGTAGGGATGATGGGAATTGTAGTCCAAAAACAGCTGGAGACCTAAGTTTGGGAAACCCTGGACTAGGCAATCGCCAGGGTCCCTTCCAACTCCTACCTTTCTATGATCCAAAGAGGAAGCAGTCAGGATAGCTCGGTTGGTAGAGCACGGCACCCTTCATCTCAAGGTTGTGGGTTCGAGTTCCGCAGCGGGTGAAAAATTGCTGCATTGCAGGGGGTCAGACTAGATGACTCTCGTGGTCCCTTCCAACTCTAGAATTCTATACAGGTCCCTCGGTTTGCACCCTTGAAAATAATCTGCCTTCCTTACAGGTCCACAAGAGCCTGCAGCGGATCCGAGAAAGGAAGCTGGCCAATTTCATTCCCTGGGGCCCAGCCAGCATCCAAGTAGCGCTTTCTAGGAAGTCTCCATACTTGCCGTCAGCACACCGGGTCAGCGGTCTGATGATGGCCAACCATACCAACATTTCGTCGGTGAGTCTGGGTGCAAGCACAGATGCGTCCGTTTACTAAGGGGATTGGCGTTTTCAGGCCTAATAAATATTGCCCTGGCAGCATGCCTGTTACTTCCATCTACTCTCCTGACTAGTAGCTAACGCTGATCACAGTCCAGGAACGGCTTGTAAACTGGATTCAGTTTCCCTTAAGGCTTTTCGTGCTCAAGTTTCATGTTTGTTGAGATATATGTAAGAAAAGCAAGGGCCGTAAGATGATAGCTCTCTGAAAGTAAATGTAGGGGAGAAAAGAAAGTCCTGTAAGATGTTCCTGGAGAGGCTTCTAGTAAAGGGTGGGTGGTTCTGGGTTGTTTGGAGAGGGTGTTGCTGTGGCTGTATGGAGCAATGGGCAGAACTATGGGAGAACTATGGTGCATGCTCTGGTTATCTCCCTCTCGGACTACTGCAATGCGCTCTACGTGGGGCTACCTTTGAAGGTGACCCGGACACTGTTGGAATTCTGCCTGGGTCAGAGGAATGTGCCACAAGCAGGCACCGGCAGATATTCCTGTCGACCTCCCCGCGTCTCCCAACCTCTGCTGATAAGCAGGCGAGGTCCGGCGATTCTTCTCAGATGTATGAGAGGAACACACCGTTCTTCCTCTCTCCCCTTTGGTGTCCCCAGGGAGGGGAAAGAAGCAGACAGAAAACTATTTACATCATTTATTTCTGCCTCTTACATCAGTACAGAGAAACATGTCTGCACTCAACAACAGCAAGGAGAAACTCCTCCCAAGTACATCCAGTACGGGTCATATGACACACACACACTGAGCTAACATCCGGTGCTCAGTACAGAATGGACTGCCCCTATGTTCCCATGGCAACAGTCACAAACATCCTGTCTGGCTTTCCAGCCACAAGCAGCTGGCTGAGCTGCTAGAGCCTTTGCTTGCTGCAGCATTGGTGCTTTATGGTAACATACTCCCCCTAAAGTATCAATGTGTGCCGCGAGCAAAGCGTCATCCAGAGAAGAAAACAAACAGTTGTTATATTTATAACATTCCCCTGTTGTTTCAGTTCCACCCTTGGAACTACCCGCCACTGGTTTAACCAATGTACCTCTCTGGTTGTCTGGCTTCCAAGGAATGAGTGTTTCTGCATTACCTTGGCTAGCTACCCTCTGTTGTGTCTTTGTCTCTGACTTAGACACAGCTTCAATCTGTCCTTGGTCGTTTACAATAGCAACATATGCAAGGTTAGCAAACTCCTTTGAATACCTCTTGGGTGGTACACCCTTCGTTGCTCTCTCAGACCTACGTATGAGGTTCTGATCCTCTGTGCTCACTGGTTCAACCTTTGGACTCTGTTGAGAACCAGTAGCAATCAGTGGTTCTTCCTTCACCTGTGAAGGTCTATCCATTGTGTGAGATTTCCTCTCAATGACTGTGACAACTGAGCTGTCTGAGCTATCGCTGTCATCATCAGTACTACTGAACTCAATAAGATCAAACTCATCATCATCATCTGAATCGTGTCCTGTGGGAAAAGTTTGTTCTACAACCCGCTCCCGCTCTGGAGCACTCTCTAGGAACTTTGTGAGAATCACCTGACCAGATTCAGACAAAATTACTCTGTAGAGACCCTTTTCATAACCCACAAAAATGCCTCTGGCATTCTTTACACCACCTGGAGCTTCTGTTCTCACATGAGACCCGAAAACCCTAAAATAGGCAACAGAAGGTTTTCTATTGAACAGCTTCTCAAAAGGAGAAATTCCCAACTCTGTTGAGACCTTTCTCAGCCACACATGAAGATAGGACGCTAGCGATTCGGCCCAATATTCATGTGGCAAATGTGAACTCAGCAATTGCGCATTCATCCCCTTTTGCAATTCTTTGTTCACTTTTACACAGACCCCCCTGTTCCACGCTTCTTGCGAGACTGCCACTTTGTGGTCTATCCCTTTTCCATCCAGGAACTTCTGAAACTTCTGTAACAGAAAAATTTGCTTCTCATCTGTGAAAAGACAATCAATGTTAGCATCATGCATATTTTTAACCTTGTCACAAAACTCCTGAAACTTTTCTAAAGTTTCTTGCGGTTTCTCCATCATATAAACCCAAGAATAATTAGTGAAACAATCCACACACAAAAGGTAATATCGTGCACCGCCTCTAGATGGTTCTAGAGGACCAATTACATCAGCATACACCCGCTGAAATGCTCTTTCGACCTTCTTCGTCTTAGTCACCTTCCTGGTGCTCAGACTGGTCACGCCTGCGAGAGAGATTTCGTTAGAAACATCAGAATTACATTTCATGTAATCACTTTGATCAAAAGTCAACAAATACAGTCCATCTCTCTCTTTGGCAGTAAGAAACAGTTCTCCATCCTTGTAGATCTTGCAGCTTTTAGCATCATAGGACAGTTTCAGTCCTTTCTTTGCAATCTGCGACACGCTCAGCAGATTAAATCTCAGTTCTGGAACCAGGTAAACATTGCTTATAGTCAAGTTCAGACTCTCAAGATACACAGTCCCAATTCCAGTCGCTTCCAACTCCTGACCGTTGGCCTGTTTCACAGTGAAGCTTTGCTTCTTCAACGTCGAAAACAGTCCTCTGTGCGGGCACATATGAACCGTGGCGCCCGTGTCCATTATGAACGAGTTCCCAACATCTGGCGTGGTTCCTTTCGCCATCATAGCCTTTGCAGGTTTCACCTGGCACTTGGTACGGCTTTTGCCTGACGCCTGAAGCTTCGTAGAGCTGCTCTTTGCTCCTCTTGACTGGCGCGGCTTCTTACAGTTTCGCTGTAGATGCCCAGTCTGTCCACAATTGTAGCATCGGACAGCACTCAATGCTACTCCATGCTCTCCAGTAGCATCAGCAGTGGGGGAATTAGAACTCTGTTCTTCCCTCCCCCTGTCTTTTTCTTCCAGTGCAGCAAGTCTGTCGTGTTCATTCAGGACCACAGCACAAACTCTCTCCGCGGTCAGCTGCGCGGCCGGTAGGGAACCAAGCTGACTGGCAACAACCTTGTAGGTGCGGCTAAGGCTGTTTATCATCATGAAGCAAAACACTTCCTCCTGAAGACGAAAATTGCGTTCCACCATCTGTTGACGCAGAAACTTCATTTCTGTCAGGTGCGCTTGAACATCTCCATCAGGCGCAAGTCTCAGATTGGTCAATTTCTCAAAATACAGCAACGCTGAAGAACCAGCATCTCTCTGATGCGTTGTACGCAGCGTGTCCCATACCTCTTTCGCATTTTCTAAATGCTGAACATGCACCAACTGATCATCTGAGACACACAGAATTATAGCAGTCCTGGCCCTTACATTCTGTGACTCCCAACCTCTGGTTGGTGCTGCAGGGATGGGGTTTTCAATTACATCAAAAAGCCTCTGATTCTGCAGCAGGGCCTTCATCTTTACAGACCAAGATGAATAATTGTCATTGGTTAAGGAAGGTGGGCAAGGCAAACCTCCTTTCTTGGCATCCATCTTGAAGCCAAGCCTCCAGCTCACAATGTCAAACAAACTGTAAAATCCAACAGTCGTTTTTTCCTTTCTCACGCAGCAAACTGCAAATTGTTTACGCTCTTTGCACCTGGCAGCTAAACTCAGGCTGCTATTGAAAAGTCCCTTCCAAGGGCACGTAAACTTGTAGCCGAAACATTCTCTGATTTTGTTTCGCTTTCCCAGGCTCACACTCAGAGTCCAGCCCCTTTGCCAGTAACTTTCCGTTACCTAGCAACAATGCATTTCAATAAGACTTCTTATCTACCACAAAAATTTGTGGAATGCAGGCTGAGCTTCCAAGCTGCAGGCCTCTTCTCCCGGAGCTGTATTTTTCCAAAACGCAGCTCCCCGTGAACCAGTGAATTAATCTTCCTGCGTTCACACTTTTAGCCCGAAATGCAGCATACCTTGAACTTTGTTGCTCTGGAAAACACCTCTTCTTTCCATCAGCTGTCTGTGGAGCCTCTGGCAGTTCTCAGACGCTTCTCTTCCTCCTTGGAGCAGAGGAGGACAATCCACCAGCCTCTCATGCAGATGTCCGATGAATCGAAACCATCCGAAGGCTGCCACTGTTGGAATTCTGCCTGGGTCAGAGGAATGTGCCACAAGCAGGCACCGGCAGATATTCCTGTCGACCTCCCCGCGTCTCCCAACCTCTGCTGATAAGCAGGCGAGGTCCGGCGATTCTTCTCAGATGTATGAGAGGAACACACCGTTCTTCCTCTCTCCCCTTTGGTGTCCCCAGGGAGGGGAAAGAAGCAGACAGAAAACTATTTACATCATTTATTTCTGCCTCTTACATCAGTACAGAGAAACATGTCTGCACTCAACAACAGCAAGGAGAAACTCCTCCCAAGTACATCCAGTACGGGTCATATGACACACACACACTGAGCTAACATCCGGTGCTCAGTACAGAATGGACTGCCCCTATGTTCCCATGGCAACAGTCACAAACATCCTGTCTGGCTTTCCAGCCACAAGCAGCTGGCTGAGCTGCTAGAGCCTTTGCTTGCTGCAGCATTGGTGCTTTATGGTAACAGACACTACAACTAATCCAGAATGCGGCAGCTAGACTGGTGACTGGGAGTGGCCGTCGGGACCACATAACACCAGTCCTGAGAGATCTGCATTGGCTCCCAGTACGTTTCCGAGCACGATTCAAAGTGTTGGTGCTGACCTTTAAAGCCCTAAACGGCCTCAGCCCACTAGACCTGAAGGAACATCTCCAGCCCCATCGTTCAACCCAGACACCGAGGTCCAGCGCCGAGGGCCTTCTGCGGTTCCCTCACTTCAAGAAGTGAGGTTACAGGGAACCAGGCAGAGGGCCTTCTCAGTGGTGGCACCCTCCCTGTGGAACGCCCTCCCATCTGATGTCAAGGAAATAAACAACTATCTGACTTTTAGAAGACATCTGAAGGCAGCCCTGTTTAGGGAAGTTTTTAATGCTTGATGTTTTATTATGTTTTTGTATGTGAGTTGGAAGACGCCAAGAGTGGCTGGGACAACTCAGCCAATTGGGTGGTGTATGATGATGATGATGATGATGAAACCATTAGGATTTAAAAACCTCCATGGGTAGACCATCCCAAGAGATCCCCAGCCCCTGTTGACAGCTGGTCCGGAGGCTTTAGATGCAGCCAGAGATGGCAGCAGTGAAAAAAATCCTTCCCCGCTGCAATTTAATCTGTAATACATTGGGCAGTGGAGCTCTTTCAAGTGCTGAGAGGCCTAGTTGCATTCTGAGCAGCAGGAGCCATTGGAACTATTAGCAACCCTACTGCACAAAACATACCATAGTTGTTGGGTTTTTTAAGTCGCCGATTTATTTCAGCTTGGCTCCACCTTGATGCAAAACCTACAGCGCCCTGCCCCCCTGTGGCTTTCTGAGCTGTGTGGTATAGTGGTTAGGAGCAGTGGACTCGTAATCTGGCGAACCGGGTTCGCTTCCTCGCTCCTCCACATGCAGCTGCTGGGTGACCTTGGGCCAGTCACACTTCTCTGAAGTCTCTCAGCCTCACTCACCTCACAGAGTGTTTGTTGTGGGGGAGAAAGGGAAAGGAGATTGTTAGCCACTTTGAGACTCCTTAAAGGTAAAGGGACCCCTGACCATTAGGTCCAGTTGTGGCCGACTCTGGGGTTGCGGCGCTCATCTCGCTTTATTGGCCGAGGGAGCCGGCGTACAGCTTCCGGGTCATGTGGCCAGCATGACTATGCCGCTTCTGGCGAACCAGAGCAGCGCACGGAAACGCCGTTTACCTTCCCGCCGGAGCGGTACCTATTTATCTACTTGCACTTTGATGTGCTTTCGAACTGCTAGGTGGGCAGAAGCAGGGATCGAGCAACCGTCGCGGGGATTTGAACCGCTGACCTTCTGATCGGCAAATCCTAGGCTCTGTGGTTTAACCCACAGCGCCACCCGCGTCCCTCCTTAGGGTAGTGATAAAGCGGGATATCAAATCCAAACTCTTCTTCTTTTACCCAGCTCTTTGAACGCACCTGCCAGCAGTACGACAAGCTGCGCAAACGCGAAGCCTTCCTGGAGCAGTTCCGCAAGGAGGACATCTTCAAGGAGAACTTTGACGAGCTCGACGACTCCCGGAAGGTTGTCCAGGAGCTGATAGACGAATACCACGCCGCCACCCGGCCTGACTACATCTCCTGGGGCACACAAGAGCAGTGAGGCATGGGCATCCCTCCGGAAGTGACAAAGATGCCGTCCTTCACCTCCTGTGACCCAGGGCTGGGGCTGTGAGGGTACTTGCAGGTCCCTAAACAGGGGGAGGGATTCCTTGTGTTGTTTTTGGCTCTCCTGTTAGAATTCTCCATCACTTGTTGAGTTGCAGCCTAATGCTCCCATTCCTGGGCCTGACTGCACCCCCGTTGCCTTAAAAGAACCAGGCTGTCTCTTTGGCATTTTCCCAAGGAGCGAGTCTGGTTAGCAGCATTAGGATAGCTCCTTTTCTTGTTTGTTCCTTTCCGTGTCCCTAAGAAGCTTTTTCCTCTGCTAAGCGGTTTCCCTGTCGCACGTGTGTTTTATTGAAACTTATTCGATCGCAGGCGGAAATAAGCACCAAAGAGATGCAACGTTTTGAAGTTAACTAGGCATCTGTGTTTCTGTGTGTTTTGTGTTACCGTCCCACAGCAGCTGAAAGAAACTGTGCCGTAGCTACACATAAGACAGGACACGGGTGAGGAGATACCAGACTAACAGGCAGAACCTCTCTCATAGCATCCGGCTACCTTTTTTTAACAGGGAGGTTCATGCTGATAAAGGGACAGGACCATGGAGACCAGTAGCAGGGATGATAAAAGACATATTCTTTGTTCTTAAAGCTGCTGAACAAAAGAACCCTTTATTCCCTTTTCTTTTGGGTAGCAATGGTATTTGTTTTCTTTTGCTCCAAACAACACAATAGGATTCTCCTCCTATTTCCTACCATGAATTCTTCTAAAAGCTCTTGCACCTTGAGGAAACTGCATTAGCGTGGCTCAACCCGTTGAGGGATGCACTGGCGTAAGGGTGGCTTGGCAGGGGCTGCATGGGAACTGGGGTGAGGTTGGCCCTGCCGCAGCCAAATGAGGCTACAGGTTGTCTCCCTCTGCTCTGCTCAGCCCAACCACTGCAGGAGAAACAGGAGCCCACAAATGGATTTGTCATGATGGGCAAGAATTGATGCCTCGCATTTTGCCCTCTTTAAAAACAATAAATTGCCAGATTAACCTTTTCAGCTGCTGACACTTCCTGACGCACGATACATCAAGCTCTTTATTCTTTCTCGCCATCTTGCTGCACTCCAGCCTCTGCCATTTTCGTAGCAAGTGGCTCATAAGTGACCCATCCGCCCCCCCAAAAAATGTCCCAGAAATGGGTGGTGTTTCGCCCATCCCACAAATGGGAGTGTTTGATTAAACAACAAAGACTTGATTTTGTTTATGTAGAATGGGCAGCTCTTTTTTAAAAAGGAGGAGATTGGTGCAAAAAAGAAATCCACAAAACGATTACAGTGGACTTTTGGTGGCAAGAGGTGGAATTTAACTATTAAGTGCTGCTGGATGGATTCAGGAGCTTTTGGTGGGACTCTGTTTTCTTGGTATGTAGGGCACAAGCAGTGGAGATGGGAGTTAAAGGTAAAGGGACCCCTGACCATTAGGTCCAGTTGTGGCCGACTGGGGTTGTGGCGCTCATCTCGCTTTACTGGCTGAGGGAGCCGGCGTACAGCTTCCGGGTCATGTGGCCAGCATGACTAAGCCGCTTCTGGCGAACCAGAGCAGCGCACAGAAACGCCGTTTACCTTCCCGCCGGAGCGGTACCTATTTATCTACTTGCACTTTGACGTGCTTCTGAACTGCTAGGTTGGCAGGAGCAAGGACCGAGCAATGGGAGCTCACCCCATCACGGGGATTCGAACCGCCAACCTTCTGATCAGCAAGTCCTAGGCTCTGTGGTTTAACCCACAGCACCCACGTCCCTGGAGATGGGAGTTAGGGGTTGCCAACCTTTTGTGGCCTGTGCGAACCTACCTCACGTTTACTGCCTCTTCCCCCCATACTGGTTAGGCTTGAAAAGTATTTTCCAGGCCTAAACTGGTGTGTGTTAAGATCATCCTGGAGGTTGCAGCTGGGGAGACGACAGTAACCTCCTTTGAGTTCTGATTTCAGCATGGGCTGAAGGCCACTTCAGATTCTTGTGGGTTCGGGCTCAATACACTTGCTCAGTAGATAAGTGAAAGTCATTCTGTGTGCTTCAAAGCAGCTTTCTGCATTTCCCTGCTGCCTATCGGGTCTTGACACAATTTGTGGACGTCAAAGGGAACATAACTATTTGCCAAAATGTTTGTAGCATGATGTGGGCTCTCTCACGCTGGTCTGGCAGTCCACTGGACTTCGTTTACTCAAAACTCTTGTGAAATCCTTTTCTTTGGGCGTTGTGTAGAAGGAGTGGAAACTCCATGTGCACAAATTTGCGGCTGAACAAGCCTCTGTTCACGTGAACGCTCTTACAGATGGTGCAGATTGCAAGCCATCCGCCATGCAGTGAGAGAGATCGGAAAAACGAGCTACGATATTAGAGATTCAGCACAAAAAGGCAAGAGGCCATGTGATGCAACATGAGCACCAGCTGTTTTAGAGGCACCCTGTTACCGTATAGTATTTATAGATTTACACCCTGCCTTTAAAAAAACGATTCTCACTGATAATCACGATGCTATCAGCTGGGCTCAGAACAGCTTGGCCAGAGGCCTTTGTGGTGGGAAAAGAGACAAGAAACTCCGGGGGGAAACTGGTAATCCCTCTCACAAGACACGCTTCATCCAGCTCAAAGCTAAGCAGCCACTGGCTTGTGTTTACTACATTTATTTTGTTTTTTAAAAAAACAGCTTTGCAAGAGAGAGCCATAGGAGGAGATGCTACCCACTACTCCCAAGTCCTCTGCTGTTCTTCACCATCTCTTGATGTGCGAGTGAAAACACGGCGCTGTCTGCACAGACCAGACGATAGGCACAGTGTCAAGCTGCCTGCAGCTTTACGGGCAGAAGAGAGAAGCGTGCCAACTACTTGTTCTGAGAGACCGAATGGAGGAAAGGAGATCTATCGATATAAATAAATTTTTACACGCGTTGGGGAAGGGAATCCCTCTACACAGGAGAGGACATACGTTTCCAGCTCCTTAGGAGCATAAAGTACCACGGGTATCGTCACTACAAGTGTCTGGCTGGGGAAGGCACTAGATCTCCCTGGCCTTCAAGGCTGCTGCCAGGGCAAAAGGTGGCGCAGGCAGGGTCCCATCGCTGGCCGTTTCGTTAAGTGCAGTCCTTTGTTGGTGGCGGTAACGGCGAGAGTCTCCTGCAGCTCCGTGCGGAATACGCTGGGTCTGCTGCACCGCCTGCTTTGCCTGAGAAGAAAATAGGGCAAGGTCAGAGCTCGGCTTAACCCTCCTAGGCCGTTTCCTGCCCCTCTGCTTGCAGATTAAGTCTCTACCTCCTTTCCCTTGAAGGACAATAGGGGAGTGGGCAGAAAGGGGTAGTCTATATCCTTCAGCCAGACTGGCCAGAGAGTTGTACAGTGGTACCTCGGGTTACATACGCTTCAGGTTACAGACTCCGCTAACCCAGAAATAGTACCTCGGGTTAAGTACTTTGCTTCAGGATGAGAACAGAAATCGTGCTCCGGAGGCGCAGCAGCAGCAGGAGGCCCCATTAGCTAAAGTGGTGCTTCAGGTTAAGAACAGTTTCAGGTTAAGAACGGACCTCCGGAACGAATTAAGTACTTAACCTGAGGTACCACTGCATATATTCTGCAAGCAAGGAGCTCCGCTTTCAAGCAAAGCAAAGCTTTTGATGAAGGGAAGGAGAAACTGTTTTGTGGTGCTAAAGACAACCAGAGAGATGGGTATCTATTTAGTGAAACACTAAATACAAGGTGATTTTTAATTTTTTTCAAAGTGGCCTAGAGAGGATAGTCTGCTTGCTAGCTGGGATTTCAACTCTGACCTTCCCTCAGGCTAGTTTACGGAGAAGGGCTTGATTTGTGTTTATACAGGCTACACTTTTCTTTTCAAAAAATCTGAAACCATTAGAAAGTGGAGAGATGATATAGTCAGAGCTGCCATCTCTCACTAGTTTGGCTTCCGAAATAAAATTTTCAGATTGTACAAAAATGGGGGGAGGGATTGAAAATTCAGGAAGAGGGGTGGATGAAAAATGCACCTTTCAAAGTACAATTATTGAGATGAATCAGCTTTCCATAATGTGCTTAATCCCCAACCGCAGCCACCTTGGGACTGAGGACAAGCCACAGGGTAGGGAGTCCCTTTTCTAAAGCCAACAGTTGCTGCCCACAATGTGTCTTTTCAGCAAAACTTGTTTACCACCTTGTGTCCTGCCCTGTCATGACCATAGCTGTCAATGTTTCCCCTTTTTTAAGGGAAATTCCCTTATTCCGAATATGATTCCTCGCAAGAAAAAGGAAAAGTTGGCCGCTATGGTCATGACTAGGTCCCACAATATCTGTTAAGATGCAGGACTTTTTTCCAGTCTGAACTCACTGGAACTCAGTTCCGGCACCTCTCAGGCAGGCGCCATTGCCATTATGAGAGAACAAGGGAGGAGTTTGTGGTGAGTTCTGGCACCTCTTTTTCTAGGAAAATAGCACAGGTTTTAAGAGCTGCCCCGGCCCAATGCAAATCCCTAAGTGTTGAAAACACACCCTTTCCAGAAGATAATAGATAGCAAGCTACTACATGAAAGCAGAGTTAGAGAAAGGTAAAGGTAAAGGGACCCCTGACCATTAGGTCCAGTCGCGGACGACTCTGGGGTTGCGGCGCTCATCTTGCTTCATTGGCCGAGGGAGCCTGTGTACAGCTTCCGGGTCATGTGGCCAGCATGACTAAGCCACTTCTGGTGAACCAGAGCAGCGCACAGAAACGCCGTTTACCTTCCCGCCGGAGCGGTACCTATTTATCTACTTGCATTTGGACGTGCTGTCGAACTGCTAGGTTGGCAGGAGCAGGGACAGAGCAACGGGAGCTCACCCCATCGCAGGAATTCGAACTGCCAACCTTCTGATCAGCAAGTCCTAGGCTCTGAGGTTTAACCCACAGCGCCACCTGCAAATACACCCAAATCTGTTCTGATACTTGAGTGTGCTACGTGTCTTGGAAAATCCTCCCTCCACAATAATGGTCGGATCCTGCTTTGCCAAATAGCAGTGCCTGCCCACTACTGGAGTGTGTGCCACTGATCTCTCGTAGTTCTCTCCATCATGTACCTTATCAAGTCGTGTCCGGAAATACGGAAGTGCAGGGGGGACGACTTACCTGATAAATAAACCTCTGCATCACAGAGGACAGACCCAAAGGCCGACCACGTGCCCGCCAGGCTGATCTCTGGCTGCCTCGTCCCCTGTATCTGTTTCCGTTCGTACACGGCAACTCCCGTCAGAGAGGCTGTCTCCAGGAAATGGCTGCACGGGGGCTGCTTCCACTCCGCTCGCTGCTTGACCGTGGGCGGGAGAGCCCACAGCCCAGCAGACGATGCTCCAGCGAGAGATCCCCTGGTGGTAAGGAAGATCTTGGAATTAGAGAGCAGGCAACTAAGGCGGGTGGACAGCAGGTCAATAAGGAAAAGCTGGTCTAAGCAAGGGAGGTAGGTGTCGGTGGAGAAGCCTCCATTCAGGTTCTGCAAGTGTGACGCAGCCCAAGGCTGGAAACGTCTCAAATGGGCAATACAGCCATAGATGAACAGCTAATGGGCCTTGTAGGGAGAGGGTGTGTCGCTTGGAACAACGGCACTCCCCACACCTGCAAGCTTGTTCTCTTGGTCAGCGGGACCTCTTACCTGTTCAAATAGCACTGCAAACTCCTGGCTGTTGCAGGGGACGCAGTCCAGGTTCAGACACCCATAATGCCTGAACCAGAGTCTGCCAGGGGGCTTCCTGGGTGGCTCTTCCCCAGCTGAGCTAGAACAAGGCAAGCAAAGACATCCCGTCAGTTCTGGGACATGAAAGAACGCCCTAACCTGATCCAATGTTCTGACTGCATATGCCACGGATACTGGGGCAGATGAAAAAGACTGAAACTTTCCTGCTAGCTTGATAACAGTCAAACCTCGGTTCCCGAACACCTCCTTTTTGGAGCATTTCGGCTCCTGAATGCCGAAAACCTGGAAGTAAATGCTCCTGTTTTTTAATGTTTTTTGGAAGTCGAATGTCTGACGCAGCTACCGCTTGAGTGTGGGAAGCTCTTGCAACCAATTGGAAGCTGCGCCTCGGTCGTCGAACATTTTGGATGCTGAACGGGCTTCCGGAACGGATTACATTTGACAACTTAGGTTTTACAGTGGTACCTCGGGTTAAGTACTTAATTCGTTCTGGAGGTCCGTTCTTAACCTGAAGCACCACTTTAGCTAATGGGGCCTCCTGCTGCCACCGCGTTGCCAGAGCATGATTTCTGTTCTCATCCTGAAGTAAGGTTCTTAACCCGAGGTACTATTTCTGGGTTAGCGGAGTCTGAAACCTGAAGCGTATGTAACCTGAAGCGTATGTAACCCAAGGTACCACTGTACTGTCTCCTCCTTCCCCACAAAGGCAGAGACATTCTGTACTCATCTCAGAAGTGTGTCCTGCATAACTATAGGTTTTTTAATTTTTAATTTTTGCAGAGTTTTGCTCCCGCTTGCTGAAACAGACCCCACCCCTGCAATCACATGCACATCCCTACTCCGGCAACCCAGCATTTCCCAAGCCACTTCCCCCGTATATTTGCAAGATCCTCTCTGGAGCTGCAAAGGCTAGGATGTCACTTTGACTTGGGATTTTCAACGTGCTGCCAACTCTCTTTAACTCTCCTCCTGGCTCCAGCGTGTCCAGCTGTGACACAAGTTAAATTGTACTGGGTTGAGGGGAGGTCATTTACCTTTCGAACCTCGTGAGAACATCTGCCACCAGGGCATCCTCCGGCAGGGGGCGCACATGCTGCCAGCTCTCCTCGTAGAGGGCAAAGGAGTTGGGGCTATGCGCCAGCCCCAAGCGCAACATCAGCTCCAGGGCCACCTGGGACGAGGAGACAAAGGGGGTGACAGGAGGCCTGGGCATGTCCAGCAGGAGGGCACTCAGTGCTGCAAAGGGGACACACACAGACAGACAGACAGTGTCAAGCATGCGATGGGGCGGAGAGGGGGGAAAGGTAGGGGCGGAAGGGTAGGGGTGCAGAGACCCAACTGGTGCACTGTGGTGGGAGGAGAAGGGAAAAGAAGCTTGCCTCATCTCTCGCCAACCGCAGACGCGGAACGGAAGCAGCCAGCGCCGCAATGCAAGACGAAATCCTGGCTGCTTGGGCCTTTTGGCAAAGAAAGAGGCAAGTCTTCTTTCCCTTCCTCCCCCCTCTCTCCCAAGTAAGGAAAAGGGCAAAGGGACCCCTGACCATTAGGTCCAGTTGCGAACGACTGTGGGGTTGCAGCGCTCATCTTGCTCTATAGCCCGAGGGGGCCGGCGTACAGCTTCCAGGTCATATTACAGGGAACCAGGCAGAGGGCCTTCTCGGTAGTGGCACCCTCCCTGTGGAACACCCTCCCATCAGATGTCAAAGAGAACAACAACTACCAGACGTTTAGAAGACATCTGAAGGCAGCCCTGTTTAGGGAAGCTTTTAATGTTTGATGTATTTTAATATTTTTCTGGAAGCCGCCCAGAGTGGCTGGGGAAGCCCAGCCAGATGGGCGGGGTATGAATTATTATTATTATTATTATTATTATTATTATTAGTGGCCAGCATGACTAAGCCGCTTCTGGCGAACCAGAGCAGCGCACGGAAACGCCATTTACCTTCCTGCCGGAGCGGTACCAGTGCTTTCAAACTGCTATGTTGGCAGGAGCAGGGACTGAGCAACGGGAGCTCATCCCGTCACGGGGATTCGAACCGCCAACCTTCTGATCGGCAAGCCCTAGGCTCAGTGGTTTCACCCACAGCGCCACCCGCAAGCCCCCTCTCCCAAGTAAACGCCACCAATACCATCTGCAAGTTTAGCCGCAGCTTCCTGCTGGCAACCTGCAAGCCCCACAGGTAGGAATTCCAACCGAACTGGCCCCTGCCCACCACCCACCCTCGCCATTCAGCCCCAGGGCTTCTGCTCACCTCCTGGACTGTGGTCTGGGAGGTGACGGCAACATGGCAGGTGGCGATGCTAGGGCAATGCACACCGCACTCGGTCTCCTGGCGCCCCATCAGACCCGCAATCTCCTCCAGCGAAGGGACGCACTCTCGCCCCTTGGTCTTGTGAAGGGCCTCTGCAATGAAGCGTCCGTACCAAGTCGCCTCCGAGCCTGGGAACTGGTTCTCTGTCCTGCTGGGACCAGGGAAACACCGGCATTAGGGAACCCACGCCCGAGAACGTTGCTCAGCACTCCACGCCCCTATCCACAAACAGGAGGAATGGATGAAACTCAAAGACTAGTTAAACATGTTAAGATAAGTTAATTGGAAAAACTTGCAAATATCAGATAGGCTTGGGATTTAAATATGTAATGTTAGAGAATAACATGTTTAAAGTTAAAATGAAAAGAAAGAAAGATGTTAAGTGAGAGCTGGACCATAAAGAAGGTTGATCACCGAAGAATGGATGCTTTTGAATTATGGTGCTGGAGGAGACTCTTGAGAGTCCCATGGACTGCAAGAAGATCAAACCTATCCATTCTGAAGGAAATCAGCCCTGAGTGCTCACTGGAAGGACCGATCCTGAAGCTGAGGCTCCAACACTTTGGCCACCTCATGAGAAGACTCCCTGGAAAAGACCCTGATGTTGGGAAAGATGGAGGGCACAAGGAGAAGGGGACGACAGAGGACAAGATGGTTGGACAGTGTTCTCGAAGCTACCAGCATGAGTTTGACCAAACTGCGGGAGGCAGTGGAAGACAGGAGTGCCTGGCGTGCTCTGGTCCAGGGGGTCATGAAGAGTTGGACACGACTTAACGACTAAACAACAACAATGAGAAAATTGGTTTTGGAAAACTGTTACAATGATATACACTGAAATTCAGCCAGGGGGATTTGAGGAAGTCACTTAACAATGTTACTAAGATTGGATAAAATACAATTAAAATGTATGTTTGTTTGTTTGCTTAAAATGTTTGGAAAATCAATTTTAAAAATTTGAGGGGGGGAAAAGTTTCCTGCATTGCAGGGGGTTGAACTAGATGAACCCTGAGTCCTTTCCAACTCCACGATTCCATCATCTCTGGCCTCTCTGCCTGATGACGGTGAGCAAGGCAATACACGCACCCATACACACGCGCACCCCGATTTCCCTTTGCCCCAGGGCTCACCGCTGGAGGTGCAGCTGCAAGTAGCACAGGACAGGAAGCGACGGCCTGAAGGTGCAGCTCATGCAAGCGAGCAGCTGCCAGTATCGCAGGTCCGCGGCTGCACCCGGCGCTGGGGGCTCTGTGGTCTGCTTCACCAGCTGGCAGTAGATCTCGTCCACCAGGGCGGGGAGGTCGTGGCACGTCTGCAACACCCCCTGCATGAGAAGGGCTGGCTCCCGCAGCCCCTCCAGCTGCTGCAGCGAGTGGAACAGCTTGACAGCTTCGTCACGGATCCCCGCGTAGCCCTGGCCACCGGGAGCTGCAGAGACACAGGGAGAAATAAGCCGTGCGCTCAGGATCCATTATCGTTTATTGGATTTAGACACCGCCCTATAAAGGTCTCAGGGCGGTTCACAAAGAAAATGGTAATACAGTGGTACCTTGGTTCTCAAACGCCTTGGTACTCAAACAACTTGGAACCCAAACACTGCAAACCCGGAAGTAAGTGTTCCGGTTTGCGAACTTTTTTCGGAAGCCGAACGTGCTCCATTTTGAGTGTTACGCTTCCGATTCGAGGGCCACACTTCCGTTTTGAGTGTTACGCTGAGGTCTGTCTGTTTTTGCTATTCATTTTGTGTTTTTGTTTTTGCGGCTCTTTTTGTTTTGTTTTTTGTGACTGTGAGGAACCCAGTTCAGCTAATGATTGATTGATTGAGTGACTGCAGTACATTGTTTACTGCTTTCATTTCACAGATCAAGGGTCTCGTTAGATGGTAAAATTCATGTTAAATTGCTGTTTCAGGCGTTGTTTTTAAAAGTCTGGAACGGATTAATCCATTTTGCCTTACTTTCTATGGGAAAGTGTGCCTTGGTTTTGGAACGCTTTGGTTTTGGAACGGACTTCCAGAATGGATTAAGTTTGAGAACCAAGGTACCACTGTATATAAAACCAAATTAAAAACAATAGCCCAATAAAGAAACCCCAAAAAGAGCTACATTCTAAAAGGGTATTGGATTGGATGTCAATAAGATCAACCAAAAAACGTAAAGGTGAAGGGACCCCTGACCATTAGGTCCAGTCGTGGCCGACTCTGGGGCTGTGGCGCTCATCTCACTTTACTGACCGAGGGAGCCGGCGTACAGCTTCCGGGTCATGTGGCCAGCATGACTAAGCCGCTTCTGGCGAACCAGAGCAGCGCACGGAAACACCGTTTACCTTCCCGCCGGAGCGGTACCTATTTATCTACTTGCACTTTGTGCTTTCGCACTGCTAGGTTGGCAGGAGCAGGGACCGAGCAATGGGAGTTCACCCCGTCGTGGGGATTCGAACTACCGACCTTCTGATCGGCAAGTCCTATGCTCTGTGGTTTAACCTACAGCGCCACCCGCGTCCCAATATCAACCAAACGCCTGGTTAAAAAGGAACTTTTTGCCTAGCACCTAAAGGTGTATAATGAAGGCGCCAGGCGAACTTCCCTGGGGAGAGCGTTCCACAGATGGGGAGCCACTGCAGAGAAGGCCCGTTCTCGTGTTGCCACCCTCTGGACCTCTCGAGGAGACACACGAAGGAGGGCCTCAAAAGATGAACTCAGGGACCGGGTAGGTTCATATGGGAAGAGGCGGTCCTTGAGGTATTGCGGTCCTGAGACACATACCACCAATTGCTGAATTGCTGGGATTGTACAGCTAACGCACGTGGTGCCCAAGGACTGAAGCCATCAATTTTAGGACAATGCTGACCCACGTGCAAGGAAGCGGTCACCCACCTGCATACGGGAAGGGTAGCAGAGGCGCGTAGATTGGGCCAGCCGTGTAGCACAGAATGGGGTTATTTTGATAAATCTGATCCAGGATTTCTGGGCTGTTACGGTTCTCCTGGGATGAGGAGAAAGAAAAAAAGCGAATTGCATGAATCAATAACAAATTCAATATTTTTATAGGGGTTCTTCTGACCCCCGGACTTCCCCCCACTCCTCTCCCCGGTTTCCAGTAATTATCTCTTCTATTTTCTGTGACTAAATACTTTTATCCAATCTATTAGGTCTCCTTTTTCAATACCCTTTATCAAATTATATTACAAGTGCTAATCCAATCCTGCTAAGGTTTTTAAATGTTTGCAATGCTCCTTCATATATTCTTATAAAGTTAATCCTTTCATTTCTTTTTTTTTTTGTGCTCTTGGTGTATATAATCTTCCCGGTCAGTTTTGCCATTTCGGCATAATCCATCAGTTTCAATATCCATTCTTCTTTCGATGGGGTTCTTCCTTCCTTCCTTCCATCCCTGGGCATATAACATTCTTGCCGCTATCACCGCGTACATAAATAGGACCTTTTCCCTCTTTCGCTATCTCTTCTGCTACTATACCTAATAGAAAAGCCTTTGGTTTTTTAATGAAAGTTATTTTAAACATTTTTTTAGCTCACTATAAATCATTTCCCAGAAGGCTTTTGCTGACTTACAGGTCCACTCTGCCCGAAGAATTTCTATTATTATTATTATTATTATTATTATTATTATTATCTTCTTTACTGAAATCCATGGATATCATACATGATCTTATATTCACATACAAAGGTAATAGTGATGATGATGATAATAATAACCTTAAATGATTTTACCATTAAATATTTATACTTATACGTGCTCTTTTATTTTACTTTCTAACTAAACAAAAATAAACCAAAGTAGAATCAAATAAACTAAACTATGTTAAGATAGACTTCCCATCATTTCCTGATGTACTTTACATTTACAATATTGAATGTACTTATACTTATTACCTTACTCTTAATATATTTTCTAATACTTTCTTGTAACGTATCGTACCATTTTTCGTAATTTATTAATATTTAATTTACACAAAGGGACGCGGGTGGCGCTGTGGGTTAAACCAGAGCCTAGGACTTGCCGATCAGAAGGTCGGCGGTTCGAATCCCTGCGATGGGATGAGCTCCCGTTGCTCGGTCCCTGCTCCTGCCAACCTAGCAGTTCGAAAGCACGTCAAAGTGCAAGTAGAGAAATAGGTACCGCTCTGGCGGGAAGGTAAACGGCGTTTCCGTGCGCTGCTCTGGTTTGCCAGAAGCGGCTTAGTCATGCTGGCCACATGACCCGGAAGCTGTACGCCAGCTCCCTTGGCCAATAAAGCGAGATGAGTGCCGCAACCCCAGAGTCGGCCATGACAGGACCTAATGGTCAGGGGTCCCTTTACCTTTACCTTACACAAGGGTCATTCAAACACTACCATAGATGTTATATTGTTATTATATTTTTGTAGGTATTTCTTGAACATATCCCATTTTTTGAGTAAATGATTGTTTTGTATTTCCCCTTAACCTATTTGTCAGTTGAGCCATTTTTCTGCCTGCAGAATTTCTAGAGCTACTGATTCTAGTCTGGGAACTGCTGCGGTGTCGACAAGAGCACCTTCCCAGAAGAGCTGCTTTAGGAAACCTGCGTGCAAATACCTGCTGCCACCATGAAGGGGCTGCCCTCGCCAAAGGTGGCTAACCAGGTGCGCCTGGGCTCTGGGCACGAAACCTGTTTGTATTTCACATTGCAAATCCTCAGGGCAGATGCTGCAACTTAACACTTTTGGGCACGTCAGCAATAAGGAACGGGCCTAGCTCTCCACTCCTACCCGCAACAATATTAATTGGTCGTTATTTAATTAGCATAGGCCTCGCCTCTCTGACAGAAACCAGCCCCTTGCCCCGAGGCTTAGATCGTTAAATTTAGGCCCTGTTTAGGGAAGTTTTTAATGTCTGACGCTGTATTGTTTTTAATATTCGGTTGGAAGCCGCCCAGAGTGGCTGGGGAAACCCAGCCAGATGGGCGGAGTATAAACAATAAATTGTTGTTGTTGTTGTTAATTATAAATAATATGTTTATGTTATTTGCCCAGAGATGGAAGAAAGAAACAATCCTGACCAGGGAACAATGGCAAACCAAGTTGATGGGACTATGCTGAAATGGCAAAATTAAGTGGAAAGCTCAGGAACCAAGAGGACAAGAACTTTAAAAAAAGAATGGGGAAAATTTATAATTTACTTGGGAGACCATTGTAAACAGGTGAAAACATTATCAGGATTTTAATCACACTTGAAAGGCAACAGAAACTATGGACAATTTAGATCAGGCATCCCCAACCTGAGGCCCTCCAGATGTTTTGGCCTACAACTCCCATGACCCCTAACTAACAGGACCAGTGGTCAGGGATGATGGGAATTGTAGTCCAAAACATCTGGAGGGCCAAAGGTTGAGGATGCCTGATTTAGATGGATAAAAAATGTGGGTAATGGATTGATATGCAGGTGTAAATATTGGCATTAGGACCCATAGAGGGGATGGTGGAGGGGGAGTCGTGAGATTTAGAGCAATCTCTTTACAGTGGTACCTCAGGTTAAGTACTTAATTCGTTCCGGAGGTCCGTTCTTAATCTGAAACTGTTCTTAACCTGAAGCACCACTTTAGCTAATGGGGCCTCCTGCTGCTGCGCAATTTCTGTTCTCATCCTGAAGCAAAGTTCTTAACCTGAAGCACTATTTCTGGGTTAGCGGAGTCTGTAACCTGAAGCGTCTGTAACCTGAAGCGTCTGTAACCTGAAGCGTATGTAACCCTAGGTACCACTGTATATGGATTTTTAATTGACTTTCATATGTTTTCTAAAATCAAATAAAAATTATTTTACAACAGAGGTGAGCCGGCAGGAAAAATAATAATTATAAAAAAGATGTTTAAACAACCCGTCAAGCCTGTATCATTGCAGACGCTCTTAAAGCAGTTATGAATAAGAATTAAAGCCTGCAGAAATGGCAGCCCAAACCAGCAGCATGACCTTAAAGGAGTGAGAAATGCTGCGTGTGCAGTTGCCGCTCCCTTCATTTAAGGGAGGAAACCGCCGGGTGCACTCATTATGCATTTCTGCAACTGCTCTCTCAGCTCCAAGGGCTTCCCAGCTCCTTTGCTGCCTGACGGGAGCGTGGCTTGGTCCACTTGCAGCCTCAGCGGGCGTGTCCTGGCCTTCGCATCACACCCATTCCCTTCCTGGCCCACCCCCCCCTCACCTCAATGTCACACATGAGGAGCTGCGTTGGGGTCTGCACGGGGGGCTTGCTGATTATGACCTTCTGAAGGGCGCAAACCCAATGCACAGCTTCGTTTAAGTGCTCTGTGTAGAGGCGGTAGCAGTGCTTTCTGCCAAAAACAGTCACTGCCCAGTATCCTGCGAAGAAGGGAGACAGAAGGGAGTATCAGCATGTGATTAATAGAAACACACACACACACGTATACACAGGTAAGGTAAAGGTAAAGGTACCCCTGCCCGTACGGGCCAGTCGTGTCCGACTCTGGGGTTGCGCGCCCATCTCGCTTAAAAGGCCGGGGGCCAGCGCTGTACGAAGACACTTCCGGGTCACGTGGCCAGCGTGACAAGCTGCATCTGGCGAGCCAGCACAGCACACGGAAACGCCGTTTACCTTCCCGCTAGTAAAGGTAAAGGTACCCCTGCCCGTATGGGCCAGTCTTGCCAGACTCTAGGGTTGTGCGCTCATCTCACTCTATAGGCCGGGAGCCAGCGCTGTCCGCAGACACTTCCGGGTCACGTGGCCAGCGTGACAAGCTGCATCTGGCGAGCCAGCGCAGCACACGGAACGCCATTTACCTTCCCGCTGGTAAGCGGTCCCTATTTATCTACTTGCACCCGGGGGTGCTTTCAAACTGCTAGGTTGGCAGGCGCTGGGACCGAACGACGGGAGCGCACCCCGCCGTGGGGATTCGAACCACCGACCTGACGATCGGCAAGTCCTAGGCGCTGAGGTTTTACCCACAGCGCCACCCGCATCCCATATACACAGGTATAAATATACTAGTAAACGGTAAAGGGATCGCCGACCGTTAGGTCCAGTCGCGGACGACTCTGGGGTTGCGCGCTCATCTCGCTTTATTGGCCGAGGGAGCAGGCGTACAGCTTCCGGGTCATGTGCCCAGCATGACTAAGCTGCTTCTGGCGAACCAGAGCAGCGCATGGAAACACTGTTTACCTTCCCGCCGGAGCGGTACCTATTTATCTACTTGCACTTTGACGTGCTTTCGAACTGCTAGGTTGGCAGGAGCAGGGACCGAGCAATGGGAGCTCATCCCATCACGGGGATTTGAACCGCCGACCTTCTGATCGGCAAGGCCTAAGCTCTGTGGTTTAGACCACAGCACCACCCGCGTCCCTATCTATTAGCATTAGTAGCAGATATAGCCCTGAAAGGAACACAGAAATGAGGGAAGTAGGAAGAGAAAAGGCTTTTGATTCCCCATGACAGGCACACACAGGTCATAGAGAGGCTATGCTTTTATATCTATATCTATCCTTTCAAACTTAGGAGCCCATTGTCTCATGAACACTTCTCTGAAGTTTAAAATTTCCTGATGCTTTCCCTTTAAGTTTTTCCATATTTTAAAGATCGCCAAGGTTCTGTGGTTTAATTTATGTTTTTACATTTTGCATGCAATGTATTTCTATTGCAAAAAAGCAGCTTTGAGACCGAGGTAGCGAACAGCAGAAGGGTCTTCTCATTCGTTGCGCCCACCCTGTGGAACGTGGTGCCCTCAAATGTCAAGGAAATAAACGACTATCTGACTTTTAGGAAGCATGCGAAGGCAGCCCTGCATAGGGAAGTTTTTAATGTTTGACGTTTTAACTGTGTTTGATGTTTTCATTTGCCGGAAACCACCCAGAGTGGCTGCGGCAACCCAGTCTGATGGGCAGCATATAATGAATGAATCAATCAATCAATCAATCAATCAATCAATCAATCAAAGAAAGCTGAAACAGGAGTTGGGAACCTCCTTCGGCTCAAAGGCCACATTTCCTCACGGGCCAGGGGTGCCAGCAATGGGCTGGGCAGACACAAACACGGCCAGAGCAATAGCCACGATTCTTCCCTTTGTACAGAAGGCTGCACTCCAGCCGCACAAAATGCACACAAAAACTCGGTTTCTACACGTAACACGCAAGCATCCACCCAAATAAGTTAGAGGCATTGCTACAGATCAAGGTCACATTCCAGTCGGGTTGTCATATTTCAAAAAATGAAAATCCGGACAGAAACGTTGTTGGTTCCTACCCCACCCCCCAAGTTGAAGAGGCCATGGTCTGAGGAGAATTCCAAGGGCCAGAGGAAAGGTTCAGAGGGCCACATTTGGATCTGAGGTTCTCCAACCCTGTGCTAAAAGGCTTGATACCCAAGCACTCCACAGCCAGGCACAGGCCCACATTCTTTACCTGTCTCCTTGTAGGTCTGCTTGTCAGGCCAAAGCACAGAACAGAGACTGGTGAGGACGAGCGAACCAAGGCACCGGGCCGTCACCTCACACCCGCTATAGTAGTCGAGGGAATCCTCCGTCAGCACAAACCAGTACTTGCGAGGACGCAGCCAAGGGGTCTTTATACCTCCCCGGACGTCCCGTTGCAGCCAGCCTGGAAGAGGCAATAGAAAGATGGTGAGGTGGAGCCTGTGCTCAGGTTGACCCCCACCCCAAGAACACGTTGGCTCTCTTTCTGCTTCTACAGGTGGGGCAGATAGGGCTGGTCAACCTGGGAAGGGAGCCCATTTATGTAGGAGAAGGAATAGTAAAAAGGTAAAGGGACCCCTGACCGTTAGGTCCACACGTGGCCGACTCTGAGGTTGCGGCGCTCATCTCGCTTCATTGGCCGAGGGAGCCGGCGTACAGCTTCCGGGTCATGTGGCCAGTATGACTAAGCCACTTCTGGCGAACCAGAGCAGCACAGGGAAATGCCGTTTACCTTCCCGCCGGAGTGGTACCTATTTATCTACTTGCACTTTGACGTGCTTTCGAACTGCTAGGTTGGGAGGAGCAGGGACCGAGCAACGGGAGCTCTCCCTGACGCGGGGATTCGAACCGCCGACCTTCTGATTGGCAAGTCCTAGGCTCTGTGGTTTAACCCACAGCTCCACCCGCGTCCCCTAAACGCTTTGTGGCTGCTCTTTAATTTAGCGCAACTTGTAATGCAAGTACCACGCTTTTCACCCCTTCGACACGAACGCTGCCACTCCTCCAAATGACTGGGAACCACCCTGCTCAAAAAGGCTGGGCAGCGTCAGCCACCCTTTCCCAGAGGCAGGAATAATGAAAACCCAAGCAAAACCAAGGAGCCCCGATTCTGCTCAGGGAGTCGCGCTGCGTTAAGAACCCACCTTTCACGATAGCATCGGGTTCTCCTTGCAGTCTCCCGCTCTTCTTCTCCGTGATAAGACTGTGTGTTTCTTCGGACACTGGCAGAGACCTGCGGGACGACAGAGCGGGTCAAGCAGGGCCTCGCTGAGCTCGAGGGCCGCATTCCCCTCTCAGCAAGCTTCTGGGGGCCGCAGGCAAAAGTGGGTGGAGCAACAAATGCAAACGCTCAAACCTTTCCACGTAGGCTAGTTTCTATGCCCCTCTGAGTGCAAGGAAATATTCTAGTCAGGCAATATTCTGGGGCTGGTGAGGACTGTGGTCTGGAGAGACAGGGTGTGGCTGCAAGGGGGAGGTGCTGAGGGCCAAACAGAGAGCCTTGAAGGGCCACATTTGCTTTACTTCAGGGCTTTATGCACCTCTGAGCTAAAGAGATGGAAGCATCAACCTGAGGCCCTAATGTGACCAGGGTGGATAAAAATCAACTTAAAAAAAATAAAATCGGATTTTTAAATTTTAAATTGGAATTTTTTTTTTCAATTGGATTTTTTAAATAAAATGCTTTTGGAGATAAAATATTTCTAGTTTTCTATTTAAGCTACATTATAGTCCAAAAGCTATTCATCAGGAAATAAAGATTTGTTTTTAAGTTTTTCATGTGTGCTAAAACTCAGTCTGTTTTTATTGTTTAACCACATCAGTTAACAAACATGGATACATACGCTATAATGTTGTTGTTTTAGTTAAATAAATTGTTTAAATTGTTGTTAAGGAAATGATTGTTTTCCTCCTTCCAATAAAGTACAGCAGAAAAGTTGTCCAAACAGTTAGCTTATTAAACCTCACAATAATTTCATCATTATCTATGTATTTCTAATAGCATAACCACATCAGTAATTTTTGATGCAACTGCAAATGAAACCTCCATCTGGTTGTAAATATTAAGATTATACCAGCAAGAATGGGTCTTTCTATAAAAATATATAATTTAAATCAAGTCTTACACATGCGAGCACCCCTAGTCAACTCATCTCCAAGTACACATGCGCCTAGACTAGCGGATTACCGCTGTCCACTCCTTTTATATGCGGACGACGCGGTAATTCTATCTTATACACGTGTTGGACTAACCAGAGCTCTGAAGATCTTTGCCACGTATTGTCAACTCAACCAATTAACCATCAATCATGCTAAATCTAAGATTCTGATTTTCGCCAGAAGTCGGAGATTATACGAATGGAAGCTTGGTGGAGCAAAAATAGAGCAAGTCCTAAAATTTCAATACCTAGGAGTTATTTTTCAATACAATTTGGGGTGGAAAGCACATATTCAACACCTACTTAATAAGGCCAAAACTCTGTCATATGCGCTCCTCCGATTTTTCTTTTCGGATGGAGCTTTGCATGTTCCCTCGGCCCTAAAGGTGTTCAAGGCAAAAGTGGTTCCCGTGCTTGCTTATGCTGCCCCGCTCTGGGCCGTGATGACAGACCTTGCTCCTCTTGAGACTCTGCAAAACCAATTCCTACGTCGACTCCTAATGCTCCCCCTGTGCGTAAGCAACGCAGCCATGCGACTAGAATTGAAGATCGCATCCTTAGAAACTTGCCTGTGGAAGCAAGTCTTCAATTATTGGTTATCATTGTGGCATAGATTACCAGACCATTACCTTGCCCAATGCTTATGGCGAGATGAATTCTCCAGCCTTTGGACCAGTAGAATTCATGCCAAACTCCTGAGCTATGGAATCTCTCCCTTAGATTCCCTAAAACTAGATCAAATCACTGCTCAAAGACTGATCCGCCAAAGACTGGATGACATCGATTTACAGCGAAATTATATGCTGGGGGGAGGTGTTTGTTCGCCCCAGAACATTGGTATCACTTTAACTTACTGCGTTCCATCATACCTCTCCTCCCTTTCGACTGTTGCCCATAGGCTGGCCTTCACCAAAGCGAGGTTTAATGTTTTTCCCTCCAATGTCCTGAGACATAGATTCTCAAAGGGCCAAACCTCCGCCATGTGCGAATGTGATAAGGAGACGCCGGAGTCGCTTCAGCACATTATGTTCACTTGCCCCTTATTCAAGGTGCCACGGGCAAATTTGTTGGGATCAATCATACAGAAACTAGAGGGTACTCCACCAAAATTCCACCTTGCCCAAATCTTGCAGGATAAGGATACCCATACGACCCTGAAAGTGGCTAGGTTCCTGGTCGCTGTCCTTACCCAAAAGCGTTGCCAAGGAGCACCACAAGCTAATTAAGGCGTAGTATGCCATTCCATCTTATAGTATTTTATTGTTATAGTAGTGTTTTAGCGGCTGTTTTTTCCCACGTGCACAGGCTGTTATTTATGTCTTGTTTTTATCTGTATGGGCCTACGGCCGTAATAAATTATTATTATTCCATATAATCAAGTCTTACTGACTAGTGATTAAAATTGTGATTTAAATCAAATCCACCCTGAGTGTGACCCATCCCCGGAGGCCTGGTCTCCAACTGGTGGGTGGGGAGTAAAAAAAAACTGCATTTCAGCTGGAACTAAAGTGAGTTCGCAACCTACCGTATTTTTCGCTCCATAAGGCACACCTGACCGTAAAGCACACCTGACCATAAGGGGCACCTACCTGGGGGGGGGGGGGTTCAAGAGAAAAAAATGCGGCTCTTGAGGGCTTTTGCGGGAGGTGGGGGAAGTGAGAGAGCCTTGCTCTGTCCCTTCCCCCACCTCCCGCAAAAGCCAGGAATAGCCACGCGAAGCCTCCCCAGGGCAGTGGGATGAAGGCTCCCCGCTGCCCTGCGGAGGCTTTGCGGGCTACCCCAGAGCTGCTCAACCCAAAGGTGGAAAGCCACCACCAGCCCCAAAGAGCAGGTCGGGGCTGGCGAGGGAAGCCCGGGTCACCCCCCCCCCCAGCCCCAGGGACCACACATTCGCTCCATAAGACGCACAGACATTTCCCCTTAGATTTTAAGAGGGGGAAAGTGTGTCTTATGGAGCGAAAAATACAGTATATGGTCAAAAATTAAAACACAGCCCCAAAATTGCGAATGTTCAGCTAAAGGTGGGGCTCAGGGCTTGAAAACTGCCTGCTCCCATGTTTCCTCGCCTCCCTCCCCACAGAACCCCAAACTGCGGCCTACGCACATTCTAGCACCCGTCCCCACCGCTTTTCCTCCTCTTCCTCGGACGCGGCCCCACACCCACTTCCCTCCACGGCTGTGGGAAAGTGGGCCGCCAGCTCTTGCACTGTTAACCTCCGGCTAAAAATAAGCTGTTTATATAGAAAGGCTGCCAAGAATTTGGGAAACGAAGGAGCTCAGGAGAGGAGAGGATGCCGGCTGGATTGTCCGAGGGAACAGTGTGTGCATTTGGGGAAGGGGGGGGCAACAAAAGAGGAAGGGAAGGGCTTGCCCCCCCACCCCTAAATTCTGCAACCCTCTCTATGAAGGGAGTCCAGCCCCACATTTATTTTATTTATTTATTTTTGCCTCTGACTTGCATATTTGCATTTCCCCCACCCCAGTGTCGCCAGGACTGCTCCAAAATGTGCAAAATAGTTAAGCGATTTCCAGCCTTATCCACCCACCGCCATCTCTGAATTTTGACTCCATCCCATGCATAGGGTCCACTTGCAAGTGCTATTTCCCATTTGTACACTTCCATGGGTCCGGGATATACAATATTCTCCTTCTTGTGGGGGTGACTCTAAACTCCATTTCAGGTGCTCAGGGGTACTATCATTAGTTAATACGGAACAAGCACTTATGATTCCATTTGGGGCTTAGAGGGAGGGCCCTCCATGATCAGAGGGAGGTAGATTGGGGGGCCCCCCACAAGGGAGATGGAAAACAGGCAAACCAAGACTCCCAGTAACTCCTAGACAAGGGCAGGCAAATAGCAGGAGTTGGGCTAACTTTGAAGGCCAGTTTTAGGCTTCTGGCAAGAGTGACCAGTCCCTCCCATAGCAGATTGCAAAGTGCAGAATAAGAGGGAAAGAGAGAGGGCCCATCTACGTTTTGGGCCTGGCCACATCCACCGCTGGCTTCGGCCCCACCCAAGATAATACTAATAATTTATTATTTATACCCAGCCCATCTGGCTGGGTTTCCCCAGCCACTCTGGGCGGCTTCCAACCGAATATTAAAAACAATACAGCGTCAGACATTAAAAACCTCCCTAAACAGGGCCACCTTCAGTTGTCTTTTAAAAGTAAAATAGTTGTTTATTGCCTTGACATCTGGTGGGAGGGCCACCACCAAGAAGGCCCTCTGCCTGGTTTCCTGTAATCTTAGTTCTCGCAATGAGGGAACCGCCAGAAGGCCCTCGGAGCTGGACCTCAGTGTCCGGGCTGAACAATGGAGGTGGAGATGATCCGTCAGATATACTGGGCTGAGGCAGTTTAGGGCTTTAAAGGTCAGCACCAACACTTTGAATTGTGCTCGGAAACGTACTGGCATCCTGATAGCCTGCCAGGTGAGCTCAGGTAGAAAGAAAAGCTCCCCAACCAAGACAAGAGGTGCTGCCAGCCAAGCCCACAGCCTTTAACCCGGAAGTACGTGGTACCATGATGAGAAAAATCAACGCCTTCACTTGCTCACTCTCCTTCGCTGACCACTTTGATCGCCCTGGTAATGAGAATAGGTCCTGGGGTTCGAGTGCAGATTGAGAGGCACCCATCTCAGGCACCTCCTGTTGTCCGTCATCCAAACGCCTAGCTCGAGACTCGGAATTTCAGAGTTGTGGGTTTGAGCCCCACGTCGGGCAAAAAGATTCTTGCACTGCAGGGGGTGGATTAAATGACCCGTGTGGTCCCAACTCTACAATTAATAATAATAATAATAATAATAATAATAATAATAATAATAATTTATTGTTTATACCCCGGCCATCTGGCTGGGCTTCCTCAGCCACTCTGGGCGGCTTCCAAAAAAATATTAAAATACTGTAATACATCAAACATTAAAAGCTTCCCTAAACAGGGCTGCTTTCATATGTCTTCTAAAAGTCTGGTAGTTGTTGTTCTCTTTGACATCTGGTGGGAGGGCGTTCTACAGGGCAGGCACCACTACCGAGAAGGCCCTCTTCCTGGTTCCCTGTAGCTTCGCTTCTCGCAGTGAGGGAACCTCCAGAAGGCCCTCGGCACTGGACCTCAGTGTCCGGGCAGAACGATGGGGGTGGAGATGCTTCTTCAGATATACTGGACCGAGGCCATTTAGGGCTTTAAAGGTCAGCACCAACACTTTGAATTGTGTTCAGAAATGTACTGGGAGCCAATGTAGGTCTTTCAAGACCGGTGTCATGTGGTCTCGACGGCCACTCCCAGTCAACAGTCTAGCTGCCACATTCTGGAATATATATATATATATATATATGTGTGTGTGTGTGTGTGTGTGTGTGTGTGTGTGAGTCCATTGCCACCTAGATGTTTTCAACCCCCCTCCCAAAAGACATCATTCGCCCCTTTTCCTTTCTGTTTTCCCCAGGCACTCAGCCACAGCTATGTTCAGACACTTGCTCTGCGGAGGACGAACCCCAGAGCTCTCAGCTTCACACACAGGCCTCTGTTCCCCTCGGCCTTTTCCCAGGCCCTGTCTTGCAACAGAGGAAGATGCTAGAGTCCCTTTCCTCCAGGCGCCCTCGCTAGGCCTGACCCCAGCTGGGAACCATTAGCTTGCAAGCGGGGCGGGAGGAGTGTGGGTCACCAGACAGAATTCTTCCCACAATCGCTTCTCCTCTCTCTCTCCCCCAGTTGCTCTCTAGTTGAGAAAGAATTGAGAAACCTTCCAAAAAGGAACAAAACAAGGCACTCTTGGGATGCATTAGTTTAAGGCCCAGGAGGAATGCCCCCCAAATGCGGGTTGAACTCTTAGGTTTTCAGTGTCTCAGGAAATTGGTCTGTTTAGCTCAGTGTCATCTACATCGCGATGCCTGACAACAAATCCTAATTATTGGGTCCTTTTGCCCCATCTTTTTGTGCCTGCCAAGCAGCCGTGTCATGCTTACGATAATATTTTATTCTCTTGTTAATTATGCTGTTTTAAATGTGCATTTTATATTTGACTTCACTCAGCAATGTTTTCTTTTGAAATGTTTTAAGATTTTTGTTTTGTTTTCGTTAACTTTGTGCTAAATATGTATTCTGTAGTTTACCTCCTTTGTAATGTTTTATTTTGAAATCTTTGAGATGGTATTTTGGTTTCCTGTTAATTGTGTTGCTTTGACTGTGTACCTTCTTCAGAAATGTTTGATTCTGGATTGTTTTATTGATGTTTAATATGAAGTAAACCGCTTCGAGATTTTTCTTAAAAATATAAAGCGGTATAAAAATGAAATAAATGAATAATAATAATAATAATCTACAATGACTTGCAGCGGTTCTCCAGAGTTTCAGATTGGGTTTCTCTCCCTAGTCCTACTTGAAGATATCAGCAACTGAACCTGGGATCAGAGTGCATCTGAACATGTACAAAGTGTTCTCCCCACACAGCCGCCCCCAGATATCTGAAATCAGAGGGAATAATTTCAGGGGAGAGGGTGGTGTTTTCTAGGCAAGCTTAGGCCCTTCCACTTATTCTTTTTTAAAAATTAAAGACTTATTTGGGCAACTAGAATGATCTTTCCCCCACTCCTACGCCTGCAATCTAAGTTAGTAGGAACCCCCAGTCATATGCTAATTTGAGACAGGACCAAGTCCCAGGACTGTTGTTTTTTTTAACATGCAACAAGAAAATCACATGCAGTGTGTGATCCTCCCTTAGCACGTAGCTACTGCTGCAAACCACTGCGGATCCCAAATCAGAAGGTAGGACTTCGAAGCAAGGTGGCTTGTTACGGAGGCAGGATTCAGCCATAGGGATTTTTTTAAAAACTGTATTCACTAATGCCTTTCCAGTATTTTGCTTTTGGCCAAAGGTGGAGCCTGATGACAGCATCAAAGAAGAAGAGAATAAGTTGGCAACAAACAGAAGGGGCAGGCAGTTATTGGCCTTTGATGGGCAAGGGTTCTTACTTAGATTGCAGGGACGGGAGTGGGGAAAAGATCTAGTTGACCAAATAGGTCTTATTATTATTATTATTATTATTATTATTAAAAAGAATAAGTGTCAGGGCCTAAGCCAATCACATTAGTTGCAGGATCCTACAGGTTTCTGCTGACAGGAGCCAGAATTCTGACATGAACAGCTACCTCACCCACAATAACACATTTGTCTATTTGAGTGCCATGCCCCAAACTGAATCAGAATTGTAGAGTTTGTAGGGACCGCGAGGGTCATAAAAATCTGCCCTTATTCCCTTATGGGGAACAAGGGCAGATTTTTGTTTATTACAGGCCCAACCCCATGCAATGAAGTAATCTTTTGACCAACGTGGAAATCGAACCCACAACCGAGATTCAGAGCCTTGTGCTCTACTGACCGAGCTGCCCCATGACCCTTCGCTGCTCACCTTTCGGAACCGCTGCTGGTCCGACTGGGCTGAGTGACGTTCACCTGCAAGGGAGCTCCCTGAAAAGCAAAGGGGGGAGAGACACACTGATCAGGACACAAGAAAACAAAGCTACGCTTTGCATGTGATTTGGATAAGGAGACATGTTAAAGGTAAGGGGACCCCTAACCATTAGGTCCAGTCGTGGCCGACTCTGGGGTTGCAGTGCTCATCTCGCTTTATTGGCCGAGGGAGCCGCGTACAGCTTCGGGTCATGTGGCCAGCATGACTAAGCTGCTTCCGGCAAACCAGAGCAGCGCACAGAAACGCCGTTTACCTTCCCGCCGGAGCGGTACCTATTTATCTACTTGCACTTTGACGTGCTTTCGAACAGGGCAGAGAGAGACTTTGGATTCCTAAGATTTTTGGATTCCTAAGATTTAGAATCCTAAGATTCTAGCCTTAACAATTTAAGCATTATTGGGATACATGGTTATACAGAAAATGTAAAGGTAAAACTCTTCCAGGTGGCCTTGCCACACTAGGTTGGCAGGAGCAGGGACCGAGCAATGGGAGCTCACCCCGTCGCGGGGATTCGAACCACCGACCTTCTGATCGGCAAGTCCTAGGCTCTGTGATTTAACCCACAGCGCCACCTGCGTTAGAAGACAGGTTGGAAGGCTTTTAAGACTGGGGGGGTGGGTTTCAAAAGCCGGAACAACACCCTCTGCCGCACATTATTATATTGTGTGTGTGTGTGTTCTCACACAAAAGCAAGAGCCCGGTCCAGAGAGAGATTGGGGGAAAATGCACAGTAGCGTCGCCCTTCCCATTTCCCCAACCACACATGGGAGTGAATTATTAATCTGCAATTTTCCCAGGCTGCCTCGTCTGGGTTGCTGCCCCTCCCAGGCCACAGTCTGTCTGGCTAGCCACCCCCCACCCCCACCCCACCGCACACACCGCAAGCTGCAGCAGCTGAACGGGTTCCTGTATCCTCAGCCGACCTTGGCACTGGGCTCCGGGGCTGTGCAGAATTGCACAAGCACATTGCTGAGTAAGATACAGGCAAACAAAGTCCTATTGTGGCCAAGGCTTCCTTCCTCTGCAAAGGGGGATGGGCAGGCCGGGAGAGCAGAAAAGTCCCCAGCAGAGGGCAAGAGGGAAACCTGGCCTCCTGCACCTTATTCAAAGGGGCTCGGTGGTGTTGGCAGGCGCCAAAATCTGCAAGGAGGTTTTTGGCACAGTTAAAGGGGACCGGGGACGGGGGCAGTGCAAGACACACAGCCAGGTCCGGTTTCGACATAGGCCAATGCGCTCCTCCTGGCCCCCTCTCCCTGCCAGAGCAAAGGCCAGGTGGCAAAAACGGGAGAGACGAAATATAAAGCCAGGGAGCTGCTGCAACAGGTAGCCTGTTATAGACAGGGCACCAACTGCCCTCTGGCATTAGAACACCTGTTATAAATCAGATCAAGTTTGCAAGGGCTGCCACAATCCTTGCAGGGGCAAGCAGGCTGGCAGCAGGCGCCAAGAGAGTGTGGAAGGATTATTCTGCAGAAGAAGCGGAGCTGGAACTGGCAGGGAGACCCTGGTACACCTTCAAATGCTTACCAAAAAAGAAAAAGTAGAACCCTCTTTCTCCTAGCTCAGTTAATTATCACCACCCGTATCATAAACGCTGCCAGATTTTAGGATCAAAACCACCGATTTAAAATGGCGAGCTGAGGAATGTACAAATTCAGGTATGCGCCAAAAGCCTAGGGTTTGCCATATTTCAGAAAGTAAAAACCAGGACACCCCGAAAGTTGTGGAGCCCAAATAATGCCTACAAAAGGCTGCTATTGATGCTAGATGTAATAATAATAATAATAATATAATTTATTATTTATACCTCGCCCATCTGGCTGGGTTTCCCCAGCCACTCTGGGCAGCGTCCAACAGAATATTAAAATACAATAGTCTATTAAACATTAAAAGCTTCCCTAAACAGGGCTGCCTTCAGATGTCTTCTAAAAGTCTGGTAGTTGTTGTTCTCTTTAACATCTGGTGGGAGGGCGTTCCACAGGGAGGGCACCACTACCGAGAAGGCCCTCTATCTGGTTCCTTGTAACCTCACTTCTCGCAGTGAGGGAACTGCCAGAAGGCCCTTGGCGCTGGACCTCAGTGTCCGGGCAGAACGATGGAGGTGGAGACACTCCTTCAGGTATACTGGGCTGAGGCCGTTTAGGGCTTTAAAGGTCAGCACCAACACTTTGAATTGTGCTCGGAAACGTACTGGGAGCCAGTGGAGGTCTTTCAAGACCGGTGTTATATGGTCTCTGCTGCCACTCCCAGTCACCAGTCTAGCTGCCGCATTCTGGATTTGTTGTAGTTTCCGGGTCACCTTCAAAGGTAGCCCCACATAGAGCGCATTGCAGTAGTCCAAGCGGGAGATAACTAGAGCATGCACCACTCTGGCCAGACAGTCCACGGGCAGGTAGGGTCTCAGCCTGCATATCAGATGGAGCTGGTAGACAGCTGCCCTGGACACAGAATTGGCCTGCACCTCCATGGACAGCTGTGAGTCCATAATGACTCCCAGGCTGTGCACCTGGTCCTTCAGGGGCACAGTTACCCCATTCAGGATCAGGAAGTCCTCCATACCCACCCGCCTCCTGTCCCCCAAAAACAGTACTTCTGTCTTGTCAGGATTCAACCTCAATCTGTTAGCCGCCATCCATCCTTGCTTTACATCCATGCTATGCAATGACTACATCCATACAGCACAGCATTGTGTGCTGCCATTGCTGGTGATTTCATCTGAATTAGAGGAAGTGGCAGAAGCTAATAATGGTAGGTCATATAGGAGACCTGGGAGATCAAAATGTTGACCAAGGCTATGGAGAAGGATACAAGACAAGGAGAAGGACAAATGCCTTTGTTATCACAAGGTGGAACTAGCAATGGAAAAGAAGAAGCGAATCCTGATTTATGACTCACTCAGCATGCATAAAATCAGCCTTTCCAGCACGTAGGCTGTGTTTAAAATGAATTCATCGTTCAGAAAATTATCAGCAAAGCAGAAGAAGTGGGATGTTCTGATGATGCTTGGAAATGCAAAACTTTGCTGGGTTTCCTTTTGGTTCGGCAACATGCACCATCTTGCTCTCTTCAGCTTAAAATCACCAAGAGGGCGGCTGTCATAATTCAGATTATAGCATTTACAAGCATATTAAAATTCGTGCACCAAGCTAGCCCTAGCTTCAACGTTGTCCCAACCTGCAGAGGAGCATAGCTGAAAAGACAGTAAGAAACAGCGAGTATGTGGAGGCCAAGACATAAGCAAAAGCTGTCTTGATTTCGTGAGTGCCATTGTAATATGTCAGGCTGCATTGTATCTTTAAAAAATCACAGTATGCCTGCAATCTGGCACTGTTGCTCAGCACATATTTAACAGCACTATATTTATCTGCCCAGAGGGCAAGCACTGGGCACACAGAGAGAGGAAGAAGGGGGCTTGCAACTGAGGACCAGTAGAAGCAAGCGCTGTCTGGCAGCCATCCCATTACATCCCCCAACACTATAAGACCGCTGTGATTCCCTTAGCTCTCAACTATCCTCATGTTAAAAGGACGCGGGTGGCGCTGTGGGTTAAACCACAGAGCCTAGGACTTGCCGATCAGAAGGTTGGAGGTTCAAATCCCTGCGACGGGGTGAGCTCCCGTTGCTCGGTCCCTGCTCCTGCCAACCTAGCAGTTCAAAAGCACATCAAAGTGCAAGTAGATAAATAGGTACCGCTCTGGCGGTAAGGTAAATGGCGTTTCCGTGCACTGCTCTGGTTCACCGGCCACATGACCCGGACGCTGTATACCGGCTCCCTTGGCCAATAAAGCGAGATGAGCACCGCAACCCCAGAGTCGGTCACGACTAGACCTAATAGTCAGGGGTCCCTTTACCTTTACCTTTCCTCATGTTACGGGGGGTGGGGGTGGGGAATGCCAGCTTCCGTAAGCCATGATTTCCCCAAAGTACCAAACGGCAAGGTTTGCAGCACCGATGGGGCCATCTTCGTCTCATGCAAGGTTGTCATGCAAGCGACAACTCTTGGAATGCCTCCTTCTGCAGAATTATTCAAAGTGCAAGAGGCCCTGCCCTTGTTTTTGCATCTTTCCAGTGGGTACATATGCAAAGGCTGGTGAATAAATGCCACAGTCCCGTTCCAGAGACTGAACTCCTTTGCAGAGTTGAGGGTAACTCAGAGCTGACAGTTTCATCACAGCTGATCACCAGTAATGGCACACACACAGAGTGCTTCCAGAACAATGCATTATATTATATTATATTATATTATATTAGTGGTACCTTGGGTTACAGATGCTTCAGGTTACATACTCCGCTAATCCAGAAATAGTACCTCAGGTTAAGAACTTTACTTCAGGATGAGAACAGAAACTGTGTGCCGGTGGCGCAGAGGCAGCAGGAGGCCCCACTAGCTAAAGTGGTGCCTCGGGTTAAGAACAGTTTCAGGTTAAGAACGGACCTCCAGAACGAATTAAGTTCTTAACCCGATGTACCACTGTATATTAATTAGCTTCCTTGTCCCAACTTTCCTCCAAAGCGCTCAAACCAGCGTTAGAAACTCAGATATATAAGCTAGGGGCCAAATGGCTCCTTAAACCAAGGTTACAGTCACCAAAACAGAATGTCTGGTTGCCATTTTGGGGCAAGAAGGCTCTAAAGTCTTATTTTCCATGCTCCAATTTTAGTATATGTGCTGCACTAAAATCTTATTTTCCAAATGATGGACTGACTGTGATTCTGTTAAACACCTGGCTAGTTCAGATGACAACCTTGGGCTAGCTGAAGAACTTTGAGAACTTATCCAGGGGCAATCCACACGTATAATGATGACCTATTTGCACCTCTTTTTCTTAACGGTGACTGCTCCTACTCAAGGCTGCACAGAAAACAACAACAATTTGGTTCCAGAAATGCATTCTGATTGTGCAGATAAAATATAACGGAGAGAATTCTATAGGACATGGTACTAGTGTGTGAAAATAGTCCAGATCCAATGATCCCCAGATGATGGACATGTCAGGTGCCATCCTGGAGCCCAGGCATCTTGACTTGGCCCCAAGTAGTCGATAGCCAGGTACAAAATGTGCCCAGCTAATTTCAAACTTCCATACATCATGTATGGAAGTATGGAAGTGAAAGCTGGACCATAAAGAAGGCTGATCGCCGAAGAATGGATGCTTTTGAATTATGGTGCTGGAGGAGACTCTTGAGATCCCATGGACTGCAAGAAGATCAAACCTCTCCATTCTGAAGGAAATCAGCCCTGAGCGCTCACTGGGAGGACAGATCCTGAAGCTGAGGCTCCAATACTTTGGCCACCTCATGAGAAGAGAAGACTCCCTGGAAAAGACCCTGATGTTGGGAAAGATGGAGGGCACAAGGAGAAGGGGACGACAGAGGACGAGATGGTTGGACAGTGTTCTCGAAGCTACCAGCACGAGTTTGACCAAACTGCGGGAGGCAGTGGAAGACAGGAGTGCCAGGCGTGCTCTGGTCCATGGGGTCACGAAGAGTCGGACACGACCAAACGACTAAACAACAACAACACAATTTCGAACATTGAAGATGATGTCCGTGGCTCTTCCCCTTTCCGTATTATCCTCACAACAAGCCTGTGAAATGGGTTAGGGTCAGTGGTGGTGAGCTTGATGGCTGAGTGGAAACATGGACCCTGATTTCCCAGGTCTTAGTCCAACACTTACCCGTTGCATGATGAGCCCACCAGGAGTTAAGACAGCTCCCCTAGAACCCTTCTCAGACGACTTCCTAGTAGGATTAAGCTACCAGAGCTGGAAACTGCAGGTTCAGAGTCTTTGTGGGAGAAGGCCCTAATTTGCTTCTGGCAAGGAGAACCCTAGGAAGGACTCCTCAAGGTCTCCTCAAGGAGAGAGACTTCCAGCCGCCCATCAGGCAAGACCTTTCCACCTGCCTTGCCCCACCCTCCAATCTCTGCTTCTCTCTTTTTTTTTAATAATAATTTTTATTAAGTTTTCCATTTTAACAATCCAATCAGATCACATTGCATATTCCAAATTATACAAATACATCTCATATAATCCAAATATTCTGCCAAATTATAATTTTTTGTTGGGGCTTCCCATGCTTCAAGTTCAGTGGGGTTCCAATCATCTTATGTTTCTACTGCCTTGAGTTTCCAATAGTTCCTTCTTTAAATCTTCCTGTTGTTATCCTTCCTTCCTTCATGGCTTCTCAATTTGTATTGTATTATTTTATACACTGTGACTTGCCGTAGTTTTTATTTATTATAGTTTAGAGATTATTTATTGTAATTGTTAAGAGTGGATTTCTGTTTCATTTTTATACGCTGATATTTCATATTCTATACTCTTCTAGTGGATTGTTGAATCTGACTTTATTTGATGTAAGTTGCTTATTTTAAAGTTATGTTTTATTATCACATTTTTGGATTGGATTGTTATATGGTGTACATTCTTTGCCTCTTCAGCTTGTAAACCGCCTTGGGTATAGTGAAATAGAAATAGAATTAAACGTGAAATGAAAAATGAAAATTAAACATCCCTCCCCTTCTCTGACAGGTGTCCCTTCCTCCTTCTCTGGGAGAAGTGAATGACGCCATACTATAATGACTAGGCTCAGAAAGGCTTTTAAAAGTTTAATGGTTGTTTGTAGCAATTATCTCAAATTTGCATGGTAAGGAAGGGCCCTCTTTGAGTCTGCAAGCCCTTGTACTCACCGAGAAAGCACCTTTACTTGAAATATTTCAGATTAGCAGTCGGAAATGTGAGGGACTGGTGGAGGGGGGGTGAGCAAAAAGAAGCCAGGTACTTCTCTTTGCTTTCTTTGGTAGGGTTTTAGTTCAGGTGAACAGTGTACAGTGGGACCTCGGGTTAAGAACTTAAATTCGTTCTGGAGGTCCGTTCTTAACCTGAGGTACCACTTTAACTAATGGGGCCTCCCGCTGCTGCCGTGCGATTTCTGTTCTCATCCTGAAGCAAAGTTCTGAACCCGAGGTACTATTTCTGGGTTAGCAGAGTCTGTAACCTGAAGCGTCTGTAACCCGAGGTACCACTGTAATACTTTAGAAATACAGTCATACCTTGGGTTGAAGTTGCTTCAGGTTGAGCGCTTTCGGGTTGCGCTCCGCGGTGACACGGAAGTAACGGAACGTGTTACTTCCGGGTTTCGCCGCTCGCACAGACGGTCAAAATGATGTCACGTGCATGCACAGAAGCGGCGAATTGCGACCCGCGCAGACATGGGTTGCATTTGCTTCTGGATGCGAACGGGGCTCCGGAACGCATCCTGGTCGTATCCAGAGGTACCACTGTAAAGTGTTCTGAAATAGTAAACTCTTTGTAAGAGTTTACCCATTGACTATAGCAGCTTTCCCACTGCCTTCGAAAGAGAAAACTCTACTCCCTTAAAAATAAAACTGTTTCAGCTTATGTAACTCTTCGGACGACAATCCACATAAACGAGCAAGTTGACAAATCATGGATTTTCTCACTTGGGCAAAGTGGGGTCTGCGGGTGAAAACATGGTTGTGTCTGATCACTTCTCACCACAACCTGATGGAGAAGGGAACTGAACACTTTTCCTTACCATTCTGAGGGCCCGAAATGAAGGAACTTGCATGACTGAAAAATAAATTCTGCATTCCTCTTTCAGAAAGCCTTGGCAGGGCAAAGACACTGGACTTGGAGGGAAGCCATTAAAAGGGGGAATGTGGGGCTAGAAGTTCTTCAATTGCTGTTCCATAAACCAGGGGTGAGCCATGTTAGGAAACTCAAGACATATAAGGTCACTGCCAAATAGCAGCTTAAAACCTAGGTTACGGTCGCCACAACAGAATGTCTAGGCGCCATTCCGCCCCCCCCAATGAGATTTCTTTTTCCTTTTCTTCAGTTCATTTCTAGACTGCTTTATATCTCGAAGAAGAATTCTCAAAGCGCTTTACAACCCATTAAAACATCAAATAAAGAAATCCAGAATAAAACAAATTCATGCTGCAAGGAAAATATTCCAGACCCTTCTCCAAGTGACATTTTGCTTCCCCCCATATTTATTTGCCTACTTAATTTAGCTCATAGCACAGCAGAAGTACTCTAGGAAGCCAGGGTGATGTAGTGGTTAGAGCAGGGGTCAGCAAATGCTTTCAGCAGGGTCCACTGTCCCTCAGACTTTGTGGGGGGCCGGACTATATTTTGAAGGGAAAACAATGAACGAATTCCGATGCCCCACAGATAACCCAGAGATGCATTTTAAATAAAAGGACACATTCTACTCATGTAAAAACAGGCTGATTCCTGGACCATCCGCTGGCCGGATTTAGAAGGCGATTGGGCCGGATGCGACCCCTGGGCCTTAGTTTGCCTACCCATGGGTTAGAGTGTTGGAGTAGGACCTGGGAGATCAGGGTTCAAATATGTACTCTGTCATGAAGCTGACTGGGTGACCTTGGGCCAGTCACAGCCTACCTCACAGGATCATTGCAATGATTAACTGCTGAGCTGCTTAAGAAAGCCGGAGGGGCCAGCCAGGTGGAGATGACAGGTGCCAACCTGGCATTCAAAGATCTCCAAGTGGTCGCAACTGGACCTACGCCAGTCACAAAACGTGCCTGGCACCTGGCTAATTTTAAAAGCCGGGGGGGGGGGGTGAGGAAGCTGTGGCCTTCCAGATATTGGCAAACTTCAACTCCCTTCTTCCCTGACTATCGGCGACGTTCCCAGGGACCATCCTAACCCCAGCTAACCTAAGCTGGATAGGTAAAGGTAAAGGGACCCCTGACCATTAGGTCCAGTCGTGGCCGACTCTGGGGTTGTGGTGCTCATCTTGCTTTATTGGCCGAGGGAGCCGGCGTACAGCTTCTGGGTCATGTGGCCAGCATGACTAAGCCGCTTCTGGCGAACCAGAGCAGCGCATGGAAACGCCGTTTACCTTCCCGCTGGAGAAGGTATTTATCTACTTGCACTTTGACGTGCTTTCGAACTGCTAGGTTGGCAGGAGTAGGGACTGAGCAACGGGAGCTCACCCCATCGCAGGGATTCGAACTGCCGACCTTCTGATCGGCAAGTCCTAGGCTCTGTGGTTTAACCCACAGCGCCACCCGCGTCCCAAGCTGGATAGCATCCTCCAAATCAGGCACCCCCAAACCCGGCCCTCCAGATGTTTTGGGACTACAACTCCCATCATCCCTAGCTAACAGGACCGGTGGTCAGGGATGATGGGAATTGTAGTCCCAAAACATCTGGAGGGCCGAGTTTGGGGGTGCCTGTTCAAAATCCTTAAATTTCCTGAGGGGTCAAGGTAAGGAGTGCCAGGCGTGCGTGACACTACGGCACGCCCAGTTAACACCTATCAGATGACCAGGTTCAGGATCTGGTCTCTCCAGCTAGGCAAGCTTTTGTAGTGGTAAGTGAGCTCACGCCCCCCCCCAGCTCTGCTTTGGCGTAGCACCCCACTGGGGAAAACAAGTTCTGGCAGCATCGCACAAAGGCTATAGTTAAAAGACATGATGAAGTAGCTGGAGCATTTCCCCTGTCAAAAAAAAAAAAAAAAAAAGGTAGAGCACATGGAAATTACTTTGGGGGGGGGAGAATAAATGAATCAGATAATCATAGAATTGTAGAGTTGGAAGGGACCCTGAGGAAAAACAAATGGAACCAGGTTAGCTTTGCCGTGGTTTAATGTATTTTTAATCTTTGTATTAAACGTATTTTGGGATGCGGGTGGCGCTGTGGGTTAAACCTCAGAGCCTAGAGCTTGCCGATCAGAAGGTCGGCGGTTCAAATCCCTGCGACGGGGTGAGCTCCCGTTGCTCGGTCCCTGCTCCTGCCAACCTAGCAGTTTGAAAGCACGTCAAAGTGCAAGTAGATAAATAGGTACCACTCTGGCGGGAAGGTAAACGGCGTTTCCGTGCGCTGTTCTGGTTCGTGACATGCTGGCCACATGACCCGGAAGCTGTACGCCGGCTCCCTCGGCCAATAAAGTGAGATGAACCCCAGAGTCGGTCACGACTGGACCTAATGGTCAGGGGTCCCTTTACCTTTATTAAATGTATTTTAATGTATTTTTAATCTCTGTTGGAAGCCACCCAGAATGGACGGGGTACAAATAATAATTTTTTAAAATTTATTATTATTATTATTTAGTCCAAGTCCATGCAATGCAAGAATATGCAGCTAACCTATACGGGGATCAAACCTGCAACCTTGCCGTTATCAGCACCACGCTCTAACCAATTGAGCTACCTAGGGTGACAGACAAGGATGGTTAAGACAGAGGTGCGCAAAATCAGGCATGGTATTGGGGAGGGGGAATGTCCCCGCCCCTTTCAATGCTAAAACTGAGGGTCACGCTGTTAAACTGGTTGGCCAGCAGACTGGGGACAGACAAAAGAAAGTCACACAATGCATTGCTAGGCCACAATTCCCATCATCCCTAAACATTGGCCACATTGGCTAGGGCTGATGGGAGCTGGAGTCCAGGAACAGCTGAAAGACCACAGGTTCCCCAGCCCTGACGCAATGTATTGAACTTATGGCCACAAGAGACAATGGCCATGGGCTTAGATGGCTCTAAAATGGGATTGGACCTATCCTCTATAAACGGGCCTATCGATAGGTATTAGCCATAATAATTAGTCCAACAGCCATGGAGAGGGCTGTTGGGTTCAAGCCCTGCTGTGGGCTTCCCAGAACCATCTAATTCAGCCGGGAGGCGGGGGCGGGCGAGCTGTTGATGGACTCAATCTCCCATCAGCTCCAGGCAACATGGCCACTGGTGATGGAAGATGGGAACTGTAGTCCAACAGCATACAGAGGGCCACAGTTTCTCCATTCCTGCTTTAGCTAGACATAGGTAAAGGTAGAGGAACCCCTGACCATTAGGTCCAGTCGTGGCCAACTCTGGGGTTGCGGCGCTCATCTCGCTTTATTGGCCGAGGGAGCCGGCGTACAGCTTCCAGGTCATGTGGCCAGCATGACAAAGCCACTTCTGACGAACCAGAGCAGTGCACGGAAACGCCGTTTACCTTCCCGCCAGAGCGATACCTATTTATCTACTTGCACTTGGACGTGCTTTCGAACAGCTAGGTTGGCAGGAGCAGGGACCGAGGAATGGGAGCTCACCCCGTCGCGGGGATTTGAACTGCCGACCTTCTGATCGGCAAGTCCTAGGCTCTGTGGTTTAACCCACAGCGCCACCCACGTCCCATACATGCTTCCAATTTTACTACTGTTGTTGTTGTTGTTAAGTCATTTAGTCGTGTCCGACTCTTCGTGACCCCGTGGACCAGAGCATGCCAGGCACTCCTGTCTTCCACTGCCTCCCGCAGTTTGGTCAAAAATTTTACTACTAAGCAGGATTAAATAGGAGGTGCTCAAAGTACATTACAAAGAAAGACTCTGTCTGTGTGGACAACCCTGCGTCGAGGACCTGTGCCATTACAGTGGTACCTCAGGTTACATATGCTTCAGGTTACATACGCTTCAGGTTACAGACTCCGCTAACCCAGAAATAGTACCTCGGGTTAAGAACTTTGCTTCAGGATGAGAACAGAAATCGGGCTCCGGCGGCGCGGCAGCAGCAGGAGGCCCCATTAGCTAAAGTGGTGCTTCAGGTTAAGAACCGTTTCAGGTTAAGAACGGACCTCTGGAACGAGTTAAGTATGTAGCCAGAGGTACATACTTATTTATTGCAGTGCCCATTATATATAGACCCAAGAGACCGATTTATAAAACCCCTATTTATGAGTGGAATATATCTGAATGGAAAGGGTGAAATGGCTGCTGAGCAACACCGACGACTGTTACTTATAAAGTAGCACTCTATGGGCTGGTAGCTAAGAAGATCAGGAGGAAGGAACTGGATAAAATAGCGGTCAACTGCAAAGGGGATTCGGATATTTAATTTGGCACATCTTACCTGAGAATCTTCTGCTACTCTATTCTATTTAATGCAACAAATAATTTTAGTAGCCGTGACCATGTTTTTATTGTATGTGTGGTGCCCGATGATTGTTATGGTTATGGTTATTGTTGTTTTTTGTTGTTCTCCTTCTGAATAAAGCCATGGCCTATGGCTAGTGCAATAAAAAGTTTAATTGGAAATTGGAAATAGGAGGTGCTCCCCAGCCATGGCAGAGGAAAGGGAGGGGAAGTAATAATAATAATAATAATAATAATAATAATAATAATAATAATTTATACCCCGCCCACTCTGGGCAGCTCAAAGAAGCATGTGTATATTTAGCCCCCAATAACTTGTCTCTGGGATTTGTGATGCAACCTTTTTATGCCTTCAGCCAAATCATCTACCGCCCCAAATTTTGTTTCCTCTTGGGAGGGCAACAGGGCCTACAAATGCTGCCATGTGTTGGCAAACCAAGGCTACAACTCGCTGGGCAGTCCAGCTTGGAGATCCCTTCCCCCTCCTCCCAACCCAGGGCTAGCGCTTCCTCTTCCGTGGACGTCTAATAACACCTCTGCGGAGATCTGGAGAACCCCAAACCTGTTCCTTCCAACCTGCAGTGATGCATCGCCTCCAACATGTCACATCCCGTTCCTCTTGACAGGACATGCCTTTGTGACTGGAGACATTTCAGAGCAGAAAGGTGTGCGTGAGTGTGAGAGAGAAAGAGACTCCCAATTTTCCCAGCAGATCCCGCTTCGGGTTAAGCTAAACCTTTTCAAGTCCCTTGGCCAGCCAGACTGGAATCCGCTTCTCTACAACGTTTTGCCTGTACAGTGGTACCTCTGGTTAAGAACTTAATTCGTTCTGGAGGTCCGTTCTTAACCTGAAACCGTTCTTAACCTGAAGCACCACTTTAGCTAGCTAATGGGGCCTCCTGCTGCCGCACCACCGGAGCACAATTTCTGTTCTCATCCTGAAGCAAAGTTCTTAACCCAAGGTACTATTTCTGGGTTAGCGAAGTCTGTAACCTGAAGCGTCTGTAACCTGCGGTACCACTGTACCACACTTCGTCCAAGGATCACAGGGCGGCTTACAATGTAAAAATACATAAATACATACCATCGTAACAAACAATAACCCCCACACACTGTTTAAAAGGCCATAGATTGCTTAATTAGCCAAAGGCCTGGGAGAAGAGGAATGTTTTTGCCCGGTGCCTAATGATAGGTAACGAAGGCGCCAGGCGAGCCTCCCTGCGGATAGCATTCCACAAGTGGGAAGCCACCACAGAAAAGTCCCTGCTCTCGTGTTGCTGCTCTCCAGATCTCTTGCAGAGGAAGCCCACAAGTGCAAAGGTATGCCTAGTATCCAAAGTACTAGGTCAGAGAAAGGAAATATTTTATTAGAGGGAACAGGTTTGTTCTACCCTAGAGAATATCATTATTCCTGTAAAAAAAAATCAACTGGCACAAATCTACGGCTGTCAAGAAATTCATCCTTTGGAGCTGGTCTGGGTCCTATTCTGGAAGAGGCAGTTGGGTGGGCAATAGGGCAATAGAGGGAGGAACTGGCGGTGCCCCTTTTGCTTCCCAGGGAGAAAGCAGAGGGAAATGGAGGGTGGGGAAGATGAATGGCTCCTTTCTGAACTCCGGTCGCGCTGTGAAGGGCCCTGTGTCCCAGCCAGGCAAAAGGCAGCCCTGCTCTCTGTCACTCTTGAAGCTGGCCAAGCTTCAGCTCTCCATGACTTCCTTTTGCCCACGGTGAAAAGGAAATGGGTTGGGAGGAAGAGGTGGCCAAGCAGCCAAGACAACAGCTCATTCTGCATAATTCATGGCCGTAGAATTACATAAGGATTATGAATATGAGGAGACACCCGCTCCCCAACTCACGTTGCCAGCAAATCATTCCTGCCACTTAGTTCATGCGACCTATCCGGAGAAAGCGCACCCTCCCCCGAAATTGGGAGGATGAGGAGATGGGCAGTGCTGCCCTGGGGACGGCTCCCAAACTGCTTACAGGATGGAGCCAATCACGCCGATGGGGCCGGGTGTGCTATCCTGCAGGTTAGATCGGCCCCAAAGAGCATATATCCTAGGTGCAAAAGCGCCTGAAGAAGTTTATGCACCGATTTCTACCGCGCCAGTCCTCCTTGGATCCACCTTCCTTTGCTCCTTTGCAAATCAAGAACGCAGGTCCAGGGCTGCATGAGTCAAGGCTCACTAAAGCCTCCGAACACGTTTCAAGCGAATTCCTTTACACTGAGTAAAGCGAGCAATTCTCTCCCCCCGCCCCCGACGCACAGGACAGAGCTTCCAAAGGCGAAGCCGCAGTTAACCTGCGCGAATTTACGTCCCAGGCGCGTTCAGAACACTTTGTCCTCCTGGTCCCGTCCCGCCCCCCCCCCCCGGGGGGAATCGGGGGCGCGGGGACGAGTTAAGGCACGCGGGCTCCTCTAGGGTCGCAAAAGCGCAAGGTATTAAAAAAAATAAAAGTGAGATCTGCCGGCCAGCTCTGCAGAAGCTGCAGCCCCCGGGCGGGAATAGGACGCAGCAAGTAACGCCGGGAGCTGCCCAACTCACCTCGTCGCCTTTGCTGCGCAATTCGAAGGACTCCTCGGCTTCGTCGTCGTCCGCCCCCCCTTTGCCTGCCTCGCCATAGTCGCGTCGGAGCAAGGTGAAGCCTTGCCTGCAGCACAGCAACCACCACAAGCCGCCGGGGAACGGCATCCGGCGCCTGAGCTCGCCGCGGGAGCCTCGATCCGCGCGCGCAAGGCGAGCCAAGGAAAGGACGGTGCGCCCAGGGCGCGTTTGGAGACGCCAAACAGGGACCCTCCCGGCGCGCAGCTCCCCGGCCGTCTGGCGCGCTCGCTCAGCCCGCGCTCGCCCCGCCCCGGCTCTCCCCGCCCCCGCGCCCGAGCTAGGGAAGAGGAGGAGGAGGAGCGCGTCCCGGCCCAGCCCCGCCGGTTGCCCCGGGAGGAGCCGCCCTTTCCGGGGGGCCGGCAGCCGGATGCGTCACGCGGACCGGCTGGGAGAGGGATACAGGCCCGGGGCGCGCTCGGCTTCCCGCTGCCCCGGAGCCGGAGGCAAAGCAGGCGGGCGGGCTCCGGTCTGGTGCCAAAACTCAAGGATCGGGGCCGGGTGGAGCGATCGGGGCGGCTCAGAAAGCGCCGCCGGGACGGGGCTGCGCCTTTTCCCGACTTCGGCCGGAGAAGGGAAAGCGCAGGGGCGAGTTGGGGAGGGGTCTCGATCCGAGGTATCTGAAGCCTCTGGTAAGGCGGCAGGGAGGCTTCTGCTCGAGAAGCAAGAGGCGCAGTTCTCCTGAGCATATGCAGAGGTTTTCGTTCCTCGGCTGCAGTGGCGTTAACCGGCTCCCCGTCCGCCCTCTTAAGTACACACCTGGAGTTGTAATGGAGGGTAATATGTGATTTCCTGGCGAACTCGGAAGGCAGGTTTCGCACGCCGAATAGCCTCCAACATTCCCCGATGGAGAGAGGGACGTCAACTGGGCAGCTTACAACATATATAGAAACATAATGAAACGTTAAACAGAAAAACTTCCTTATGTAGTGCTGCCGTGAGATATCGCCTAAAGGTTGTATAGTTACTTATCTCCTTGGCTCTGGAGTTGCCTAACTCCATACCCTCCTACATTTCTCTGATGAAAACAGGGACGTCCTAAGGAAAAGCGGGTCATTCCAGGATCAAATCAGAAACCGGGACGATATCTATGGATCTGGAACTGTCCCTGGAAAATAGGGACACTTGGAGGGTCTGATCCAGCCTTGAAAGATGTGGAACATAATAAAAAGGGAGAGTTGTTCTGAGAATGGGCAGACTCGCTTTTTCTCTATTCCCAGGGCATTTTTTAAAATCCTTCTGCATGACAGAAATTAAGAACTCTTAGGCACGTCAGGTTCTTTGCGGTAGCTCCAGAGAAGCTGCGAAACATTCGACTGGGGAAGACAAGTCTATCAACAGCTATCAATCACCCAACTATTAATTAGCCTCCGTTTTGGGAGGTGCTATGTGATTAAATACTAGGCTAGCCAGCAGTAGGGAAGGGTGGCTGTTGACTTCACGTCCTGCTCTTGAGTTTCCCTGGAGGCGTTTAGTTAGCCACTGTGGGAAACAGGATGTGGATTAGATGGTTTCCTTGGCCTGATCCCACAGAGCTCTTATTAGGCTTTGCATTTCAAAGGCGGTGGCAGCAGGTCTGCAACTGCCTCTTCCTTCACCCATCAGCTTTTCCCATCAGCTAATGAGAAAACAAGTTGCATCTGAGGTTGTTTTTTTTAGTGAATTTCGTGGTTTTTGTTGCACTTACCTTACCTCTGAGGAGGCCAAGGATATTCGTGTATGACAGTTCCTTCAGTCGACAAATCATCTCACCAGCAGTCTGCACTTTGCAGCCTCCCCAGGTGCCCAAGTTTCAGCTAGAGCTCAGGGGAAACCATTATGAGGCAATCTTTCTTGTGAGAGGGTAAGGAAGTGTAAGGAACCAAGGAGGCTGTACATGTGCTTGAGAAATGTTTACCAGAAAGAAAAACATACACCACCCTTCTCCACCTCTCAACAGTAAGGAAGGCTCAAAACCTCGCAGCCACTGAATTTCTAAAGAACCCTGAGAATGATGCAAAAAATAAAGTAGCAATTTTTTGTTTTTTTGCAGAGGATGAAAACTCAAGTAACTGGAGGACAAATTCCAACACAGCCCTGTGCAAAGTCTTTGTTATTCTGCCATATTCAAAACAACCATTTTCACATTTGATGTTAAAAATGTGTTTCTGAGTGTACCTCTTGCTCTGTTTATACTACATGTTACTCATGTGGAAAAGAAAGCAGAACAGCATGGAATTTTGACACTGTACATTTTTCTAGCTGCTTGTTGCAGACTGATCTAAAATAGCTAGGAAGATTTCAAATTGCGGTTTGTGGTTTTGCTTTCAAACAGCTGCAGGGACCCTGGTTTTTATATCTCCCCCCTTGCCATTTTTCAGGTAAAAGACTGGCATGAGAAGGGCATCTGGCGCCCTTCCATGCCCCTACCCAGTTTAGGAGGCTCAGGTGGGCTTTTTTTTGGGGGGGGGGGGACTGAAACCTATCCTGCTGCAGTCAAAATCTGAAGCCTCCATAGCTGCTTTTAATTGGGAAACATTAAAAGAAATATATAAAGAAACCCTGTCATGGCTCTCCTGAATCATATTTCAGAATTTTTGCAACTATGCATGAGGGGAGGGTGAAATGATATTAATAGGTAGCTAAACTGTGTTAAGTTGCGCCCAACAGCTAAGGTGCAATTGGTCATTTTAGTTGTACGGTCCTAAGGACACCCCCCCACACACACTATTTAGACAGTAAGTAAGGGCTTCAAAATGTAGTAAGATAACCCTGCTGCATTTGTGGGCCTTGTTGCTAATTCGGCTTGGACTTTGGCCTCCCGCAGTCCTCCCCTGATGGCATCGCTGCTGCCAAGTAGATTCCTGGAATGGCATCTCTTGCCTGGTCAGTTTATCCAAGGCAGCTGAGTCTGAAAGGCTTTCTGAAAGAATTATGCCCCGAGATTCCACCACCATCCCTGGTTTGGATCCTCTGCTTTGCAGGGATCAGAGCTTTTGGCATCTCTCAAAATCTTTACAGATCCAATCTTCAGGGAAGGATGTCAAAAGAGCATGAGAGGGAGGTGTTGGCAGGCTGAAGGGAACGCCAAGTCTGCAGTATCTTTGGGGTGAGGACTCAGTGGACACAGGATGCTGCCTGTTTTGGGGCAGGGGGAGGGGAGAAAACTCTTCTTTTTATCCCCATATTGCGGGTTGAACTGTACACAGCAATTCTGCAGTATAAAAAGGTAAAGGGACCCCTGACCATTAGGTCCAGTCACGGACGACTCTGGGGTTGCGGCGCTCATCTCGCTTTACTGGCCGAGGGAGCCTGCGTACAGCTTCCGGGTCATGTGGCCAGCATGACTAAGCCGCTTCTGGCGAACCAGAGCAGTGTACGCAAACGCCATTTACCTTCCCGCCAGAGCGGTACCTATTTATCTACTTGCACTTTGATGCGCTTTCGAACTGCTAGGTTGGCAGGAGCAGGGACCGAGCAACGGGAGCTCACCCCATCACGGAGATTCGAACCGCCAACCTACTGATTGGCAAGTCATAGAATCGTAGAGTTGGAAGAGACCACAAGGGCCATCGAGTCCAACCCCCTGCCAAGCAGGAAACACCATCAGAGCACTCCTGACATATGGTTGTCAAGCCTCTGCTTAAAGACCTCCAAAGAAGGAGACTCCACCACACTCCTTGGCAGCAAATTCCACTGTCGAACAGCTCTTACTGTCAGGAAGTTCTTCCTAATGTTTAGGTGGAATCTTCTTTCTTGTAGTTTGGATCCATTGCTCTGTGTCCGCTTCTCTGGAGCAGCAGAAAACAACCTTTCTCCCTCCTCTATGTGACATCCTTTTATATATTTGAACATGGCTATCCTAGTCCTAGGCTCTGTGGTTTAAACCACAGCGCCACCCACGCTGACATTTTAAATTCCCTGCCCTGGAGCTCAAGACCACCCCTCCATACCTCATACATACATCACAGAAGGGGTGTAACCCAAGACCACCACCCCCCCCACAAACATCATACCTACATCACAGAAAAGGTGGTCTACAACAGAAATTTGAATGCTGTTTTTCCTGTCTGCCACGTTATCTGATAATGCCTTATCTGATTGCCTTTCCGGGTAGTCTGGCCATTCCTTTTAAATGCTTATTTTACACATTTTTTTTTAGTTCATTATATATCATTTCCCAGAAAGTCTTTATTACCTTACACAGCTACCACATATGATAAAAGGTACCTCCCTTTTCTTTACAGGTATTTGTACTTGTTCTATACATTTTTTCTAACTTACTAAGTGTCAAATACCACTGGTACAACATTTTCATCTAATTTTCTTTCAGTGTACAACATGCTGTAAATTTCAGATCTGTTTTCCATTGCCTTTCCCAATCTGCAGTCTGAATGTTATACCCCAAATCCTTTGCCCAGTGTATCATTGCACATGCAATGTATCCTTGCAGGCACCAGGCAGAGTGGTGGGCAAGTGCTGGTGGGGTTTGGAAAACCGATGCCCAAGGTGTGAGGGTGTCCTTTCCCCAGCACGGCACAAAGACCCAACCACTGTTGGCTTCCGAATGAGAAACGGGGTGTCTGCGTGAGGTGTCCTCCTCCTTCACCTCTCACAGGAAAACGTCCTTGTGGCTGGTGCTGAAAACAGGTGCTGGGCCCGAGCGATGGCTTTCACGCGCAGCTTCCTCTTTCCATGAAATCCCCGCCTGAGGAACGTCTCCACCGTTGTGGAGAAGCGGCCTTCCTAAGGGGGGACTTCTCTTTTGATTCATTTCCTGTGGAAGACTAGACTCAAGTTCCCAGGCTTGCCACTTCCCCAAACGGCTGCAAGTGACAAGAACTAGCATGGTGTACCACCAGCAGATGGACTTCTCTTTTCCCAGAGGGGACGTCAGGGGCTGGGCCTGCTTTGCGAAGTCAGATCGTAAGCCCCCTTGGAAGACTAGGTAAAGGAAAAGGTACCCCTGACCATTAGGTCCAGGCGTGACTGGGTTGCGGCGCTCATCTCGCTTTATTAGCCGAGGGAGCCGGCGTACAGCTTCCAGGTCATGTGGCCAGCATGACTAAGCCGCTTCTGGCAAACCAGAGCAGCGCATGGAAACACTGTTTACCTTCCCGCCGGAGTGGTACCTATTTATCTACTTGCACTTTGATGTGCTTTGGAACTGCTAGGTTGGCAGGAGCTGGGACCAAACAAAGAAGAAGAAGAAGAGTTTGGATTTGATATCCCACTTTATCACTACCTGAAGGAGTCTCAAAGCGGCTAACATTCTCCTTTCTCTTCCTCCCCCACAACAAACACTCTGTGAGGTGAGTGGGGCTGAGAGACTTCAGAGAAGTGTGACTAGCCCAAGGTCACCCAGCAGCTGCATGTGGAGGAGGGGAGATGCGAACCCGGTTCACCAGATTATGAGTCTACCACTCTTAACCACTACACCACAAAGGGAGCTCACCCCATCACGGGGATTCGAACCACCGACCTTCTGAATGGCAAACTCTAGGCTCTGTGGTTTAGACCACAGCGCCCAATGCGTCCCAGGGCTTGGGAGACGGAAAGTCCTAAATATCCGAGTACAGTAATGTTTCCTCTGGGCTGGAACACTGTGGCCATCGAACTATTAACCACCTCAGGTTGGTCAGTCCCTCTCCGCTCAGTATAATAAGCCAAGAAGGCAAGGGTTGAGCATACATTAGGTGTGTCCCCATTTGTCCAGCCACCTTGGTTACATCCTCAGGCCTTGGCAACTGAAATCCACCCAACGGAAACTAGAGCGGGTAAAACTATGGAGACCTCCAAATACGGATTCAACGGTTGCGTCTGAGTCAGGGCAGACATGGGTTGTTGTTTTCTAATCCTCTGTGAGCTTTGAGAACATGTCACAGAGGGCCCTCTAGGGTTCTGCAACGTCCCCGGGCAGGCCAGATTGCAAAAAGCCCTGAAGGAACCGCAAAAGCTCTGCTGGGGGTGGCACTGGAAGGATGCAATGGTGCTGGAAAATAACTGCTTAGGCTCCCATTAGCGTCTTCAGACTTCTTGTGCTACAGCTATCTTCCTTCCTGCTTGGTTGCCCTTTGCTCCCTAAATTACCAAGGAGCCAGTTGGGATAAGCTAAGCGGAAAAGGGTGCTGAGGAGGAAGGGTGTCAAAGGCCTGACTCATCTTCATATTCTGCAGAGTGACCTGTGCCAGCTGCGGCAACTGGAAATTCCCCAAGGCTGTCTGGACTCCTGGGGATTCCATGAGCCTCCTGGGATGGACACCCCCCCCCTTAACCAGCAGATCCATCTCGGCAGAGGGGACTAGACGCAGAGAGACTTAAGAGCGCCTCCGGACATGCGAACCACGTGTAGGAAACTTGTGCAGCAAGCAAATCAGGACGAGCGCGAGGCAAAAGCTCGTTGTCAGCCAACCACCCCATAAACTAGTCAGAAGGAATGCTCGATAAAGCCAGATATGATCTAAGTACCTGTGTTAACTTCTGTGCAAGCAGATCAGGATGAACGCTCAGTGAAAAGGCCATCTGGAAGAGCCCTAAACCTCAACAGGAAGCAGTTAGATCAGGGGTTGGCAAGGTTTACCTCGCGGGGCCGGTTCACTCCAGTGGAGATCCCTCCGTGGCACCTGCGTCTGTGCAGACATGATATTCAGCGTCTGCGCAGATGCGATTTCCGGCGCCGTGGAAGCGAGTCCCTGCGCCACGCCAGTTTAGCGCAGCGTCCAGGGACTCAGCGAGCGGGCAGCTCAGTTTGGGGGTAGCTCGTGAGCCGGTTAAACGACCTTCGTGGGCCTCTTGCGGCCCATGGGCCTTAGGTTGCCGACTCCTGAATTAGATCGACAGAGGGAGGATTTATTTGGCTATAGACACTCTATGGACAAATACGAAAGAACAATAATATACAAAATGGATGAAGGCAATGCAAAAAATTTAGATGTGATATAAAAAGCCAGAAGAAGGAAGGAAGGGAGTTGGCTCTTAGGAGCAAATATAAATGTAAAATGTAATACAATATGTGTATGTGGAGTATGTTAATGAAAATCAATAAAGAATATTATGAAGGAGAAAAAAGAAATACCGTAGATTGACAGAGATGTCAGAATACCCCACTCCCCACCCCCCTTCAGAAGTAAAATGTGTGATGAGTTGGTTTTTATTTTTGTTTGATCAGGGATGTTGGAAGCCCCCTCTAGTATCTTTTTTCTTAAGTGGGGTGCACACCTTTGAAATAAGTCAGTACGCTCGGATGGCAGTAAGCTAACCACAGATGCACCTGTTCGGAAGGGCGCATTACCTGCAAGACACGATGAGCGCACCAAACATCAAGCGCGTTTGAATGCTTGCAGGTGCTATATGAAAGAGCGTTTCTCGATCGTGCAGTCTGCGTGTGTGGCGCTATGCGACTTTTCACGGCTGCAAAAGTAACAGGGTTTACATGCAAAGGGGGGGAAAGAGAGCATGCGACGGTTAAAATTCCACTGGGAGGACAGTCTCCAGCCCAGCCAGACAAGTGTGGGAGTGAACTTGGCAGTCCTGCATTTCCTCTGTCCAGAGCTCAGCCCGAACCCACCCAGTTGTTCTGAGATGCTGCTTGACCCAGCATTTACGCCAAAGCGGGGGCAAGCAGGTTTAACCCCTGCTAAACCTCAACAGTGGGAGATGCTGGGAATCAGGAAGACTGAGGGAAAACTAGGCACTGAGCCCGACAAGCTCATGTTTATTACTGCTCACATTTTTATCAACAAGTCTGAAGGCTTAGAATCGTTCAAAATCAAGTAGTAAAAAAATAAGAAATTTGAAAGCTTTGTTTGTGTATATATCTAAAAGCAGTGCTTTTTTCTGGGGGGACACAGGGGTACGTATACCCCTAAACATTTTGTGAATCTTTGTACTTTTGTCCATTTACTGTATTTATTTCCCCCGATTTGAACTATAAAATCGTGGTTTTCTTGAATCAAAATGAGAGTACCCCTAAACATTTTTAAAGAAAAAAATCACTGTCTAAAAGTGTGTGTGTTTCAGTTTTACTAAGTAAAAACAGCTGGTTTCCAGCCAGAAGTGCCATTAATGAAAAATATGGTATTTTTCAAAAGTGTCAGGGAGCAGTGAACAAGAGTCCGCAACAAAATGTTGCAGTTTGCCCTGGTTTGCATGTGTGAACCTGATCCTGTGGCTGAATTGGTTGGGCAAGGGGGAGAGTTAGTATCAAAGGAAGGAGTCTTTGTTCTAACTTGGGTCTTACTTCATGTCTGTATGTTATGTGTGTTTTAAGGTTTTGAACGTTTAAAAATGCAACCAGTCTGCATGCAAGTCTGGAGTTCAGCATGTGACTGAGTGACTGGTTCCGCCTGGAAGTGCAAAGAGGCAATTTAAGTAGACTGACCTTTGCCGCAACCTGAGAGGTGTGGGGAATTTTTTGAGTGGGGAACCAAACTAACCTCAGCCTCACCTGCAAAATTAACAGTACACTATATGGGCAGGGCTGCTGTAGACTATTCTCACTGAAGCCCTCCAACCTGCAATACATGTATAGCAATGAATGCGGGTGGCGCTGGGGGTTAAACCACAGAGCCTAGGGCTTGCCGATCATAAGGTTGGCGGTTCGAATCCCCGCGACGGGGTGAGCTCCCGTTGTTCGGTCCCTGCTGCTGCCAACCTAGCAGTTCGAAAGCACGTCAAAGTGCAAGTAGATAAATAGGTACCACTCTGGTGTTTCCGTGCACTGCTCTGATTCGCCAGAAGTGGCTTAGTCATGCTGGCCACATGACCCGGAAGCTGTACGCCAGCTCCCTCAGCCAATAAAGCGAGATGAGCGCCGCAACCCCAGAGTCGTCTCCGACTGGACCTAATGGTCAGGGGTCCCTTTACCTTTTTATAAGGGCAGGCTCACCTTGGTTCTGGGTCCTCCTCCTTTCCTGCTTGTGAGGGGAGCACCCTGTTGCAACAGCTTTAATAAAGATCAGGCTTACTAGCTGCTTTGCTTCTCAATATTCTCTGGTTGGCCTCTGTTATTTTCTCCTACAAATAGGGAACCCACTTAAGGACTCTATACGGGCTCTTGGATACCCCATAAGGGAAGAAGGGCAGATTTTGTTTACAATACTTCCCACAGACATCTGGTTGGCCACTGTGAGAACGGGGTACTGGACTAGGTGGGCCATTGGTCCAGACCCTCCAAATATCTCTATTTTCCAGGGACAGTCCTGGATTTACGGAAGCCGTCCCGGTTTCTGATTTGACCCCGAAATGTCCCGCTTTCCCTTAAGACGTCCCTATTTTAATGTTGGAGAGCGTGCTGTTACATTCTTAGGCACTAAATAACTTTGGACAGCCTGTGTAGGATTCGGAAGTGGGGCATATCTTTCTTTAGCAGTTCACCCCTTCCCCCCCCCATTGATTTTCCAAAAAATTTCAACAGACAAAGAAACAAACAGATCTTAACTGTACTTAATCCAATCTTAGTACTGTAACATTGTTAAGTGACTTCCTCAAATCCCCCTGGCTCAATTTCAGTGTACAGTGGTACCTCAGGTTAAGTACTTAATTCGTTCCAGAGGTCCGTTCTTAACCTGAAACTGTTCTTAACCTGAAGCACCACTTTAGCTAATGGGGCCTCCTGCTGCTGCCGCGCCACCGGAGCACGATTTCTGTTCTCATCCTGAAGCAAAGTTCTTAACCCGAGGTACTATTTCTGGGTTAGCGGAGTCTGTAACCTGAAGCGTATGTAACCTGAGGTACCACTGTATATCTTTGCTAATTTTACAGGGGTTAAGTACCATCTATACATCATTTTCATAATATTTCCCTTTAACACTGTACATGCAGTGAACTTGGCCCCTTTCCTCCACAACAGCAGTTCACCCTTAGCAGAAGCACCACGGAAGGTGGGGAGCGTGCCGGAAATTGCCTGAACGGGGCTGCATTGACTTGACTTTTCCTTTGCTGCAGCTTTATCGATGGGGGAGAGGCTCTGCACAAGTTCCTGTTCCCCGTTCCCCTTTCCCCCTTCGCATCCTGCTGGCCTTTAAACGCTGGCAGGCCCCCATCCCTTACTCTGCAAGCTTAGATCAGGGTTCCTGCTGGAATCTCTGCCCCCATAGCTGCCATGCTGGTAGCTAGGGGACAAATCCAAACCCTGTAGGCGAAGGCAGGGCAGGGTCAGGCCTGCTCTGTCTTCTCTTGCTTAGGAGCTGCCGAACCGGCTTGGCTGCTTTGCTGTCACCACAAGGTTGCCTGGAGCGTTCAGATGGGTTGAAAGAGGCAGAAACGCAGCATGGGGACGGCCGTGAGCAGTGGCTTACTGGCCCATCGCCCCACCCTGGGGTGGCTGGGGCCCCGTGCTTTTGGGCAGCTGTACGGCAAGCCGAAGTTCAACAGGTGCAGCTTTTGCTTGCCATAATAATAATAATAATAATAATAATAATAATTTATTATTTATACCCTGCCCATCTGGCTGGGCTTCCCCAGCCACTCTGGGCAGCTTCCAAAAAAATATTAAAATACTGTAATACATCAAACATTAAAAGCTTCCCTAAACAGGGCTGCCTTCAGATGTCTTCTAAAAGTCTGGTAGTTGTTGTTCTCTTTGACATCTGGTGGGAGGGCGTTCCACAGGGAGGGCGCCACTACCGAGAAGGCCCTCTGCCTGGTTCCCTGTAACTTGGCTTCTTGCAGTGAGGGAACTGCCAGAAGGCCCTCAGTGCTGGACCTCAGTGTCCGGGAAGAATGATGGGGGTGGAGACGTTCCTTCAGATATACTGGACCGAGGCCGTTAAGGGCTTTAAAGGTCAGCACCAACACTCTGAACTGTGCTCAGAAACGTACTGGGAGCCAATGTAGGTCTTTCAAGACCGGTGTTATATGGTCTCGGCGGCCGCTCCCAGTCACCAGTCTGGCTGCCGCGTTCTGGATTAGTTGTAGTTTCCGGGTCACCTTCAAAGGTAGCCCCACGTAGAGCGCATTGCAGTAGTCCAAGCGGGAGATAACCAGAGTATGCGCCACTCTGGCAAGGCAGTCTGTGCGCAGGTACGGTCTCAGCCTGCATACCAGACGGAGCTGGTAGACAGCTGCCCTGGCCACAGAATTGACCTGCGCCTCCATGGACAGCTGTGAGTCCAAAATGACTCCCAGGCTGCGCACCTGGTCCTTCAGGGGCACAGTTACCCCATTCAGGACCAGGGAATCCTCCACACCTGCCCGCCTCCTGTCCCCCAAAAACAGTACTTCTGTCTTGTCAGGATTCAATCTCAATCTGTTAACCACTTTGGCTTGCCTCATGCGCCTGCAACATCAGGCAGAAGTGCTGGTTGAAATTATGCCTGCCATGCAGCTGTTGCAAAAGATAAAAGAGCCCTGCCTGGAACTAATCTCTATCCTGACCTCCATATGAAGAAAACAATGGAAGAGCAGAAACCGACACATACACACAAATGCAAGCAAACAGAAAATAACATTGTAAGGTATTGGAACAGTAAAGGCAGCAGGATCCCATGGAAAATACTATACAGTGGTACCTTGGTTCTTAAACTTAATCCGTTCCGGAAGTCCATTCCAAAACCAAAGCGTTCCAAAACCAAGGTGCGCTTTCCCATAGAAAGTAATGCAAAATGGATTAATCCGTTCCAGACTTTTAAAAGCAACCCCTAAAACAGTAATTTAACATGAATTTTACTCTCTAACGAGACAATTGATCCATCAGATGAAAGCAAGAATAAGACAGTCTTGTAGATGATAAAAATTAAAAATAACGTTTTTTCTTACCTGCACTGATAATAGCCATTGTTTGTTTTTATCCATTTCCGCAGTCACACAGTCATTCATTTAATCAGTAGCTGAACTGGGTTCCACACAGTCACAAAAACAAATTAACCGAAAAAGCCTCAAAAGCAAAAGCGCAAAATAAATAGCAAAAACAAAAGCGCCAAACAATCTGTTCCAGAAGTCTGTTTGACTTCTGAAATGTTTGAAAACCGAGGCGCAGCTTCCGATTGGTGCAGGCGCCCCAGAAACAATAGCTGACAGCCGCATCAGACGTTCAGCTTCCAAAAAACATTCGAAAACCAGAACACTTATTTCTGGTTTTTTGGCATTTGGGAACCAAGGCGTTTGAGTACCAAGGCGTTTCAGAACCAAGGTACCACTGTATTAACTGAATGCCTTAGAGCAGGCACCCCCAAACTCAGCCCTCCAGATGTTTTTGGGACTACAATTCCCATCATCCCTGACCACTGGTCCTGTTAGCTTGGGATGATGGGAGTTGTAGTCCCAAAACATCTGGAGGGCCAAGTTTGGGGATGCCTGCCTTAGAGCAAGGATGGGTGTTTATTGTGGGGGTGGTGACCCTCATCTATGCATATATATTTTTTGCAGCACCCGCATGATGTGGTTGGCATCAGAGTGCCCCATGCCCCCACTGACATTTAATCTGGAGTTACCCTTTCCAGAGGAAATGTGAAACAAACCACCCTGTTACCAATGTCCCGGTTGCAACATCTCGACAATGTGCTTGCAAATTAATCCCTCACTGGGAATTCACCCCTAAGTAACTTTACTCCTCCAGCTCAGTTGCCCTATCAGCGCAATGGGACTAACTGTGACTCGGGTGTTGATGGGGGTATGAGAAGTTGGGTTTTGCAGAGAGGAAGGGTGGACTCACCAAGCGGGGAGAAGGAGAAGGGTTCGAGGAGCACTAGAAGGAAGGTACAGACTCTTTCAAGACTTGATAAATGTGGTAAAGGTAAAGGGACCCCTGACCATTAGGTCCAGTCACGGACGACTCTGGGGTTGCGGCGCTCATCTCGCTTTATTGGCCAAGGGAGCCGGCATACAGCTTCCGGGTCATGTGGCCAGCATGACTAAGCCGCTTCTGGCAAACCAGAGCAGCGCACGGAAACGCCGTTTACCTTCCCGCCAGAGCGGTACCTATTTATCTACTTGCACTTTGACGTGCTTTTGAACTGCTAGGTTGGCAGAAGCAGGGACCGAGCAACGGGAGCTCACCCCGTCACGGGGATTCAAACCTCCGACCTTCTGATCAGCAAGTCCTAGGCTCTGTGGTTTAACTCACAGCGCCACCCGCGTCCCTGATAAATGTGGTACTCTACATCTTTTTAACTGCTGAAGTTTTTGCGTTTTGGGTGTTGGAGTTCGCTTTTATTGACGCATGAGGATTTACGTAGTGCTGTCTTGTTTTTATGTGAGCCGCCATGAGAGGGTTTTGCCCCCAAAGGCAGCCGGCCATTTCAAATAAACAAGGAGCCGGAGAATAAGGGTGATGCCAGAGGGAAGAGATGGTATCCGCCTCCGCACCCCACCCTCCACCCCAGCAAAATTCCAGAAACCTTTCCCTAATAAAAATGACAAGCAGAAAACCACAAGGCTGCCTGTAAAAATTTAGTCAAGGGCTAAATTAGAAGCAGAGAGCGTAGGAACATCTGGCCGTAGATAGATGTTATTATGAGAATATAAAAAGTGAGTCACATCCGGCAGTTTTACAAAAGGTCCAAACTTTTATACTGCGGAGAAAAGTAGGGGAGCAAGGGGGCAAAGCGTTGGAGCATGGTGAAGCATGGGTCATGCTGTGCAAAAGCCACAGGTTCAAACTATTGGCTCTTTTCTGCGACATGCAAAACTGCCCGCTGGTGAGAGGTCCTTGCCAGCCTTTCCAACTTTGAGAAGGGCTCTGGAGTGGTTTGTTTTCAGCACAGAGCATGAGGTTCTTAATATCAGGTTTGTGGGTTCAAAGACCTACGTAGGTGGAAAGATTTCTGCATTGCAGGGGATTGGACTACAGTGGTACCTCGGGTTGAGAACTTAATTCGTTCTGGAGGTCCGTTCTTAACCTGAAACTGTTCTTAACCTGAGGTACCACTTTAGCTATGGGGCCTTCCACTGCCGCCGTGCCGCTGGTGTGCAATTTCTGTTCTCATCCTGAAGCAACGTTCTTAACCCGAGGTACTATTTAAGGGTTAGCGGAGTCTGTAACCTGAAGCGTCTGTAACCCGAGGTACCACTGTACTAGATGATCTGTGGTCCCTTCCATAGCGGCATTTGACTCCTAGTAAGTTAGCAAAAGGGACGCGGGTGGTGCTGTGGTCTAAACCACTCAGCCTCTCGGGCTTGCTGATCAGAAGGTCGGCGGTTCTAATCCCCGCGACGGGGTGAGCTCCTGTTGCTCGGTCCCTGCTCCTGCCAACCTAGCAGTTTCAAAGCACGTCAAAGTGCAAGTAGATAAATAGGTACCGCTCCGGCGGGAAGGTAAACGATGTTTCTGTGCACTGCTCTGGTTTGCCAGAAGCGGCTTAGTCATGCTGGCCACATGACCCGCAAGCTGTACGCCATCTCCCTCAGCCAATAAAGCGAGATAAGCGACGCACCCCGAGAGTTGTCCACGACTGGACCTAACGGTCAGGGGTCCCGTTACCTTTACCTTTACGTTAAGTTAGCAAAAATGTGTAGAACAAAGACAAATAACTGCCGGAAATGTAAAGAAAAAGAAGGTACCTTTTACCATATGTGGTGGTCATGTAAAGTAATAAAAAGCTTTTGGGAGATGATATATAATGAAATGGAAAAAAAAAGTTTAAAATAATGTTTGTTAAAAAAACCCAGAAGCTTTTCTATTAGGAGTTATAGGTACCGAGATCCCAAAGGACCAGAAAAGACTTTTAATGTACCCGTCAACAGCTGCACGGATGTTATTAGCCCAGAGATGGAAGGAAGAAACAATCCTGACCAGGGAATAATGGCCAACCAAGTTGATGGACTATGCTGAAATGGCAAAATTATGTGGAAAGCTCAGGCACCAAGAGGACAAGAACTTTAAAAAAGAATGGGTGGGGGAATTATAATTTAATTGTAACCAGATGAAAACATTATCAGGCTTTTAACCACACTTGTAAAGACTTGTAAAGACTATGGACAATGCAGACGGATAAAAAAAGTGGATAATGGATTGATATGCAGGCGTAAATGGTGACATTAGGACCCATGGAGAGGATGGGGGGGGGGGGAAGTCCAGAGATTCAAAGAAATCTCTTTATATAGATTTGTAAATCTTTTTGGTATAAATTTGTATTTGCAAAACCAAATAAAAATCATTTCAAAAAACAAACAAGTGGTCCCTTCCAACTCTACAACTCTATGATTCGATGTCCCTCATGTGCTGCTAACCCTGATGGTGTTGCAGCAGAGCTCTGAATACCGGTAGCTGGAAGCCACAGGAGGGGAGAATGTTCTTGCACCCAGGTCCTGCTTGCCGGCTTGCCAAAGACATCCAGTTGTACTCTGTGAGATCAGGAAGCTGGAATAAATGGCCCACTGGCCTGATCCAGCTGGCCGTTCTTACGTTCTTATGCCGTTTGGTCTCTGGCAGCCAATGCCTTGACAGCCTTTTGCTGGAGCATTACTGCACTTCTTGGCTACAGTGGTACCTCGGGTTAAGTACTTATTTCGTTCCGGAGGTCTGTTCTTAACCTGAAACTGTTCTTAACCTGAAGCACCACTTTAGCTAATGGGGCCTCCTGCTGCCGCACCACCGGAGCACAATTTCTGTTCTCATCCTGAAGCAAAGTTCTTAACCCGAAGCACTATTTCTCGGTTAGCGGAGTCTGTAACCTGAAGCGTATGTAACCTGAGGCACCACTGTATTAATGCCACCACCTGCCAATCAGCCAAATTGCTGTTTTTCTGTTCTGTTTCTGGTCAGTCATCTTTCTACAACATTGGGCCCATGTTCCGAGAGCTCCCTTACGCTTAAACCTGGAACCAGCTGCCTCTGTGGCTTCGTCAAATTTTGATGATATGGGGGAAAGTTTGCCAGCAGTTTCACTCACAAGAGGGGGGAAAATACAGGTTGTAAGACATATTCCACTTTTTCATGTTTGACCTAATCACGCGCTTGGCAACATGGATGTAATCAGCATTTACATGTAGCTCTGAGCCAGTCATGGTGAATTCCTTGCAGAGGTTCAGCCCCAAACATTTTGCTGTATTAGTTGAAGGCTCCCCACCCCATTCCACATGCAGAAGGCAAGTGGACTGGCATTTGAATTCATGGCTGTGGGATCACGATACCTCTAAAGCACATTTGAAGAACATTTCCCCCTTCAGATAATTCTGGGCACTGTAGTTTACCCCATGGAGTTACAATTCCCAGCAAACCTAAGCAAACCGATGGTGCCCAGAATTCTTTGAAGGGGGAGATGTGCTTCAAATGTGCTATATAGCTTCTTTCTACAGATGGTATTTGACTCCTGTAAAATTAGCAAAGATATATCATAACTGTGACAATCTATGTTGGAAATGTAAAGAAAAGGAAGGAACCTTTTATCATATGTGGTGGACCTGTCCCAAGGTGAAAGACTTCTGGGAAAAGATTTATAATGAATTGAAAAAAAATGTTGAAATATACATTTATAAAGAAACCAGAAGCCTTTCTTCTTGGAATAACAGGTTTGGAATTGCCCAAGAAAGATGTTAAATTATTTTTGTATGCCACAACTGCTGCTCGTATTTTGTTAGCTAAAAAGTGGAAAACCCAAGAATTACCAACGATAGAAGAATGGCAGATGAAGATGATGGATTTTTCAGAGCTAGCTGACCTAACCGGAAGAGTCCGCTACCAGAAGGAGGACGAGTATCAGGAAGAGTGGATCAAATTTAATGATTATTTAGTTAAATATGTTAAGTTAAATTAACTGAAAACAGCTTGCAGATACTTAATTGGCTTAGGATTTTATTTATGTTAGGTGATGAATTAATATGTTTAATTCCATAATGTGAAGATTTAAGGATGTTAATGTTTAAGTTAAATTTCATAAGAATTGGGATTTGGAAAACCGTTAAAAGGACATGCAATGAAATTCAACCAAGGGAATGCGAGGAAGTCACTTAACAAAGTTAATAAGTGTAATTTTCAATAAGGCTATGATTTTTGTTTGTTTGTCTTGTGTGTTTGTTTGTTTATAATATTGTGAAAACCAATAAAAAAATTTTTTGGGGAAAACAAAAAACAAATGTGCTATATAGTGTGCACGCAGCCTTAATTCAGTGTTGGTGACAGAGCAGTGTTCTCCGCTGCGCTGAAAGGTAGTAGGCTGGCTAGCTTAGAGGGCACAGGACAGGCCTCCAATATCTGGCCACTCCCTCCCTCCCTCCCTTCCAGGGAGGGCAGCTGCCTTACTCTGCCTAATAGAAGGGCCGGCCCTACTTATTTGTACGATGTTGCCAGTGTCACGATGGGACCTGGTTGTGGGGAACAGAGCGGCCCCTGAGAATGCAGAAGTTGGTCACCCATTCTTTACAAAGCTTCCTCTGCCCATCACCCGAGCCTGAGTCACAAGTTCCTCTCTTGTCTACGCTGTGTCTCACGTCCTTTTTATTTTTGCAGGTGCCTTGCATATGATAATTCAGGAACAGGTACTTAAGTCAGTGTGAATCATAACCCGATCAGCTTAAATTTTCAGACCGAGCCAGGAATTATATTTTGAAATTGGAATAAAATACTACTAAAAAAGAGAGGAAGAAATAATAAGAAAAACGAAAGATGTGCTCTCTCCCCCCCGCCTCTGTTATCCAAACCTGTCAAAAGTAATACTATGGAGCACAAGTACATGAGTTCTTATTTGCACTTTCAAATTAAATTTAATGTGTATAAGCCTATACCTCAGATCCATGGGCTGAGAGGCTTTAGAACAGTGTTTCCCAAACTTGGGCATCCAGCGGTTTTTGGACTACAGCTCCCATCATCCCTAGTGTTGTAAACAAAAACTGCTCCCTTTCCCTTATGGGGAACACAAAAGCCCTTATTGAGTCCTTCCATCGGTAGGAGTAAATAACAGAGGCCAACCAGAGAATATTGAGAAGCAAAGCAGCTAGTAAGCCTGATCTTTATTAAAGCTGCTGCAACAGGGTCCTCCCCTCACAAGCAGGAGAGAGGAGGAGGACCCCAAACCATGCACACAAGCCCTTATATAGACTTTTGAACTGCCCACCCTGGAGCCCAAGACCACCCCTCCATACATCATATATACGTCAGAGAAGGGGCGGACTACAACAGAAATCTGAGTGCCTTGTTATTATCCTGTCTGCCAGGTTACCTGATTGGATTACCTGGGCATCCTGGCCACTCTTTTGTTAGGATAACAACTACTGTGGGGTTTCAGACATGTGGTTTATACATTTATGTATGTGCTTGCTTGGTACATTTGTGAACTTTTATTTTATATATGTAAGACCTTAAAATTCTTATAACGCTAGATAGTAGGACCAGTGGTCAGGGATGATGGGATTTGTAGTCCCAAAACAGCTGGACACCCAAGTTTGAGAAACCCTGATTTAGAAGATGGAGTAAGCTCAGCAGAACCAGAGCTACGTTGCCCCATGGACATGGCATGCACACCAGTGGAACGCCCATGATGCACTGATATTAAACTCCACTGATGAAGATAATCCAGTAAACCAATCAAAAACAGGGTGGAGGTATGGTCAGGATGTAGGCGGGGCACACTTATGCCAAATCCTATGGCGCTTCATTCCCCAGGCACACCCCTGTTGACAAGACTTTGGACCAGGTCCAGGCCAGGCATGAGAAATTTCCCTCTCATTGACCTCGATGGGAGGGAGGAATGAAAAACAGCTTTTCCCACCGCTGTAGCAGAGAAATGGAGATACGGGTGGCGCTGTGGTCTAAACCACTGAACCTCTTGGGATTTGCCAATCAGAAGGTTGGCGGTTCGAATCTCCATGACGGGGTGAGCTCCCGTTGCTCTGTCCCAGCTCCTGGCAACCTAGCAGTTTGAAAGCACACCAGTGCAAGTAGATAAATAGGTACGGCTGTGGTGAGAAAGGTAAACGGCGATTCCGTGTGCTCTGGTTTCTGTCACGGTGTTCCGTTGCGCCAGAAGCGGTTTGGTCATGCTGGCCACATGACCCGGAAAGCTGTCTGTGGACAAATGCCGGCTCCCTTCTGTATTATTATTTTTATCTTACGTTGTATCATTGTATTAATTTTATCTTTACTTGTACCAATGTACCTACAACTTTTCTGCTATTGCAATAAGAATCACGAGTTGAGGGCTATGAATGAGAAATAACATAGCTGTCCATGGTTACACATCGCCATCTACTGAGTCTACAGTATACACACACCAATTCACAAGTTCAAATGACTTTATTGAAAAGCAAGGCTACGCAGACAATCACACCTATATATGCAAAGCAGAGGAAAAACACCCCAAATCCTGTCTTCATTTCCTCTCTTATCTGCCCCCAGGGATCACTCAAAGCCTTCCTGAAAATCAGAAAACAAACAATACATTTTGTTGTTTAGTCGTTTAGTTGTGTCCGACTCTTCGTGACCCCATGGACCAGAGCACGCCAGGCTCTCCTGTCTTCCACTGCCTCCCGCAGTTTGGTCAAACTCATGCTGGTAGCTTTGAGAACACTGTCCAACCATCTCGTCCTCTGTCATCCTCCGTCGTCCCCTTCTCCTTGTGCCCTCCATCTTTCCCAACATCAGGGTCTTTTCCAGGGAGTCTTCTCTTCTCATGAGGTGGCCAAAGTACTGGAGCCTCAGCTTCAGGATCTGTCCTTCCCGTGAGCACTCAGGGCTGATTTCCTTCAGAATGGATAGGTTTGATCTTCTTGCAGTCCATGGGACTCTCCAGAGTCTCCTCCAGCATCATAATTCAAAAGCATAAATTATTTGGCGGTCAGCCTTCTTTGTGGTCCAGCTCTCACTTCCATAGCCATCGGTAAACATCAGAAAAAACAAGAATCTGCCTCAGTCCTTTTGTATACAGTATGCTGTCTACAACACGTCAAACACACTCTTTACGGTGTTCCATTTCTCCAAAGGTATTGGACTATATTAAAGGGAATTTCTACTTTTTTTCTCTCTCTTTTTTTAATTTTTTTCCTTTTTAAAATGCATTTTATTTTGCTGATACAAACGTTGTTAATTAACCCATTATTATCAAAAATTACAAATTGTACATCTCAACAGAAACATAATAAAGAAAAGAGAAAACAAAAACAAAAAACAACATACAAAACAAAACAAAAAATCACATAGACCAATTTAAATATATCTATACAGTGCGCTCCCGTCGTTCCGAAAGCACCTCCGGGTGCAAGTAGATAAATAGGGACCGCTTACCAGCGGGAAGGTAAACGGCGTTCCGTGTGCTGCGCTGGCTCGCCAGATGCAGCTTGTGACGCTGGCCACGTGACCCGGAAGTGTCTGCGGACAGCGCTGGCTCCCGGCCTATAGAGTGAGATGAGTGCACAACCCTAGAGTCTGGCAAGACTGGCCCATACGGGCAGGGGTACCTTTACCTTTGTGCTTTCAAATGTACGATGTGTAGCAGCCTATATAGTGGTCCATTCACCACAAGCAGGCTCCTGTATACCACAAACTTCACCTGCACTCTTTCTTTTCTTTTTAAACTTCACAGCTGCAGTGATGCTGGTGCCGGAAAGGAAAACAGAGGATGGGTTTGAGGAACACTTTGGTATTAACTACATGGGACACTTCTTGTTGACTAACCTTCTCTTGGAAACACTGAAGCAATCAGGAACCCACAGCCACAATGCTCGAATTGTCACTCTCTCATCAGCTACCCATTATGTAGCAGAATTACCTTTACCTTTATACAGTGGTACCTCGGGTTAAGAACTTAATTCACTCTGGAGGTCTGTTATTAACCTGAAACTGTTCTTAACCTGAAGCACCATTTTAGCTAATGGGGCCTCCCGCTGCCACTGCGCCACTGCTGCACGATTTCTGTTCTCATCCTGAAGCAAAGTTCTTAACCCGAGGTAATATTTCTGGGTTACCGGAGTTTGTAACCTGAAGTGTATGTAACCTGAAGCGTATGTCAGTCTGCGGAGGCAGCACTGAGCATCATATAAATTTGCGGGAATGTCGTTATAACTTCTTTGATTACACAAAAAAAACCAGCCATCTGGTAAGCACACATGAGCATAATTAAAAGTAATTACGTGAGTAATAAGTATTGACCCAAAATTAAAGGACCTAGGAGAATTGAAAAAGAAAGAAATAACCTGATTGGAATATTATCGGTTAAAAGCCACCTTTGAAAAGGATAAAAGGATTAAGGGATTTGATAAAAAATAAATATATCTTATATGGAGCTAGACATATTATATAGTAACCTCTTTCTAAAATGTATAAATTATTATTGAATTGGCAAAGGAAAGCGGAAGATATTTAAAAAGTTATAACAAAATGGGAGCGAGATCTGGGGCATATGACTGAATCCCATAAATGGAAGGAATTATGGAGTAAAAATATAAAATTTACGGCTTGCTATCTTATAAGAGAAAATCTTATGAAAACATAATATAGATGGTATTTGACCCCTGTAAAATTGGCGAAAATAAACAAATCATATAAAAATAAGTGCAGGAGGTGCAAGGAGCATGTAGGAACATACTACACATGTCGTGGTCTTGCCCAGTGATACAAAAACTTTGGAATATGATTTACGAAGAGATAAAAAGATTGATAAAAATTACTTTCAGCAAGAAACCAGATGAATTTCTACTAGGAATTGTTCTAAATAACATCCCTAAAAACAAATTCAGGTTATTTACATATGCGACATCAGCATCAAGGATTATTGTGGCAAAACATTGGAAAGATGTACATGCTCCTACTAAAGAAGAACGGTTAGCTAGGAAACCCCACAAGGAGGTGGGGTTGCGGGCGGCACGCCCTTCCCCACATTCACGGGGGCTGGCTCCGGCCCCCGCGATACCTAAGGGAATCCCCGCCCGTGTCATACCCCGGGCCAGCCAATCGGCTGGCTCCGGGGGCGGGGCCTCGGCTATTTAAACCTGCTGCAGCCGAGGCTCCTCCTCTTTTCCTCCGCTGCTGCAGCTGACCAGGTTTTGTAGGTGCTTGGTATTTTAGATTCTGTAGCTTGTTTCCTTGGTCTTTGCTTGGCTTCTTTTTCCTCTCCTTTTTAGGTTTACTCCTTCTGCAGCGAGTTCGAAGAGCAGACTTTATTTATTTATTTATTTATTTTTTAAATAATATTTATTAAAGTTTCAAAGGAAAAAACAAAAAATCATATTATAAAAAAAATTAACAATAAAAAGGAAAAATACAAAGTAGAAAAAACAGTTAAAAACAATTCCATCTTTTCCTCACTTCTTTTACGTTTACTTGTTTCCCGGACCTCCTCATACCTCCCTCTTTTGTATTCCAATTAAATTTGTTAATCCAACAATTCCTTTCCCTCCTTTTTAATCCTAATCCTTAGTCCTGATATATTGTAACGTTAGATTTTTACATATTAAAAACCAATTTTTCCATATTCTTTTGTACCTATATAGCTAGAAACCACTTAACTTCAATCCAACATCTTTCTAACATTCATTAATTTTACAATATTTCTGTAAGTAGTCTTTAAATTTCTTCCAATCTTCTTCCACCGACTCTTCTCCCTGGTCTCGGATTCTGCCAGTCATTTCCGCCAATTCCATGTAGTCCATCATTTTCATCTGCCATTCCTCCAGTGTGGGTAGATCTTGTGTCTCCAAGAGCAGACTTTAGATCAATCTCTTGTTTTTTTAAGCCCTCAATTCAAAGGCTCTGTCTTACTTGCGGATTATACAGTGGCTTCTATAACGCGGGTGGCTGCAGCGCCCGTGTGAGGTTGGTGACTGGGGTTTTTATTAAGATTGTGTGTGTTGTTTATTCACAATTTTCCTTGCATGAGTGAAAGGGGAGGCAGCTTGTAAAAGGGGACCAGGGTTTAAAGCGTAGGCAGCTCATTTCGCGCTTTAACATTCTCAGGGTTTTAACCTTGATTGTGTCGTTTATTCTAAATTTTCCTTGCACGAGTGAAAGGGGGGGGGCAGCTTTAAAACGGGGTCAGTTTTAAAGGAAAGGTCGTGATCGCAGGGTCGCTCTAGCCGGGCTTTACTAAGAAAATTGTTTTCCGGTTGCCTTGGTTACCGCTGCTACCCGGCGCCATTTTAACTCAACCACGTGGTCAAAAAAGGCAGCCGCCATCTTAGGAGAGGCATTCACTCTCCGCAGGGTCAGTGCTCTTTAAAGAAAGCTGTCTCCTTCTAGTATTTGCCAACTTTGTTTTACCCTTCCTTCTTAGCAGCAGCTCTGACGCTTCTTATAAATTGCCAGCACAGGCTTGGGCTGCTCCATTGTTGTGATCCCTTGGCTGGCTCCCGGGTCTACAGGGGAGAATCTGTTATTGTAGCAAGTTGCTGAATGACAGGCTTTTAAAGTGCGGTTTATTGGGGGAAATACTTTTTAAAAAATATTATCATAAGAGTCTTTGGAAGGGCTGAGTACTGGTTTCAAAGTGCTGACTGCTTTTGAAATTAATTGGTGCAATTAGCAAATGCTGTGGCTTATGTTATTTCAGCTCTGCTTTTAAAAGCCTCAACTCAGAGGCAATTAAAGGTCCTTGGAGGTGCTGAATGCTGGTTTTAAAGTGCTGTTTGCTGACTGCTTGTAAAATTGATTGGTGCAATTGGCAATCACTGTGGCTTATATGTTATTTCAGCTCTGCTTTTAAAAGCCTTAACTCATAAAGGCAAGTAAAGGACTTGCTTACAGTTCGGTTGGTTCTGGCAATTGAGGACTGCCTCTTTAAGCTTTTATTCACAGTGGCAGTTAAGGGGCTTCTTAATTAAACCTCCTTGGATATTCCCTCAATCTTACACGCAGGCTGATAGTGGCTCACTTCCTTCTTTTATATCACATAGAGTGTAGGACTGCAGGTTTACAGGTAGTGTGTTTAGTGCAGAATTACTGCGTTTTACCATTGTAATCAAACGCCTGGCAAAGGGTATATTCATACACAGCCCATTATATTCATAGTATATACTTATTGCATAGTCATCTTATACAACTCAATTCATTCCATTTAGCATGATTCATTACTCATATTGAGTGCATATAGCGCGGTAAGATCGTGGGATACCCTTTGTCCAAATTGGGTTTCCTCCTGCTGGCGTAGTTAATACTGAAAAAGTGCGGAGCTGGTCTAACCATACTTTTGGTCAGTCAGCTTAGGAAATACTGAACTAAGCATAGGGGTCTAGTGACACGTGCATTATATAAATAAATTCTTAAATTACACAATTAACAAATAAAAAACATCATTAATAATAAAATAATTAAAATAATAAATAAATAAAAATTAATTGATTTTATTTTAAAATAAGTAAGTAAATAAATAAATAATAATAATTAAAATTGTTTAATAATAATAAAATAAAAAATTGGGATTAGGATTAGTGGGAGCATGGTTGCGTATTAGTTCTTGCCAGACCAGGTCACCTAGCCAGGTGCTGGTGGTGTACGCTCCTTCCAGCATGCCTTCTGGTAAGAAACAGGCATCTTCCTGCAAGGGGAACACGGAAGCCACTCAAACTAATTCACTGGTGCCTGTTATGCCGTGTAACCCGCAAGCATTTGCTCAGTTCTTTGTGGCATTTGAAACCTTTTATAGGCAGTGTCGGCCAGGGGCCATACCACTCCCAGCGCCACCGCCGGCCTCCCAAGGTTACATTCCTGGCACCCTTCCCAGTAATCAGGAACAACCAAGTACCTCTGCCTCTGGTTCGGGCATAGCCCCACCGGGACCCGCCGCTGGGTCACCACGTATAACTCGCTCTCAATCTGCTCGCTCCCTTGGGTCTAATTCAGGTTCCTCTGGTGGCAGAGCGCCTCCTGAGAGGTCTAGCAATACTAATTCTCATCAGGACATAGGTGTGCCCAGTTTCTTTCAGGAAGCAGCGCAGCAGCTCACGTCGGTGGAAGGAGATTCCGGATCATCGTACGAAGAGGAACAACAGGGACGCCATGACGACCCCCCCGGCCGCTGCCCAGACTGCTGCTGACGCTGAGCAGCAGGGTGGGAAAAGGAAGTCCAAGAAGAAACACACTTCGAAAAAAGGCAAGAAAAGCAGGAAGTCGGATTCCGAGGATGGGTCAGATACCTCTTCTTCCGATTCGGATAGCAACGCCCCCATGGAGGCTTACTGGGGCTTGGGCGAGGATAATTCTGGGCTTCCTTTGTGGGTGCATGAAAGGAGGGCTAACTCCCACCGTAAGTCCTTTAATGGGTCCCTGGAGTGGAAAGGGGGGGCATTGGTGGAAGACGTAAAAACATCCACCAATGTGTCGACTGATTTTATATTGGGAAATCATTTATCTAAGAAAAAGAGGACCAAAATACTCAATGGGCACTACATCGACATATTTACGCTCCTCCCCCTGACAGGTAAAGGGGAGAAAAAACGCATTTATGGGAAGCGGAGATATAGAACCCCGCAGGCGGAGCGCACTTTCGAAAATTGGTTAGATGGCTACCAGGTCTTCATGGGGGTAGTTTCCGCAGCTTATCCAAAACGCGCTATGCATCTCATAGCACACATGGCACACGTTAGAAGGGCCTTTACGCTAGCAGGGGAGAATGCCGCCTTATCTTATGACGAGGATTTCCGTAGAAACGCGTCACTTCTGCCATCCACTCGCTGGGAATTGAGGGACGAGAACTATTGGATGGATCATGTAGGTCCATATGTTAAGAAGAAATCCCAGGATTCTCCAAAGGTGAGAAAGATGGAGCCAAAACGACGTCGGCAATGTTGGGTTTCAACAGGGGGGTCTGTTCCCGACCCACATGTAAGTATGCACATGAATGCGAAAGGTGCCTCGGTAATCACCTGGGCTCCGCCTGCCCCAAAGGAAAGCAGCCCTTTCGAGGCGGCAGGGGGTACTCCCACCAAGGTCCTAGGGGTACCTTCGGACACCCACAGGGGACCTCCGGGAACTGCCAGTAATGTGGCCCTTGGGCTAGCTCACACACCTATCAAATTGCACCCGTTAAAAGCACTATTAGATCTATACCCCAATAAAATAGCAGCGAGATACCTTTGGGAAGGGTTTTCCTCAGGCTTTAGAATCCCAGTCTCCTGGGACTGGCCTGTTAATAAAAATTATTTTTTTTTAAAAAAAAGCAAAGAGGTTAAAAGCCCAAACCCGGGTGATCCACCCAACCAAAAATCAGTGAGGGAAATGCCAGAGATAGCCAGAAAGAAAATTCAAAAAGAAATTGCAGCTGGGAGGGCGGCCGGTCCCTTTAGCCAACCCCCTATCGAAGGCTTGCACATCTCCCCCCTGGGTATTGTTCCCAAAAAAGCCCCTGGGGAGTTCCGTATGATACACAATCTTTCATACCCAAGGGGAGGTTCTGTCAACGATGCCATTCCCCAAGAACTCTGCTCTGTGAAATACGCGTCATTTGACCAAGCAGTTAAACTGATTCGTAAATTTGGAAAGGGGGCGCTGCTCGCAAAATGCGATATAGAATCAGCCTTCTGCCTCCTCCCAGTGCACCCTGAGGGTTTTCATTGGTTAGGCTTTAGATTTGAAGGGTCTTACTTTGTCGACAAAGCTATGCCTATGGGCTGTTCGGTGGCTTGTGCAGCCTTCGAAGCTTTCAGTACATTCCTGGATTGGGCGCTTCAATTTAAAACCGGCTCCATCGGGGTCTCTATTACCTCGATGACTTTATTCTCGTTGCAGCTACAGCTCCCCAGTGCACCTCTTTGCTTTTTTTTTTAAAATAATTTTTATTAACAGGCCAATCACATCACATTATCCATATCACATTAATTCCAAATTATACAGCCAGATTTTTAATTTTGTTGGGGGTATCCATACATCAAGCTCAGCTCGAGTCCAAAACAGCATCACTTACCTTACTGCTTTAATTAGACAGTTCTGTCCAGTTTGATCCAGATAGTCCTTTATTACTTCCTTTTTCTTATTATCATAAATTCCTTTCTTTGCGATCTCTGATGATTTTCACAGGCAGGTTAAAAGCTGGCATTCTATGTGGATTTTGTACTCTTCCAAAAATCATATCGATCAGGGACAGCCTCTGTACAACGCTTCCATAAACAAAATTAATCTCTGATCTGTCCTTTATTTTTCTCAGGCTTACCAAATAAATCAAATGAGTCTGGGGGTTCTGTCAGGTCAAACTTGCATTCCAGCATTCCTTCTCATTCGAACAATCCTGATTCTCCTCCCCCAGTCCTTCTTCCTCCGACAAGCCTGTCTTGGCGAGATGCCATTTTTTAACTGCGTCATAAAAAATTTCCTCTTTTCTCACCGTTCTCCAGTCTTCTTTCCTGTTATACTCCATCCCACATAGTTCTTAAAATCCTGCCTATGATTCATAAAAACGCGACGATCTTGTTTCTATCTGGGGTGAAGGGTTATTAATGTCACATCATGCAGAAAAAAAAGAGTTTTTTCCTCCACCCCCCCTTCGTTCCAAACATACAGTCTCCTTATGGTAATTCATCAGAAGATTTACTTATCCGTCCGTCACTCCTGGTCGCAGAGATCCATTAATCAGCAGTCTTATCAGTTGAGCTTTACTTGATGTATGTGCTTTCAGCTTCATTTCCAATCGTATGTTTCCAATTCCGAGCTGAAGCAACCAGCACGCGCTGATTGGAATCGGCGTCAGGAAGATCTGACTTCACCGAGGGCCTGTGCCAAGTGTTCAGCACCCCCATCACTCGTATCAGGGGGTGCATTGTGAACACAGCTGGCAGGACAGTGTCCCCCCCGCATCCTGGGGGGATTAGGAAGGCTGCATACTTCCCATAGCAGCCCCTTAGTACCTCGTATGGGTCAGAGAGATGTTATTGTCGGCCATCTTCCAACGCGCCACCTGGTGGCCCCCCCCCAGTGCACCTCTTTGCTGACATCATTTATCTCTTTAGCTGAGGAGCTCGGAGTTCCGTTGGCGGCGGACAAAACCGAGGGGCCCACCACCAAAATGGTGTACCTAGGCATTGAATTGGATACAATTGCACAGACTTCCAGGTTGCCAAAGGAAAAATTAGTCGCCCTTAGAGAATTGATTCAACAGCTTCTTCCATTGAGAAAAGTCACCCTCAAACAGATCCAGTCTCTATTAGGTCACCTGAATTTCGCCTGCCGGGTGGTATCTCCTGGGCACCCCTTTTGCACCCGCCTAGCTAGATTGTCTGAGGGCCTATGCGCTCCTCAGCACAGGGTACGCCTTTCCAAGGCGGTTAAAGCCGACTTACAAGTATGGCTTCATATCCTGGACAATTATAATGGTATATCTCTGTGGCAAGACACAATGCTACTTCACGCCGATTTTAGGTGCAGTCCGATGCTGCAGGTTCTCTAGGATTTGGGGTTTTCTTTAAGGCGGCGAGCCTGGGCTCGAGTGGCAGTTAGGCATTGGTAGGGGTACTGTCCTATTGTTATGCAAATGAAGGGGGGAAGGAGCGGCATCACCTTCCCCCAAGCAAGGGTAGTCTGGTAAAGGATTCTGGGGGGCGTGGCCTTGTCCTAAGCCTAAGGAGGTGTGGGCCCATGGCACGCCCCCACGCGGTGACGCCCGGGGAAGGTCCTAGTTGGCGTGCCTCAGCAGGACTCCTCCCTCTGGTGATTAACCCTTCCGGCCTCTAGCCGGTTAGTAGTTAGGACCAATGCCTAAGCCAATACCACTCAATTCCTGTAATCAATAAAGTTGTGGCCTAATTTGACCCATTAACCTGAATTCTTGTGTCCTGTGTCTTTATTTCATCAGGGGGAGGCGGGAACTCGCCACGCAAATTGTGCGAGTACTTAGAGCTTGCTAAGCTGACAGATGTCATTAGAGATAAACCTAAAATGATAGTAAAAGAATGGGATTATCTAAATTATTTGAGGGGTAAGGGCTCACCAACAAAGATCTGGCTATCGATACCGCAAAAGAAGGGAATAATGATCTGTTGTGCCAAACAAGATTTTTTTGTATACGGCTCGTTCTTTCCTCTTTCTTTTTTTCTTTTCTTTTTTCCCTTTTTATTTTCCTCTCTTGTTTCTTTTCCTTTTGTATTTCATATCCTTTGTTTTTTGTACGGTTTTTTTTTTTTATGTCTTGAAAGTTAAATAAAGCTTTAAAAGAAAAAGAAAGAAAAAAGAAAAGAAAGGAGATTCCGACTCAATTTCAGGAAGAACTTTCTGACAGCAGGAGCTGCTTGACAGTGGGAAGAAATCCCTCAGGGAGGCAGTAGACTCTCCTTCCTTGAAGGTTTTTCAGGAGAGGTTGGATGGCCGGCCGTCTGCCATGGATGTTGTCGTGGGGCCCATTGTGTAAATAATGTATATAAAGCAGACAGTTCGGGGAAACTCCCATTCCTCACTACTATGAGCTGAATAAAGAGCATGAAATCCACACTCGACTCCGAGTATATTTCAGATGATTTAGCTGAGATTCCTGCATTGCAGGGGGTTGGTCTAGATGACCCTCAGGGTCCCTCCCAACTCGACAATTCCATGTTGAAAAGGGCATCCAATGAGCCTTTAAAGCACATGATGTTCCACAAACGATCTGGGGCATTGCAGCTTCCCTCTCACGGACCTACAATCCCCAGAACCCCTGACAAACTACAATTCCCAGGATCGTTTGGGGGAAGACACCTGCTTTTTAGAACAGGGATGAGGAACCTGCAGCTTTCTTTCCCTGGTTTCCTAGGAACCAAGAACGGAAAGCTCAAGTACTTCAAACAGGGTGGTTTCAGGGAGCAGGGTGTATAAAATATTGTTCCAAATGTTAGGTGTCTCCCCTCTCTCTGCCAAGCAGTGGCAAGAGCCCATGGGGTTCCAGGCTCTCTCCTTTAGAGAACTGAGACATGGCGGAGACTGTCCTTGCTTTAAGAAATACGGTTTATTCACCTGTTTACATCTTCAGTCTGCATGGAGGGAATCCAGATCTTACAGCAGAGTCATTGCAAGAGGGATTTGACCCCCACAGCAGGCCAGCCAGTCTTCCCAAGTCAGATTCCAGACTCTCTTCTTCCTCCTCCTCCTCGTTCTTCTTCTTTCCAGTACCCCTTGCTCAAAACCTCTCTTTTCCTGCCACTTCACACCAAGACGGAGTTCTCTGGCATTTCCAGTTAGGCTCTCCAAGGCCTTGAATTATTTCTTAAAGGCCCTTGCTTGGCCAGGTCCTTTTGCATAGGCTAGCCCAGGAATTCCGCTGTAGCTTGTATTTTTCACTTCACATTCCAAATAATCCCAAATCATACCATTTATCAATTTATTCAAAGTGTTGGTGCTGACCTTTAAAGCCCTAAACGGCCTCGGTCCTGTATACCTGAAGGAGCATCTCCACCCCCATCGTTCAGCCCGGACACTGAGGTCCAGCGCCGAGGGCCTTCTGGCGGTTCCTTCATTGCGAGGAGTGAGGTTACAGGGAAGCAGACAAAGGGCCTTGTTTCACCTGTTCCCAATCATGGAGATTGGTATAATCAATGATACCTTCAGGAATCCATTTAGAAAACCACTTTCCCATGTGTGTGGCATGTGCCATATGGAAAGGCTGTGTACAAACTGGGATCAGACAATTTCCTAAGGTAGTGTGCATATCATATGTTTCACTCAGACAAAAATGAGAGACATTAGCAACTTCAGCTAAATGCATCCATTTATTATGGTTCTGCCGGAACATCCTACGGTCTTCTGGGAGTAGGCTTGGGCAGCAGCCACAGCAGTGCAGGGGGGAGATTCTGCAAGAAAGAAGGGATCTTTAAATCAGAGGATCTTTAAAGGGATCTCTAAACGCTAAAGGTTGCTTCCCCCTGACCCGTTACCTCCGAGGCAGGTATCCTTCACCTGGGCTTCAGTCCCTCCCGGGATGCAGCGGCTCCCAGGCTGCAAAGCAAAGGAGACATCAGCCGGCACTCCCAGCCACGCTAGCCCCAGTCTGGGGCAGGAGGGTGGGAATCTGGGAAGAGGGGCATTTCCTCCTACCTGATCTTACGAGTTCCCCAAACGTGGCCTCCGCCTCCGTATGGGCATCTTGGCTCTGTCCCGGCCAGCCTAGCTCAGAAGCAGCAGCCAAGGTTTCCTCCCTCTCTAAAATAACTCGAGATGTTCTTCAAATTGGAGGAAACCTTGTCTGCTGCTTCTGTGGCAGGCAGGGCCGGGGAGGAGCCATGCCTGCACAGAGACCGGGCAGTGGGGAACCGGCATGAGGGTCCTCAGCTGGGAACCGCCGGGATGGTATCTTGCTCTTCGTCCCAGGAGCCGGAGCTGAAGCCTCATCCCTGGAGAAATTAGGAGAAATATGGGCTACGAAGGCAAAGAAAGAACCTGAAATGCAATATATTTCTGCCAACTTTTGAGATTTCATAAGATTTCTCAACCTAGTTGTTAAGCATTTCTAAAGAAGATGAAGATGGCAAGAATAAGCACAACACGACCTTGTTTGAGATCTAGGTGGTCCTGTTCAGCTGTATGCCTAAACTGAAGCCTAAACATGGAGAACTATCTATTTCCCAAAATATTGGCTCTGTCCTGGCCGGCCTAGCTCAGAAGCAGCAGCCAAAGTCTCCTCCCTCTCCGAAATAACTCTAGATGTGGTTTTAATGGGAGGAAACTTTGGCTGCTGATTTTGCGACAAACAGTGCTGGGAAAGAGCCATGCCCACACGGAGAAGGGGCAGTGGGGAAGCAGGGCGAGGGTTGACAGCCAGGAACCACCAGGATGTTCTCTTGCCCTTCATGAGCTGGAGCCACATCCCTGGAGGCGTGGCTCTGTGGAGGAAGCATATGAGAATTGGCTGTGGGAGTTAGGCAAGGGTGCCTATTGGCCCCTCTACTATTCAATTTCTATCTAAATAACTTAGTATCTGCACTCAATGACTCAGAACTCCACCCACCGAAGCTCGCAAATCGGCATATTTCGGTCCTGCTATATGTCGATGATGCGGTAATTCTATCTAGAACCCCCATTGGACTCAAAAGAGCACTAAGAAAGCTCACAGCATACTGTGAATCTGAATGTCTCAAAATCAACTATCAAAAGACCAAGATACTCGCTTTTGGGGGAAAACCAAAGCTTAGAAGCTGGGAACTCCAAGGCTATAAATTAGAACAAGTCACAAATTATAAGTATCTAGGAATGGTGGTACAGGCCTCAGGAACCAACAAACGACACATAAACTCCATCGGGAGCTCAGTGGAAAAAACCGCAAACTGTATCCTTAAATTTTTCAGAGCACAAGGGGGCTTCTTTGTCCCCGCGGCTCTAAAATTATACAAGGCCAAAACATTTGCACAGCTCCTTTATGGATCTTTTCTGGGCTCGCCTTCCTCTGCTTTCTCCCCCCTTGAGAGAGTTCAATCCAGACTTCTTAGAGCTCTCCTACAAGTCCCCAGATGTGTCTCAAACGTCTCGGTTAGATGGACCAAAAACTACGGAAGCCATAGGTGGGGAGAGTGTTCGGTGTTTCACAAGGACCCCTAAGTTCCCTCTGCCCCAGTACCTGAGGGCTGTCACATCTCTCCAGGGATTTGGCCAGAACAAAGTATATGTTGGGGAAAGGCTCCCTCCCTGCAAAGAAAACAGAGCAATCAGCAAGCGCCTGGCTCCCAGCCATGCTAGCACCAGTCTGGCGCATGAGGGTGGAGGACCTGGGAAGGAAGCATTTCCACTTACCTGATCTTAGCAGCTCTTCCCACTTGGCCTCCGTACGGGCATCTTGGCTCCGTCTTGGCCGGCCCAGCTCAGAAGCAGCAGCGGAAGTCTCCTGTCACTCAGAAATAAGCTGAGCAGCTGTTTTAATGGGAGGAAACTTTGGCTGCTGCTTCTGCGCCAAACAGTGCCGGGAAGGAGCCATGCCCCACAGAGAAGGGGCAGTGGGGAAGAGACGCATTAGTTGGCAGCCGGGAACTGCCAGGATGTATCTTGCCCTCCATCCTGGGAGCTGGAGCTGGAGCCTCGTCCCCGGAGCGTGGCCCTGTGGAGGAAGCAGGATACAGTATGGGCTCTCATGTGAATGGGAGAGTCAGCAAGGTTAACGGCAGTCTTGAGGGGACAATCAGATCAAAAATTAATAAAAGAATGGGACTGTTAAAGAGTACATAAAAACATGGTTCTGGAATAAATATATCGATATGTAATGAATGACTTTTGCAGGGTTAGTGAAATGAAGAAACGGCTATAAAAGGCATAAAACCAGAAGTAACATATATGTAAATAAAATAACACAACAAATAAGAAAAATGGGAAATTTGAAGTCTAAAAAGGGTGGAAGGAAGTCAAAATGAATGTATGTTTTGTCATTATATTGTTTTTCTTTGTTTTTCTTTTTTCTTTGGTTTTTCTTATTTATGCTTTATTTTTGAATCTTATATTGTAATTATGCATTGAAAATAAAATTGAAAAGAAAGAAAGAAAGAAACCACAGGCTGTGTACCCACCATACCTTTGGGGCTCATCCCCACTTCCCCTTGGGCGATGTGTCCAGCGAGCTCAGGTGTTAACAGATTTGCTCTCTTCTTAAATCTTTCCTTCCTCTTACCTGTTCTTTTCATGAGGGGGGCTTTGGCAGCAGCAGTTTCCTCAAAATTCTTTTAAATCCTATTCCTCCACTTAAAAAAGAAGAAAAAGAACCTTGCAGTTTTCTCAAATTGTGTTCTAAGCCATAATGTCAAGGGTGTGAGTGTACTTAGGGGGAAGCCTCATAACAACTACACACCCACACACCCCTCGCTGTGGGTTAAACCTCAGAGCCTAGGACTTGCCGATCGGAAGGTCGGCGGTTCGAATCCCCGCGACGTGGTGAGCTCCCGTTGCTCGGTCCCTGCTCCTGCCAACCTAGCAGTTCGAAAGCACGTCAAAGTGCAAGTAGATAAATAGGTACCGATTCGGCGGGAAGGTAAAATGGCGTTTCCGGACGCTGCTCTGGTTCGCCAGAAGCGGCTTAGTAATGCTGGCCACATGACCCGGAAACTGTACGCTGGCCAATAAAGCGAGATGAGCGCCACAACCCCAGAGTCGGCCACGACTGGACCTAATGGTCAGGGGTCCCTTTACCTTTACCTATTGTGAAGGCGACGGTTCCTACATTTTGGGGGAACTGAAGCCATAGGGGAGAGGCATGCCTTATGCCGCCACCTCATACAGAACCTAACTACTATGTTCCTCCTTTATAAGTGGCTCCGTGGTAGAGTGTCTCCCTTTCAGACAGAAGTGCCCAGATTCAATCCTTATTTGCAGTGAGTTAGGTGCAGCCATGGCAGATGCCTGTATCTCCACCAGCTGGCATTCTGCGCCACCTTTTTGCTTGTTTTCTTGCTGCATCATTCATCCGTCTTGACATCCAAGTAATATCAACAGCGAGAAGCCAAGTCAGGAGAGCAGGAAGGGGAAGAGAGATCAAGGATTCGGATGGAAGAGGGACCTCAAGCAGTTGTGGAAGTTGTGCTGGGACCCGTTGGGTTGCCTCCCCAGTCTGGATAATGCATTATTGTTGAAGAGAATACCTGGATTATAAGTATGCCAAAAGAACACGCATGACCTGACGTGTTATTATCAAGCTGCGTTCTTGCTGGACACCAAGCTGCTTTCAAAAAATCACTGAGGTGAGTAGCATAGCATCTTGGATCAGGGAGTCAAAATCTCAGAAGCGTCAATTCGGAAAGCTGAATTCAAGGGAGGCAATAGCTGAAACCAGCTCTACCCACGTGGGGGCAGCAAAATACAGTTTTTGAAAGCATCTGCATTACATCCTATGGTGTATTGTCATTTGGAAGGCTATAGAAGGGCAAGAAGCAGGTTTGAATTTGTGTTGGGGATCTATCAATACCAGCCTTGGCTTATATTAAATAAAAAATTTACCTGGACATGTGCCGAGCTCCATTTTCAGCATTACCAGAACAATTATCCTGGATAGCTCAGTAGAGCACGAGACCCTTAATCGCCGGGTTGTGGGTTCAAGCCCCATGTGGGGCAAAATGATTCCTGCATTGCAGGGGGTTGGACTAGATGTCCTCAAGGTCGCTTCAAACTCCACAATTCTGTGATTTATTCTATGGCCATATACTCTGAGACTAAAGGTTTAGCTGTACCCCCAGACCCATCCCACAAAGTAGCAAGATCGTGAAACTTTGGGAAATTCTTTTTAAAATGAGCCTAGGGCTTGCCATTCGGAAGGTCGGCAGTTCGAATCCCTGTGATGGGGTGAGCTCCCATGGTTTGGTCCCTGCTCCTGCCAACCTAGCAGTTCGAAAGCACAAAGTGCAAGTAGATAAATAGGTACCGCTCCAACGGGAAGGTAAACGGCGTTTCCGTGTGCTGCACTGGTTTCGCCAGAAGTGGCTTAGTCATGCTGGCCACGTGACCCAGAAAAACTGTCTGCGGACAAACGCCGGCTCCCTCGGCCAGTAAAGCAAGATGAGCGCTGCAACCCCAGAGTCGGTCACGACTGGACTTAACTGTCGAGGTCCCTTTATCTTTTAGAACATGTTTAGGAACGATGAGTGTGTAGGTTGCCATTATAATGGAATGACGTCGTGACTTGAAGGTGTGATGTATACGCAGCCTTAGAGTTAAGAAAAGAGAGGCATGGAAAGGCCGTATGGTTCAACCTTGTACTCAACCAGATATTCACAACAGAAAATATAATCTGGGGACCACAGCTGAGGACCTGCCAAACTATCAACAGCTGTGGACAAGTCCAGCCAGGGAGCCAGGCCACATGCATCAGTGACGGGTGACGCTGATAATAATAATAATAATAATAATAATAATAATAATAATAATAATCTTTTCCACTCATCCCTCTGCCCATAAAATATTTCCTTTCCAAATTCAGGTGGGTCAAGGCTAGCTTATCTTTACCCAACTCTTGGGGAAAGACACTCTGTAAATGCTCAGAAGTGCTCAGTTCTTTATTATTGTTCTAGGGACGAATGCCAGAATTTCAAAAGAGGTTCTGGGACTAAACCCTGCTAGTTCAAGAAATGCTGATGGGCTAATTTTTTGGATGCAGTTCATGTATGAGTAGCCAGGGAGCATCAGTGCAAGATTTTGCATTGCTGCCTTTTCCCTGAGAGCTGCACCATGTCACCATCAGGGCAACCCAGTCTCCAGAATTAGCAAAATCAATTGTTTTTATCCGGTCAGCTTATCCTCCAGCTGTTAAGTAATTCCAGTCCCTGTATTGATGTAACAGCTCATCTGACCCTTCCAAAGTGGGTGCTAAAATAAGTAACAGGTCACCAAGTCGCCTGTGGAGCCAACATAATAAGAATTTATGAGGATTTTATTTATAATAATAGGATTCTATTCTATGGGCAGCCAGGGAGGGCCAGGGCGAGATTGTGCATCACTGCATTTCCCTGAGAGCTGCGCCATGTCATCATCCAGGCAAGGCCCGTCACATCTCCCCTGTAGGCTGCCAAATGGACCCCAGAAACTGCAGAGTGTCCATTTGCAGTGTGGCCACCTGGGTGTTTGGCTGAAAAGCAGGAGAAGAAGGCCAAGGGACTAGTGATGAGGAGGGCCAAGTCCCGGCGGAGGATGACTTTGCAGCTCAACGCTTGGTGTCCCATCAAAGCGGTCATGTCCAGTGAGGTAAGCAGTGCATAGGGCAACTGCAAAGCCAGGAAGACCAAGACCAGGGCCAAAATCAAGCGCAGGGCCTTGAGAGACTGGGCACACAGGGAGGCCAGGAGAGCACAGGTGATTGCTGTGTAGCAGGCCGCTATGACTGTGAATGGGAGCACAAAACCCAAGGCCACTTGCACCAGGCTGACGGCCGCTGTGATGTCCGCCATCCTGCAGAGGTGAACACCCCCGTAGTCCTCAACGCGGGCGTACATGAAATGGGGCAGTGCCAGAGCCATGGAGAGCAGCCACACCAGCCCTGAGCAAAGCCGACCCCAGCAGGTGGTGGAGGAGTGCAGGCAATGGGCGACAGGTGCCCCCACGATCAGGCGTCTCTGTCGCTTTGCTTCACGTTGCTTTGGTTGTATTCTGTTTTACTCTGACTGTTGGGAAACCTTGCGTATTACAAGCGAGCTCTCTGTCTCCCATAAGGAACAAGAACTGGTTTTTTTTGTCCTTTTAAGCTGAAAAGCAAGAGAAAAAGGACAATGGGAGTTGTAATCAAGCATCACCTGTAGGAGAGCAGCGGTTCCCAAACCCGTCTTATTAGTGTCAGCCTTTTCCCAGAAATGCATCCACAGCATGAACACGTACGTTCAACTTGTAGGGTGCTCTCCCTGCCCCATGCAATTTTTCCATTCTTCTTACCTGTTCTATTTACATGGTGGCTTGGGCAGCAGCCACAGCAGGGCAGACAGGAGATCCTGCAAGAAAGAAAGGATCATTGAAGCAGGGGAGAACTGGACGCTATGCACTGCTTCTTGGGTTGGAATCCTATTTGCTGCTTTCCCAGTGGCATCTGGGTGGCGCCTGTGAGAAGAGGAGGCTCGACCAGACGGGCCCTTGGCCTGATCCCACAAGCCCTTCTTGTGTGTTTCCTTCTCCCTGTCCCATTACCTCTGAGGCAAGAGTCCTTAGTCTTAGTCAGGTGATCTCTGTGTAGCAGGCCACCATGACTGCGAATGGGAGCGCAAAACCCAAGGCCACTTGCGCCAGGCTGACTGCTGCTGCTACGTCCACCACCCTGCAGAGGCAAATGCCCCCATAGTCGTCTACACGGGCATACAAGAAATGGGGCAGCGCCAGAGCCGTGGAGAGCAGCCACACTAGCCCTGAGCAAAGCTGACCCCAACAGGTGGTGGAGGAGTGCAGGCGGTGGGCGACGGGTGCCCACAAGATGGCCACATAGCGGTCCACGGTGAGGCCCATGAGGGACAGGAAGCCGCTGTAGAAGCTGAGGGCATGGAGGCCCTGCAAGGCCTGGCACATGCCGGTGTCTTTTTAAAAAGGTATTCTCTCTTTGCAGCTAAATGTCTAGAGGACTCCCTCACCTCGCCTCACGGTTTGAGTTAGGGGTCCCAAAAGAGGCTGCAGCAATTCTCCTCGAACTGGGGAAAGCCTTCTCAGTCCCTTGGGGGTTTGTGGAGCCTTACAGCTCCCTCCCCCCCCCCCCCCGAGCTGGCGAGCTTGAGCTTGAGAGAAGGTAACTGCGGTGAACTGGAAGCAACTTGGGGGGAAGCCTTGGCAGCAGCCACACCCTCCCTTTAATTTTGTTTGCGCTGACCTTGCTATGCCTGTCATGGGGTAGTCTGCTTTGGAGCAGGGGCCTGGTAGGAATTTTACCATTTGGCTGATTGGCTGGGGCCATTTGGGTTTGCCTACTGCGTAAGGGATGTGGTTGGCTGTGCCTGCCCCTCCAATGCTGCTGCTGCAAAGGTTGAGCCCTTGGTCTTATCCAGCAGACCGTTCTTAGGTGTTTCATAAGGCCCCCACCTCCTTCCCCCTGCCCCCGTACCTGCGACTCATCTGTCCTTTTCCTGGGCTCCATTCCCTTCAGGGAGGTGGTTCCCAGGCTGCTTCTTTCTCTCGCTGCAAAGCAAACGAAGGCATCAGCAGGTGCCTGGCTCCCCTCCAAGACAGCACCAGTCTGAGGCATGAGGGCCAAGGACATGGGAGGGAAGCATTTTCTCCTACCTCATCTTAGAAGCTTTCCCCACTTGGCCTCCGTACGGGCGTCTGGGCTCCATCCCGGCTGGCCTAGCTCAGAAGCAGCAGCCAAAGTCTCCTCTCTCACATAAATTAGCTGAGCAGCTGTCTTAATTGGAGGAAGCTTTGGCTGCTGCTTCTGCGCCAAACAGGGCCGGGAAGGAGCCATGCCCCACAGAGAAGGGGCAGTGGGGAAGAGGCGCGAGGGATGGCAACCAGGAACCGCAGGGATGTCCTCTGGTCCTTTATCCCGGGAGCTGGAGTTGGAGCCTCATCCCTGGAGTCATGACTGTGGAGGAAGTAGGATATCGTATGGGTTCTCATGTGAATGGGCTCTCACTGTCAGCGGATTCCCCAATTACCGCCTTGTCCCACCATGCTGCTGTGCAAATTTGCAGGAGATAAAATCACTGAGGGGGGAGTTTTGTAATCTTCACAGTTGTACTCTTGTCAAGGAAAATGAGAGTTGTCCCCCAGTTCCCAAATCTGTCTTAATAGTGTCAGCCTTTTTTCAGAAGTGCCTCCACAGCCTGAACACGTACTCTCAACTCTCAACTTACCTGTTCTATTTACATGGTGGCTTTGGCAGCAGCCACAGCGGTACAGACAGGAGATCCTGCAAGAAAGAAGGGATCTTTTAAGCAGGGGAGAACTCAACGCTATGCACTGCTTCGAGGGAAGAATTCCTGAACATGTGAATGGTCTTTCACAGACCGAACGCCAGGGACAGAACGTCCCCTCAGACACCCATTTAGCTGTCACACCCACCCCAGGGACTGAAAGTAGATCCCACTGCGGAGCTCACAAGAGCTGCCTTTTGTCAGGAACCATCAGATGACCAGGAGATGCAGCAGAAGAGCATCTCTGACTGCATGGCTTTATAAGAGGATTAGGTGACTGAACGGAGGAGGGGGGGGGTCAAAGGCTACTAGTCCTGATGGAGGAAACAATGCTTCAGAAAAGCTGTTGCAGGAAGTCCCAGGTGGGCAGAGGGCTCTTGGGCTTGGATCCTGCTTGCGGCATTCCCACTCGCATCTGGGTGGTCCCTGGGAGAAGAGGAGGCTGGACCAGACAGGCCCTTGGTCTGATCCTGCAGGCCTTTCTTGTGTGTTTCCTAAGGCAACCGTCTGTCCCCCCTGTCCCATTACCTCTGAGGAAAGAGTCCTTCGTCTGGGCTCCAGTCCCTCCCAAGATGTGGTAGCTCCCAGGCTGAGTCTTTTCCTCGCTGCAAAGCAAGTTCTTGCTGGAAGCCACTGGTGGGGGGAGTGTTCCTACGACTCCCAAATGTTTCAGAAGACCCCTTGCTTGCAAAACGGCACTTTGTGACATCAGCTGGCAAACGGGCCAGGCTGCTGGGTTGTCAGGCAGCTGAATAAAGAAAAATAAAATCAGGGGGGTCAAAGTGTGCTGGGATGAGGCCATGGTGGGTCACTGTGGGTCAGGCCAGAGGGTGCTTCCTTTAGCTGCTTATATAGAATCACAGCATGGTATAATAATAATAATAATAATAATAATAATAATAAATTATTTGTACAGTGGTGCCCCGCAAGACGAATGCCTCGCAAGACGGAAAACCCGCTAGACGAAAGGGTTTTCCGTTTTTGAGTTGCTTCGCAGGACGGATTTCCCTATGGGCTTGCTTCGCAAGACGAAAATGTCTTGCGAGTCTTGAGATTTTTTTTCGCTCCCCCCCCCATTTCTAAGCCGCTAAGCCTTTAATAGCCTTTTAGCAGCTAATCCGCTAAGCCTTTAATAGCCGCTAAACCGCTAATAGCGCTAATCCGCTAAGCCGCTAATAGGGTTGCTTCGCAAGACGAAAAAACTGCTAGACGAAGACACTCGCGGAACGGATTAATTTTGTCTTGCGAGGCACCACTGTATCCAGCCCATCTGGCTGTGTCTCCCCAGTCACTCTGGGCAGCTTCCAACAAAGATTAAAAATACATTAAAATGTCACACATTAAAAACTTCCCTAAACATGGCTGCCTTCAGATGTCTTCTAAATGTCAGGTAGTTTATCTCTTTGACATCTGATGGGAGGGCGTTCCACAGGGAGGGCGCCACCACCAAGAAGGTCCTCTGCCTGGTTCCCTGTAACTTGGCTTCTCACAGTGAGGGAACCGACAGAAGACCCTCGGGGCTGGACCTCAGTGTCTGGGCTGAACAATGGGGGTGGAGACGTTCCTTCAGGTATACTGGACCAAGGCCGTTTAGGGCTTTAAAGGTCAACACCAACACTTTGCATTGTGCTCAGAAACATACTGGGAGCCAATGGAGGTCTTTCAAGACCGGTGTTGTGTGGTCTCGGCGGCTGCCCCCAGTCACTAGAGTTGGTAGAGTTGGAAGGGATCCCAAGGGTCATCTAGTCCAACTCCTGGCAATGCCATGATCCTGCCCACTGCCAACCCTGGCTGGGCTCCAGACTCCAACCATCTCCTTACCAGTCAGATGCACAGACCCCTTGCAATTCTGCCTTGGGTGGAGAAAGGGGAGAGAGAAACGTTTTGCTCTCTGTCCCTCAGGACATGGATATGAGAGCCACACCATGAAGCCCTGACCATATCTCAAGGGCCGTCACAGGGAGGAATTGCATTGCAGGGGGTTGGACTAGATGACCCTCGGGGTCCCTTCCAACTCTACAATTCTATGATGCTTTGTTTTAAAGCACATGACTTTCCCCTGAATGATCCTGGGCATTGCGGCTTCCCTCTCACAGACCTACAATCCACAGAACCCCTAACAAACTACAATTCCTGGGATTGTTTAGGGGAAGATATCTGCTTTTTAGAACAGCGATGAAGAACCTGCAGTTTCCTCACCCCCATTTCCTAGGAACCAGGAACTCAAGTGCTTCTAACAGTATGGTTACAGGGAGCAGCGTATATAAAATATTGAATGTAATAGGGTTATTAAGGTAATTGTATTAGAATTATTATGGAAATTTCAAGGAGGGAGGGAGGGGGAAAGGGAGAGTATGGGATTCTGGTGGTGAGTGATGATTGGATGAGAATTTGAAAAGGAGTTTGAATGCGAGGCAGTTGAGAGTCAGTTGAGAGCAGTGGGTTCTGGAGAGGGTGGTTGGGCAAATAACTATTCGGTTTAGGATCAGTAGTCAAAAAGTTTTTGATTTGAGTTTCTACTGAAATGAGGCTGCATCTTAATGTTGTATTTTAATCTTGTTTTTAAGTTGTATTTTAATCAATTGTTTTTATACCTGGCGTTAGCCGCCCTGAGCCCTGTCTTGGCTGGGGAGGGCAGGGTATAAATAAAAATATAAATTATTATTATTATTATTATTATTATTATTATTATTAGTCTAGTCGCCATTTTTGTAATAAAGCAGCATATGAGATAAAAAGAATTTGAGGCCATAAGCTCAGGTACACACGTCATCCTACAATCGTTTAGTGAATCATCCCTACAGTCTCCTTTAGTGAGGGTGTAGTACCTAGATTCTGGATCAAACACTGATATTTTTTTGCTCTTTTCTAGTTTCAAAGGTTTATGTTCTGGTTCTAATGATGTAATAGGGGTGGGGGCTCTTTAAATACTGGAGTCTGCCACACACCTTTTCTTTTTTAAAATGAAATAATTTCCCCTCAAAAACACATGCATTGTCTCTTTAGGTTCTTCACTTACATTTGTTGTGAGACATTGGTGTTACATGCAGTACAGGGTTGGGAAGAAAAGAGGGGGGCAGTGTCAGATTTTTGTATAGGCTAAGTAGGCTGAAGCCTAGGGCTTCTAAATCTATGGGGCCTCCGCAGCCTGCCCACCCCCTAGCAGGCAGTCTCCCCTCTCCCAAAATTGCAAACCCAAGACTTCATGCGAGGGCCCAGCAACTATGAGACTCAGGGCCAGCCAGTGGGGCCCAATTTGAAACTAGGGCCTAACTTGAAATTTTTTGTGGGCCCTAGTTCACAGCCAAAGTCTGCAGAATCTTAGAGATATAAATCCGTGTGCTAGGTCGTTTTCACAAGGTCAGCAAAGCCCTTCAGAAATCAGACCTGTTATTGAGTTCTTGTGCAAGTTTGTACAGTTCACTTCCGGATTTTTTAAAGGGAATATTTTGATGAGCTTGAGAAACAAGCAAAAGCCACCTTGCCAAATGTTAACTACAAAACAAGGAGACAAAGAGTGAGGGAACAGCAAAGAAATGACAGAAGTGCACCTGATGCCTTAGATGCACTTTCTTCAAGAGATAAGTTTAGGATAAAATCCTTTATTCCTAAATTAGATGCACTTGAAGCCAATTTAAAAAGAAATACTGTGTGCAGTATTTCTTTCTAGTGTGAGTGGGCATTGTTATCTTGTAATATGTTCAGTAGGGCCAGTTCTGGGGTGACTTCGGGTACCTGTTTAGTTATTTTGCTTATTTCTGGTATGACTGCGCACACTCCTTTTCTGACTGGGTGGGATCTGCTGGTTCAGACACAGCGTATGTCTGAGAAGGCCCCACGAGGTGATCATGAGGAGGAGGTGCGAGGAAAAAACGGTTGTGGCATTGATTTCTTGGGCAACTTGGAAGGGCTGTGGTGGGATCCAGAAATGGCAACCTGGAGCCCCGCTGACCACTTAACCTGCTCTCTTCTCCATCAGCTTGGGACCTTTTTCTGAGATGCTTGCTGGGTATGATAGTATCCTTTGTCGTTGGAGCATCTTTATCAAGATGCTAACAGATCTGCCTGCCTTTGATCAGTTGTGCTTCAAGGGAATCTCACCAGTCCTCTTGTAGCCTTATGAGGCTTTGGCCTCGGGTGGGAAAAATATTGCGCCCGGGAAAGGGAAAATGGGAGTCAACAGACACTCAAGGAATAGTTTCGGAGAAAAAGCTTTATTTCTACCATCCATGAACTGGTAGAAGGAGCAAGTGTGATAGTTCACAAAAACATGCACGAGTTCACAGTCATTTGCATAGAATATATATTCCCCTTCCAGTTCCCTCCCCTTCCTCCTCCCTCAGGAGTCCTGCCCCATGAGTTCCTCTGAGCATGAACAGAAAGCTCCTGTCTTGGACTCTTCCCAGGAAGGGGGGGGTGAGAAGCCAAGGGGTTTCAGAGTGTTCAAGATGCTGCAACTGAATGAGATAAGATTCGTTTCTCAGGCCTGCTCTGACAGAGTCTATTCATTAGCTTTTCCGCCTTCCAGTACAAGTCTTCTTGTACTGATAAAAGTAACGGTTTGCTATGCATCTTGTGAGAAAACAGAGGAAAACTTTAGCTGTGGATTTTTAGAAGACAAGAAATGACTTTTGGACAGTTTTGAGGCCTGGTTGGGGGGGTGACTTCAGGCCTAGGTGGGGTCACCTGTCCTCACCTTCCTTCACTGTGATTCTTTAATATTTTCCAGCCCAGATAGATATTAACCAAAGGATCTCACAATAGTCATCTCCTTGCAGGAACAAGGAAGCATAGGAGAATCAGATGCACCACAAGAGCATTTTGGATGGGATGGCTTTCAAAGAGGGCTAGACAATTGCATGGAGGAGAGACCTATCAAAAGCAACTAACCGTGATGGATATGCTCAGCCTCCCCTGTGTTGAAGGGAGCAATGCTTGTGAAAAGCACTTGTTGGAAGCCACAGACTCCCCAAATGTGTTTCAGAAGGACCCTTCCTTCCTTCTGCCCCAGTACCTGAGGGTCGTCACGTCTCTCCAGGGATTTGGCCAGAATGAAGTAAACGTTGGGGAAAGGCTCCTTCCCTGCAAAGAAAACAGAGCAATCAGCAAGCGCCTGGCTCCCAGCCATGCTAGCACCAGTCTGGCACATGAGGGTGGGAGACATGGGAAGGAAGCATTCCTATAATATGGGGCACTCAACTGGCATTTCCACTTGCCTGAAGTTGAAGCATTTCCCCCCTTGTTCTGGCCTGCCTCTCTCCTAAGGAAGATACAAGCTCTTGCTGGAATCCACTGGTGTGGAGAGTCTTCCTATGATTCCCAAATGTTTCAGAAGCATCTTTTTGTTCCTTTACCTGCTTGATATAATCATAGCATGGCAGGGCTGGAAGGGATCCCAAGGGTCATCTAGTCCAACCCCCGGCAATGCAAGGATCCTGCCCACAGCCAGCCCTGGCTGGGCTCCAAACTCCAGCCTTCTGGTTACCATTGCAATTCTGCATGGCGTGGAGAAAGGGGAGAGAGAAATGTGTTGCTTACACTCTCATAACACTGATATGAGAGCCACACCATGCAGCCCTTTCAATAAGCAAAGTCTAAAGGGTCATCACAAGGAGGATGGTGCAAGCTTGTTTTCTCCTCCTCCAGAGGCCCTTAGGGCCTGAAACAGTGACTCTCTTTCCTTGGAGGTTTTTAAGCAGCGCTTGGATGCCCATCAGCCATGGATCATCTAGTTGAGATTCCTGCATTGCAGGGGGTTGGACTAGATGACCCTCGGGGTCCCTTCCAACTCTACAATTCTATGATGCTATGTTTTAAAGAGCATCCAATGTGCCTTTAAAGCACATGACTTTCGCTTGAATGATCCTGGGCATTGTGGCTTCCCTCTCACAGACCTACAATCCCCAGAACCGCTAACAAACTGCCTTTCGCAGGATCATTTGGGGGAAGACATCTGCTTTTTAGAACAGCGATGAAGAACCTGCAGTTTCCTCACCCCCATTTCCTAGGAACCAGGAACTCAAGTGCTTCTAACAGTATGGTTATAGGGAGCAGCGTGTATAAAATATTGAATGGAATACGGTTTTTAAGGTAATTGTATTAGAATTATTATGGGAATGTTAAGGAGGGAGGGGGAAAGGGAGAATATGGAATTCTGGTGGTGAGTGATGATTGGATGAGGATTTGAAAAGGAGTTTGAATGCGAGGCATTTGAGAGTCAGTTGAGAGCAGTGGGTTCTGGAGGGGGTGGTTGGGCAACTAACTATTCAGTTTAGGATCAGTAGTCTAGTCGCCATTTTTGTAATAAAACAGCATATAAGATAAAGAGAATTTGAGGCCATAGGCTCAGCTACACACATCATCATTTAGTGAATCATCCATACAATCTCCTTTGGTGAGGGTGTAGTACCTAGATTCTGGACCAAAGATTGATATCTTTTGCTTTTTTCTAGGAAGGATGCGGGTGGGGAGAATTCTGGGATTCATCTCCACAGAAGCATTCCCAACCAGGGTGTACATTGGGCTCTCAAATTTAAAGAGTGCCCTGTGCAATGCTAAAATTTGGCACCCCTCCCTCTTGTTCTTCAGCATTGTTTTGGCACCCTCTGCAGCGTGGTGCCCAGTGTAAGCACGCCAGTCATGCCATCCTAAAACGGCCCAGGCCCAACCTTGGGATGTGGTGTTGGCATGGGAGAGGATAACGCTCCGTGTCCCGCCCAGGTGGACCACAGAGAAACACTTCACATAAAACTATAGGAATATCTAAATCAGGCCTTCCTCCTCCAGCTGGCAAGATGACTGTGAAAAACTTCCCCTGCCACACAAGGTCACAGCATACCTCCACATTTTGGTTGGTTTCGTGGCACCGCTGCTGGGCTTCTGGAGGTTTTCCCAAACCACGACCCTGCGAAGGAAGAAGGACATTGTACTCTCTAGGCGACAGGGGTGCCGTGGGACGTCCCCAATAATCTTCTTCTGGGGCACAGCACCCTCAATATTTTCTCTTTCACCCCCTCCTGTCTGCCTTCCCAGTTCCCTCCCTTCCTCAATGTTTGGGGAGCAACTTCCCCTGCCATGGAAGGTCACAGTATACCTTCAAATTCTGGGTTTCCCCATAGCACCGCTGGGCTGCTTCTTCTTGGCCAAAGCCTTAAGCCACTCTCCCAAACCATGGCCCTGGGAGAGACGAAGGACATTGTATTTTCCTGGCATAAGCATCCACTCTAGGGCACCAGGGTCCCCAGGGCCCTCCCCAATTATTTGGGGCTGGGGTGAGGCGGGCCTGCTCCCCACCCCTGGCCTAGCCCTTTTTGGCAAATGTGGGGAATGGATTCCCCATGAAATTAACATACCACGACTTGCAATGCTTCCCTACGGTGCCACAGCCACTGCAACGGCCTTACTGTCAGAGGAGCTGGGGGACAGGAAGGAAAATAAAAACAGAGGAAGGTACCAACCAGTTATTCACAACAGAAAATCTCATCTGGGGACCACAGCTGAGGACCTGCCAAGCTATCGACAGCCCTCAATGTTTTCTCTTTCACCCCCTCCTGTCTGCCTTCCCAGTTCCCTCCCTTCCTCAATGTTTGGGGGGCAACTTCCCCTGCCACAGAAGGTCACAGCATACCTTCAAATTCTGGGTTTCCCCATGGCACCGCTGGGCTGCTGCTTCTTGACCTTAAGCTGCTCTCCCAAACGATGGCCCTGTGAAGAAAGAAGGACATTGTATTGGTTGACATAGGCATCCAACCTAGGGGACAGGGGTCCTGTTCGCCCTTCCCAGTGCTTTTCTTCTGGGGCACAGCCCCCTCGCTTGCTGCTCCTGCCTGGGCACACGACGGCCCGACCCTTGGCTTGGAAGGAAGGGGTGAGGGGCTGAGGCAAGACAGGCCTGCTCCCCCCCCAAGCTCCATTTCGCTCAGGTTGGCGCTACGACCTCCTGGCACATGTGGGGAATGGATTCCCCATGGAATTAACATACCACAATGTCCAAGTTGCAATTTTTATACATGGCGGCTTCCCCTTCTTTCATTTGCTCGTGAAGCCTCTGGGCCTCCTACCTTCAGAATCCATTTCTCTCACTGTCATCTGGCAGGCATCCCTCTTGCAGGGCATTATAAGGCTTGCTTGCAAAGCAGCACTTTGTGACATCAGCTGGCAAACAGGGGCCAGGCTTCTGGGTTGTCAGGCAGCTGAATTAAGAAAAAATAAAATCAGGGGGGTCAAAGTGTGCTGGGATGAGGCCACCGTGGGTCAGGCCAGAGGGTGCTGTTGGCCTGTGTGGTTGTGCCTCCCCTGGTTCTGCATCTTGCTGCCCCGCCCCTTCCTTTGGCTGCTTGATGGTAGAGTTGGAAGGGATGCCAAGGGTCATTAGTCCAACCCCCGGCAATGCCAGGATCCTGCCCACAGCCAGCCCTGGCTGGGCTCCAAACTCCAATCATCTTCTTACCAGCCAGATGCACTGACCCCTTGCAATTCTGCCTTGGGTGGAGAAAGGGGAGAGAGAAACGTTTTGCTCTCTGTCCCTCAGGACATGGATATGGGAGCCACACCATGAAGATCTGACCATATCTCAAGGGCCGTCACAGGGAGGAAGCTTGTTTTCTCCTGCTCCAGAAGCTCTTAGGACCTGAAGCCATAGCTTCAAGCTACAAAAAGGAGATTCTGACTCAACTTCAGGAAGAACTTTCTGTCAGGAAGAGCTGTTTGACAGTGGGAAGAAATCCCTCGGAAGGCGGTAGACTCTCCTTCCTTTGAGGTTTTTCAGCAGAGGTTGGATGGCCATCTGCCATGGATGCTTTAGCTGAGATTCCTGCATTGCAGGGGGTTGAACTAGATGACCCTCGGGGTCCCTCCCAATTCTACAATTCTATAATTCTGTGATTTAAAGTGCATCTAATGAGCATTTAAAGCACATGATGCCCCCCAAATGATCCTGTGCATTGTAGCTTCCAGGCTCTCACCTTTGTGAAACTCAGCCATAGTTGTAGAAAGAGTGCAGTGTCCTTTCAGGCTATTAGAGCGAGTCTGAATGTTGGGGGGGAGGCAGTTGAGAGTTTGTTGAGAGTGGTGGGCTTTAGAAGGAGGGGGCAAGGGCGGCTTCGATTGGCTGCAGGAGCTTCCTGCACTCAGTCGGAAGCCATGTCGGACGTTCGGCTTCCAAAGAATGTTCGCAAGCTGGAACACCCATAATTATTTTATTTGTTGAATTTATATTGCACCCTTTCTCCCGAAGGAGGCCAGAATGACATGGGATGTGGGTCTATTCTTGGCAGTTTCCCATAGATATGACACAGCTGAGGCGCAACTGGGAACATTGTGTGAATAAAAACCAGTGACTTAAAAGTGCCAACACTTACCTGCTTCTTTAGATGTGTGTCAGCAATGCAGACCATAGTGGCTAGCTTTCTTATTCTCTTGCTTGTTTGCTAGTTTCTGGCTTCCTCACATGTTAATGTGGCAGACACGCTTAAAGAACAAATACTGTTGCTTCCATCATGCCTACTTGGACCCATCAACCCTTACATCCGTGCCCTATTTTGCACGCTTACATAATTCAATAAATAAACTCAAACAGCAGCAACAACAAAAACTGTGGGGCTGTGAAAAATTCACTCTGTGTGTTTTGCTGCCTTTTTGTTAGTTATTCCCCTTGCAGAAGAAGAAGAGGGTGGGGCTCTTCGTCTCCCTGCCCATCCCTTTCCCCACAGAAGCAGCCTTCCGCTTTCCTTTCAGTTGGCTGAATCAGGCCCCACAGGTTTAATCAGATGTGCATCCAAGGGCCAATTCTGACTGTCTGTACTATCTGCACCCAGTTTACCGTACGGCCCTCTAAGGAGGCCTTTCCCATCCACTGTCCTGTTTTCCAAAGAGCGTTGTTGGTAGCGATGGCCTTGGCTATCCATGCCAATGAGCCTTTGATAGTATGTCCACCACTTAGGAGTCCCAACAAAAGCATAGCAGAAGGGGTGCCGCCGCCACTATGGAGTTTGTGGCAGGGCTTAGGCTCTTAACTCTTCCTTTAGCATCATAGAGGGACCACAAGGATAATCCAGCCCCCTGCAATGCAGGAATATTTCAACCAAAGTGGGGCTTAAACCCACGATCCCAAGATTAAAAGTCAGGCTCTATTGACTGAGCCATGATTAGTGGTCAGCATTTAATCTCGGCCTCTCTGGCAGTGAGGAGCATTGCACCCCTTTGCCATATTTGGGGGTGTTTTTGGAAGAAGCCGGAGACCACCACTGTATAAATATATATAAATATTACATATTTAAGGTTACATGTTATCTTATCATCCCCATTCTATAAATCAGAGCTTCCCAATTTTAAATATATGCAGAAGAAGGTCTTGGGGCTTACTGCCATATGAAAATATTTTAACCCTGAGATATTGGAAGTAATAGCTTGTGTATATATAATAACTACCCTATAATAACTTAATAATCCACCTTCCCTCCCCCCCCTTTACTGTATTAGTATTCTTCTAGAAACTGGAGGGCTTCTGCCTCGGAACATACAGGTTGATTCTGTGACAGACCAGAACCAAGATGGAACTGTCTGTACATCATGTTGCCCTGATAAATTTTATTCTCATGAGAACTTTGGAACACAGATTGGCTTTCATATCAATTAGAGCCTGAGGGTTTATCTTCATATTTATGCAATAATCTGGTAGAAACTGTTGGGGCAAATGGATTATATTTACTGATACTGAGCTCTTTCTGTGGTCAGCTATAGTTCCAAGCTGTCTATATAATATAGTTACTTAGAAAAAGAGTCCTATTTATTTCTATAGGGCTTAATTCCATCTAAGTGTGTTTTATCTTACGCTACTAGTATGGAACACTTATTGCTAGTTTGCTTGCAAAGCAGCACTTTGTGACATCAGCTGGCAAACGGACCAGGCTGCTGGGTTGTCAGGCAGATGAATTGAGAGAAATAAAATCAGCGGGGTCAAAGTGTGCTGGGATGAGGCCATGGTGGGTCACTGTGGGTCAGGCCAGAGGGTGCTGTTGGGGTGTGTGATTGTGCCTCCCCTGGTTCTGCATCTTGCTCCCCCGCCCCTTCCATTGGCTTCTTGATAGTAGAGTTGGAAGGGATGCCAAGGGTCATCTAGTCAACCCCAGCAATGCCAGGATCCTGCCCACCGCCAGCTCTGGCTGGGCTCCAAACTCCAACCATCTTCTTACCAGCCACATGCACTGAACCCTTCCAATTCTTCATGGGGTGGAGAAAGGGGAGAGATAAATATTTTGCTCTCTGTCCCTCAGGACATGGATATGAGAGCCACACCATGCAGCCCTGTCAATATCTCAAGGGCCGTCACAGGGAGGAAGCTTGTTTTCTCCTGCTCCAGAAGCCCTTAGGACCTGAAGCCGTGGCTTCAAGCTACAAGAAAGGAGATTCTGACTCAACTTCAGGAAGAGCTGTTTGACAGTGGTAAGAAATTCCTCAGGAGGCGGTAGACTCTCCTTCCTTGGAGGTTTTTCAGCAGAGGTTGGATGGCCATCTGCCATGGATGCTTTAGCTGAGATTCCTGCATTGCAGGTGGTTGGACTAGATGACCCTCGGGGTCCCTCCCAACTCTACATTTCTATGATCCTATGATTTAAAGTGCATCCAATGAGCATTTAAAGTACATGACATCCACCAAATGATCCTGGGCATTGGGGCTTCCCTTTCACAGACCTACAATTCCAACCAGAGGCCAACCAGAGCATACTGAGAAGCAAAGCAGCTAGTAAGCCTGTTGCAAAGTGACATAATAGGAAGAAGAAGAAGAAGAAGAAGAAGAAGAAGAAGAAGAAGAAGAAGAAGAAGAAGAAGAAGAAGAAGTTAGACAATAAATTTTTTCCCAATACAGGGTTGCCTTCAGATGTCTTCTAAAAGGAGCAAAGATTCTTTTATTCACAACCAGGACAGATGCACACGCCAACTTCTGGCAAAATTCACCCCAGTAGCAACCAGGAAACTCCCTTTCCGTTTCTTTTTTTCTTTTGCAGAGGAAAACAGATTTCACTGTAGATTCCGAACTGACAGGAGGTGTGCCTGTTTTGTGCTTGGGTATAAAATGTGAGAAGGAGCCTTGAGTCATCCCCAAGGAAGCTGAGCTGAATGTCTTTCCGCCCCATTGCAAATTCCGTCCTGACTTTGTGCCATTTCATGCCGGCCTGTCATTCTGGGTGTGAGATCACAGCAATGTCTTTGGGGAAAGCCCTGTTATTTAGGAGGTGTGGAGAAGGTAACAGAGCCCTGTCACTTCCTGAGGCAACCACACATTCATTGTTATGAGCTGAATGTCCTTCCTTCCTGTCCTGTTGACTCCCTATGTATAGGAGGCAATTTCAAGGAACTTTTCCCACTCTGTTTTCTCCGGGTTTCTTCTCTCCAGGCTGAAATTCTTCCTGCCCCCCTCTCCACCAACTCAACCATATTGCAGTGTCATCAGTACATCCCAAATTGCCATTACATTGGCACTGTGGTGTCAGAACTATCAAAAGTACCTTGCATTTTGCTTTGATGGGGGTAGTCGGTGTTTCCTTCTAGCATGGTGTCTTATCTACCAATAATAATAATATTTTTATTATTTATACTCCATCCATCTGGCTGGGTTTCCCCAGCCACTCTGGGTGGCTTACATAAAAAATTGTAAAGCATTAGAGATTAAAAATGGCAACATTTTTACACCTGAAAACCATTCATTCTTATTTGTTTGCCGGGAGCTTAGACGACATTACATTGAGCAAGTGTTATTCCACATTTTCTAGTGCATGTTCCTGTCGCTTTCCTTATCACAAAAAGTCCAATCTTTCGGGAAAGTGGGTTTGTTGTGCAAAAGCTTCAAATCAATGTAATTGTGCAACCTGAGTTTGTCAGTATATGATTGAATCTCACCCCAAACAGGGACAGTCTCTTATCTGTTTGGCACCAGCTGCAGAACCATTTATCTGCCTAGGTTTAACGTGACAGACAGCTTTATTTGTCTTGCTAGAGGGTTGCCTTCAGATGTCTTCTAAAAGTCAGATACTGTAGTTGTTTATTTCCTTGACATCTGACGGGAGGGCGTTCCACAGGGTGGGTGCCACTACCAAGAAGGCCCTCTGCCTGGTTCCCTGTAACTTTACTTCTTGCAGTGAGGGAAATGCCACAAGGCGCTTGGAGCTGGACCTCAGTGTCCGGGCTGAACGATGGGGGTGGAGATGCTCCTTCAGGTGGTGAACGGGATGCCAAAGAGAATCCCAGGCAGGGCAAGATAGGAATATCCATTCCTTGCCATCAGCCCCTCAAACCTGGCAATTAGAGATGATCTTGGCTCCAAACAGGGAAGCTGCGCTTCTGGAAATCTAGGGCAGCAAGTGCCAATATCCACACCAACAGCACAACAGAACCAGGCTGCGGTGCTTCTGCGTTAGTGGCCCATATGCAACATTTAATATGGAGAGATGTCACCCAGAAGTGACCTCCACAGGGCCAACATCTTTGACAATGTTAACTCACACCCCATTCAGCAAAGGTCCTTCTCAATATTAATTAAAAGCTTCCTGTGCAGAAATCCTGCCTGTTACATCACTTCCTGTTGATAATGACGGGGAGACAAATGAAAGGAGGGAGCTTTAATTACTGGTTTCCTCACACTATTTCCTTTTCCCTTTTCCTTTTTACAGTGGTACCTCAGGTTACATACGCTTCAGGTTACAGACTCCGCTAACCCAGAAATAGTGCTTTAGGTTAAGAACTTTGCTTCAGGATGAGAACAGAAATCGTGCTCCAGCGGCGCGGCGGCAGCAGGAGGCCCCATTAGCTAAAGTGGTGCTTCAGGTTAAGAACAGTTTCAGGTTAAGAACGGACCTCCGGAACGAATTAAGTACTTAACCCGAGGTACCACTGTATAGTGAAATGGTTGCTGTTCTTTTTTTTTTTTTAATGATATTTATTGAAAATTTAAAATTACAGAAAAAGAAAGAAAGAAAAAAGAAAAAAAGGAAAAAAGTAGACAAAAAGAGAAATTAAACAATACAAGTCAATAAAAACAAAAGTCGAAGGGGGAAAAAAAACAAATCACACAATACATCAAAATCAAAGAGCAAAAATAAACAAAAGATTTAAAAACAAATCCAATATTCCCAAATCTTTATCTTTCATTAACTTGTTTCATGGACCTCCTCACACCTCCCTTTTTTGTATTCTAGTTATTAATTATCTCAGCAAATCCTTTCCATCTTTCACAATATTCTGTCATTAGATTACCTTAATCTATTTTAACCTTATCTTACCATAAAAAACCCTAAAGCTTAAAACTTAAGTCTTATTTATACCTAATTCTTTTTAGCATAACATATTTATACATAATTCTTTTTAACATCTCTACTAAAGCCAAATAGTTTCATTCCAACATTTTTCTAATACTCATTAGTTTTACAATAATTTTCCAAATGAATTTTTAAAACTTTCTTCCAATCTTCATCCATCGTCTCTTCTTCCTGGTCTCGGGTTTTGTCAGTCCTTTCTATCCCATCCATCTAGTCCATCAACCTGGTGACCTTCTATCCAAGGCTCTTAAGTCTTTTCCATGTCCCTTCCGCACGTCTTCTTCATGTTTATACCTGTACTTTACTTTATCTTCTGCTGATCTTTTTCTTAATTTCCTTCCTTTCTCTCGGGGAGACTCCAACTTGACAATATCTTTATCCCTTCTCAATAAGTCAGCCCATTCTCCATAGTCGACACTGAAATCCATAAGATATTTAAAGGCATGTTTCAAAGTCCCTCCAAGGTTAAGGGCCCCCACAACTCCAAACTCCCCCTGGCCCAAAGCCAGATCCGAAAAGCCAAAGCATCCCTGCATAGGGGGATCTATCCAGCTTCCCATCTCCAAACCAAACAGTACTCCATCTCTCCAAATCTGACTTTCTCCAGGTTCAGTCGTCAAAAACAACAACTTATGTTCCTGCAAGACCGCAGCTCTCTCCACTTCTGCTATTTGAGGTTCAGCAACAACCTCCTCCTTTATCTTCTTCACCACTTGCTCTGTCAAAGCACTTTCCTGGATTAATTCCTGAGTGGTTTCTATATAGGTATTCACTGTTTGTCCAAAATTTCCAACTGCAACAGTCATCAAATCCATCTTCTCATGTAGCTGTTCCAGTAAAGCGCTTGTCTTGCAAAAAGCAAGCACTAAAGCTTCTTCTGGGCACATTCTTGTTCAAGGTCAAAGTCTGGTCTCACGATCTTTAATCTCTACAGCTGCAAAATTCCCCAGATCGACTCTAACAACAGTTTCACAAGCTCCCTCTAGGGGAAACAATTTCTATTTGTATCCATCTTTTTAAGCGCAGATCTAGCAACAAAGTTCCTTTCGTTTTTCAGATATTTTGTTCCTTTTAAGTGCAAAAGGGAACATTGGAATCAATATGTTTCTCTTTTTTAACTATCTGTCAACAACGTTTTATCCAGTCAATGAACTTCCCCAAAGCGTCTGTCCTGACACCCCGCTCCCAGGTTCAAGACGGTGGAAATTTATCTTTCTTTACTCTCTCTTCTGCAGGTTAAACAGTCTAAAAAGATTCCCCCCTCTTCTCCTGCTTCCAAGGGGGGTTTAGTAATTTTAACTGATGGAAATTTAGTCCTTTGCAAACGACTTTCCAGACTCTAGCTTGCAATGTCTTTGCTTCAATCTATTTACAAAAGCAGAAGGCAGACTTCCTGTTTAGACCTTCCCGCTTCGGTGCCAAATTAAGAAGTTTCATAGTCCAATTTTCCGTTCTACTCACAGGCAGTTGTTTAAAATCCAATTGTCCACAGGAAAAAGTCAGCGCTCTCCGACAACAGCAATGTGGCTTCACTCCGTGAAAAGAGCAGTCGATTCAAAGCACCACGCCATTCACCCCGCGTCACTCCGGATCCCCGAAACCGGGTTTCCCCGCGAGTAGGGGAGGCGCAAAAGGTGCCAGCCGAATCCCATGTCCACAGGCTTCTCCCGCCTGTGGTTTTTGATGGGTCTCCGCCTCGCCGCAGCGGTCCAGACCCTAATTCTCACGAAGCGGATTCCTCCCGATCAGAGGAAATCCGCCATTGCCGGAGGCGCTAACCTGGAAGTCCGTTCTGATATTACAAAATGGACCAGCTTACAGCAGTTTGTGAAACCTGAACCTATGCATGTTTACATAGAAATCAGTCGCACTGAGTTCAGTGATATTTACTTGCTAGTAACTGCGCACAGGATCATGTTGCTAGCCTTAGGAGATATATAACACAGTGACTTCAAGTGTAGAACAGGTTATTTTTACATCAGATTTTCTTCAGTTATGGGAAATCCATATTAAATGCTTTTTAAAAAATCATGTGGGCTGGCATTTTTTTGTCACCAACGCACTGTGGATGCTTCAAAAACTTGTGTGCATGAGAAACACCATTTTCACAATATACTCTTGATTGGAAGCAACCTGAGAGAAAAGTGGCATTAGAGCAATTTTGTGCCAGCTGTTAAGCCTTGCCCTACAGCAAACACAAAAGGGAATAACTAGTGACATGAATGGGAAGGGCTCTAGTTATTTGTTGTTTAGTCGTGTCCGACTCTTCGTGACCCCATGGACCAGAGCACGCCAGGCACTCCTGTCTTCCACTGCCTCCCGCAGTTTGGTCAAACTCATGCTGGTAGCTTCAAGAACACTGTCCAACCATCTCGTCCTCTGTCGTCCCCTTCTCCTTGTGCCCTCCATCTTTCCCAACATCAGGGTCTTTTCCAGGGAGTCTTCTCTTCTCATGAGGTGGCCAAAGTATTGGAGCCTCAGCGTCAGGATCTGTCCTTCCAGTGAGCACTCAGGGCTGATTTCCTTCAGAATGGATAGGTTTGATCTTCTTGCAGTCCATGGGACTCTCAAGAGTCTCCTCCAGCACTATAATTCAAAAGCATCAATTTTTCGGTGATCAGCCTTCTTTATGGTCCAGCTCTCACTTCCATACATCACTACTGGGAAAACCATAGCATTAGCTATACGGTCCTTTGTCGGCAAGCTCTAGTTATACAAATTCAGAAATGTGAGGGTGTGGACCACTTTGGCCTAATCCAAATGGCAGGCAAGTGGGTTTACAACTAAATGATGCTCACATGCGGACAAGCCTGAAAACTGCCACTTGGAGTGGATTGTGTTTCCATTCCCGCTGGCTTTATTCTCTGCTCCTGCGTCAGCACTCGTACCTTGCTGCCAGTTTAGAGAGGGAAAACGAGGCACCCTAGGCTCTGTACCTTGCTGTAGGCTAGGGCAGAGTCCGGAAATGAATCATGGATGCTGCGGTGAAAGCTGAACTTTCCCACTGGTGCGTCACTCATGTTCAGCTTATCTTTGTGGGAAAAAGAGAGAGCTGCAGTTAGGGGCAAAGGATTCCAAGAAGCGACTTCCCAGGGCTCAGACATACTTCTGCTGCCCAGAACCTTCCTGAATACTTCAGGTTCTCCTAATCCCAATCCTGACACAGAAAGATGTGGCTCAAATTAAGACTGGATCAGATCTATAGCACAACATAATAATAAATGAATCCGTTCAAAATTTGGAGAAATGTCCAAGCGGAAATTTTTGGAATGTCGTGTTTTTGAAATCTGATCTTTTAAACATGACTCTGACCATGCCAGCTGCATGTTAAAGCTTCCTAATTCATTTAAAGCCCTTAAAGGTTTTGGCCCTATCTACCTAGTCTCCACCTCTGCCATTTAGCCTGGACACAAAGATCTAGCTTTGAGGACCATTTGACAGTTCCCTCCCTGTGAAAAATGAGGTTGCAGGGAACCTAGTAGAGGACACCCTCCCAAGGTTTTTAGCGGGGGCAATTAGAATAAGATCTATTATTTGATCATTGATGTAAACCCCCAAAATGTATTTTCTATAGTTAAGCTTTTACCTCTATCTTCAGTACATTTTATTTTATTTTATTTTATTTTATTTTATTTTATTGCTATGGCTAGTGGCTGATGCAAATAAAGATTCTTCTGATTCTGACACCCTCCCATCAGATGTCGAGAAAATAAAAAACCTATACAACTTTTAGAAGACATCTGAAAGTTCTTCTGTGTTTTGGAAGCCACCCAGAGTGGGTTGGGTAGTAGTAGTGTTGTTGTTGTTTCAGTCGTTTAGTCGTGTCCGACTCTTCGTGACCCCATGGACCAGAGCACGCCAGGTACTCCTGTCTTTCACTGCCTCCCGCAGTTTGGTCAAACACATGTTGGTAGCTTCGAGAACGCTGTCCAACCATCTCGTCCTCTGTTGTCCCCTTCTCCTTGTGCCCTCCATCTTTCCCAACATCAGGGTCTTTTCCAGGGAGTCTTCTCTTCTCATGAGGTGGCCAAAGTATTGGAGTCTCAGCTTCAGGATCTGTCCTTCCAGTGAGCACTCAGGACTGGATTTCCTTCAGAATGGATAGGTTTGATCTTCTTGCAGTCCATGGGACTCTCAAGAGTCTCCTCCAGCACCATAATACAAAAGCATCAATTCTTCGGCAATCAGCCTTCTTTATGGTCCAGCTCTCACTTTCATGCATCACTACTGGGAAAACCATAGCTTTAACTATACGGACCTTGTTCGGCAAGGTGATGTCTCTGCTTTTTAGGATGCTGTCTAGGTTTGTCATCGCTTTTCTCCCAAGAAGCAGGCGTCTTTTAATGTTGTGACTGCTGTCACCATCTGCAGTGATCATGGAGCCCAAGAAAGTAAAATCTCTCACTGCCTCCGTTTCTTCCCCTTCTATTTGCCAGGAGGTGATGAGACCAGTGGCCATGATCTTCATTTTTTGATGTCGAGCTTCAGACCATATTTTGCGCTCTCCTCTTTCACCCTCATTAAGAGGTTTTTTAATTCCTCCCCACTTTCTGCCATCAAGGTTGTGTCATCTGCATATCTGAGGTTGTTGATATTTCTTCCGGCAATCTTAATTCCGGCTTGGGATTCATCCAGTCCAGCCTTTCGCATGATGAATTCTGCATATAAGTTAAATAAGCAGGGAGACAATATACAGCCTTGTCGTACTTCTTTCCCAATTTTGAACAAATCAGTTGTTCCATATCCAGTTCTAACTGTAGCTTCTTGTCCCACATAGAGATTTCTCAGGAGACAGATGAGGTGATCAGGCCCTCCCATTTCTTTAAGAACTTGCCATAGGATGGTTGACATAGTCAAAGGCTTTTGTGTAGTCGGTGAAGCAGAAGTAGATGTTTTTCTGGAACTCTCTAGCTTTCTCCATAATCCAGTGCATGTTTGTAATTTGGTCTCTGGTTCCTCTGCCTCTTCGAAATCCAGCTTGCACCTCTGGGAGTTCTCGGTCCACATACTGCTTAAGCCTGCCTTGTAGAATTTTAAGCATAACCTTGCTAGGGTGTGAAATGAGCACAATTGTGCGGTAGTTGGAGCATTCTTTGGCACTGCCCTTCTTTGGGATTGGGATGTAGACTGATCTTCTCCAATCCTCTGGCCACTGCTGAGTTTTCCAAACTTGCTGGCTAGTAGTAGTAGTAGTAGTAATCCTAGGCATTCATTTCATAAAGGTAAAGGGACCCCTGACCATTAGGTCCAGTTGTGGCTGACTCTGGGGTTGCAGTGCTCATCTCGCTTTATTGGCCGAGGGAGCCAGCGTACAGCTTCCGGGTCATGTGGCCAGCATGACTAAGCCACTTCTGGAGAACCAGAGCAGCGCACGGAAACGCTGTTTACCTTCCCGCCGGAACAGTACCTATTTATCTACTTGCACTTTGATGTGCTTTCGAACTGCTAGGTTGGCAGGAGGAGACCAAGCAATGGGAGCTCACCCCATCGCAGGGATTTGAACAGCCGACCTTCTGATCAGCAAGTCCTAGGCTCTGTGGTTTAACCCTCAGCGCCACCCGTGTCCCTATTATGTGTCTAATTTAGCACTTTAAGCCCTGCTTCCACCTCAACCCCTATATCCCAAGTTTGTCCAGAATTAGGGATCCTGGATAAGGGAGGGGATGAGCTGCAGAGTATTTCTTTCTTTTCCTTGCCTGTATTCAGCATGCATTTCCATCCCATCTTCCCCACGGCTCCTGCCAAGCCTGCACATGTGCAAAACATTGGTCTCGACCCCCATCTTGGCTGGTAGCTGTGACCTGTAAATGACATTAGCCTGGACAAGTCTGAACAAGTAATCAGAGGTTGCTAAGCAAACAATCAATCTACACCAAAGCCTAGGGAGAAGAGCATCTATCTTACTTGATAACGGACAATGCAGTTCTATCTCCATGACAAAAAAGGAACATCAATATTTTCACAATCCTAAGGCTTCCCGAGAGAGTTTAAACCAAAAACCAAAAACATGACAGTAGCACTTTTTAGTCTCTTATGTTGTCGTGGCAGAAAATGGTGGTGGTGGGGGAATTCTTTTAGGGTGAGGACATTTTCAGAATGGGTGGGGAGAGTGGGGGGCTGGATGGATTGAAGCGCCACCATGGGTCAGAACAGCCTCTACTTTCTTACAGCATTTTAAGAGGAAGTTTCCACTTATGATGAGGCATGAATCACACATACACAATTTCCACAGATTGTGGGGCTCAGTTGAGGGGCAAAAGCTGCCATTAGATAAGGGGTCAGCAACCTTTTTCAGCCGTGGGCCGGTCCACCGTCCCTCAGACCATGTGGTGGGCCAGACTATATTTTTTAAAAAATACGAACAAATTCCTATGCCCCACAAATAACCCAGAGATGCATTTTAAATAAAAGCACACATTCTACTCATGTAAAAACACCAGGCAGGCCCCACAAATAACCCAGAGATGCATTTTAAATAAAAGGGCACATTCTACTCATGTAAAAACACGCTGATTCCCGGACCGTCCGCAGGCCGGATTTAGAAGGCGATTGGGCCGGATCCGGCCCATGGGCCTTAGGTTGCCTACCCCTGCATTAGATCCATCAGGTCACAATACGTCGCTGCCATCAGACTGGCTACATGACAGGCACAGAATATTGCCTCTTCCAGCTGGGTGATTCTGTTCATTAGTAAGCTATTAACTAAAGTATCAGAGGTGGATCAAAGTTGGGTCCCATTTCTTTTTGGGAAACTGTTTTGTGGCATAGGAGGGACAATTGGCTCATCAGCCAAAGCTTGTCTGTGGCATCTGGTTGTCAGAAGAGCTATGGGCATCCATCCTTAAAATATTTGGCTATGCTCAAGTGATACAGGTTGGCATAAATACCTACAAAACTGAGCAAGACTGAAAAGCAGAATAGCCTGCTCAAAATATAAATATCGAGAGCATTTGTTTTTGTTTTACAAAGAAATTCTAAATGTTTATTGCTCTTTTTCTTCCAAAGGAAGCAGAAATACAATGCACCACCACTCAGGTATAAAGCATAATTAAAATAAACACCCAGGGTGGTGTTCAAGTAAATTTCACTGGGAGTAATCACAATGAAATTAATGACTATGACTATGTTAGGGCCATTCATTTCAGAAATTCTATTTTGAGTAAAACTTAGTTTAATGCTACCCATAATGAATGCCATTTCTATGACACACAAAAGAAGATAGGAAACTGCTTTACATCATCAGGACAAACCATTTGTCCAACTAGCCTGGGGTGTTGCTAAATGATTTGCGGCATAGGCCTATGCCACAAATTGCATACAATGTGCTGTGCATATGCAAATCTTGTATATGGATACACACACACACATAAGGTAAAGGTAAAGGGACCCCTGACCATTAGGTCCAGTCGTGGCTGACTCTGGTGAACCAGAGCAGCGCACGGAAACGCCATTTACTTTCCCGCCGGAGCGACTTCCGGGTTGGCGCGATCTGGAAATGGCGGATTCCCTCCGAGTTGCGGAGGGAATCGGCTCAACTGAGGACGGGTCTTGCCGCGCCGGCGACGCGGGGACCCCCAAAAACCGCAGGCGCTGAAGCCTGCGGACTAGACTCGGCGGGCACCTTAAGCGCCCCCCCGATTCTCGAAGAGCCTTTTTAAAGGCTGCGGAGAGGATACGGAGGGTGGCGTGGTGCTGAGAGTCGATCGCTACCTTGGTTGAGCGCAGCCGCGAGCCATGACTGGAGAGCGCTGATTCCCTTCCTTGAAATTCGGACTGAAAAGAATAACCCGTGAGTAAAAGGAAATTGGACTTTATGAAAATTATCCTGTGAATTTGAGACGACCGGGGGGTGTACTAAAAGGGAGTCCGCACCCCCCCTTCTTGCAGACGATCTAAAGCAACGAAATAAGATCTAAGCTGGAGTGTCTACCCTTTGTGGGGTGAGTTGAAAAAGACATTAACTTCCAAGATTTGGTAAAAAGTAACTTTGAGCTGGAGAGTGGAGTGTCGAAAGATCTCTTTCTGTGGTAAACAACCCCCCCCCCCCTCCCGGGCCCGGGAGCGTCCTGCCTTTGAGCTTGTGGAAGAGGTGCGGAGTTTGACAGCTGTCAAAGCTGTCAAACGGACAGTTTAAGTGGAAAAATTGCTATTTAAGATCCCTCTGGTTTAAAATGAGTTACAATTGAGTTAAAATTGTTGGAAACAAAGTAATAACAATAAGTTGGAGGATTGTTGGAGAGATTACCAAGTAACCAGATTCCCTCTAGGGGGAAGTCTGTGAAATTACAATGGCTGTGGATGGAAAGTTACTGGTGGAAATCGAAAGAATGTTTCATTTGGTGGGAATCTTACAAGAGCAGAGTTTAACTATGAATAAACAATTTATGACCTTGACTTCTGGAATAAGCAGCTCTGCTGAATGTATTGAGGACCTGGATGAGAAAGAATCCACAGCCGCATTGGAAATGATAACTAAAGAAGTGGAAGAGACTAAACAAGAAGAAGAGAAAGTAAAGTTGGAAAGCACCAACCAGGAGTTGGCATCTGTGGAATATAAACAAGGAGACCTTTGGATTACATCTACCACAAATCTGCGAAAGATGCAAAAGATGAAGGAGGAAGCCCCGGGAGCTTATGGAATACAGGAACTTAAAATAAAGAAATATGAGGGGGGCCTCCACTTTGATTTTGATTTTGAAGATGCAGATTTTGTGGAAATTTTCCAGCAGTTGCTTTCAAATGTTCTGGTGAGAAGAGAAAATGGTTGGATGGTGACAGAATTCTTTCGAGATTCGAGGGCCGACATAAAGGATTACCAACAAGACCGGCGGAGAGGGACGGAAAGAGACTTGAAAGCCTCGGACGTGAGGAACCCAGGCTGAGAACTGATATTTTGGACATGTATTGGGAAGGGACGAAAACCGGGGATGGGAGGGAGGGAAGAATAGAATTCTAAAAACACTCAAGACTTTTGGGTTTGGTTAATATGATTTTTATTTAAGACAAATTGGGAAATCAATGGAAGAGAATTTGAGTCCAACTTAGGAAAATTTATTTTATTTGTATTTATAAATTTTAAGATGATTAAGAAGAGAAATACCAATTTGCTGACACAATTTTGGGAAGTGGGATGCATGAAGGGGGGTGGGGGGAAGTCTGGGAACAAGGTTAAGAAAGTGGGATTTTCTGAAACTATACATGTTTTTGTCTTTGTCTTTTTTGTGTGTATTTGTCTTTATAAAAGGTGAAAAGCCAATAAAAATTTCTATTAAAAAAAAAAAAAATACTTTCCCGCCGGAGCAGTACCTATCTACTTGCACTTTGATGTGCTTTCGAACTGCTAGGTTGGCAGGAGCAGGGACCGAGCAACAGGAGCTCATCCCGTCGCGGGGATTCGAACCACCGACCTTCTGATTGGCAAGCCCGAGAGGCTCAGTAGTTTAACCCACAGCGCCAGCCACGTCCCATACACACACACACACACACACACACACTCACAAATTAGGCCACCCTGTTAGCTAGAAGCTGGGGACATAACAAATACTCCTGCTTGATGCATTTTTCTCTCAAACGAGGTTCAATCCAATTAGAAAACTTAACAAATGTGAACATCTGAGATCGCCATTGTGTGTGTGCAAATGACAACTTTGTGAATTGGAGTTCCAATGGGGTTTGCAGGGGTGGGGGAAAACAACAAAAAAAGCATGCACAATGGGTGAAGACTGTTACCGGAAAAATCCGAGGGCTCCCTTGGACAAAAACAAAGACACCAACCAGGATAACTTGGAGCAAAACAGCAGCCTGTAGGCTTGGCCTTTATTGAACTGTTGCAACAGGGTGTTTCCCTCACTTGCAAGAGAGAGGAAAGACCCAGAAAGATGGTGTGCAAGACCTTATAAAAACTTTTGAAATTCCCATCCTCTAGGTCAAGCCCACCCCCAGAAACATCATGCATACATTACAGAAAGGAGGGGTTGAGGGAGGAGTTGTGGTGGTAACCTGAGTGTCCTGTCACCTGGCTGGTTCCTCCTTTCCCCCTGCCCATGAGTCACTTCCAGGAGACAAAGGGGAGTTGGCAGTTTCCTGCCCCCAGAGGGAAGATCTGATCATTGTCCTTTGTTTCAGTCCATGCTGAATCCACTCCCATATGCAAGTTCTTTGTGATCTTGATGGTCTTCTGTCTAGGACCATCAGGGTTGGCATAGCAACTGGGCAGGGCTCCTGTGGATGTGCTGGGATGGTGAAGGGATTATGGCTGACCAGAACCAAGCCACCCCCCTTTGATAGTCCTTGTCATATGGAGTAAAATAAAAATGGAACAGTGCAAATCCGATGTATGGTTGATTTTTCTATGAATTTATAACAGAAGTGTGGCATATGTAGTGTGTGAGTGTGAGTGTGTGAAGTTTGTACAAACTGAATGATTGGGGTGGGGGGTTCCTGCTATAAGACATCCCCACCCTGCCTCTCTGATGTGAACAAAATTGTGCTTGAAGCACAATGACTTCACTGCCTCTCAAGCTGCTAATGTGAACATACTGGACAACCTTCTGAGTGCAAGGTCCACGTTCTGTACCACTGAACTATGTTCGCTTTTTGTTGTCTCCGGGAGACAAGATTCTTCTTACCGGCTGTTCAAGAAGAATTAGTGTTGAAGTTGCTAAATTGACCTGTTGATCATGTTTTCCAGCTACACCGCTTCTCCCCACCCTCATCCAAAAAAAATTTAATTCAGCCTTGACAGCGGGGAGGAAGAGGGGCAGGAGGGGAAGCCGCAGCAAAAGTCCTTCGCTGTCCCCATTTGCTAGATCCTCTATCTTAATGAGATCCCAGTTGTGAGCAGCAAAAATCAATAACTTTCATCTTTCTTTCTGGGAAGGCCCAGAGCAGCCCCAGCGGTACTGGCTGATAAGCACATTTGTATGGATGTCAGCGTGGGGAGCAAGAACAGGATATGCTTCGATTTGTCAGTGAGAAGGAAAACTATCACGGCTCAGCACTGGGATTGGATAGTGATGTAAAGCACTAACACCACTGGGAATAAGAAGAGTTTGGATTTGATATCCCGCTTTATCACCACCCGAAGGAGTCTCAAAGCGGCTAACATTCTCCTTTCCCTTCCTCCCCCACAACAAACACTCTGTGGGGTGAGTGGGGCCGAGAGACTTCAGAGAAGTGTGACTGGCCCAAGGCCACCCAGCGGCTGCATGTGGAGGAGCGGAGACGCGAACCCGGTTCACCAGGTTACGAATCTACCTCTCTTAACCACTTTTAAGCAGGTAGAAAGCAAGTTTTGTTGGGATCTGAATCAGGATGGACCAATGTGTGCTGCAAGGGCATGAGGTCTTTTTTTGGGTGGCCCTCGGCGACATTTGATGCCCTGCTACCAACCCACGCAGGGTATTCTGACAAGGTCCTAGAACCTTCCCAAAGCTGGGGGGAAACACTAAAAAGGCTTCGGGGAGAAGCCTTATGCCTTGTTCCCAAAACCCAACACCTTTCTTATCCGGCTTTGGGAAGGCAGCATGAGGGCAGGGTTGGGGGCATTGGAGGAGGAAGGGGGGGCGGTGGGGGCGGGCCACCCTGGGTGTCAGCACTGAGGGGGGTGACAAAATGCCGGGCGGCACTCACAGGAGGGCCTGCAGTGCCGTAAGCCACGCGTCACTCCTGGGAGTGACACAGTAGCTTAGACGCCCACAGGCTCCGTGCTGCCCCAAATGGTTGGCCCGCCGCCTCCCCTTCAGCTGTAGGATGGCTGAGTGGCAGGAGGCAGGCAGACTCCTCAGAGGCCCCACAGAGCGTCCTGTCCCGGCTCGCGCCATGGGCTGCAGGCCCCGCCCCTCGGTGCAGGGCACGTGCGCCGCCCCAGGCACGTGATCGGCTTGCTTGGGGGTGTCAAATTTTGGCCTCGCTCTACGCGACAAAGCAGTGTGCAGCCATGAGTCCTTGTCAAAGTGCTCTTGTGGCCCACTTGGTATGAAAAGTTGGGCTGCCCTGAGCTAAATAAAAAGCGGTGACTTTTTTGTTGTTGTTATTGTTGTTGTTTAATCGTTTAGTCGTGTCTGACTCTTTGTGACCCCATGGACCAGAGCACGCCAGGCACTCCTGTCTTCCACTGCCTCCCGCAGTTTGGTCAAACTCATGCTGGTAGCTTCGAGAACACTGCCCAGCCATCTTGTCCTCTGTCGTCCCCTTCTCCTTGTGCCCTCCATCTTTCCCAACATCAGGGTCTTTTCCAGGGAGTCTTCTCTTCTCATGAGGTGGCCAAAGTATTGGAGCCTCAGCTTCAGGATCTGTCCTTCCCGTGAGCACTCAGGGCTGATTTCCTTCAGAATGGATAGGTTTGTTCTTCTTGCAGTCCATAGGACTCTCAAGAGTCTCCTCCAGCACCATAATTCAAAAGCATCAATTCTTCGGTGATCAGCCTTCTTTATGGTCCAGCTCTCACTTCCGTACATCACTACTGGGAAAACCATAGCTTTAACTATACAGACAGAATCAGTGTGGTTAGAGTGGGAGACCAGGGATCAAATCCCTCACCTAGACATGAAGATCTCTGGTAAATGTAAAATTTTAAACCCCATCAATACAAAAAATAATAATTGGCAACTGAATATTCATAAAAACTTAACACACCACCAAGGAAGGTACACAATAAAGATAGATCCCTCTGTCAAGACTGACTCCAAGTTAATAGGGGCCCTGGAACCCAGCGTAAACATGGGTTTCTTGGCTCTTCCCTTCTCAAAGCAGAAACCCATCTTTCTTGTCCCTAGAAATTACCGCCAATGTGCTACTAAAAAAGGCACATGTTGTTAAGCTTTCACTATCTTTTGGAATACAAATGCCATTCAACTCTCATAATTTTCTCCTTTATATACCTGTAAACCAAGATTTACAGCATCTGACAGGTGGGCTGGAGTCCATGAAAATTTCTGCCATAGCAAAATTGCTGGTCTTTAATGTGTCATAGGACTTTTTGTTATTTTTAATGGGAATGGAAGAATGGTTGGCACAGAAATTCGCTTTTGAGTACCAGAACTAAATTGAGCTCAATCCTTCTGCACAAAAACCCACTGCAAACCTTTTTACATTTCACTGGTATAATTTTGGACCAGAGAGGGAGTCCTTTTTCCTTTCCTTTTTGACTTGCTATTCAAACAACATGTATTTCTTTCAAAACAATATTAACACAGTTCCTCCACATTTTCTTCTGAGATATTGAGTTCTGTAGCTCAATACATTCAAAACATACAGAACTTGCAAGAACAAATACTGAATTTAAGAGAGAGAGAGAGAGGGAGAGAGAAATCAATGGGACTTTTAAAATGCCCAGAATAACAAACTATCTCCAGTCTAGCACTGTAGTTATAAGAATCCCTCCTGAAAATTAGTTCTTTTTTTGACAACAATGTAGGTACTGAAACTGAAGGAGCTAGAAACACTATGAATGAAAATACCGCCAGTTTTCTGAAGTTTTTTTAAAAAAGAGGTGGTGGTAGAAAGTATAAGTCATTTTTTGAGAAAAATAACTCAATGTGACTTAAAAATATCAAGGAAGGAAATGCATCAAGTAGTTAGATGGGATGATAATAATAATAATAATAATAATAATAATAATAATAATAATAACAATAATAATAATAGAAAATAATAGAAAATAATATTACAGACAATTATTTTTTTAATCTGATTTCTTCCATGGGGATGGGGATTGCTAAACAAGGCTTCTCAAATTATTTCTGCAAATCCAAGCATTTAAAAAACCAGTGGCAATTGCAGTATTTCCACCCCCATTGCACACAAAAAACAAGCAGATAGCAAGATACAGTTGTTTTTTTAAACCACCAGTTATTTGCCCTGCTTGAAAAAAGTGAAAAACAGCCAAGGGCTGTTTATCTCTATTCTTTTAGATCTTTCTGGCTCGAGCCCCCACCCCGCCAGCCTGGACAAAGGAGAGGCATTTACAGCCCTGTAATTTACAACCTTAGGCAAATTTACAGGCTGGTGATGATGCTGGCACCTTGAGACTTTCAAGCAATTCCAGGTCCATTTTACAGGCAGCTGCATGGGAGCCGGAGGCAGAGCGGTACTTGCTCACAGACCGTGGCCGCCTCGCTCATGAGGCAATGGGAGGCGAGCGCCTCAGGCTCCAGAATTCACTGGCACAGCAGATCCCAATGTCAATTTTTCTTGCCCCGTCCCCCTTGTTCCTGATGTAGATCTTCCCTCACCCCTTCTTCCCTGGTGCAGAGGGGGATACCATGTTAGGATTGTTGTAAACAAAAATTGCCCTTTACCCTTATGGGGTATCCAAGAGCCCATATAGAGTCCTTACATTAGGTTCCCTATTGGTAGGAGAAAATAACAGAGGCCAACCAGAGAATATTGAGAAGCAAAGCAGCTAGTAAGCCTGATCTTTATTGATCTGTTGCAACAGGGTGCTCCCCTCACCCACAGGAGAGAGGAGGAACCCAGAAAAATGGTGCGCAAGGCCTTATGTAGACTTTTGAAATTGCCACCATGTAGATCAAGACCACCCCCAGAAAATATCATACATACATCACAGAAGGGGTGTAACCTAAGACCACCCCACAGATACATCCTATCTACATCACAGAAAAGGCGGTCTAAAACAGAAATTTGAATGTTGTTTTTCTCCTGTCCTTGTTTATATCCTGTCTGGCAGGTTACTTGATTGGATACCCTGCTTTCTTGATGGGATTACCTGGAGAGCCTGGCCAGTCTTTTGTAATGATAAATGCGGTACTTAGTTCCTGGGCCAGGTCACAGGCTCACACCCTGTTCATATCTTAAATGTGCCCTTAAGATTTGTGAGGAAAGAGACAATGGGGAGGTTTCCCACTTTGACCTTGCAGAGAAATCATTTGCTCAGTTTGGGAATCAAAATGGTTTCAGGTCGGTCTTCCTGTGCTGATCTATGTACATGCTTGGTTGGTACACTTATGAACATTACCATTAACATTATCTAAGACATCAAAATTCATCACAGGATCCACCTCAGGTGCCAAGATGTCTTGTTACAGGCTCACCACATTGGGGGGCTCCTGGAAGGCAGGAGGACAGTTGGCACACCCTGAGGGCAAGGGTTGTCAACCTGTGCCCCATGTTGCCTCCTGTTGGAGTGTGAAGGTAACGCTCCGCTTTGCGAAGGCAAACCTCACACCAGACGTGCAACAGTATGTCAAGGAGCATTATGCCTGCTTTCCTTGACCTTTTGCCTTCTTGGCTAGAATACAGGGTTTTCCCCCTGACCTTTTGTCCTTTCACAATTAGTTTGCTTGGACATATCGCTTGGCTGGAGCACGACGGGGGACACAGACCTAATCAAGTATCGGGGGGAACATCTGAGAGAAACACCTGCTGACACGTGTATTTGCTAACGCTGGAAATGTGCTTAGATGGAAATACGTTAAGTTCAGGGTGATTTCACTACTGTTTCCAATTGTTGACCTGCTAATAAAAGGAGCCTCTGCAGAGCTAGCTGGCAGCTTGCTTGGAGCATGCTTGCTAGCTTGCTTCTGCAAAGCTCACCTGCATTACCAACTCCCATGCTGTCCTCCGTTATTTCTACATTGGAGCCCAGCATGATTTTCGATCTGAAGACCCATAGGAACAGGAGAAGGCTGTTATAAACAAAAACTACTCCCTTTCCCTTATGCGGTATGTTGTAAACAAAAATCTGCCCTTTTCGCCTTATGGGGTATCCAAGAGCCCATATAGAGTCCTTACATTAGGTTCCTTATTGGTAGGAGAAAATAAAACAGAAATTTGAATGTTGTTTTTCCTGTTTGCCAGGTTATCTAATTGCCTTTCCTGGTTGTCTTTCCTGATAGTCTGCCACCCATTAAAATGCTGATTACTCAATTCCTGAAACAATGGAAAGGCTCCCTGACCCCCCTCCCCCTTGCATGGAAAACATTTGGTCAGTTTGG